>NC_044397.1:87129902-87766152 GCF_006542625.1 Nomascus leucogenys | reverse complement strand
AGTGATTCTCCTGTCTCAGCCTCCCAAGTGGCTGGCATTACAGGCACCTGCCACTACGCCCAGCTAATTTTTGTATTTTTAGTGGAGACAGGGCTTCACCATGTTGGCCAGGCTGATCTCGAACTCCTGACCTCAGGTGATCGACCCGCCTCAGCCTCCCGAAGTGCTGGGATTACAGGTGTGAGCCACCATGCCGAGCCCAAGCCCACCTTTTAATACCATCATCTTGGAGGTTAGGATTTCAACATATAAATTCTGAGGGGATCTGTGTCCTGTGGAAATGCCAAGGGGCCACAGCACCTCCCTCCCTCAATCACCTTCTTCTGGTCTCTCCTCTAAGGTCACTTCTTGAGTGAGGTCTCCCTGATGACCTCCTTTCCCATGTCACATCATTCTGGTTCGTATTCTTTACTCAGCAAGTCATAACCACTGCATGCCTCCATTTTTCAATCTGTAAAATGGAGACAAGAATGGCACCCGCCTCATGGAGTTGTTTTAAGGTAAAAATGAGTAAATATAGAGTAGTGGTTCTCAACCAGGGGTGATTCTTATCCCAGGGTGGAGACATTTGGTAATATCTGAAGGCATTTTTGGTTGGCATGACTAGGAAGCTGCTACTGGTACCTAGTGAGTAGAGGCCAGGGGTGCTGCTGAAATCTCTGCAATGCACAAACCCTCTACTAGGAAGAACTGGCCAATACAAAACATCAGTAGTGCTGAAGCTGAGAAACTATGCTTTAGGGAAAATGTTTAAGATGGTGCCTGGCTCTTAATGATCACCCAAGAAATGCCAGCTGTCATTATTGCCCACTGCCCTTTCCCTCACACTTTGCCCCGAGTGGATTCATCAGTAAATACTCGTTTTATGAACATAAAGATTGAGGGATGCATTCCTCACAACCAGGCATACAGTAAGTGCTCGATAAAAATTTGGTTAATGTTAGTGCATGTGAAAGGTAAATGAGATGGTGCATTCTCCAGTGTCAGGCACAAGGCAGGCATTTCTTAGATATTTTATTAGTTAATGCATGTGAGGGTTAAAGACTATCTCTGGGGATTGGTACACAGTAGACGCTCAATATGTGTCGAGTGAATGAATGAGAGGACCAAATGAAATGGCGTTTGCACAGCACCTGGTGCATGGTAGCTGCTCAGGGCTCATTAGCTTCCTCACCTCATCCCCAGACCCTAACACTTACCAGCTACCTGGACCTCAGTCTTGGCCTTCATAGTCCATTCAGAGTTGATGGTAACAGCTACTTGGTAGGTGCCACTGTCTGCAGGCTGGGCGCGGCGCAGCAGCATGGAACCATTGGGGAAGCCCACGATGTCTCGCTGTCCCATGGCACTGCCATCCCTCTGAGGCCGTTGTATCCCAGGGATGTAGGTAAATAGCCTCGTGCCTCCATACGTCTCCTCCCCCAGGTACCAGTTGAAGTCCTGGAAGGTGTCTGGGACACCCTGGACCAACAGGAGAAGGTCCTGGTTCTTTTGAGGCTGCTCTGGAATCTTTTGGATGTGGAGAGCTGCCTGGGAGCCTTGGAGCATCCAGAGGACCAGGATTGAGGCTGTGGGAAGTTATAGGGAAGGGCTGAGATCAGGGCTGTTGCCAGGGACCATGGCATGCTCTTCTCTAGATAGAGATCTTCAGCAGGGAGCAAGGACTCTGAGTGCTGCTCACTGGAAACAATGCTGGGATTGATTAGTGATGTCTGCCCTCGGTGCAGGAGTGGGAACACAGGCATGGATACCACAGATTTGCCATCCTATTGATCCAGAGGTTTTTCTACCTTGAGATGCTGTGTGGCCTGCTTCTAAACACATGGACTGTCTGAATTCATTCATTCATTTATTCAACCAATACTTAGAGGCATATGTAATGTATAAGCTATAATACCAACTATATATAATACATCTAAACTTCCTTCAATTTCTAGACACTGGAGATATAGCAGGGAAACAAACATACATAAATTCCTGCCTCCATGGTCCTAACATTATAGAAAATTCTATAGATAAAATGGCAATGAGGCTGTGATTCTGTTGCCCCTCCCCCATCTTACTCTAATTTCATCCTCTCAGGTAATCTTTCCCTACTTCTAAGAGGAAACTTCAATCTCTGGGCTGAGTCTCCATTTCTCCCCTTGGCCTTTAGGGTCTATTTCCTCCTTACCTGAGAGCAGGAGGCTCTTTGAGAAGCAGCCCTGGGTCCCCATGGGAATCTCCATCTTGGCGTCTTGTGGAAATGCCAAGGGGCCACGAACTGGACACTAAGGGGGCCAGAGGGGTGGGCCCTGGCTGTCTGAAGTAGGCCAGCTCAGTGGGGATCCCAGGGGTGCCTTAGAGACACCGCTGGGGCTGGCCCAGCCCCAGCATGCCCTGTCCGCGGGCTCTGGAGGCTCCACCTACACTCCCTGGGATGGGAGCACAGAGGTTGAACCAGTTTTTCAGGGTAACTGGGGAACTTCCCAGGACTCCTCCCCTGACCCTCTTCAACCTTTTTTTCTCACTCAGTGTGACTACAACAGCAGTCACTATAGCAATAGTCATAACAGCCTCTGTTTGAACAATTCCCCTGGGTTTGCTCAAACACACACTGCCTCATTCAGCAGCCACCATAAATAACTGTTCCCATTGCACAGATGTGGAAACAGAGGCTCAGGAAAAGAGGCAAGTCTGCCAATAGACAGAGGTGGGATTTCACCTGTGGCTGACTCACTTGAAGGCTCTGAGACAGGCTGGGTGCGGTGGCTCACGCCTGTAATCCCAGCAGTTTGGAAGGCCAAGGTGGGTAGATCACAAGGTGAGGAATTTGAGACCAGCCTGGCCAACATGGTGAAACCCTGTCTCTACTAAAAATACAAAAATTAGTCGGGCGTGGTGGTGGGCACCTGTAATCCCAGCAACTGGGGAGGCTGAGGCAGGAGAATCACTTGAACTTGGGAGGCAGGGATTGCAGGGAGCCAAGATCGCACCACTGCACTCCAGCCTGGGTGACAGAGTGAGACTTCGTCTCAAAAAAAAAAAAAAAAGCTCTTAGCCTCGTGTTTTTTTTTTTTTTTTTTTTCTTTTGAGATGGAGTTTTGCTCTTGTTGCCCAGGCTGGGGTGCAATGGCGCAATCTCAGTTCACCGCAACCTCTGCCACCCGGGTTCAAGCAATCCTCCCACCTCAGCCTCCCGAGTAGCTGGGATTACAGGCATGCACCACCATGCCCAGCGAATTTTGTAGTTTTAGTAGAGATGGGGTTTCTCCATGTTGGTCAGGCTGGTCTTGAACTCCTGACCTCAGGTGATCTGCCCACCTCGGCTTCCCAAAGTGCTGGGATTACAGGTGTGAGCCACCACGCTCGGCCTGTTTTTTTTTGTTTTTGTTTTTGTTTTTCTTGAGACAGGGTCCTGCTCTGTCTTTCCATTCATGAACATTGGTTGTCTTACCATTTAAATATGTCACCTATAATTGCCAGAATATTTTGTAGTTTTGGGAGTGGTTTTTTTTTTTTTCAGACGCTCTGTCACCCAGGCTGGAGTAAAGTGGAACAATCTCAGTTTACTGCAACCTCCGCCTCCCAGGTTCAAGTGATTCTTCTGCCTCAGCCTTCTGAGTAGCTGGGATTACAGGCATGCGTCACCATGCCTGGCTAATTTTTGTATTTTTAGTAGAGATGGGGTTTCGCCATGTTGGCCAGGCTGGTCTCAAACTCCTGACCTCAGATGATCCTCCTGCCTCGGCCTCCCAAAGTACTAGGAGTATAGGCATGAGCCACTGCACCCAGCCCCAGAGTGTATGTTTTGTACTTTTTTGGATCATGTTTATTCCAAGTGTGTTACTCTTTTTTTTTTTTAAGACAGGGTCTCACTCTGTTGCCCAGGCTGGAGTATAGTGGCATGATCATTGCTCACTGCAGCCTCCAATTCCTGAGTAGCTGGGACCACAGTTGTGCGCTACCATCCCTGGCCAATTTTTTTATGTTTTGTAGAGACGGGATCTCACTATGTTGCCCCAGGCTGGTGTTGAACTCCTGGGCTCAAGTGATCCTCCCACCTTGGCCTCCTAAAGTACTGGGATTACAGATGTGACCCACCACACCTGGCCTAGCCTAGTTTTTGAAAAGCATCCTCCATTCATTCCAGCACACACTCCTAGTGCCCAGTTGTGGGTGCTGTGTGATGTTGGTGACACAGTGATGATTGAGACCACCTCTGCTCTGCCCTCTGTCCACAGTAGGGCACACAGTCCTGTAGGGTATGGGGGGCAGACCCCTCTCACACAGTTATGATCCAGAGTGATCACGGCTGGGATGGAGGAGCCCGGGAGTCTGGGAGAGCCCAAGGAGACACACCTCATTCAACCTGACGGCTAGGGAGGGCTTCCTGGGGGAGGGGGCATCTGAGCTGAGACCTGGAGTAAGAGTAGAAATGAGGCAGATGATGGGGTGAGGCAGCGTGAGGTGCACCAGGCAGCATAAACAGCAATACAAGGATGTGGAGGCTGAGATAGTCATCAAGGTGTATTGAGGAGGTTGCAATATCTTGGGTGAGTGGAGCCAGGAAGGAGGGTGTGGGGCATGTGTGTGTGAGGCTGGGAGGTGGGAGAGATCAGGTGTGCTCTGTTGGCTGGATCAACAGAGCTTGGGTGATAGAGGGTCTAGAGTTACGCTGTTTAATATCATAGCTATTAGTCATATGTGGCTATTTAAATATAAATTTAGGCCAGGCACAGGTGACTCACACTTGTAATCCTACCCCTCTGAGAGGCTGAGGTGGGAAGATTGCTTGAGCCTAGGAATTTGAGACCAGGCTGGGCAACATAGTAGGACCCCATCTTTACACAAAAAAAATTTAAAAAATTAGGTAGGCTTGGTGGCTTTCGACTGTAGTTCCAGTTACTCAGAAGGCTGAGGCAGGAGGATCGCTGAGCCTGGGAGGTCGAGGCTGCCGTGAACTTTGATCATGACACTGTACTCCAGCCTGGATGACAGAGTGAGACCCTGTCTCAAAAAAATATATTGAATAGGCCAGGTGTGGTGGCTCATGCCTGTAGTCCTAGCACTTTGGGAGGCAGAGGCAGGCAGATCACTTGAGGTCAGGAGTTCAAGACCAGCCTGGGCAGCATGATGAAACCCTGTCTCTACTAAAAATGCAAACATTAGCTGGCCATGGTGGCACACGTCTGTAATCCCAGCTACTCGGGAGGCTGAGGCAGGAGAATCGCTTGAACCCGGGAGGTGGAGGTTATAGTGAGCCGAGATTGTGCCACTGCACTCCAGCCTGGGCAACAGAGCAAGACTCCATCTCCAAAAAAAAAAAAATTGAATATATATATAATATATGTGTATGAATATATATATATAAATGTATATATGTGTGTATATATATTCAAAGTAATTAAAATTAAATGCATTAAAAATGCAGTTCCTCAAACTGGCCACTTTCAAGTGCTCACTTAGCCTCATGTGATCAGTGGCTACTCCATTGGACAGCACAGATAGAGAACGTTTTCATCATCATCTCAGAAACTTCTATTCGGGAGTGAGAGCTGACCTAGGGATCTGAGGCAGGCGGTGCCAGGCATTTCTACCCGGTGAGGTCCATCAGAAAGAGACAGCTAGGTCTGGGTGTGGTGTATCCATAGCACTTTGTGTGTGTCTGAGTGTTCTGGACACACATCTTCAGCTTGTCGGGGGTGATGGTATCTTCTAGAGGGCCCAGGTTGAGGAAAATCAGGAATCTTGACGTTGAACTGCCTTGAAGGATGGAGTGGCCCGGCTATGGACTGAATGGTTGTAGACTCCAGGCAGCTCTGCCGTGAGCTGGTGAGTCTGGCTGAAAACTTGGTTCTACCACCATTTGGCCGGGGTATTTTGTGGCGCATGACTTCACCTCTCTGGGCCTCAGCCTCCTCCCCTGGAGAATGGGGAAAAGCATCACCACCTCACAGGGATGTTGGGAGAATTGTATGCAAGAGGCCCGGCAAACAAGCAACAAATGCCTGTCATTGTTATTATTATTATTGCTGTTGACCTTGTCTTTGGACTTGCCCCACCTCCCACATTGCCCCCACCCCTCGTGACCCTGCTCAAGAGAAGTCTATTTTCCCTGGAGGGATTTCCAATCCTCCACATCCTCAATGTTCCTTAATGCCTGGAAGATTTCATGCTGGGTTCCTAGGGTCAGAGTACCCTCAGAATCCACCTGACAGAGTCTTGCTCTGTCGCCAGGCTGGTGTGCAGTGGCACGATCTCAGCTCACTGCAACCTCCGCCTCCCGGGTTCAAGCGATTCTCCTGCCTCAGCCTCCCAAGTAGCTGGGACTATAGGCGCGCGCCACCACGCCCGGCTTATTTTTGTATTTCTAGTAGAGACGAGGTTTCACCATGTTGGCCAGGCTGGTCGCGAACTCCTGACCTCAGGTGATCCAACCCACCTCGGCCTCCCAAAGTGTTGGGATTACAGGCGTGAGCCACCGTGCCCGGCCCTTCAATCCTTCCTGCAGTTTTGTAGTTTCCTTGGTCTGTCTCCGGGAGAGAGGTTGTTGCAAACCCAGCAGTTATTTCCGGGCATGGGTTAAGCAAAGCCAGCTATTCTGGATTTTCCGGTGGCTGGATTCTACTCTCTCTCCTGTCTCCTTCCCTGCCTCCCTCCCTTCTTCCCTCCCTCCCTCTCTCTTTCTTCCTCTCCCTTTCAAACAAACACTTCGATTCCTTTTGCATTATTAAAAGAAGAGTCAAGGTTTATTGCAGAACTTTTAGACAGTACTTAAAAGAGAATAAAATTCAAACATGTTTCAACCACCCAGACAGAGGTAGTCACTGCTGGTAACATAAGTCTAGGATTCCATCCTGTCCTGCAGCCTTCATCCGGGCCTCTCCCCAGCCCCAGAGGGCAGGTCCTGATTGGTCCAGCCTTCCAGGCGGTCCCATTCTTTTGGCCAGGGATTGGTTGAGCGGTGGGCGGCGCTGGTGAATGAGACCGGAAAAGACGCTGCTGGGTGAGGTTTCTGCTGCTGGGTGCGGTTTTTCGTTCCTACAAAGCTCACCCAGGTAGGGATGGGCAGCTTCTCTGGGTCTGATTCTGGATGTGATGCCCGGAATGCAGCAGCCATCTTGGCACCAGAGGGTGATGCCAATACGTGGAGGAAAGCAGAACAAACAGCAGAGCAGCAGAACTGGGCCCTGCACGCCGTGCCCGGAGTAGAGCCAGACAATCCAGTTCTTTTTTTTTTTTTTTTTTTTTGAGACAGAGTCTCGCTCTTGTCACCCAGGCTGGAGTGCAGTGACTGGATCATGGCTTACTGCAGCCTCCACCTCCGGGTTGAAGGGATTCTCCCACCTCAGCCTTCTGAGTAGCTGGGATTACAAGCATGCACCACCACGCCCGGCTAATTTTTTTTTGTAGAGACACGGTTTCACTATGAGCTGGTCTTGAACGCCTTACCTCAAGTGATCCACCCGCTGCAGCCTCCCAAAATGCTGGGATTACAGGCGTGAGCCACTGCGCCCAGCTCATAATTTTTTTTAAAAAGTTAGATTTCAGTAGCACAGGCATTTTCACCCCAAGCAATCTGCAACCCAGAGGCTTCTGGGACCTCACAGCTCCTCAAGGTGAGATCATATCAACCTGAAAAGATTCCCGACTCCCATGCAGGAGCAATGCAGAGGGAGGGTGTGGAGTGTTTTAGCCTCTTTATGATCTCCATCATACCCTGCCCCCCGCCAAGTCTCTGATATGGATAGTTGCGGTTTTCTTAACCTTACTGTAAGTTTATACAACACCTATACCAAAATTCTGGGTCAACTCTCCATTCCTGGCTCTGTGGACTCCAAGGATGCCCCCTCCCTCCAGAAAAAGGTCATCACCTACGTTGCTGGTGGGAACAGAACTCAGCACAACTTCTGTGAGGGTTCATTTGTCAATATCTATCACAATGACAAGAAACATACTCTTTGGCCCAGCAATTCCACCTCCAGGAGTGTGACCTACACTCAGGTGTCAACATGAGCTAAATGACAGTGTGCATTGGCCAGGCACGGTGGCTTATGCCTATAAATCCCAGTACTTTAGGAGGCCAAGGCAGGAGGATTGTTTGAGCCCAGGAGTTTGAGACCAGCCTGGGCAAGATGGCAAGATTTCTGCCTCTAAAATAAAAAAAAGATAAGTAAAATAAATGACAGTGTGTAAAGTTATTCACTACAACATTGTAATCGTAAAAGGCTGGAAATGATACAAATGCCTGTCCTTAGGGGCCTCGTTATAAAAGCCCTGTGCATCCCTCCCATAGAATATGAGGTGGGTGTAGAACAACTAAGGAGGTACTCTCTGAATTACCAGAAACTGAGCAACGAAAGTAAGGTCCAGGGCGGGCGCGGTGGCTCACATCTGTAATCCCAGCACTTTAGGAGGCCGAGGCAGGAGGAGCACTTGAGTCCAGGAGTTCCAGGCCAGCCTAGGCACATAGCAAGATGCCCATCTCTACAAAAGTTAAAAAGAAATTTAGCCAGGTGGGGTGGCGCCCACCTATAGTCCCAGCTACTCGGGAGGCTGACATGGAAGGATCGCCTGAGCCCAGCAGGTCGAGGCTGCAATGAGCCATGATCACGCCACTGCACTCCAGCCTGGGCAACAAAGTGAGACTCTGTTTCTAAAATAAATAAATAAATAAACAAATAATAAATAAATAAATAAACTGTACTATTCAATGGTTTTTTGGTATAATTAATTTTCAAAAATGGTGGTTAAAAAGAGATAACAGAAAATTTGCCATTTTAGCTATTTTTGAGTGTATGATTCAGTGGCATTCATTACATTCACAGTGTTGTGTAAAACTGGATATCCACGTGCAAAAGAATGGAGCTGGACCATTATACTCCAAACACAAATTAGAATGGATCCCTCATGTCTTTTTATAACTTCTAATTTTGGGAAGTTTATGTACTATCTAATTAAAAAAATTAGCTTGGCATGGTGAGGGGCACCTGTGGTCACAGCTACTTGGGAGGCTGAGGTGGGAGGATTGCCTGAGCCCCGGAGTTAGAGGCTGCAATGAGCTATGATTGTGCCACTGCACTCCAGCCTGGGTGACAGTAGACACCGTCTCTTAAACATTTTTTTTGGAGAGGAAAAAAAAAAGACAAGCTGTTCCTAAGGTGCCTGGGAATCCCAGCCCTTACGGCCCTCTTCATTTAGCGTCTTGCTTCCATGCCTCTGGTTCCATCCCATGTGGTGACAGTACACATGAAACCTGTCTGCTCCTTGATTTCCACAAGAGACCCCATTGCACACAGCCACTGGAGGTACAATAAATAAACTTTAATGAGATTCTGGGCGCAGGAGACAGACAAGGAGCTTATGTGCCACCAAAGCAACCAATGTTTCTTTGTCTCCTCAACTCTGTGGGGTCCCACCGGCCTCCTCACCCTTGAGCCCTTTGCCCCTGCCATCCTGCTGGTTCCTATCTCTTCCCCACACTTCTCTGTTCCCTGTTCTTCCATCTCTGTCCAGAGCAAATCCTCCGTCCTGCTTATTTTCTCTTGCAGAGCAGCTCAAACATTGCATTCCCATTTAGCATCTTGGCCCAAAGTCTTCTCTCCCTCAAGGTATCTTCCCAAAAGCTTTTCTTTATAAGAGGAATTCTGGTGTCTGCCCTCAAGATCATAGACCTTTTTAACTTGTCAGTTGCACCGAGCAGCTGGGCCTCCTGGGTCTTGGGTCACATCCATCTTGGTCCTATAGGAGCGTGTCCTGAGCAACTGCGGCGCTGCCTCCCGCTGCATCCCTTCCCCCTTGTGTTGGAAAAAGCATTTGCTTCTTTTGTGGGTTATTTCCTGCCAGTCCCAGCTTGCTGGCTGCAGATGCTGGCAGAAAGTGGCTGCAGCTGACAACCTTCTTCAAGTTCACATCTAGTAGTTTTCTCGGCTCCTTGGACACCCCCCAGGCAGCTGCTTGTGGCCTGAATTGCAGCCTCTGGTGACCAGGGTCAGTGGCTGTTTCTTGTAACCACAGAGATCTGACAGATACAGAGATTTAGAAGCTCAAGGCCAGAGGCCAAATTTTTACCGAAATTCTCTGGTGATCCACACCCTTCTGTGTGGTCTGCTATGCAGTAAAGGCTTAACCTTGCCCAAAGAAAGATCGGGCCCTTTATCCTCGGCTCCTGGGCATTCATCTGTAAGCCCTTGGAATATCCTGCCTGGTAGCTGATCTGAGAGTCTTGGGCCACTCTGGGTGGTTCATGCTAGTGATGTGATTTATGGTGGGGGTCTTGGGCCACACGGTATTGGCTTGATGTATGAGGTCAGCCGTGTGGATGGTGAGCTGCTTAATTCAGCACTTTGGGAGGCCAAGGCAGAAGTATCACTTGAAGCCAAGAGTTCAAGACCAGCCTGGGCAACACAGGGAGACCTCGACTCTACAAATAATAAAAAGATTAGCCAGACGTGGTGGCACATACCTGTAGTCGTAGCTACTCAGGAGGCTGAGGTGGGAGGATGACTTGGAGTTGAGAAGTCAAGGCTGCAATGAACTGTGATCCCACCACCATACTCCAGTCTGCCAACAGAGCCAGATCCTGTCTCAAGACAAACAAAAAACTCTGGACACGAAGATCTCGAGTGAGCTGCTCTCTTTGGCAGTACTTCTTGCATGTTGTCACATGTTGCTGTGAGAATCAGGTGCTGCCTATATGGCTCCACTGGGAGAGGGCAGCTGGAAGCTGGCGCCTCATCTGTCCTGGAACGTGTGCTGTGCACCTCGGTCCCTTTGCTGATCTTAATCTCTGTCCTTTTACTGTAATAAACTGTAACTGTGAGCCTAACAGCTTTCCTGAGTCTAGTGAGTCCTTCTAGCAAATGAACAGAGGGTGGTCTTGGAGACCTCTGAACTTGCACCTGCCCCCCTTGTTTTGAGGTCTGGCACAGGGAGGGAGGGTGGTCTCTTTGGAGGCGGTCTTCATCCACTGGGGTGGGGTCCAACTCTGGAGGCCCATGTCCTTGCCAGCTCCAGTCCCTCTCCCCTCTCAGTCCTGATGCTGTCACCTTGTGCCCTCTGTCTGTGGATCCTCTCTGCTCACAGCTGAATAGGAGACGTGCTAGAAGAGGGTTTTCAAACTTTAGCCTTGGGGCTCTTTTGAACAAAATCAAACATCTTCCCACTGAAGCCCAATGTGCAAAGAACTGCAGGCCCATCCCCTCCTCTATCCCTGGAAGCCAGGGATAGAGGCTTCTCAAGGTGTGTGGCCATGGGTAGAATTGAGGGGGCGGGGATTGGGGGGGAGGGAGCGGATATTAAAATGCAGATTCCCCGGCCCCATCACAGACCAGACTGTCTGGGGCTGCGTCTTAGCAAACTCTACAGGGGATTCCGCCCAGCAGGAAGGGTTGGGAAATGCTGCTCAAGGCAACAGGAGAAAAGACCCAGGCTCCTGAGGCCAGGCCGTGGGCATCTGAAGACGTCTGGTCTGTAGTTCGTGCAGACCCCACGCCCTTCTTAGCTCCAACGTGGCACTTACCCCATTAGCCGAGGCGCTGGCATGCTCATTACCTGGGGAAATAGGAGGGGAAGTCGTCAGGAAGGAATAATGCTGGGAAGCATGGGAAGAAGACATGCCTGGGTGTCAGGGCCCTGAAAATGTCAAGTTCTGCCTCTGCTATTACATGGGGGTGCCATTTCCCTTAATGGTGTACACATGTGTCAGACAGGGATGGCGGGTGTGCTCTTTAAGGATCTGATCATCCAGTTATTCACTTGGTTATTAAATATCCATAAATATCGAGCCTGGGCTCTAGAACCAGATGGATGGGTTCAAATTCTATCTCTGTTCTTTAGGAGCTGTGTGAACTTGGACAAGTGACTTAACCTCTCTGTGTTTCAGTTCCTAGACTATTCAACAGGGGTTTATTTAGCAAATAGTAGTAGTATTCAGCAAATGGTAAATGTCTACTTTGTGCCAGGTACATTCTAGGTGCTGGGGACACTGCTGTGAACAAAACAGATAAAAATGCCTGCTCTTGGCCAGGCATGGTGGCTCACACCTATAATTCCAGCACTCTGTGAGGCTGAGGTGGGTGGACTGCTGGAGTCTAGGAGTTTGAGACTAGCTTGGGCAACACAGCGAAACTCCATCTCTACTAAAAATATAAAAAATTAGCCAGGCATGGGAATGCATGCCTATAATCCCAGCTACTCGAGAGGCTGAGGTGGGAGAATCACCTGAGCCTGGGAGGTTGAGGCTGCAGTAAGCCAAGATCACACCACTGCACTTCTCCAGTCCGGGCAACAGAGTGAGATCTTGTCTCAAAAAAAAAAAAAAAAAAAAATGCCTGCTGTTGTGCAGTTTATGTTAATAATAACAATAATAGTAATAATAGCAATAACAATCACAGCTAATATATACCCAGTATGTGGCTTACAATGTGCCACCTGCTGTGTTAAGTGCTTTACTGTATTATTAGGTACCGTCACCCCATTTTACAGATGAGGAAACTGAGTCATACAGATTAAGCTATTTGCCTATGGTGACATCACTAATCAAGCAGTAGCTTTAGGGCCCAGATACAGGCAGTTTGGCTCTGGAGTTGACACATTGAATCACTCAGCAAACACTTCCTCGAGTGCCTCTTTTATGCCCGGCCCAGTGGTAGGTGGTCCTGGGGACATAGTCACAACAGTGACAGCCTCAGGTCTGCTCTCTAGGGGCTCACAGTCCACTGGGGAAGACAAACAAGTCCCCCACAGTGATGACCCAGAATGGGCAAGGCTGGAATGGGAGAGCCTAGTGGATGCTTGGCCCATGCTTGGGGGTCAGGGAGGGCTTCCTGGACGAGGCAGCATCCGCCCAGGATGTAAGGGAGCAGATCTGTTTAGTGGTTGAGGGAAAAGCTTGGTAGTCAAAGATCTGGCTTTTTCTCCCCATCGACCACTTTCCAGCTGTTTGACCACTGGCAGGTAACTTCATCTCTCAAAGCAAATACTTCCTCCTCTGTAACATGGGGCTCACGGGAGAAGCACTTTGCTGGGTGGTTGTGAGCATTCAAGGAGATTGTACAGGCCGGGTGTGGTGGCTCACACCTGTAATCCCAGCACTTTGGGAGGCTGAGGCGGGTGGATCACAGGAGGCCAGGAGTTTGAGACCAGCCTGGCCAACATGGCAAAACCCTGTCTCTCCTAAAAATACAAAAATTAGCTGGGCATGGTGGTGCATGCCTGTAATCCCAGCTACTCAGGAGGCTGAGGCATGAGAATTGCTTGAACCCGGGAAGTGGAGGCTACAGTGAGCTGAGATCGCGCCACTGCACTCCAGCCTGGGCGACAGAGTGACAGCCTGTCTCAAAAATAAATAAGTAAATAATAATAAAAAATTAAAATCGAGGGGGTTATACATACAAAGTGGCACGTAGACAGTGCTCAGCAAAATATCGTTCCTCTGATTACAGAATTAGCTGGCGCACTTCTCCAGAAGGAGCCATGGGAGGGTGCTCCAGGCAGGGGAACGGCCTGTGCAAATCTCTTGAAGTGTGACAGCATCAGACCCTTTTAGAGCTAAGCCAGTTCCTGCCATCTCCTCCTAGGAGTCACTCCTGAACAAGGCAGATGGAGTAAGGCTGAGGGGTTAAGCATTATTTCACCCTCCATCCATCTGGCAGGGACTCCCACATCACCTGAATTAAATTCCAAAGTCCCTACCACCGCCTTAAGGCTCTATACGCTCTTCTCCCACTCTGTAAATAATATTTGTAAATGTAATCAATGAACCAGTGAATGAGACTCCCTGGCTCTGCACCCTCATCGGTCAAATGGGGGAAACCTCATGGCAGTGGGGTGAAGATTCAGTGAGAGGCACACGGGAAGGACTCAGCACAGAGCCCAGCACATAGTAGGTGCTCGATTACGGCAAATCTGGTGATGCTCACTCGAGGGAGACAGATGACGGTGCCAAAGGAACTCACGGGAACGTCTGAACCGATAGCAACAAAACCCGATCCCCAGCAGCAGGATCAGAGAAATCGCGATTCCCAGAATCAGGACGGTGATGTCCTTACTGGACATGCCTGAGTGCTCACTGGGAGGTCCCTCTGAAAGAGAAGGAAACAGATACTTAGGTAAGGAAGCTCTTGGGGTTTATCCCTCATTCTTGAAATGGCATCTCGAATTTCTTTAGGGAGCCACCACTCCACTTGCCTCAGTCTATTTAATTCAGGTGAACTGGATCCCACCCTCTGGTTCCTAGAATGGGACTTTGACACAGGCCTGGCCAATCAGAACATTCCATTCTCCCTGGCTGCTATGATTGGTTCATAGCTGGGCTGTGGCCTAAGCTGGGCCAATGAGAGCCAGCCCTGGGACTTTGGCTACAGTTATTGAAAGTGGTGTGTTTTTTCTCCTGCTGTTGCTATTCTGGTAGGATGTGAGCCTGTTGCTGCTGAGGGCCATCTTGCTTCAGAGCCTGCCTGAGAATAAAGCCAGTATAACGAAAAGCAGAGACAAGAGATGTATAAAATAAAAGTTCCTGGGTTACATGGTTGGAGCCCCTGGATCTAACAATACCTGAAGGTGAATTTTCCATAAAGTCCTGTTTCGTTTGTTTGTTTGTTTGTTTGCTTAGACTACTTTGAGTTGTGTTTCTGTCAATTGCAATTGATAGAGGTCTGCCTAATACATTTGGAAAGGCCTGAGTCCCTGAGAGAGAGGGATTCCACATCTATCCCAACCTGTGTGTGTGGAGGGAGTGTATCCAGGCAGCTGAACAACGGTACCAGTGGTATAGGTATGGAGTTAACACGGGAGTAAAGCTGGCCCCACTGGTCCTTTTGTGAGAAGGCTTAGGAGAAGGATGGGAGCCAGAGAGCATTAGAGAGGGAACCCTGCCTCGACCTCTTCCTTTGGTCCCTGTTCTCCCCACCCAGGGAGTTCCTCACCTTTGACCTGGACGGTCAGTTCTGCCTGGCGAGCTCCTAGGGCATTGGTGACGTTGCAGATTAAGGTTGTGTTGATTGGTTTGTCCACAGGACGGATCAGCAGCTGGGCGCCCTGGGCCACAGCAAAGGGTGGCAGGGGACCCATGGTCCTGGGAGAGACAGAAAGGTGAGGAGGTGGCTTCTGCTGCAGCTCCGGAGGGACAGTGATTGAGCACTCACTACGTGCCCAGAAACCCTCACGCCCTCTACAGCATAAGCGGAGAGCAACTCTGGAGGCCCCCCCGACTCTTCCCTTCCTCTCATGCCCACACCCAACCCATTAGCCAATCATGTCGGCCCCGCCTTAAGATCTGTCCAGAATCCCACCGCTCCTCAGGGCTTCCACGGCTACCTCCCTGCTCTGGCGCTGTGCATCCCGGCCCCCAGCAGCCGCCTCCACGCTGGGCTCCGTTTCTGCCCTCGCCTCCTCGTCTGTTCCCCACATGGCCACCAGAGGTCGCCTGTGAACCCTAAGTCAGTTCCCGTCCCTCGGCTCAGTACCCTCTGGCGGCTCAGCCTGGCTCAGAGTTAAACCGAAGTCTTCGCGTGTCACAGGCCCCACGTGATCTGGCCCCTGCTACCTCGGCCCACGTTTTCCATTACTCTCCCCTTTGCTCCCGCCTCTGCATCCACCGTGGCCTCCTTGTTGGTCCTCAAACTCTCCAGTTAGGTGTCCAGGGTTTGCTTATGCAGGGACCGATGGATAGAAATGGGTTTGCCCATGCTGTTCCCTCTGCCGGAATGCTTTCCCCCCTAGGTACCCGCAGAGCTCACCCTCATCTCCTTCAGGCCTCTGCTGGGATGTCACCTTAGTAACACCTCACTTGGCCACCCTGTTTCAACTGTGATGATCACCCTTCCCATCCCCTTCTCTTTTTATTTATTTTTTTTTTTGAGACAGCGTCTCACTCTGTCACCCAGGCTGGAGTGCAGTGGCACCATCTTGACTCACTGCAACCTCCACCTCCTGGGTGCATGGAATCTTTCCACCTCAGCCTCCTGAGTAGCTGGGACTACAGGTGCATGCCACCACACCCGGCCAATTTTTGTATCTTTTTTGGTAGAGATGGGGTTTCGCCATGTTGGCCAGGCTGGTCTCGAACTCCTAGCCTCAAGTGATCCTACCATCTCTGCCTCCCAAAGTGCTGAGATTACAGGTATGAGCCACGGTGCCCAGTCCCATTCTCTTCTCTGCTTTATCTTCTCTATGGTATTTATCACCATTGCACACACACTACACACTTTATGACTTTATCTTGCTTCTTGTTTCTTTCACCACTAGAATGGAAGCTCTATATGGGGAGGAAATTTGGTCTGTTTTATCGACCAACGTATGTTGGTTAATTGTACCCGGCACACAGTAAGTAGTCAAGGAACACTGGTTTAATGAACAGAGGTGGAGGAGATGGAAGCATCAGGCTTTGGGTGCTCTGCAGAGCTGGGATGCAAACGCAGCTATCTGGCTCAAGAGCTTGAATTGTGGTGCTTTGAGGCAGGACAGTAAAGGCACCATCACACCAGTTGAAAACCTTTGACCGGCAATTCCTTCCACGGACAACTGCTAACAAATGACCAGTGGGTATGGTCACCACCATGGCATTTGCAGAGTTGAAAATGGAAAATGACATCTGTGTCCTCTACTAGGGACTGGTTAAATAACTGATGACATCCACATATGTTGGAATCCCTTCCCTGCCCTTTGGGAGGCCCAGGTGAGAGGACTGCTTGAGTACAGGAGTTCAAGACCAGCCTGGGCAACATAGTGAGATCCTGTCTCTATTCTTTAAATTTTTTTTTTTAAAGTGGTGGAATTCCAGCAACATTAAAAAAGGGGCCAGGTTAGCCAGGCGTGGTGGTGTGTGCCTGTAGTCCCAGCTATCTGGGAGGCTGAAGCTGGAGGATCGCTTGAGCCCAGGAATTCAAGGCTGCAGTGAGCTGTGATTGAGCCACTGCACTACAGCCTGAGCAACAGAGTGAGGCCCTGTCTCAAAAAAAAAAAAAAAAAAAAAAGCAGGGGAGCTGGGGGTGCTCTGAAATGCATAATATGATTGATGGATGAATAGAGGGACTGAAGGAATCACAGAAACGTGATAAAGCAAGCACAGTAAAATGTTAGTGGGGGAATCCACGTAGTGGAATCTTATGTGTTCACTGGAAAATTCCTATGATTTTTCTGTATGTTTGACAGTCTTCCTAATACAACGTGGGGGAAAATGGAGTTGTGGATCTATGTGCTTTGACATGGAAAGGTATTCACAAGATAGATGAAAAGTTTCAAAATTATATGTACAGCATAATTCCAGTCTTTGTTTAGAAACAGAGAGAAAAAAGACAGAAGGATGTATAATAAGGGGTCACTGGGTATTTCTGGAGGTGGCTGGGTACACTTGACTATAGGCACTACTTTCTTCTTTTTGCTCATAACTAAATTGTTTCATATTTCTACAGTGGACACAAGTTATTTTTGTAATAAGGAAAAAGACCTAAGGCTGGGCAAGGTGGCTCACGCCTATAATCCCAGCACTTTAGGAGGCTAAGGTGGGTTGACTGCTTGAGCCCAGGAGTTGGAGACCAGCCTGGGCAATGTGGCGAAACCCTGTCTCTGCAAAAAAAATACAACAAAATTAGCTGAGCGTGGTGGCGTGTGCCTGTAGTCCCAGCTACTCAGGAGGCTGGAGGTGGGAGGATCACCTGAGCCCAGGGAGGTCCAGACTGCAGTGAGCTATGATCATGCTACTGCACTCCAGCCTCGGCGAGAGATCCTTCTTAGAAAAAAAAAAAGGCGGTTCAGTAAAATTATGTAATTTATGTAAAATTATATATTATAAAATTATGTATTATCTCTTTGCCTTTTTCTTACCTTGCTCTTGACCTCAGCCTCAGTATGAATCTGGGGAAATCTGTGAGCCTCAACTTTCTCATCTAGACAATGGGGATAGTACTTGCTCCGTCCAGAGGTAACCAAGTAGGTTACACAAGGAGACGGTGAGGGTGAGGTGGTTACAGTCTAGAGTGGGGGTGTCCAATCTTTTGGCTTCCCCAGGCCACACTGGAAGAACTGTCTTGGGTCATACATAAAATACACTAACACTAACGATAGCTAATGAGCTAAAAAAATTCGCAAAAAAAAAAAGTCTCATGTTTTAAGAAAGTTTACAAATTATGCGGCCTGCAGGTTAGACAAGCTTGGCTAAGAGGCGGAGGACCAGCTTTGGAGCCAGGCGCGGATTCAAGGGCCGCTTCTGCCCTCTTGTGGCTGGTCTTTAACCTGGGCAGGGCAACAGCTACTGACTGTGCACAGCATGGGGTCACGTGGGATTCGGGGGAAGTACAGGGCACAGAGCAGGCACACCCCAAAAAGCAGGTGCATCCACCGGCCAGGATTCAACCACCTGCCAAACACCTCAACTGCAAAACAGAGATGTCAAAACAGGGACGCCCCCCACTGGGGGGCCCGAAGTCAACCTCCTTCTCTTTTTTTCTTCTCTGAATCCCCCTCCTCTCTTAGACCAGGAGTCCAGGCCCCAGTCCGTCCTGCCTCAGACCCAGGGGTCCAGGCTCCCAGCCTCTTCTCCCTCAGACCCAGGGGTCCAGACCCCCAGCCCCTCTTCCCTCAGACCCAGGGGTCCAGGCCCAGCCCCTCCTTCCTCAGTCCCAGGGGTCCAGACCCCCAGCCCCTCTTCCCTCAGACCCAGCAGTCCAGGCTCCCAGCCTCTCCTTCAGACCCAGGGGTCCAGGCCCCCCCCAGCCCCCAGCCCCTCCTCCTCAGTCCCAGGGTCCAGACCCCCAGCCCCTCCTCCCTCAGACCCAGGGGTCCAGACCCCCAGCCCCTCCTCCCTCAGACCCAGGGTCCAGACCCCCAGCCCCTCTTCCCTCAGACCCAGCAGTCCAGGCTCCCAGCCTCTCCTCCCTCAGACCCAGGGGTCCAGGCCCCCAGCCCCTCCTCCCTCAGACCCAGGGTCCAGACCCCCAGCCCCTCTCCCTCAGACCCAGGGGTCCAGGCCCCCCCCCAGCCCCCCCCCCCCTCCCCTCAGCCCAGGGTCCAGACCCCCCCCCCCCTCCCCAGCCCCTCCCCCCCTCCCTCAGACCCAGGGGTCCAGGCCCCCAGCCCCTCCTCCCTCAGACCCAGGGGTCCAGACCCCAGCCCCTCTTCCCTCAGACCCAGGGGTCCAGGCCCCCAGCCCCTCCTCCCTCAGACCCAGGGGTCCAGACCCCCAGCCCCTCTGCCCTCAGACCCAGGGGTCCAGGCCCCCAGCCCCTCCTCCCTCAGACCCAGGGGTCCAGGCCCCCAGCCCCTCCTCCCTCAGTCCCAGGGGTCCAGACCCCCAGCCCCTCCTCCCTGAGACCCAGGACTCACGTGCTCCAGTTATAGCCTGTGGGCTCTGGGTTGCTGCGAGCGTCGCAGGTCAGGGTGGCCTCATTCTGGCCGAGGTACCAGTTGTTATCATAGCCAGAGATGGATACCTCTGGGGGGTCTGCAGGAAATGGACACAGAGGTTCAGAGACTGGGAGCCTTTGGGGGGCCTGGGGCTACGTGGGATTCACGACACTGCAGGAAAAGGCCTGGGGATATTTGGAAAACAGCGGGAGCTGGAGAGGCCTAGGAGGAGTCTAGGTAGATGGTGTGCCGCAGACAGCAGAAGCCTGGGAATCCTTGGTCAGTGGGGACATGGAGAGGGCTTCCGAGGACCTGCTTTTCTCCACTAGCTTTCCTGGGTAGCCTGGACCAGGCATGTCTTGGGTGTCCTGCAGGAAAAGGCCTCCTCCTTTTCTCACTCATAGGCAATGACCACTCATAACACACAGCAGTGTATTCAAGGCTCTGACAAGTCCTGTGGGAAAGAGTCTTGGATAACCCTGCTCTTGGCTGCTGCTCAGCCATCCCAGACGTGATTGACAGCGAAGACCTTTCAGTGTCCTCGGGGGGCAGGCCAATGGGACAGGGTTTTTTTCAGGAGCGAGGGGTAGGAGTCAGTATAGATCTCCCCCTCACTCAGACCCAGTGACAGTGTTGAGGGACTCCAGTATAGACAGTACCTGAGGGAATCTGTGTACCAATTGCCTGGCGGGGAGTAAGCAGTATAGACAATGGTGGGAGGAACAGTATGAATGATGCCTAGAAGAGTTTGTGTGGATATTACTGATGGGCTCAGTGTAGACAGGGGGTTGGAATATTACAGCAGATGCTATATTGTCGGGCCAGTGTTGAAAATGTTGTGGTGGGGGTGAGATCACCCCCACATAGAGAGTGTGTCCGCGGGAGCTGACGAAATTAAGACAGGCTCTGTGTGTGTGTGTGTGTAGACAGTATTTGAATGAGCCAGTGTAGACGATGTGGGAGCTTAGTCTAGATCTGTGCTGTCCAATATGGCACCTCCTGGCCACATGTGACTAGCGCGCACTCGAAATACAGCCAGGCCGAAACACACACCATATTTCAAAGGCTTTACTAGGACAAAATAAATGGGAAAGATCTCAAGAATAATTAAAAAAAAAAAAAACAATTACAAGTTGAAATAATATTTTGGGTATATTGGGGTAAGTAAAGGCAATTATTAAAATTAATTTTGGCCAGGCACAGTGGCTCATGCCTGTAATCCCAGTACCTTGGGAGGTTGGGGCAGGAGGATCACTTGAGCCCAGAAGTTCGAGACCAGCCTGGGCAACATAGGGAGATCCTGTCTCCAGAAAAAATAAAAATAGGCCGGGTGCGGTGGTTCACGTCTGTAATCCCAGCACTTTGGGAGGCCAAGGTGGGTGGATCATGAGGTCAGGAGTTTGAGACCAGCCTGGCCAACATGGTGAAATGCCATCTCTACCACAAATACAAAAATTAGCTGGGCACTGTGGCCAGGGCTTGTAATCCCAGCTACTTGGGAGGCTGAGGCAGGAGAATCGCTTGAACCCGAGAGGCGGAGGCTGCAGTGAGTCGAGATCGCGCCACTGCACTCTAGCCTGGGTGACAGAGCAAGACTTCATCACAAAACAAAAAAACACAAACAAAAACAAAAATTGGCTGGTCATGGTGTCACATGCCTGTAGTTCCAGCTACTCAGGAGACTGAGGCTGAGGTGGGAGGATCACTTAAGCCCACGAGGTTGAGGCTGCAGTGAGCTGTGCCACTGCACTCCAGTCTGGGTGACAGAGTAAGACCCCGTCTCAAATAAATAAATAGATAAATAAATAAACAAATAAATTTCTTCTCTTTCTTTTCTTGTTTTTTTCTTTTTTTGTTTTTGAGACGGAGTCTTGCTCTGTTGCCCAGGCTGGAGTGCAATGGCGCGATCTCGCTCACTGCAACCTCTGCCTCCCAGGTTCAAGTGATTCTCCTGCCTCAGCCTCCCGAGTAGCTGGGATTACAGGCACCCGCCACCATGCCTGGCTAATTTTTGTATTTTTTAGTAAAGATGGAGTTTCACCACATTGATCAGGCTGGTCTTGAATGCCTGACCTCAGGTGATCCACCTGCCTCGGCCTCCCAAAGTGCTGGGATTACAGGCGTGAGCCACCGTGCCTGGACTCTTTCTTTTAAATTTTTAATGGGGTGGCTGCTGGAGAATTTAAAATCCTATATGCAGCTTGCATGCTATTTCTGTTAGACAGCAGTGGTTAGAGAGTCCTGGGGCTGTCAGTGGAGATAAATGTGTGGGTGTCAATGTCAATGATGCCGTGAGGGAGCTGGTGGAGGTAACGCTGTGCAGGAGAACCAGGACAGATGCTGTCAGGGGGCTGTGCAGACAGAGCACAAGGAGGCCAGTGTGGTGATGTGGGGTGAGACTGGATAGCCTGTAGATGAGCCAGTGTAGACAATATTGGGCAGAGGAGCATGGAGACTACACTGGGGGACTCTGCAGACACTGCTTAGGGGAGCAAGCACAAACAATGTGGGAAGATCAATGCAACTAGCACCCGGCGGAGACAGTCGATCGTGGCTCAGGGGAACTGGTTGATACAATGTGGGAGGTGAATGCAGACAGTTCTCCAGGGAGTCAGTGTAGACAGTGTCGGGGGGCACTTTAGAGAGTGCCTAGGAGAACCAGTGTAGAAAAAGTGGGGTGTTTATGTAGACAGTGGTCATAGGAGCCAGTGTAGACACCATGGGAGACAGTGAAAACACCCCACAGCTGGTGGCCGAAATAGGTGGTGTAGACAATGGGGTTAGTGCTGTCTGTGGCCCAGGAGAGCCAGGGTAGACAATGGTAAGGCAGCACAGAAAATGGACAAGGGGCCAGGTGCAGTGGCTCACACCTGTAATCTCAGCACTTCGGGAGACTGAGGTGAGATGATCACTTGAGCCTAGGAGTTTGACACCAGCCTGGGCAACATAGCAAAACTCTCTCTAGAAAAAAATTGTAAAATTAGCTGGGCATGGTGGCTGCACCTGTAGTCCCAGTTACTTGGGAGGCTTAGGGAGAAGGATTGCTTGAGCCTGGAAGGTTGAGGCTGTAGGAGCCATGATCATGCCCCTACACTCCAGCCTGGGTGACAGAGCGGGACCCTGTCCAAAGGAAAAAAAAAAAAAAAAAAGCCGGGCACAGTGGCTCATGCCTGTAATTCCAGCACACTTTGGGAGGCCGAGGCAGGCAGATCACCTGAGGTCAGGAGTTCGAGACCAGCCTGGCCAACGTGGTGAAACCCTGTCTCTACTAAAAATACAAAAATTAGCCAGGTGTGGTGGTGTGCACCTTTAATCCCAGCTATTTGGGAGGCTGAGATAGGAGAACCACCTGAACTTGGGAGGCAGAGGTTACAGTGAGCCGAGACCGTGCCACTGTACTGCAGCCTGGGTGACAGAGTGAGACTCTATTTAAAAAAAAAGAAAAGAAGAAAGAAAGAAAGAAAAGGACAAGGGAGGGGGTGTAGACAATAAGGGAGGCAGTGTTGATCGTGGCCAGGAGAACCAGTGTAGCAATGTGGGGAGGGTGATTGTGGATACTTGCCTGGGGAAGTGGGTGTAGGCAGTTTAGGGGCAGTGTAGACTGTGCTCAAGGGAGTCAACAGAGTGTCAGGTATCCGTGCAGACAGCAGCTAGAGGAGCCAGGGCAGACGATCTGGGTACCAGCATTGACTATGGCCCAAGTAAACTGGTGTAGACAATAGGGACGGTGTTGTTTATGGCCCAGGGGAGCTGGTGCAGACAATGGGGGTGGGTCGTGTAGATAGGAGTCAGGGGAGCCGGTGCAGATGATGGAAGCAACGCCTACAGTGCCTTGGGGAGTCAGTGTAGACAGTGGTGGGGGCAGCCTGGCAGGGGTTCTTGCCATCGCTGACTTGGGCACACTCACAGTACACGGTGAGGTTCACAGTCAGCAGCTGAGGCTTCTCAAAGCTCTCGTGCTCCACCTTGCAGGTCACACTCTTGCCGTCCACCTGGCTTGAGGGCACCAAAATCCAGAGGCTGGTGACAGTGACTGTGCCAGACAGGAACCCTGGCACCTGGCTTGTATTGGGCATCCCGCCCAGGTCTGAGCGCCAGGTGATTTGGGCCGGCGGGCGACCCCCTGTGGAGACACAGCGGGCCACGGGCACCGGCTCTCCGGTGAGCTGCACCTTCTGAACCTCAGCTGTGTTCTGGGGCTTGGCTGGGAAGAGGAACCAAAGCAATAGGTCATTCAATGAACACCTCCGTGGTAGAAGGGGGCATTCATTAAGGGTACAGGATGGCATGGTTGCTGGGTGGGGTGGCTCACGCCTATAATCCCAGAACTTTGGGGGCCTGAGGTGGGTGGATCACTTGAGGTCAGGAGTTCGAGACCAGCCTGGCCAACATGGGGAAACTGTCTCTACTAAAAATTAGCCAGGGTATGGTGGCACACGCCAGTAATCCCAGTTACTTGGGAGGCTGAGGCCAGAGAATTGCTTGAACTCGGGAGGCGGAGGTTGCAGTGAGCTGAGATTGTGCCACTGCTCTCCAGCCTGGGCGACAGAGAGAGATTCTGTCTCAAACAAACAAACAAAAAAAGGATACAGGATGGCATGGTTTAAACCCCAGCTGTGTTGGTCTTGGGCAAGTCTGTGCCTCAGTTTCCTTTTCTGTCGACAGGGGATAATGATGGTATCATAGGCAATGAGAATATGCAGGTAAAGCTCTTAGAATGGCACATAATAAGTGCTCAGTAAATATTGTTTGGTGGAAAGTGCTGGAGCCCAGCAGTGACCAAAATATCCCTGGTTCTGCCCTCATGGGTACACAGTCCAAGGGGGCAGACAGACTCTTTCCTAGGCAGTGATGACTTGGAGAGGGCAGGGCTGGGAAGGGGAAACCCAAAGGGGGTTATCCTAGTCTGGGGCTCAGTGGAGGAGAGGAAGCCTGAGCCCTGAAGTTGAGAAGGGAAGTGACTTGCCCACAGTCACACAGCTGTAAGCAGCAGAGCTGGGTTTTCACATAAAGTCTGTCTGACTCCAAAACCACCTTGACCATCTCTTAATCATCATCCTGGTGATTCCCAAACCTGGAACTTCCTTCCCCATCATTACCTGTATTATTTACTGAAGATTTCTCCTTAACTTGACTCACTTTCTGTTTTACCCTCATCCTAAACCATGATACCTGGAATCCCAGGCTTGCTGGAGTCACAAGAGCTGCCTTTGGTTGGGTATTGTGTGCTAGGCACAGTTCCAAGCTCTTGACATTTCATGAGTTTCTCATGCACAGGCCTAGAATAGTTCTCGGCATATAAGCTTAAAAAAACACAGAACAAAACAGAAAACAAGTTGGGCGTGGTGGCACATTCCTGTAATTCTAGCTACAGGGAGGGTGGGAACATCCCTTGAGCCCAGGAGTTCCCGGCTGCAGTGAGGACCTACTACGATCACACCACTGCACTCCAGCCTGGGCGACAGAGCTAAACTGTCTCAAAAAAACAAAAAAAAGGGTCAGTTTTTTTGAATCCTCACGGTGATCCCTATCCCACAGATGAGGAAACTGAGGCACAGAGACTTCTCGCTCAAGTTCCAAGAGGAGGGCTTCATGGAGCTCATGAAAATGAAAGCATGATCCCGTCCTCTTTTGGGTATCAGGATCCTTGCTTTCCTGTCTGTCTGTTTCAACTTTCTCCTTCTTTACCAAATAAAGTAACAGTAACCAACAGCTCTAAGGGGCTCACATGTGCCAGCGGTGAAGTGCCACTGCCCTAAGGCTGCACCTTTGGTCTTGGGCAAGTCTGTGCCTCAGTTTCCTTGTCTGTCGACAGGGGATAATGAGGGTATCATAGGCAATGAGAATATGCAGGTAAAGCTCTTAGAATGGCACATAATAAGTGCTCAATAAATATTGTTTGGTGGAAAGTGCTGGGGCCCAGCAGTGACCAAAATAGCCCTGGTTCTGCCCTCATGGGTACACAGTCCAAGGGGGCAGACAGACTCTTTCCTAGGCAGTGATGACACTCAGGACAGCTTTCCAAGGGTGATGCTATTGTCACCAACTCTTTTACAGATGAGGAAAGGAGGGACCCAGAAGAGGCCACCCAGGCCTCCTCCCTTCCTTCCCAGTTCCCTCCCAGCTCCCTTTCCAAGATACCCCTCCCCCTCCCTCAGGGTGTTCTGATCCCAGGCTTGGTCCTTACTCCCTGAGATCTCTGCTGTCTTCCTGCCCTGCAGCCCCTCCCGCCACTCACCTCCCCCCACCCCACCCCCCATCTTTGCGCTGCCCCCTCCTTTTGTCCCCAGGGAATCTGCTGTGGAGGGAATCTCCCTCCGTCCCAGGCCTCCCCGCTCGCTCGTTGCCACCTTCCCTGATCCTCCCAAGTCTCCGCCTTTCATTCAGCCTCCCCAAAATCCCCTGCTCACCAAGCACTCGGAGCCAGATATCCACGCTCCTGCTGCCCTGCGGGAACGTGACGAACAGGCAGGTGTAGTTGCCTTCATCCTCGACGCGCAACCCGAACATCCTCAGCGAGGCATCCCGCAGCTCCGCGCCCAGTCTGGCGGCCACGAATTCCAGCCGTTTGGACTCCGAATAGCTGGGGCCCTGCGTTTGGTGGAAGACGGCCGTGCTGCCAGATTCACCATGCCGCGCCCAAGTCAGCTGTGACACGTGCGTCACCTCCATTCTGGGCACCTGTAGGTAGCAGGGCAGCGTCACGGAGTCGCCCAAGAAGCCGGGCACCTGGGTGGGCGCCTGCACGACGACGTCCCCTGCGGAGAACCGAAGAGAAGGTGTCAGACCCCGGGCGATCTTGGGCTAGACAGGGAGGGGCTCCAGGAGCCCGGGCACCTGGGCGTGCACTTGCACGCTGGGGCCCTGGAGCCCTGGTGGACGGTGGGGTGTGGGGGGAGGGGGGACTGGGGCACTAGTTGGGGTCATGGCAGGCGAGGAGGGTAAGGGCGTCTGGGATGGTCTGCAACTTGGTCGTGCTCCTTCACTTTGGCTATTTATTACCATATTTCTTCTATTATTACCGTATTTCCCTCAATCTCAATATCGATTTAAAAAATTGTGGTAAATATTGTGGCTAAAAAACTAAATTTACCATTGAAGCCATTTAAAGCATACAGTTCAGTGGCACTATGTACATTTCACGATATTGTGCAACCGTTACCACTATATAGCTCCAGAACTTTTTCTTTTCTTCTCTTTTTTTTGAGACGGAGTCTCGCTCTGTCACCCAGGTGGAGTGCAGTGGTGCAATCTCTGCTCACTGCAAGCTCTGCCTCCGGGGTTCAAGTGGTTCTCCTGCCTCAGCTTTCCGCGTAGCTGGGATGACAGGCTCCCACCACCACACCCGGTAATTTTTTTGTATTTTTTTTTTTTTAGCAGAGATGGGGTTTCACCATATTGGCCAGGCTGGTCTTGAACTCCTGACCTCAAGTGATCCTCCCACTTGGCCTCCCAAAGTGCTGGGATTACAGGTATGAGCCACCACACCTGGCCCAGAACTTTTTCATCACACCAGTGTGGTAGGTTTCACATACCATGACTCGTCATTTACAGCACAACTTGCCATTAGGGGTTAGAATATCCCCAATGTAGAAAACTGGGAGAAATCCTGGGTCTTCAAATCCATGACACGCTGCATTATTACTCTGGGTGGGTCCTGGTCGGAAGAATGTGGGGGATCGAGGCACGAGAGGAAGGCAATGATAGCCCAGGAGTTTTGGGTCCCTTCAGTTTTCTGCTGTGAAGCTTCAGGCTGGCTACTTAACCTCTCTGATTCTTTTTCCTAGTTTGTAAAATGAGACTTAGAACAGTGGACACTCACAGGGTGCTGACACAGATCAGGGGCTATTCTGGGTGCTTCACATATATCTTGGCATTTAATCCTCAAATAGCCCCCCTGAGGCAAGCACTACTGTTAACATCATTTTACAGACAGGGAAACTGACACAGAGTATAGTGTCCTCCAAGTCATACAGAGGTTTAGTGGCAGAGGTGGGATTTGAACTAGGGTGGTCAGAGACTGACCTCTAATCCCCCAGGTCCTATATAAAAATCTTTCTACTAAGGGCCCTAGCACATAGTAGGTCCTCAACATGTGACAGCGCTTATTGACGCTAATAAACATGGTCCTATGCATTCTTTTTTATTTTTAAATTTTTATTTAATTATGTTTGTAGAGATAGGGTCTTGCCATATTACCCAGGCTGGTTTTGAATTCCTAAGCTCAAGTGATCCTCCCACCACAGCCTCCCAAAGTGTTGGGATTACAGGCATGAGCCACTGTGCTTGGCTGCAATCAGCCTCGGCAGAATAGCGAAACCCTATCTCTACCAAAAATACAAAAAAATTAGCCAGGTGTGGTGGTGAGCACCTATAATCCCAGCTACTCCAGAAGCCACAGTGAGAGGATCGCTTGAGCCTGGGAAGTCGAGTTTGCAATGAGCTGGGATTGTACCACTGCACTCCAGCCTGGGCAACAAAGCAAGGCCCTGTCTCTCTCTCTCATACACACACACACATACACGCACACACACACTATAGATATATACAAAATATATAAATAAATAACAAAATATTTATTTACTCTTTAAATGTATAATAAATATATATTATTTATTATATAAATAATATATATGTTATATATATTTAATATATACTTATTAAGAAATATGTTATTATATAATATATTATCAATTATATAATAATACATAATATATATTATATATTACATTATATTATATATTATTATATTATATATAATATATAATAATAATACATAATATATATATTTATCAGGAGTTTGAGACCAGCCTGGCCAACATGGTGAAATCCTGTCTCTACTAAAAATACAAAAATATTAGCCAGGCATAGTGGCGCATGTCTGTAATCTGAGCTACTCGGGAGGCTGAAGCAGTGGAATCGCTTGAACTCGGGAGGAGGAGGTTGCAGTGAGCCAAGGGCAGGACACTGCACTCCAGCCTGGGTGATGGAGTGAGGCTGTCTCAAAAAAAAAAAAAAAAAAAAGAATGAAAGAATGAATGAATGGCCAGGCCCTTGGAATCAGACATTGGGGGTCAGAGGGGTAATGAATGGTGTCAAGTGTCACCCACTGTCCTCCTCCCCAACATCAACCATCCTCTCCGTCCACACCCAGCCCGCCAGCAGGCTGCTGGGTTATGGCCTGGGTAGGCTGAGCAGGAACCTCGGTAAGGTAATCCGGCATGAGTCACCATCTGCTGCTTTTCCGAGATTCACTTGCCTTTTTGGGATATTTCCGCACCCAACTCCATCCCCTTTCCGAGGGGCCCAGAGGAGGGTCTTGTGCCCACCCCGTGTTGCTGCCAATTTCGAGGAATTTCTGTACCTAACTCCGACCGCTACCCGGGTGGCTAAGAGGAGGGTCCTGCCCTCGCTCCGTTTTCCTGCCAATTTCAAGGAAGTTCTAAACCCAACTCCGACCGCTCTCCGGGTGGCCAAGAGGACGGTCCTGCCCTCGCACCGTGTTCCTTCCAACCCCGGGGCAGAGATGGGGGGTGGGTGGCGCCGGGCGGCGCCGTCATCTTCGGGAACCCAGGGGGCCGAGTACCCGGCCTGGATGCGCAGCTGGGAGCCAGACAGGGGCCACCGGACTGCGCGGGGGTCACTCACCGGTTCCTGGGGACGGCCAGGACAGCACCAGTAGCGCCACCAGCAGCAGCCACGCGGCGGCCATGGCTTGGGCCATGCCAGTTGCTCTGGGCAGCTGGGCCTCCGGCGGGCGTCTCCTTCTCGCTTCCCGGCGCCCGCTCGCTCTGCCGTGGCCGCTGCGAGTCCAGCTCCCGGAACTCAGGTCCTGGAATCCCCGGGGGGCCGCTCCGCCAGTGCCTGGGGTGGGAAGGGGAATACCCACTTCTTCAAGCTCCAGACCAGTGACTGGAGCGGACGGGAGTTGGCGGCCAGTCCCACCCAGGCTGGCCCTCCCCGCGCGCCTGCGCCTGCGCAGGTCTCTCCCGGCGCTCAGTCTCGCCGCAAACTCGCGCTCGCTCCCTCGGTGCGCACTAGAAGAGGCGGCTTCCCATGTGAGGTCGCACACATTCCAGGCGAGGAAACGGGGGCACGCGGAGAGATTCAGCAACTTACTAACGGCTCGCGGTTGCCGAGTGGCAGAGCTGAGGTTCCAACTCGTGATGGGACAGATCCTGAGCCCACCAGGCTGTCCTTCCACGCAGCCTAAACTTCCCATGGGCTTTGGGGTCAGACAAGACCTGGGCTCATGTTGGGCAAGTGGTTTCTCCTCGAGGGCCCTCAGATTCTTTATCTGAAAAATGGGCATAGTAGGGCGTGGTGGCTCAGGCCTGAATTCCAGCACTTTGGGAGGCTGAGGCAGGAGGACTGTGTGAGCCCAGGAGTTAGAGGCTGCAGTGAGCCACCATCGCACCACCGCACTACAGCTTGGGTGACAGAGCCAGACCTGTCTCAAAAAAAAAAAAAAAAAAAAGTTGGGGGCTGGGGGAGCAGGTGCAGTGGCTGACGCCTGTAATCCTAGAACTTTGGGAGGCCGAGGCAGGAGGATCACCTGAGGTCAGGAGTTCAAGACCAGCCTGGCCAACATGGCAAAAACCCATCTTTACTAAAAATACAAAAATTAGCCATCATGGTGGCACATGCCTGTAATCCCAGCTACTAGGGAGGCTGAGACAGGAAAATCACTTGAACCTGGGAGGTGGAGGTTGCAGTGACCCAAGATCGGGCCTCTGCACTCCAGCCTAGGCAACAGAGCAAGACTGCGTCTCAAAAAAAAAAGAAAAAAGGGCATACTAACAGTACTTACCTCACAGCGTGGTCTGTAAAACTTAAGAAACTGCTTAGCTCAATTTCGGGGATACAGTTTGTACTAAATAAAAAGCAGATATACCAACAATAGCAGCAGTGGCAGTGACAATTATTATTATTGTTGCTTTACAGTTGCCATCAAATAATAATGTTGATGAGAATGGTCATTCATTCATTCTTCACTCAGTGTGTATTTATTGAGCCAGCCAGTATCCCAGGCACTGGGTATACAGCAGAAAATAAGACAGACAAAAATCTCTGCCTTTAATGAAGACTGTGTTCTAGTGGAGGGAAACCGACCATAAACAGATTAATACCAGAACTCCATCAGGTCTGGGGAAGATAAGGGTTATAGACCAACCTGCAGTAGGGAGAGGGGAGGAGGGAGGGAGGGAGAGAGAAAGAGAGAGAGAGAGAAATGAGAGAGAAACAGAGAGACACACTCAGAGATAAGGGCTGGGAGACAGAGACAGAGAGAGATTGAAACAGATAGAGACACAGCATAGACAGAGCGAGATGAGAGAGAAGTGAGAGGTGACAGAGAGACTCAGAGAGCCAAACCCTCAGAGATAGAACCTGAGAGACTTCCTGGTCCCCAGAGGTGTCTGTCCTGGCCAGGGTCTCCATGAGGCCAACTAACAGCTCTGGTCCCTGTTCTCTGACATGTTTATATCCTTTTTATTTTTATTATCTTTTTTAGACAGGGTCTTACTATTTCACTGAGGCTGGAGTGCAGTGGCGCCATCATTGCTCATTGCAGCCTCCACCTCCTGGGCTCAACTCCTGCCTCAGCCTCCTGGGTAGTTGGGACCACAGGCATATGCGATCACGCCCAGCTAGTTTTTAAATTTGTTGTAGAGATAGGGTCTCGCTATGTTGCTCAGGCTGGTCTTGAATTCCTGGCCGCAAGCGATCCTCCCACCTTGGCCTCCCGAAGTGCTAGGATTACAGGCATGAGCCACTGTGCCCGGCCCCACATTCCTGTATCTTTTTGTAAAATCCTTCCTTTGGCTTTTGGCTGGCTTGGAGGTTTCTGTCCCCGGGTGCCCTCTCTAACTTGGATCTGATGCTTGTGTATGACACATCTGATGCTTGGGGTCTCTCACCCTGGATGTATGTAGGTGAATTTCTAAATGGAAATATGGAGGCTAGTCTCTTGGAAATATCTGAATTTTCTGTCACTGTTGTTTTGCTGAGTTATTTCCAAATTGGGAATCTGTGGCCATCATTATGTTCCTCCTCTTGACGATGCTGTCACCATCTGGGGTTCCCCCACCTCTCTGGGCTCCCAAGCTCCTGTGGCTCCAGGGACTCCTCTCAGGGCCCTGGAGGGTCAGAGGCTGCTCTGAAGAAACAGGCTTAGAAGAAAAAGCAAGTTTGGTTCGGGGCATATCTGCTTGCTTCTGTGTGTTTCTCTGTCAAAAGTCTAAATTCCTTGAGTGTTTGGACCAGTTGTAGACATTTTCTTCACTCAAGTGCTGAAATATCATCTGATAAAATAGTGAATGGAGATCTCCAATGGGCATCTTAATTTTTTGTGTGTTTGTTTTGAGACAGAGTCTTGCTCTGTCTCCTAGGCTGGAGTGCAATGGCATGATCTCGGCTCACGGCAGCCTCTGCCTCCCAGGCAGCCTCTGCCTCCCAAATAGCTGGAATTACAGGCCTGCACCACCATACTCAGCTAATTTTTTTGTGCTTTTAGTAGAGATGGGGTTTCACCATGTTGGCCAGGCTGGTCTCGAACTTCTGAACTTAGGCAATCCACCCTCCTCAGCCTCCCAAAGTGCTGGGATTACAGGCGTGAGCCACCATGCCCAATGGGCATCCTCTTGATGCTGTGGTTTTCAAACTTCTGGATCCAAAAGGATCACCAAGAAGCTTGTGTAATTAAGCACATATGAATCCATTTCCTTATTCTTCCCTCTCCCATTAAAAAATAAAATGGTAGCATTATTCTGTCTCTTTCTGTTTTTCACTTAGCAACATATCTTGGTGATTTTCCCATAGGCAGATATATTGAGCTACCTCATTCATTCACAAATGTGTACTATTCCATTACATGAATGCCCCATCATTTTTGAAACTGTCTTCAGGGGATGGGCTTTTTGGGTGTTTCCAGCCCTTTCGTACTTGCAAACTGTGCTTCCCTGGGTCATCGTGTCCATGGCATTTCCCATGTATGTGACAGTATCTGTCATATTTATTCCCAGAAGCCGATTTGCTGGGCCAAAGGCTATGCACATTTGTGGTCTAGGGGATGTTGCCAAATTGCTGTCCAGCATCCATGCCAGCAAAGTAAGGGCGTGGAGTGGCTTCTACCCATAAATGCTCACGGCAGTCAGGGAAGGTTTAAAAATTTCAGATATGCCCCCATCCCCCGTATCTCTACAAAAAATTAAAAAATTAGCCAGGTGTGGCGGCACATGCCCATAGTCCCAGCTACTTGGGAGGCTGAGGCTGGAGGAGCCCTCAAGCCCAAGAGTTTGAGGCTGCAGTGAGCCATGATTGCACCACGGCACTCCAGCCTGGGTGACAGAGTGAGACTCTGTCCACCCTAAAAAAGAAAATGTCAGATGCGAAGCTTTGTCCAGAAGGGTGTGATGTAGGAGGCCTGGGAGCAGGAGGAGAAAGAGAGAAAGACATGGAGAGGAAGAAGAGGAGATTGGGAACGAGGGCTCCAGAGACTCCCTTGGTTCAAATTCTGCTTCCACTAATTGGTAGCTGGCAATCCTAAGCAACTGGTATCGCTTCTCTTGCCTCTTTTTTCTCATCCATAAAATAGGGGGTCATAAAAACATGCGGTGCTAGTTAAATAAGTTATTTAGAAATAAGTTATATGTGGCTGGGCATGGTGGCTCATGCCTGTAATCCCAGCACTTTGGGAGGCTGAGGTGGGTTGATCATTTTGAAGGGGGCCTGCCCCTCCACACCTCTGAGTATTTCTCACAAGGTGGAGATGAGAGACTGAGAAAAGAAATAAGACACAGAGACAAAGTATAGAGGAAGAAAAGTGGGCCCATGGGATTGGCGCTCAGCAAATGAGGACCTGCACCGGCACTGGTCTCTGAGTTCCCTCAGTATTTATTGATCACTATCCCTACTATCTCGGTGAGGGGAATGTGGCAGGACTATAGGGTAATGGTGGGGAGGGGGTCAGCAGGAAAACAGGTGAGCAAAGGACTCTGTGTCATAGATAAATTTAAACAAAGGTGCTGTGCCTGGATGTGCACGTAGGCCAGATTTATGTGTGACTTTACACAAACATCTCAGTGCAGTAAAGAGCAGTATTGCTGCCAGCATGTCTCACCTCCAGCCATAAAGCAGTTTTCTCCTATCTCAGTAAATAGAATGTACGATTGGGTTTTACACCGAGATATTCCATTCCCAGGGACGAGCAAGAGACAGATGCCCTCCTCTTATCTCAATTGCAAAGAGGCCTTCCTCTTTCACTACTTCTCCTCAGCACAGACCCTTTACAGGTGTCAGGCTGGAGGACGGTCAGGTCTTTCCCTTCCCACGAGGCCATCTCTCAGGCTGTCACGGTGGGGGAAACCTTGGACAATGCCCAGGCTCTCTTGGGCAGAGGTCCCTGCGGCCTTCCACAGTGCATTGTGTCCCTGGTTACTCGAGACTGGAGAGTGGCAATGACTTTTACCAAGCATACTGCCTGCAAACACATTTTTACCAAAGCACATCCTGCCCAGCCCTAAATCCATTAAACCTTGAGTCAGTACAGCACACGCTTCTGCGAGCCCAGGGTTGGGGCTAGGGTTACAGATTAACAGCATCTCAAGGCAGAAGAATTTTTCTTAGTACAGATCAAAATGGAGTTTCTCATGTCTTCCTTTTTCTACACAGACACAGTAGCAGTCTGATCTCTCTTTCCCCCACACTTTTGAGGTCAGGAGTTCAAGACCAGCCTGGCCAACATGGTGAAACCCCGTCTGTACTAAAAATACAAAAATTAGCTGGGTGGTAGTGGTGTACACCTGTAATCCCAGCTACTTGGGAGGCTGAATCACTTGAAGTGGAGGTTGCGGTGAGCCAAGGTCGTGCTACTGCACTCCAGTCTGGGCAACAGAGTGAGACCCTGTCTCAAAAAAAAAAAAAAAAAAAAAAAAGAAAGAAATTATATGGTTTAAAAAGTTATTTATTTAGCTGCTCAACAAATGGCAGCAATTATTATTGATGTCTCCTGGGGCTTATGATTCTTCATCTGAAAAATGGGCATAGCATGGCACAGTGGCTCAAACCTGAAATCTCAGCACTTTGGCAGGCTGAGGTGGGAGGACTGTTTGAGAATAACGCATTAAAGCTCTTTGGTGCAATGCCTGACAATTATCACTATGGAGACCTGGCTGCTCTTTAAACAATTTTTAAAATTTTTTTATTTTTGGCAGAGTCTTGCTCTGTTGCCCAGGCTGAAGTGCAGTGGCACAATCTTGGTTCACTGCAACCTCTGCCTCCTGGGTTCAAGTGATTCTCATGCTTCAGCCTCCCAAGTAGCTGGGATTACAGGCACGCACCACCACGCCTGGCTAATTTTTTTTGCATTTTTAGCAGACAAGTTTTCGCCATGTTGGCCAGGCTGGTGTTGAACTCCTGAACTCAGTCAATCCACCTGCCTTGGCCTCCCAAAGTGCGAGGATTACAGCTGTGAGCCACTGCGCCTGGCCAAAAAAAGTTTAATTTTTAAATTTTATTTTTCCTAAACACCAACTCCAATCAGAAGACCTGGCTGCTCTTTTTTTTTTTTTTTTTGAGACGGAGTCTCGCTCTGTCGCCCAGGCTGCAGTGCAGTGGTACGATCTTGGCTCACTGCAAGCTCCACCTCCCGGGTTCACGCCATTCTCCTGACTCAGCCTCCCGAGTAGCTGGGACTACAGGCGCCCGCCACCATGCCAGCTAATTTTTTGTATTTTTAGTAGAGACGGGGTTTCGCTGTGTTAGCCAGGATGGTCTCGATCTCCTGACCTCATGATCTGCCTGCCTCACCTCCCAAAGTGCTGGGATCACAGGCGTGAGCCACCATGCCCGGCCGTCTGGTTGCCTTGTTATTAATGATCTTAATGTGTTCTCTAGTACAGCTGACCCCTCCCTCACTAGGAAGCCCTCCTGGATCCTCCAGTCTCCATTAAAACTCCCCCCTGGCCTCCCAGAGGGGAGTGATGACTCTGGGTCATCACTGGGAACAGGTCTGTCTCCCTCACTGTACTATAGGCCCTAGGAGGGCAGGCCCAGGGCTGCTGTGGTCACCTCTTGAGGCAAGAGAATAGGGAATTAGGGTAACCAAGGGTAAAGCCATAAGCAAAAGAACGCAGGTACACCTAGTTCTAGGCAAGATTAGGCAGCACAGAAGCCACATCCCCATTCCTGTGATAACAAGGAACAGGGTTTCACCATCTTGCCATGCTGGTCTTGAATTCCTGACCTCAGGTGATCTGCCTGCCTTGGCCTCCCAAAATGCTGGGATTACAGGCGTGAGTCACCGTGCCCGGCTAACATCTCTTACTTATTTTATTTTATTTTTGAGATAGTGTCACTCCCTCACCCAGGCTGGAGTGCAGTGGCCATGATCTCGGCTCACAGAAACCTCTGCCTCCTGGGTTCAAGTGATTCTCCTGCCTGAGCCTCCCGGGTAGCTGGGATTATAGGCACCTGCCCCCATGTCCGGCCAATTTTTGTATTTTTAGTAGAGACGGGGTTTCATTATGTTGGCCAGGTTGGTCTTGAACTCCTGACCTCAGGTGAGCCACCCACCTCGGCCTCCCAAAGTGGTGGGCTTACAGGTGTGAGCCACTGCGCCTGGCCTGCTATGACACATTAATCATGTAAGGTAAATAGTCAGTGGCTGGCACATGGAGAGCCCTCAACAGACAAGACTTGGACTCAGTTCTGCTACTATTATTGCTAAGCAGAATGGCATGTTAGGTGGTTCTGTGTTGGTCACAGAAGCACCGAATGTTCCTCAAATGTGAGATATATCCCCCAGAGGAGTTTCAGCCATACTTGTGTGCCCTGTGCCTGCCATCTGTCAGGATCCTCCTATGGAGAGGTATTAAACTTGAACAGCACAAAGCTCTTATTTGCAAACATGCCTCTCCCACTCTCAGGAAGAGAGGCTTCATGAGAAACCACTCAGAAGTGGTGGTGTTTTTATTTATTTTTTGGTTCTTTTTGAAAAAGAGAGAAAAAAAGCAGCATGTGTAGAAGACATATTTTGGAGTCTGGCCAATTTCCAAGGTAAAACCTCCCACCTGTTTTCTGAGCACTCAGCTCCCACAGACAGGGATGAGCCTCTGATGCTTTGCTTGCACAACGTGTCACAGTGATGGGACCAAGGATGGCACCGAGTCAACCCATCAGATGTTTCCTTCAGGTGTTTCAGAAACAGGGCAAAGGGAGTCTGGTTACGTTGCGTTGTTCCCTTGAACAGAGATGTTGCAGACTTGGAAGCTATGGGATGGGGTCTTTTCCCACGTGGATAGAGACGTACATAGTGCCCATCTGCAGAGAGAGACAGAGAACTGTAAATTCCATGTGCAGGAGGAAAGGAATTGTAAGGGCTTGGGGTAGGGGTGAAGTGTATGGGTGGGGGAGGCTGGCAGAGAGAGCTGTGTGTACTTCCACATTTCTTCGTAGATTGTGAAAATGGCCACAGATTTTTCCCTTCCTAGCAAGAGGTGGAGTCAACTTCCCCATTCCCTGAATTTGGCCAGTCATGTAACTTTGGCCAATGAAGTCCTTTCTGTGGCAGAAGTGATGGCATGTCCATTTTGAGCTTGAGACTTAAGGGGCCTTGCAGTTTCTGCTGTTACTCTTGGAATCCTGCCTCTGCCATGTGAACAAGCTTGGGTCACCCTGCTAGAGGATGAGAGACAACATGAAGGAGAGGCCAGTTGTCCCAGCTATGAGGCTATCCTAGTCCAGACAGCCCCTGGGCAATCTGCCAACTGACCCCAGATGCAGGAGCGAGCCTGGCAGAGACCAGAAGAACTACCCAGCTGAGCCCAGCCCAAATGGATGACCCATGAAATTGCAAGCTAAATAAATGGCTGTTATTTCAAGCCAGTGAATTTTGGGGAGGTAGTTTGTTACAAAGCAAATGCTGGCTGTCACACCTATGGATCGCTGAAAAATTTCATAGGTCCTTATATTAAACTGTTCATTTTATTTTTTCCTGAGCTACTTCAGTGCGTTTCTTTTGCATGGAGCCCAAGAGGTTTATGAAATATAGACTGCTTGTTTAGGCGGCTTCCAGGAATTTGATGAGCTGGGCAGATGGGGTGCTGGCAGTTGGCAAAAGGAGAGAAAAGCAGCTCCTGGAGCTCTCCACAGGAGGGGAACATCTCACAGACAAATGACCAGGGAACCAAGAGGGAGGAAATCACATATGGAGTCTCTGCCCAGGAACTTCATTCTGTTCCAAAACCTAGGATTTCCTTCACACCCTTCCCGGTATTACCTCTTCAGCTGACAGGAGAGTTGCCCACATTTCAGCTGCATATTCCTATTTTCTGCCTGTCAGTCCTGCAGTGGAGAGAGAGAGAGACAAAGAGAGAGAAAGAGAGAGAGTGAGAAAGAGAGAATAAGAATCAACTGAATTATTATCCGCTCCCCACATTAATACCTAGTCCTAACCCTCCAATGTGACTATATTTGGAGATAGATTCTTCAGACACAATAAGGTTAAATGAGATCGTAAGAGTGGGGTCCTGATCCAATAAGACTGGTATCCTTACAAGAAGAGGAAGAGACACCAGCGATGAGCATAGAGAAAAGGTCATGTGAGGACACAGCAAGAAAGTGGCCGTCTGCAAGCCATGGAGAGGGGCACCATGGGACATCAAACTGGCTGCCACCATGATCTTGGACTTCCAGCCTCCAGAACTGTGAGAAAATAAATTTTTGTTGTTTAAGCCCCTGTCTGTAGCATTTTGTCACAGCAGCTGGAGCAAACTAATACAATCATCATCATCACATGGCTGAGGTTTATTGAAGGCTCATGACATTCCAGGCACTGTTCACAGCTCATGACTCCCATCATTTTACTTAATCCTCACTCCTGTCTTTGGAGGAAAGTATAATCACATCCCTGGGTTTTTTTTTTTTCTTTTTTCTTTTTTTTGGAGACAGTCTGACTCTGTTGCCCAGGCTGGAGTGCAGTGGCGCTATTTCAGCTCACTGCAACCTCCACCTCCCAGGTTCAAGAGATTCTGTTGGGAACATGCCCCCCAAAATCTGGCCATAAACTGGCCCCAAAACTGGCCATAAACAGTGGCCTAGCCCTCCAGATCTTTCTTTTCCGGAGGACACTGGGTGAAAAGTAGTTGCCTCAGTGACTGTTTGAGCAGCACCTCGAGCGATCGCTGTCAGTTCTATTCAGGCAGGAATCCAGCAAGCTAGAAGAGAAGGTGATTTAGAGGCTTGGCAGTTCCCTGTTAGAATACACCCCCCAGATCAACAGGGAAATATTATAGCTACATTTGAGCCTTTTCCTTGTAAATTACTCAAAGAATTTAAACAAGCTATTCATACTAAAAAAGAATGTAGAAATAATCAGCAAGTCAGGCTGCCAGATAGGGGAAAAAAGAAAATTGCTGAGTCTGAAATATTCCAAAATGTAAAAAAGAAAAACATTGGGCTAATCAGTGTCACTCTAAGTTTGATAAAGAAGGGAACCCGATTTCGGGAAATGCCATGAGGGGCCCGTCCCGGGCCCTGTTCCAAACTGGGGCATTTCCAGCTCAGGCCATTCCCTCACCCCTGTACAATGTCTGTCCCCTGCCACAGCTGGTAGTGCCGCAGTAGATTTATGCTGCACAAAAGCTCTGAGCCTTCTGCCTGGGGAACCCCCGCAAAAGGTCCCAACAGGAGTCTGTAGACCCTTGCTAGCAGGGACAATAGGATTACTTTTAGGAAGGTCTAGTTTAAATTTAAAAGGGGTACAAATACATACAGAAGTCATTGATTCAGATTACAATGGGGAAATTCAAATTGTTATATCTCCTTCTGCTCCCTGGAAAGCAGAGCCAGGAGAGTGCGTAGCACAGCTCCTGATTGTGCTGTATGAGGGAATGGGAAAAAGTGAAAATAAATGAACAGGAGGATTTGGAAGCACAAATAAACAAGGCAAAGCAGCTTACTGGGTAAATCAAATTACTGATAAACATCCTACCTGTGAAATAACTATTCAGGGAAAGAAATTTAAAGGTTTGGCAGATACAGGAGCGGACATTTCAATCATTTCTCTACAGCACTGGCTGTCCGCGTGGCCAATTTAACCTGCTCAATTTAACACAGTTGGAGTTGGTAAAGCCCCTGAAGTATATCAAAGTAGCTATATTTGGCATTTTGAAGGGCACGATGGACAGCTTGGGACTATTCAACCAATTATAACTTCTGTACCTATAAATCTATGGGGGAAAGATTCATTACAACAATGGGGAGCACAAGTTCTAATTCCAGAACAATTACATATCCCTCAAAATCAACATATGATGCATGAAATGGGCCATGTCCCTAGCATGGGACTAGAAAAAAATTTGCAAATTTTGAAAGAACCGCTTCAAGCAGAAAGACAAAGTTCCAGCCAAAGCTTAGAATATCATTTTTGATGGCGGCCATTGTTAAGCTTCCAGAACCGATACCTTTAAAATGGTTAACAGATAAGCCAATTTGGATAGAACAATGGCCACTAAGTAAAGAAAAACTGGAGGCTTTAGAGGACTTAAAATTGGCCTTTAATAGTCATAGATTTAAAAGACTGTTTCTGTACTATCCCTTTAGCTGAGCAAGACTGTGAATGGTTTGCATTTACAACCTGTAGCCTGCTAAGCGTTTTCATTGTTTTACAGATGGGTCTAATAATGGTAAAGCTTCTTATTCTGGCTTGAAAAGTAAAGTTTTCCAGACGCCCTATACTTCAGCTCAGAAAGTGGAGCTTGTAGGTGTAATTGAGGTATTGAGTGCTTTTGATATGCCTATTAATGTGATTTCTGATTCTTCATACGTGGTTCATTCCACACAGTTAATTGAAAATGCTCAGTTATGATTTCATACAGATGAACAACTGATGATAAAAACAAAACAGGGGGAGAAACAGGGATTATGGGATAGCCCATACGCAACTGAATCTAGCATTATTAACTTTAAATTTTTTGAGCCTGCCCAAAAGCCAGATGTTATCAGCAGCTGAACAGCATCTACAGAAACCAGCTGCAAAGACAGAAGCAGAACAATTGGTTTGGTGGAGAGATCCGATAACAAAAAGTTGGGAAATAGGTGAAATAATAACTTGGGGTAGAGGTTATGCTTGTGTTTCTCCAGGCCAAAATGAACAGCCGATTTGGATACCATCAAGACACCTGAAACCTTATCATGAGCCAGATGCCGAGGAAGAGACTCCGGGAGGATCCTGGCGACCCCCTGGTTGCAGCCATGTCAAGGCTGATGCTGAGGAGGACCCCAACTGTCATGAGCAACACCCGTCGAACACAGCCACCCACCTGGGGACAGATCAAGAAGCTGTCACAGCTGGCAGAAGAAAACCTGAGGAAAGTGGCACAACCAGTCACAATAAGTAATGGTAGCTATGATAGCGGTGATCACAATTGCCGTGAGTATTACTTAAAGAAGGGCTGACACAGAGAACAATGATACTTATAAGGCATATTTATCAATCTTGGCTGGCAATAATGCCTGGATGTAATCACTCTATGACATAGTTACACGTGCTTTCTGATCTCAGTATTTACCATAATAAATCTGCTCCTATAATTGAGGCATACCGCCCTCAAAAACCTATTTGTAAACAAAATTGAACCTGGCCAGAAAAAATGAACATACTTGTTTAGGAAGATTGCACTGCAGAACAGGCAGAGGGGCTGCACAATGATTCTTATGGAATCATTACTAATTGGTCTCCTAAAGGGATGTTTAGCTTAAATTGCACCTTGCAGTCTGTGTGCCACAGCCACACTATGTTCAGCTGGTCTGAACAAAATGGTCAGATGGTAAAAACGGCAAGAAGTACGGCAAGAATTCCTATTATCTGAAACCATGGCGGTATAGTGGCACCTCAACCTCAAATGATATGGCCCACTCTAGGAGCTTAACATAAGGATTTGTGGAAACTATTAATAGCTCTTAATAAGATCAAAATTTGGGAAAGAATAAAAAAGCATCTAGAAGGACACTCTACAAACTTGTCTTTGGATATTGCAAAATTAAAAGAACAAATATTTAAAGCATCCCAGGCACACCTGACCTTACTGCCAGGAACTGGAGTGCTTGAAGGAGCTGCAGACAGATTAGCAGCTAGTAACGGATTAAAATGGATAAAAACACTTGGAAGCTCTGTGATTTCAATGATGATTATGCCTTTAATCTGTGTTGTTTGTCTTTGTACAGTCTGCAGATGCAGATCCTGACTCCTGCGAGAAGTAGCTCACCGTGACAAAACTGCCTTTGCTTTTATTGCTTTGCAAATCAAAGAAGGGGGACATGTTAGGAACAGGCCCCCCCACAAACCTGGCCATAAACTGGCCCCAAAACTGGCCATAAACAGTATCTCTGCAGCACTGTGACATGTTCGTGATGGCCATGATGCCCACGCTGGAAGCTTGTGGGTTTACTGGAATGAGGGCAAGGAACACTTGGCCCACCCAAGGCAGAAAACCACTTAAAAATGTTCTTAAACCACTAACAACAGTATGAGCAATCTGTGCAGTATGAGCAGGACATGCTCCTGCTGCAGATAACTAGCCACACTCATGCCTTTATTTCGGCCCATCCCTTTGTTTCCGATAAGGGATACTTTTAGTTAATCTAAAATCTATAGAAACAATGCTAATGACTGGCTTGCTGTTAATAAATACATGGGTAAATCTCTCTTTGAGGCTCTCAGCTCTGAAGGCTGTGAGACCCCTGATTTCCCACTTCACACCTCTATATTTCTGTGTCTTTAATTCCTCTAGCGCCGCTGGGTTAGAGTTTCCCAGCTCCGTAACTTACTAGCAGTGAGGCTGTGGGCAAGCCACTCCCCTTCTCTGTGCCTCAGTTTGCCTATCTGCAAAATGCAGATGATAATAATAGCATCTGACTCTCTGGGTTGTTGTGAGTGAATTTTTCTTTTGCTAGTGCCCTCTTCTATCTCTTTGTTGCTGTGATCCCATTTTGGAAACCAATGAGTCAGATGGGCTCCTCAGGAGTCCCTATCACCCTCCTTGATGGGGGTGTTGGTTTCATCTCTGTTTCCTTGTTGAGCCAGCTCTGTGCCCCATGGGGGCTGAGTGGATGTTGCCCAGTGGACGGAGGTGAGGGATGGAGGTACCTTAGGCTCTGGATGATGGTGAAACACATGCCTCCAATCAGTGTCCTGGCTCCCAGGATCCCAGCCGCAAGGAGCCCAATGGCAGAGCCTCCTGACAGGGACAGAGTGGGGTCCAGCTCCATGGGCTCTGCTTCTGTGGGCTGCACGACAGGTTCTGGGGACCAAGGAGGGGTGAGATTGGAGGAGCCATCTGCCCGCCCTCCCTGTGCACCCCTCCCTCCTGCCATTCCCCCTCCCAAGGGTCTTTTCAATCCAACCTTCTCTTCCATCCTCCAGGTCTCTGGCCCCCTCTCCTCCCTGCTCTCCTGCCCTAGTCCAGTGCCCATCCACCTTCCTACCACATGGAAGCCAGGAGGATCTTTCTAAAGCTCACACCTGACCTTGTTCCTCCCCTGCTCAGAACCCTGCTGTGGCTCCCCAACACCCTGGGGCAGAAGTCAGTTTCTCACCTTAGCCTTTGAGGCCCTGCCACCTGGCCAGCCTCATCCCTCTCACTGCCCTGCCTTTATAGCCATGCAACCCTGGACTCCACTCAATTTTCCAAGCTCATCCCTTTCTTTCTCTCTTGCCTCCAGGCCTGTCCATGCTGCACTCTCTCTCTGGAATGCCATCTCTCTCTCGGCTTGCATAATTCCCCTCCACTTTTTTTTTTTTTTTTAGACAGAGTCTCGCTCTGTCACCAGGCTGGAGTGCAGTGGCACAATCTTAGCTCACTATCTCCACCTCCTGGGTTCCAATAATTCTTGTGTCTCAGCCTCCCTGGTAGCTGGGATTACAGGTACGTGCCACCATTCCCAGCTAATTTTTGTATTTTTAGTAGAGACGGGGTTTCACCATGTTGGCCAGCCTGGTCTCAAACTCCTAGCCTCAAGTGATCCACCCGCCTCAACCTCCCAAAGTGCTGAGATTACAGGAATGAGCCACTGTACCTGGCCAGCTTGCATAATTCTTATGTATTGTAGTACCACCTCAGGTGTCCCTTCTTCCAGGGAGCCCTCCTTAACTCCTAGGCTGAGTCCCATAGCTCTCTGGGCTCCCCCATCCCAGCCCTGCCCACTCTGATGATCACCATCTGTGGACACTGGACTGTGAGTCTTGTGAAGGGAGGGCTGCAGCTGTCTTGGTCGCCAGGGTGTTCCCAGCTATACGGGCTGGCCACACAGCAAGTGCTCATAAACATTTCCTGGGCAGTTGATGAATGAGCAAAGGGGGTCTTGGAAGTATTGTCCTTCTCAGTAAATATCAGGGTCAGTAGGTGCTATAAGATTTACATTTTTTCCCCCAGTGCATCAGCCCTGAAGCTCCCACTGGACCCTGGCCAGGGAGGTGAGGTGGTTCTCTGGGACCCAGCCAAGCTGAGATTCCCATCACCCATTCCATTCCACGTGCCAGCTCTGAACCTTGACTCATGCATTCTTTGCTACCCCAAATACCCTCCCCCTCTTCTGTCCTGGCCAGTTCCTCTGCATACCTCTAGTTCACTCCAAGCCATGGTAGTCCATTTTCATACTGCTATGAAGAAATACCCGAGACTGGGTACTTTATTTAAAAAAAGGAGGTTTAATGGACTCCCAGTTCCACGTGGCTGGGGAGGCCTCACAAGCATGGCAGAAGGTGAAGGAGGAGCAAAGGCATGTCTTACATGGCGGCAGGCAAGAGAATGTGTGCAGGGGAACCACCTTTTGTAAAACCATCAGAACTTGTGAGACTTATTGACTATCATGAGAACAGCATGGGAAAAACCTGACCCCATGATTCAGTTACCTCATACCGGGTCCCTCTCATGACACATGGGGATTATGAGAGCTACAATTCAGGATGAGATTTGGGTGGGGACACAGCCAAACCATATCACCATGTGTCCCTCCATGAATAACACACTAAAAATAATATTCACCATAACAGCTGCTATTCAAGGCACCTGCTGCCTGACAGTTGTTCTGCCAAACTCAGTCACCCCTTGTTTTCGTTCCTTATAACAACCCTGTAGAGGTATATAGGATTACCCCCATTATACACATGAGGAAACTGGGGCTTAGAGAGGGGAAGTCACTTGCATTAAGTTACCGAGCCAGGAAGGCACAGGAACAGGGACTGAACTGGGTTTTGACCACGTCCCAAACCACTTCTCTGATCTCAACAACTTGCTGTCATTCTGATTGCCACCTAGGGCTCCATATACTGACTGTATATGGTAATAGCTACAATTAATAATGACAATGCTAATTGCAACAATGATATTGGCTCATGGTTATTGAACACTCATTAGTGTTCGATAGTGCTAGACATTATTGTTTTAAGCTATTCACCTGCTTATCTCATTGAATGCTCACAACTACACACTGGGGTAGGCACTATTATCTTCCCAGTGTTATAAATGAGGAAACTGAGGCACAGAGAAGTCAAGGCACTGGCTCAGAGTCACACAACCAGGGATTCAAATTCCAAAGCCATTGCTTTGAACCACTCCTTAGATGATGACAATGGTGATTTTTTTTTTTGAGACAGTTATCCTCTGTCACTCAGGCTGGTGTGCAGTGGTGCGATTACAGCTCACTGCAGCCTTAAACTCCTGGGCTCAAGTGATCCTCCCATTGCAGCTGGGACTACAGGTGGCACCACCATGCCTGATTAATTTTTTTAACTTTTTTTTTTTTTGGTAGAGACAGGGTCTCACTATGTTGTCCAGGTTGGTCTCTAACTCCTGGGCTCGTGTGATCCTCCTGCCTCAGCCTCCCAAAGTGCTGGGGTTACGGGTGTGAGCCACTGCACCTGGCCCACTCCTTAGATTTTGATCTGTATTTTTTGCAGGTATGTGCTGAGACTTAGAGAGGCAAAGAGGCTTCCCATGTTCATGTAGCCAGCAAATGGTTGGAGCCAAGGACCCAGGTAACCTGGTCCAGATCCTAAGCTGGGCTTTCATCATAGTTAACCTCTTTGAGCCTCAGCCTGTCATCTGAAAATGGCCTAATTGGCTGGGCAAGGTGGCTCATGTCTGTAATCGCAGCAGTTTGGGAGGCCAAGGTGGGTGGATCACTCGAGCCCAGGAGTTTGAAACCAGCCTGGACAACACAGTGAAACCCCGTCTCTCCTAAAAATACAAAAATAGGCCAGATGTGGTGGTGCATGCCTGTAATCCCAGCTACTCAGGAGGCTGAGGCATGAGAATCACTTGAACCTGGGAGGCAGAGGTTGCAGTGAGTTGAGATCACACCACTGTACTCCAGTGTGGGTGACCGAGCAAGACTCTGTCATAAAAAAAAAAAAAGAAGAAGAAAAAGAAGAGGAAGAAGAAGAAGAAGAAGGAGGAGGAGGAGGAGGAGGAGGAAAGAAGAAGGAAGAAAGAAGGAAGAAGAAGAAGAAGGAGGAGGAGGAAAAGAAGGAGAAGAAAGAAGAAAGAAGAAGAAGAAGAAAGAAGAAAAAAAAGAGGAAAGAAGAAAGAAGAAGAAGAAAGTGGCCTAATAATCCACAATCTGCCAGGTGGATGGAACACTGGAATGACGTTTTGCCTATAAAGGGTCTCGAAGGGGACTGCTCATAGTAGGTGCCTCAATGGAATCAGAGAGGCTGCCTTTCCAGAGGCTGGAGAGGGTGCAGGGCTCTTGGGTGGGGTGGGGTGGGATGGGGGACTCACTTGGCAGTGAGATGGTCACAGTCTCAGAGACCAGCTGTTTCTTGCTGTTCGTGGCTATGCACATGTAGGTGCCCAGCTGCTCCCAGGACAACCGTCGGATGAACAGCTTCTCTCCCATCCCACAGGGCACCCCACTGAAGGTCCAGCTCAGCACGGGCTCAGGGTCCATTGTCACTACCCACTGCAGGATCACAGAATAGTTGAGCTCACTCTGGATGACTTCCCAGATAGCAGCTGGGAATGTCTTCAGTGGCATTAGTTGGAGGCTGTCTGTGCAAACAGAGAACAAGGCCACAAGAGTGGAGATCACTCAGAAAAGCTGGGCATTTCTTCTGCCCACCATAGAGACGTCCATTGTTTCATGTGTTCATTCATTCATTAATTCACCCATGAATGTGTTTGAAGAGCCTGGTCTGTGCCCAGTGCCCCCAGTCCAACCCCTTGCCCTTCCCACTTCCAATGGCCAGCACCTGCATCCCGTTGCCTAAGGACTTTTGCTGGTGGCCAAAGCCTACTCTGCCCATGGAGGAAGCAGGCTGGAAGTGCTGGGGAATAAGCACATCAGGGAGCAGCCCTCCACAATGCCAGGACAGGTTGGTGTATAAATTCCCCAGCTCCCTCGCTGCTATGTGGGATAACTCTGCAGCGTCGTTCCACACCAGGGCCTGAGTTCCCCAATGGGACTGTGCTGCAGTGGCCCCTAGTAACCAGCTTGGGAACACAGCTTTTATTATTTCCTGCCTTCTCTGCCTAACTTCCCCACTCTCCAGTTCCTTGCACCTCCCAAACAGACTATCTGTCCTTGAATCCTCACCTCTGGATCTGGGTGAACCAAATCTAGGACTCTAAGGCTCTAGGACTCGGGGGCTCAGCAGTCATTAAACAGACGCAGTCGCTGCCCTCATTAAACTTACAATTGAGTGAGGAGAGGGTCAACAAACTGATAAATATATATAGTGGTGGTAAGTGCTGTGAGGAAAACTGCACAGGGCTGTGGGGTTGGACTGGGGGTGGGGTAAGCCCGTTTCAGGTAAGGTAGGTCAAGGAGGACCTCTTTGAGGAGGTTATGTTTGAGCAGAGTCCTGAAGAAGCAAAGGAAGAAGCCATGTGGATTCCTAAGAAAAAGAATGTTCCAGGCAGAGGGAACAGCAAGCAAAAGGCCCTAAGGTGGGTGTGAGCCAAGGTGGGCATAGAGAGGAGGGAAAGGGAGAGAGGGCTGGGAGAAGAAGTCAAAGAGATAATGGGAGCAGATCATGCTGGGGTTTCCTGGGCCAGGGTGAGGACTCTGATTTTGACTCTGAGTGCAGTAGGACCCATGAGAGGACTGCCCAGAAGAGGGACGTGAGCTGGCTTAGGTTTGAACAGGCTCACTCTGGCTATCATGTGAGAACTTGAATTTAAGTTTGCAAGAGTGGAAACAGCCCAGTAAGGAGGTGACCCATGAGGTCCCCACTTCTTGTCTGCATTTTTCAGGTGAAAGACTCTGAGGTTTGGGGCTCATTAGGGCCAGGCTTCGTGGTCAAGTAGGGACACATCTGGGATTTGAACTCCCAGACTGTGCTGGGAACTTCCAGTTAGAGCTGATTTCTGATTTCAATGCAATGTTATAAGTGAAAAGAACTTTAGCACAACCAGAGAGCTCATGGAAGGCTTCCTGGAGGAGGTGTCTGAGTTAAGCCTTGAAAGAGGAGAAAGAGCCCACTAGGTGTACAAACAAGAGGCAATATAACAGCCACCTGGATTGGGCTTTTTTTTTTTTTTCCTTGAAACGGAATTTTGCTTTTTCATCCAGGCTGGAGCTTGGCTCACTGCAACCTCTACCCCCCGGGTTCAAGCAATTCTCCTGCCTCTGCCTCTCTATAGCTGGATTATAGGCACCCGCCACAACATCTGGCTAATTTTAGTATTTTTAGTGGAGATGGGGTTTCACCATGTTGGCCAGGCTGGTCTCGAACTCCTGACCTCAGGTGATCCACCCGCCTTGGCCTCCCAAAGTGCTGGGATGACAGGCATGAGCCACCATACCCGGCCATGGATTGGGCTCTTACTATGAGCCAAGCACACATGTTAATCCGTGGCTTGTTATACTGCATGCGAGACCCATGCCCAGGTGTCTAAATCATTTAGTAGACTGTGATCAACATTTAAAACATGAAAAGAAATATTATAGAAAACATCAGAGAGCATTACTCATAGTAATAACTGTTATTACACTTGCCTTTTGGTTAGTTGTGGGATATACTGGGCATGATGTGAAAAGCATTTCTTATGAAAGCCACTGGATTTATTCATTTAATCCTCACAACAATCCTAGGAAGTAATTATTATTATTCCTTTTTTTTTTTGAGACAGGGTCTTGTTGTCACTCAGGCTGGAGTGCAGTGGTGCAATCATAGCTTACTGCAACCTCCACCTCCCAGGCTCAAAGGCTCCTCCAGAATAGTTGGGATTACAGGCGTGCGCCACTACATCCAGCTATTTTTTGTAGAGATGGGGACTCACCATGTTGCCCAGGCTGGTCTTGAACTCCTGGGCTTAAGCGATCCACCCACGTTGTCCTCCCAAAGTGCTGGGGTTAAAGGTGTAAGCCACTGTGCCTGCCCTTATTCCCATTTTGATGAGAAAAGGAAGGCTCAAAGAAGTCAAATCCTTTGAAACAAACAGGACTTTTTTTTTTTTTTTTTTTGAGACAGGGTCTTGCTGTGTCCCCAAGGCTGGAGTGCAGTGGCAAGGTTACAGCTCACTGCAGCCTCAGCCTCCCGGGCTCAAGGGATCCTTCCATCTCAGCCTCCTGAATAGCTGGGACTATGGGTGCACATCACCAGGCTTGGCTAATTTTTAAATTCTTTGTTGAGATGGGGTCTCATCATGTTGCCCAGGCTGGTCTCGAACTTCTGAGCTCAAGCAATCCTCTCACCTCGGCCTCCCAAACTGCTGGGATTACAGGTGTGAGCCATAGCACCTGGCCAGGGCTAACATTTACTTGCTCTTTGTCAGGCATTGTTGTAGGCATTTAGCACAGATTAACTCACTTACTCCTCACAGTCACCCTATGAGGTAGGTTCCGCTATGACCTCATTGCACAGATGGGGAAACTGAAGTGCAAAACAGAAAGTTACTTTTTTGCAGGGACTCAGGGGCATAACAGATGGCGGAGGGATTTGATCCAGGGAGTTCTGGCCGCAGAGCCTGCACCACCGAGCGTGAGTTCCTGCAGCCTCTCTATTTAGAAAGGGCCCTTCGGACTGAGAATGGCATAGGCAAAGGTGTGGAGCCAGGCCTTTAGAAGAATTAGCCTTCAGGCCGGGCACGCTGGCTCACGCCTGTGATCCCAGCACTTTGGGAGGCCAAGGCAGGTTGATCACCTGAGGTCAGCAATTCGAGACCAGCCTGGCCAACATGGTGAAACCCTGTCTCTACTAAAAATACAAAAATTATCCGGGCGTGGTGGCGGGCGCCTGTGATCCCAGCTACTCAGGAGGCTGAGGCAGGAGACTCGCTTGAACTCCTGTGGTGGAGGTTGTAGTGAGCCGAGATCGCACCACTTCACTCCAGCCTGGGCGACAGAGTGAGGCTCCATCTCACAAAAAAAAAAAAAAAAAAAAATTAGTCATCAAATCACAGAAATACAGATGGATGAACCTCAGTGGTCCATAAATTCTCTGGGAGGGTAGTAAAAACCCGTCTGTACAGAAGCGGGGTTCTAATCGCGATCCCCACCTTTGCATTGTACCATGGAGACGTTGCTGGGCTGGAGAGGCCGCACAGAAGGAGAGAGGCTCCAGGATCAATGAGTCATCATATGACCTTTGCTCAGCCCTTTGCTTGTCACATGACCACAGGCCATTGATGTCACGTCTCTGAGCCTCAGTTTCCCCACCTGTGCAATGGGTTGCTGCTCAGAGCTGCTGCTTGTTGGGCTGCTGGGAAATCATTCAGTGTCTGGCATGTCAAGAATGCTCAGTGAACTGGCTCCCTTCACTATTTTTTTTCTTTGAGTTGGAGTCTCACTCTGTTGCCCAGGCTGGAATGCAGTGCCGCAATCTTGGCTCACTGCAACCTCTGCCTCCTGGGTCCAAGCAATTCTCCTGCCTCGGCCTCTCGAGTAGCTGGAAATGCAGGTGTGTGCCACCATGACTGGCTTAATTTTTTGTGTTTTTATCAGAGATGGGTTTCACCACGTTGGCCAGGCTGGTCTCAAAGTCCTGGCGTCAAGTGATCCGCCTGCCTCAGCCTCCCAAAGTGCTGGGATTACATGCGTGAGCCACCGCACCCAGCCTCCCTTCAGGCTTGCTTCCCGGTGTTTACTCTGGCTGGCCTCTCTGCAGGAACACTTTTCCCTACTTTTCACTGGGCAAATTCCTGCCCATCGTACAGGTCCCAGCTCAGGCTTCAGGAAGCTCTACTGGCCCTCCAGGGCTGTCAGACACCTTCTTTGGTTCCCACATCTCCCTGGCTGCAATCTCAGCATCAACCAGGACAGAGAAGTCACGAAAGAGGTATTTGATGTGCACGCAAAAAGTCAGCTCTGGGAAAGTCCTGTTGCATAGAAATCTGAAGGTCACTCCTAAAGCCTATTGTCAGCCCTCTTCACCCAAAACTCCACCTGCCTCCCTCTGTGACACTGAAATGCCAGTGGCCTCATCTGTCCCATGGCCTGTACACTGCTCTACTCTCATTGTGTCAAACTCATCAGCATCTCTCTTACCCTTCCAGTGCTTGTCCACGTTGTTCCTGCTGCCTGGAACAACCTTCCATATATTTATCGGCTAAATTCTATTTTGCTTCAGATATAATTTTAAATGTTACTCCTGCAGATAAACTTTCTGACCCTACACTTGGAATTGTTCATTTAGTGTCTGTCTCCCGTGATAGATTGAGAATTCCATGGTGGGAGAGATCAACTCTGTATTGTTCACTGCTGAATTCCCCCTCCTCCAGGAAGTCCTCCCAGACTCCTCAAAGGGGCCAGGTGCTCTCTGCGCTCCCACAGTCCTATGGGTTCCACCCAGCCCAGCTCTGCCAACTCTGGGTCATCATTATCTGGGGATGGGTCTGTCTCCCTCCCTGGACTGTGAGTGCAAGGATGGGAGGAAGAGGCCAGGGCTGTCTCAGTCCCTGTTGTGTCTCCAGCATTGCCCAGTACAGGGTAGGTCCTGATGGCTTGTTGAATAAATGGATAGCAAAATGTTCCCGCTCCCCAAAGCCTTCCCCCAAAGCCCCAGCCCTCCTAGCCCATATCACTGTTCCTAGGGAATGAACCCCTTTTCTACACACCCATTCATGTGCCTACTGTAGAGCTGGTAGCCCACATGGAGTGGGCTGACTAGCACTTTGGGAGGCCGAGGCGGGTGGATCACGAGGTCAGGAGCTAGAGACCAGCCTGACCAATATGGTGAAACCCCATATTTATTAAAAATACAAAAATTAGATCATCCCTGGATGATCTAGAGGCCAAATATATTGGGTTGGAAGGAATACTTGGCTAAACCCTTTGGGATTCTGAGGGATGGGGGTAGGGGTGAGCCCCAAAGGCATTCTCCACTAGCAACCTGTGGCAGAAAGTGCTGGATGTCTGCCAACATCTCTTTTCTCCTTTGTCTAGTCACAAACCCCCACATTTTAGCTAGGCAGATGGCTGCCTGGAATAAGGGCTACATTTTTAGCTCCCGTTGCAACTAAGTATGACCAAGTGACTAGATTCCAGCCAACGGGGTGTGAGCAGCCACCACGCTGGGCCTTAAAAGGAAGGCATTTTCACCTCCTTTCCCCCCTCTCTGGTATGTTGGCTGGAATGCAGACGTTACGGGAGTCACCTTGGATCCCATGGATGGGACAACTCCCTGTCAATAATGGAAAACTCGAAGGACCCCACATCTTGGCACCATGGAGCCATTGTATCATCCTTAAACTGCTTATGCCAGACTGTTATGGGAAAGAGAAATAAACTCCCATCTTGCTTCAGACACTGGAATTTTTTTTTTTGAGACAGAGTCTCACTCTGTCGCCCAGTTTGGAGTGCAGTGGCATGGTCTTGGCTCACTGCAACCTCTGACTCCCAGGTTCAAGCGATTCTACTTCCTCAGTCTCCTGAGTAGCTAGGATTACAGGCGCCTGCCACTATGCCCAGCTAATTTTTGTATTTTTAATAAATACGGGGTTTCACCATGTTGGTCAGGCTGGTCTCGAACTCCTGACCTTGTGATCCACCCGCCTTGGCCTCCCAAAGTGCTGGGATTACAGGCATGAGCCACCGTGCCTGGCCAACCCTGGAACTTTTTGAGTCTTTGTTAGAGCATCAGAATCTGAACCCTAACTAAGTTGATCTGTGTTATGAACTGAATTGAGTCCCCCACCAAACATATATGTTGAAACCCTAACCCCGAGTACCTCAGAATGTGACTGTATTTGGAGATAAGGTCTTTAATGAGGTGATTAAGTTAAAATGAAGTTGTTAGGGTGGGTCCTAATCCAACCTGACTGGTGCCCTTATAAGAAGAGGAAGTTTGGACACACAGAGAGACACCAGGGATGTGCACACACAGAAGAAAGACCACACAAGGACAGAATGAGAAGGCACCCTTGTGCAAGTCAAAAAAGAGAGGCCCCAGAGGAGATGAAACCTGCCAGCAGCTTCATCTTGCAATCCATCCTTCAGAACTGTGAGGGAATAAGTTTCTGTTGATTAAGCCTAGAGTATTTTGCTCGAGCTGACTAAGCCAGTCTCTGGACTATCTTCTAAAGGGAGGATGGGTCTGGTTACCCTCAGGGCTTTGTTTTCCTAATTCAGATATGAAAGTTTGAGTCCAGGTGATAAAAATATAGATGAGGTTGAAAGCTGCTACCAGAGACCTTCTCTACCTTTCCCAAGTGATGATGAATGCGGATCTCATGCATGTCTGTTGCAAGTCTTGGCTGTTATAATTTGGATATTTATCCCTGCCAAAATCTCATGTTGAAATGCGATCCCCATTGTTGGTGGTGGGGCCTGGGTAAAGGTGTTTGGGCCATAGGGGCGGATCCCTCATGGCTTGGTGCTGTCCTCATGGTAGTGAGTTCTCATGAGATCTGATTGTTATAAAATGTGGCACTTCCTCTCTGACTCTCTCTTTCTCTTGCTCCTGTTCTCATGGGAGACACCTGCTCCTCCTTTGCCTTCACTATGATTAAAAGCTCCCTGAGGGCTCCCTAGAAGCTGAGCAGATGCTGGCACCACGCTTCCGCCTGTGGAACCATGAGCCAATCAAACGTCTTCTTCTTCTGTTTTTTTAAAAATAAATAACCCAGTCCCAGGTATGTCTTTATAGCAATGCAAGAACAATCTAACACAATGACAAAAAATAGCCACAACACATTGCAACTCCTCTCCTTAAGAGGTGGGGCCTATTTCCCGCCTGTTGAAGCTGGGCTGGCCATGTGACTTGCTTTGACCAATAGAAGGTGGTGGAAGTGATGGTGGTCAGTTTTGGGCCTGGGCCTGAAGGAGTTTTGCAGCTTTACCTCTTGTTCCTCTTCCATTGCTGAGTGAACAAGCCCAGGATAGCCTGCTGGAGGTTGGGAGGCTATGTGGCCCACTCACCCCCATCACTCCAGCCACCAGCTGGTCCATGGCCAGGCACATGAAGGAGGTCATTCTGGACCAGCCAACACCCAGACACCCCAACAGCTGACCACAAGAACTGTCCAGCTAGATAAGTGATTGGTGTTTTAAGTTTTGGGGTGGTTTATTGGGGAGCAATGGATAACCAGCACAGAAAGTGTCCTGGTGGGCTCTTCTGGGGTCCAGTGGGTCTGCTTTCTGAGAAGTCAGCCCCTTCCACTGTGGGGCCCCACTCACTCTTGACATGGATCTGCTCCGTCACACTCCTGCGTCCCCTGCTGGTTTCCAGCACGATGGTATAGCTGCCCGAGTCCTGAGCCGTCACGTTCCTGATGACCAGGCTGCCTTGGGTTCCCAGCATCTCTCAGCCAGTGTGAGCAGGTCCTGGGAGGCCCTCCGGGGAGAATATCATGGCTGCTGGTGAAGGGCGACAGGCTAGTCAGAGACGACACCGGTGGCAGCCAAGAGATCTTTATTGGAGAGGTAGAGGTCAGGTCTCGCGGGGGAGAGAGAGAAGAGAAGAGAAGAGAGAGAGCTGCTGGTGTGCTGGGTTTTATATCCCTTGGGCCTACGTGGGGCGGGCCCAAGGGAAGGCGGGAGATGCTTCTTTCTGATTGGCCCTCCTTTGGCGGGTTCAGACAGTGCCCGGTCAAGGAGGGGAGAAGAACCCGGAACCGGCGCCATTAAGGTACCCCTGTTACCTAACAGCTGGCTGGGCGTCATACCCTCGGAACCAAGACGTGGTGAGAATGCCTTCAAGGCTTCCGGGGACAGGAAGGTGGACACTGGCTCCTTCGGTCAAGGTGTTCAGCTGTGCCGAGAAGGGCAGCTCCGAGAAGGCAGAGCAGATGCAGGTATGTGAGCAGGGTGACTTGGAGGAGCAGGGAAGGAGGAGGAGACAAGGGGAGCAAGTGAGACCAAAGGCGAAATGCTGTCCCTGCAAGTGATTTTTCCCAAGCCACTGAGAGTGAGTGTGGAGCATCAAGAGTTGATGATGACAGTGGCAGTAATGATAAAAGTAGAGTAAAATAGCAGAGAACATTCACTAGCACCCACCACAAGCCTGACTGTTCTAAGTGCTGAATGTGTATCAAATCATTGATTCCTCTCCTTGAGCCCATGAAGCACACACTTATATTATACTGGATGTTGTAAAAATTGGTTTTCTACCCTTCTCTGCTCCACTCTGCTGCCTGAAAGGCTGACTTCTCTGAGCTGTGTTGTTGGGGTCCCCTTAGCTTTTGCTGCTGGTTGGTTTCTGTCAGTGGGCATGCTGGCAGAAAAGGAGAGGGCAGCAGGGGAATAAGCTTGAAGGGATTAGTCCTACAGTTGGCTGGGTCCTTCTGTTCCAGCCTACAGCTCCTGCTGAGTGTCCCTCTCCATATACTACTAATGTCTTCTGGTTCTGGGATCCGCTTTGCTCCATTTACTCCTACCCAACCCCTCACCCAACATTTTCTCACCACCTTATTTTGAAATAATAATGGGTTATAAATCAATGTGAATGGTACATTTTTAAAGGGTGACATAATGTTTGTTCTGGACACTAAGTTATAATCTTGCGTCTATTTTTTCTTTTTAAAATTAACAAATACAAATTGTATATATTTATGGTGTACAATGTGATGTTTTAAAATACATATACATTAGGCCGTGCGCGGTGGCTCACGCTTGTAATCCCAGCACTTTGGGAGGCCGAGGCAGGCGGATCACGAGGTCAGGAGATCGAGACCACGGTGAAACCCCGTCTCTACTAAAAATACAAAAAAATTAGCCGGGCATGGGGGCGGGCGCCTGTAGTCCCAGCTACTCAGAGAGGCTGAGGCAGGAGAATAGCTTGAACCCGGGAGGCGGAGCTTGCAGTGAGCTGAGATTGCACCACTGCACTCCAGCCTGGGTGACAGAGCGAGACTCTGTCTCAAAAAAAAAAAAAAAATAAAATAAAATAAAATAAAATACATATACATTGTAGAATGGCTAAATTGAGTAATTAACATATGCATTACCTCATGTACTTATTTTTTTGTGGCGAGAACACATAAAATCTACTTTCTTAGCCAATAATTTACTCATTTAAAGTGTACCATTCAAGAGCTTTTAGTATACTCACAGAATTGTGCAACCATCACCACAATCAATTTTAGAACATTTTCATCACCCCAGAAAGACACCTTGCATCTTTTGGGCACCACACCCTCATCCTTTCACTCCAGATAGGACTTTTTTTTTTTTTTTTTAAACATAAGAGTGGGCCGGTGTGTTGGCTCCCACCTGTAATCCTGCACTTTGCGGCGGTGGAGGGGGGCGGGGCAAGGCTGGAGGATTACTTGAGTCAGAAGTTGAAGACTAGCCTGGGCAACAGAGTGAGGCCCTGTCTCTACAAAAATAAAAAATTCGCTGGGCACGGTGGCATGCGCCTGTAGTCCCAGCTACTTAGGAGGCTGAGGTGGGAAGATCCCTCAAGTCCAGGAGTTTGAGGTTTCAGTGAGCTATGATCCTGCCACTGCACTGCAGCCTGGGTGACAGAGCAAGACCTTTCTCCCTCTCTCTCTTTTTCTCTCTCCCTCTCTCTACATATATGGTATTACTCATATATACTCATATATATATATATATATATCCATTTTTATAGCATAAAACTTAGACACCTAGAAATAAACACTATGTTTTGGAAACTTTTACTATTTTTTTCAAGCTTTATGCTTGTTATTGTTTCTATTTCTTTTCTTTCTTTTTTTTTTTTTTTTTTGAGATGGAGTCTTGCTCTGTCGCCAGGCTGGAGTGCAGTGGCGTAATCTCAGCTCACTGCAAGCTCCACCTCCCGGGTTCAAGTGATTCCCCTGCCTCAGCCTCCGGAGTAGCTGGGACTATAGGCACGCGCCACCACGCCCGGCTAATTTTTTTGTATTTTAGTAGAGACAGGGTTTCACCATGTCGGCCAGGATGGTCTCAATCTCCTGACCTCCTGATCCGCCTGCCTGGGCCTCCCAAAGTGCTGGGATTACAGGCGTGAGCCACTGTGCCTGGCTGTTTCTATTTCTTTTAAACAAAAAGTAGAATTATGTTCGGCAATTCTTACAAGGCATCACAAAAAACAACCTCTGCTCCTCATTATAGAATAATTTGGAAAGTAAAGTAAAAAGCAGTAAAACAAATCCTTAAGCCTAATACTCAGATAACCACTTTGGGGAGTATATTTTCTTTGAAGGTTTTTCATAATTTTTAAAATTAATTTTTAATTACTCAGGAGCTTCTCCTCAGGAAAAAAAAAGTAGACCCATATAAAGCCAAATATCCCTTTGACCTCCACCCCTACGCTTGTCCTGGTCACACTCTCCAGGTACCTGCTGTTATCAAGTGAACATTTTGTATTTACAGAGTTGAAGTTTGTTGCACCGTGGCTTTGTTTTCCTTTGGACAATGTTTTGTAAGCTGCCCCACCTCGCTTTGCAAACATGTTGTAAACAACTTTCTAAAAACTGGTTGCTATTTTATCCAGTGGCACAGCCAATTCCCAAAGTACCCCACCCTACCCGCCCCCAGGAAGATCCAGCAACACACAGCATGCCTTGTTTCCGTCATAAAACTGCAGCAGCCTAGGAGACACTTTCCAACCTCCTTTTCCTTCCTTCCTCCCCTCTGCCCTCCGCCCTGAGAGGGGACTCAGACAACAGCTCTGACGAAATAGGGAAGAGGCCCACCCCGTCCCTTTCCTCCTTCCGGTGTGACACCTGCCTGAGCTGGGGACAGAGCAAAGCTTTGAACTAGGTGGACTTTGGGGTTTTAAAATTACACGGAACTGAACTTTTTTTTTTTTTTTGAAGATGGAGTTTCGCTCTTGTTGCCCAGGCTGGAGTGCAATGGCGCCATCTCGGCTCACCGCAACCTCCGCCTCCCGGGTTTAAGCAATTCTCCTGCCTCAGCCTCCCAAGTAGCTGGGATTACAGGCATGCGCCACCACCCTAGCTAATTTTGTGTTTTTAGTAGAGATGGGGTTTCTCCATGTTGGTCAGGCTGGTCTTGAATTCCTGACCTCAGATGATCCGCCCGCCTTGGCCTCCCAAAGTGCTGGGATTACAGGCGTGAGCCACAGCACCCGGCTCAGAACTTAAATTTTTTTTTTTTTGAGACGGAGTGTTGTTCTGTCGCCCAGGCTGGAGTGCAGTGGCACGATCTCGGCTCATGCAAGCTCCGCCTCCCGGGTTCACGCCATGCTGCTGCCTCAGCCTCCCGAGTAGCTGGGACTACAGGCGCCCGCCATCACGCGCGGCTAATTTTTTTGTATTTTTAGTAGAGACGGGGTTTCACCGTGTTAGCCAGGATGGTCGCGATCTCCTGACCTCATGATCTGCCCGCCTTGGCCTCCCAAAGTGCTGGGATTACAGGTGTGAGTCACCGCGCCCGGCTCAGAACTGGATAAGGAAGCAATTCATTCACTATCTGAGAGGCAGATGTGTGTGGTCTCTGGAAAGTGTGGTCTGGGAAGCCAGCCCATCTGGCTTCACATCTTCAGTCTGCCACTTCCAAGTGTGCGACCTGGAGAGGGCGCATGATCTCTCTTAACCTCAGTTTCCCCTTCTGTGAAATAGGGATTGTACAGCTTTGATCTCAAAGAGTTGTGATAAGAGGTAAATGTTACTACAGGAAAGCACTTAGAATGGGCTGACAGGCTGGGTGCAGTGGCTCATGCCTGTAATCCCAGCACTTGGGGAGGCTGAGGCAGGAGGATCGTTTGAGCCCAGGAGTTCGAGACTAGCCTGGGCAACATAGTAAGACCTCCTCTCTACTAACTATAAAAAATTAGCTGGGTTTGGTGGTGCAAACCTGTGGTCCCAGCTACACAGGACGCTGAAGCAGGAGAACGGCTTCAGCCCAGCAGGTTGAAGCTGCGATGAGTCATTATTGGGCCACTGCACTCTAGCCTGGACAACAGCAAGACCTTGTCTCAAAACGAAACCAAACAAAAAAACAAAAACCCCAAACAGGCTGGTATATAGATCTATTCAGTTACAGTGACCTTCTATTACGGCTGTTATTATTTTATGATTGTTATTATTTATATTTATTATTACTAGGTTGCAGATTGCTGGGGTGAGACAGGGCATTCTGGTGGAAGGGGGCTGGGCTGGGGTCCCAAATTCTGATCCTGCCCCTTGCCGTCCCTGCGATCTTGTGTAGGTGACCTGGTCCCCTCTTTGCGCCTCACTTCCCTTCTTCCTAAGACAATAGGGTCATCTCTTGTGGCGGAGTGGCCTTCAAGAGTTGTCATGAGTTGGGTGCCTGAGCTGCACGGGCCTCAAACTGACAGGGTCAAAGCTCTGAGTGGGGGCGACTCGGACTTGTAAGGAGACTCTCTCTTCCTTGTCCCTGGCCCGTGGTGAAGCCGCTGTCTCCAACGCACCTGTTAAAGGCAGCTTCCTCCAGGCAGGGGTGTGGCCGGAGCTGACGTCCAGAGGACTCCTCATCTCGTATTCTGTCCAGGGCCTGTGCAGAGAAGGTCTCCTCATCACACATGGGGTCTTTATAGACCTCTATAGTCGTGTCTGCAGCCCCGGCCCCGCCCTGCAGGACCCTGCTCACGATGACCATGCCCTACCCTGGCCACTTCCCCACATGACTTACACCAAGTTGGCTGGGAAGTCACCTCCAGCCGCATCCTTCTCTAGCATCGGGTCAGTGGTGGTGGTGGGTGGGGACCAGGCTGGGACAGGGTTCCTGGGAAGGGGGCTCTGAGGTTTTGCTCTCATTCTCTCACCCTACAATCCCCGCCGGGAGATGGAGGGAGAAGCAGAATCGCCCGCTCCTATCACTCACATCGAAGGCAAGGAATGGCCAAAGGTCAACCTGGTAGGAGGTGACGGGGCTTTCTGTTGGCCTCCTGGCTTCTCTCCTGGACTCTGAACCACAGCTTTTCTCCTCTGTAAAATGGAGGCGTTAATAATAGTGCCTGCCCCAGAGTCAGACGGGGCCATGGACACAAGGTGCTTGGAGTAGTGCCTGGTCACGTAGTAGGCGCTCAACGAATGGCAGTCACTGTGAAGTCAATGCTAATTATAATTTGGTGTCCAGGATGTCCTGGAGGCATGTTTAGAATCCCGTTATCAGGAGCTTGCTCAGACTATATTCTGAATTTTAGATTCTAGAAGGATAAGCTACACTAGCTCCTTTTTCCTCACCCTTCTCACTCCCCAGGTCCATTCTTTCCTCCTCAAATTAATAATTATATTGCTCAAACTAATAGCTGGTGTTTATTGAACACCTACTATATGCCGGACACAGCATTAACCTTGTAACAGGGTTGCCTAATTGAATCCTCATACCAACCTCGAAGGGTAGATATGAGCATCCCCATTTTCCCATGGTGCACAGGGGCTGAGTAACTCACCTACTATCACACAGCCGTTCACAGGGGCTTTCTGCCAGTTTTTGGAGGCACCAGCTCAGGGGCTTTGCATGAGCCATTCCCTCTCCTTAGAACCTTACTCATGTAATCTCAAAGTTGACTGTATCTTATTATTTTGGCTTAATTCACACACTTCACCACATCAAAAAGGCCTTTTTTTTTTTTTTTTTTTTTTTTTTTTTTTTTTTGTGACAGAGTCTTGCTCTGTCGCCCAGGCTGGAGTGCACTGGCGCAATCTCGGCTCACTGCAAGCTCCGCCTCCCGGGTTCACGCCATTCTACTGCCTCATCCTCTCCGAGTAGCTGGGACTACAGGCGCCCGCCACCACGCCGGGCTAATTTTTTTGTATTTTTAGTAGAGACGGGGTTTCACCGTGGTCTCGATCTCCTGACCTCGTGATCTGCCCGCCTCGGCCTCCCAAAGTGCTGGGATTACAAGCGTGAGCCACCGTGCCCAGCCCAAAAAGGCCTTTCTTAATGCCTGCTGCAACTCAGTTCCCCACCTCTTTGCTAGCAAGCCACACTGTTTTGTTTTCGTTACATCATTTACCGCTATTTTAGATGATTTATTTATTTGTCCACTTGTGTTATCTGTCTCTCTCTCCTTAGTTCCACCTCTCTAACTTGAATATCAGATCCAGGAGGGCAGGGATGTTGTCTGTCCCTAATGACAACAGTGCCTTGCACATAACAGGTGCTCAATACATGTTTTTGTTTTTGAGACGGGGTCTCACTCTGTCAGCCAGGCTGGAGTGCAGTGGCACGGTCATAGCTCACTGCAGCTTCAACCTTCTGGATTCAAGCAATAATCCTGTCTCAGTCTCCTGAGTAGCTGGGACTACAGTCTCACACTACCATTCCAAGCTAATTAAAAATTTTTTTTTGTAGAAGTAGAGTTTCACTATATTACCCAGGCTGGTCTCAAACTTCTGGGCTCAAGTGATCCTCCTGCCTCAGCCTCCCAGAGTGCTGGGATTACAGGCATGAACCACCTAGCCAGCCTACATGTTTTCTTTTTAGTGAATAAATGAATGAAGAGCAAGTGAGTGAAATGGGAGTGTTCAGACTTGAACTCAGATCTTTCTGACTTAGAAGCTCATGCTTTTCCCTCCCGGAGAGGTTCAGGTTCCACCCAGGGGTTAAGGTTCACCCATGAGTCTCTAATAATAGTCGTTATCAGGTGACACAGTTATTTCTTTATTAGCATTTGCTAAAGTGCCTCTTTTATGGTTGGTCTGAAGGCCTCTGCTGGAGTGATTAGCTAGGTCAGGAGACCACTGTAGGCAAAAAGTAAATATTTGCAATGCAATTAATAACCATTATGTTGTAAGGATTCCGGGGTTTCTACCCAGCCGGCACTCTCTTTTATCCAGGTAACAGCACCTGGAGTTCTCTTTTGGAAACCAACCTCCTCATGGCCCCAGGGAGGTGAGGGGCCCAGGACTGGTCAATCAGAGCACTTCATCCCCTGACAACAGTAATTTCTGGAGACCTGGGCGTGGCACCCAGAACAGGCCAAGGAGAAGCAATCTCTTAGGGATTTTATTGGAACTCTGGGGAATAAAGCAATTTTTCTTTTTTCTGTTTTTAAAATTTTATTTATTTATTTAGAGACAGAGTCTTGCTCTGTTGCTCAAGCTGGAGTGCAGTGCCGTGATCTCTGCTCACTGCAACCTCCACCTCTTGGGTTTAAGAGATTCTCATGCCTCAGCCTCTGGATTACAGGCATGTGCCACCATGCCCAGCTAATTTTTTCATATTTTAAGTAGAGACAGTCTTTCACTATGTTGCCCAGGCTGGTCTTGAACTCCTGGCCTCCAGTGACCCACCTGCCTCGGCCTCCCAAAGTGGTGGGATTATAGGCATGAGACACGGCACCCAGCTTAAAAGCATTTTTTCTTGCTTCTGGGTTTGCTGAGATGAAGAGATCTCAGTGTGCAGCTGCCGGGGGCAATCTTTCTATCATGAATAGAGAGGTTGCCTAAAAACAAGGCCAGCACATATGAAAGCATAGTCAGTGCACAGAAAGAGAGATTTCTAACGGCATCATTTAAACACCTAAATTCAGCTGTGCCTTCTGCTGATCCTTCATGTCCATATTGATCCTTCAGCTTGTGTGCTGTGCTGGTCTGTGTATTCTCATTGTTTCCCCTGAAGTCAGTTTGTTTTGGGATTCAGTTACTTTAAATCCCAAAAGAACTTTGATTGAGGTCGGGCACGGTGGCTCATACCTGTAATCCCAGCACTTTGGGAGCCCGAGGCCGCGGATCACTTGAGGTCAGGAGTTCTGGACCAGACTGACCAACATGGAGAAACCCTGTCTCTACTAAAAATACAAAATTAGCTGGGCGTGGTGGTGCATGCCAGCTACTCGGGAGGGTGAGGCAGGAGAACCACTTGAACCTGGGAGGCGGAGGTTGTGGTGAGCCGAGATCACGCCATTATACTCCAGCCCGGGCAACAGGAGTGAAACTCGGTCTCAAGAAAAAAAGAAAAAGAAAAAAAGAAAAAAAAGAACTTTGATGGAAAGGAAAGATGAAAAACAAAGCTTTATTTTTTTTTTTGAGACGGAGTCTTGCTCTGTCACCCAGGCTGGAGTGCAGTGGCACGATCTCAGCTCGCCGCAACCTACGCCTCCCGGATTCAAGTGATTCTCCTGCCTCAGCCTCCTGAGTAGCTAGGATTACAGGCATGCACCACCACGCCTGGCTAATTTTTGTATTTTTAGTAGAGATGGGGTTTCACCATGTTGGTCAGATTGGTCTCGAACTCCTGACCTTGTGATCTGCCCACCTCAGCCTCCCAAAGTGCTGGGATTACAGGCATGAGCCACCATGCCTGGCCGGAAATTCTTTTTTTTTTTTTTTTCGAGACAGAGTCTTGCTCTGTTGCCCAGGCTGGAGTGCAGTGGCACAACCTTGGTTTCACTGCAACCTCCACCTACTGGGTTCAAACAATTCTCCTGCCTCAGCCTCCTGAGTAGCTGGGACTACAGGTGCGTGCCGTGCCACCACACCCGGCTAATTTTTGTATTTTTAGTATACACAGGGTTTCGCCATGTTAGCCAGGACGGTCTCAATCTCCTGACCTCATGATCCGCCCGCCTCCGCCTCCCAAAGTGCTGGGATTACAGGCATGAGCCACCGCACCTGGCCACGAAATTCTTAACACTTGGGACCCTGCCTTCATCCTTAACACCTGCATCATTAGATCCACCACCCATCACATATTTAATAAATGCGGGCTGAACCAGATCCTGCTCCAGGAGTTACAGTGTGATTATGTAGCAGGACAATCTGGTTCAACTTTTATGTAACAAAGTCGTAAGCTGTTTTTAGGTTGCCATGGGCCCTCAGGTCACATAAACTGAGCATGCCCAGATGAACCAAGTATACAACCACAGGGGAACCTAAGCGTTTGGACCAAGGAGCAAGGACAGAATTACGAAGTAGACATAACATGGCAGGATCCAGGAGCCAATCAGATCAAGCCCTGGCATCACCCCATCATGGCAGGATCCAGTCAGATCATGCCTCCTGGCATCACCTCATTGCAAGATCCAATCAGATCATGCCTCCTTACCCTATGCTTATAAAAATCCTGACCCGGCCCCCAGTGTTGGGAGCTGAAAAGGCCAAAGGGATCGTGACCAACTCAGCATTCCACTGGAGGCTATATGATCAAATAGCAAACTGTTTATCACGAATGCAGGATGTGGGCAGACTCACACTGCCCTGCCACCAAAAGGTTTGCTGAGGGACATCACTGCCTGGCGCCGGGCTCCTTGAAGGTATCTACTGAGAATATTACTGCCTATTGCTCAAATGATGCAGTCTCGAAAGCCTGCTGTGAACCAAATGCCCGACTGACAATTACGTGACAATCACCCCCACTTTCTTGCTGTCTCTTTTGCCTAATAAATACGGAGGGCTGTGTAAAGCTCAGGGCCCTTGTCCACTAGAGGCAAGGTGCCCCCTGATCCCTTCTTCCAAATATACTCCTTTGTCTCTTGTCTTTTATTCCCATGTTTGCCCCCCTTTGTTCAGTCCAATAGGTCCGCGGCACCCCAGCTCAGAGAGGTTACTGCTTTGGGAACTATCCCTAGTATGCTCTTTACTTGTTGCAAGTAATAAAATCCCCATGCTAAATCCTCTTTGGTTGCAGTCATTGGGTTGATACCTGCCAAGTGACTGAACCCACCTGATGCGTGGGTAGTAACAACTGTTGTCAAATGTGTGAGTCTCTTGGGAAGAGCAGGGAACACTGAGCTGGTGGGCAGTGGTTGCCTGACTTTATCTTCTCACCCCTGAAATCCACCCCCTCACTTATTTCAGTGATTTGAAGTGTCATGAGCCTCCCACCACTGGGCCTTTGCTTACACTCTTCTCTCCATCTGCAACACTCTTTATGTCAGGTGGGGATTTGGTTCAGCTGCATAAAATAGAAACTCAAATAACAGTGGTTTAGTTAATAAAGGAGTGTAGTTCTCTCTCATGTAAAATAAGTTGTGGTTGGTTGATCACAGACATGGCTCTGATTCTCTGCTCTCTGTATCCAAGCACCTTGTAATGTGACTTTACAGCTTCTCCCACAAACAGGTGGAGCCTGTTTTCCTGTACCCTTGAATCTTGGTTAACCTCATGACTTGCTTTGACCAAAACAATGAGGTAGAAATAATAAAGTGGTAGTCCTGAGCCCAGGCCCCAACAAGCCTTGTGCATTTTTGTCTGTCTCTTGAAGTTCCTAGGTTTTAGAGAGGTTTGTTACATGGTGATAGGTAACTGATACAGACATCTCAGTGTGGTCTGGTGTGGTCACTGGGTACCCATGCTGCGGGATAATTAAGGAATCAGAGAGACTAAGGGGTTGAGGGGGAGTTATTTATTCAGGTGCACCAACCCAGTCGGATTAACATCCAAAGGAGTGAGCCCTGAACAAAGAGTCAAGCTACCTTTTAAGCATTTCGTGAGGTAGGGGGAGTTCTGTGCAGGGGGAAGCATATTAGAGAAACAAGAAACAAAGACAGTTATTCAATTAAGACACGCATTACATTATTTCTTACTTTTCAAGGAACAACATGTTTTACGACTTGAGATTATCTGTCTAATGACCTTGCAGCTGCACAGCTAGAGAAACAAGAGTCTTCACAATGCCTGGGAAAGGGAGAGATAAGGCTCACTAGCCACAGACAGAAAAACAGGCAGTTAATTTTAAAGGACTCCAGCTGTTTCTCTTCCTCAAGGGGAATCAGGTTTTCTTACATACAACTGAGTTTTTGCTTACACAGTCTTTAATTTCCTTTATTCCTGTTCCACCCAAGCTCCTTCTATGTTTCTGTTCCATTGTACCACACATAGCTTGCTTCCTTAAGTCAGTTCATCCTTCAGAATGGCTGCTGGAGCTCCAGTCATTACACTCTTCCTCACTCTGTCTACTCAATTCTCACCCATCCTTTAGGTCACAGATGAAACATCAGATCTTCGGAAGAACATCTCCAATTCTCATAGCATGATGTATTTTTCCTACATACCACTTATCCTTGAAACCAGGGTAACTTGCAGGGTGACTGGCTCTGTCATTTACTAACTGTATGACTTGAACAAATGACTCTCCTTCTCTGAGGGTCAGTTTTTCTATCTATAAAATGGGGACAGCAAGAGATCCTGCTTCATGGAGTGAGAATTAACTGAGATAATTCAGTGCATGCCCGGCAACAGTAAGTGCTGAACAACTGGCAGGTAGAATAATGTTTCCAAATTTGAGAGGTAAAACAGTGGAATGGGAAGGAGCGTGAACAGTGAATCCAGCCTGCAAAGGTTCAAATCCTGATTCTGCCTCTGTACCAGCCATGTGACTCTAGGCCAGTGATTCTGTGTCTCAACTTCTCTATATGATAAATGGAGATGATGATAGTTGTATCTAACTTCTAGGACCGTGGGAAAGATAAAACGCATTCACCATGTAACAGAGCAACACCTGGTCATTGGTGAGCAGTTCTGTTGTTGTATTATATATATATATATACACCCACACACACACACACACACGTATATACACACACACACAGAGAATAGATTGCTTCTGTTTCTCTGTAGAACAGAATATATGTTGTTTCCACTTTATTTCCTGCTATAAACAATGCTGTCATGATTATCCCAGAAGTAAATATGTTCACATATCTATAATGATTGTCTTAAGATAAATGTAAGAGGAACGGTGGGGCCAAAGAGAGTGTACATGTGTATGTTTTTTGATGCATCTTGCAAAACTGTTCTCCAGAAATTGCTAGCACTGGGTGTCGTCATTTAAAAATTCTAGGTCGGTGGTTTTCAAACTTCTGTTTTCTTTGTTTCTTCCATATTCATCAAGCAGTACATATTTGTCAACTCTCTCTGCCCCTGTACCTTGCTTTCTAAGTGGACTGCAGACTTTGAAGACCAAGGATCAAGGTGATTACCAAGTGTCCCTTCAGGAGGTTGCTTTCCTTGTTCATTTTGGGCCTTTGGACCCTGCTGGTGGAAATTGCTGCCATGCAGAATCTGAGGCAAAGAGGCTACTTTGATCTTTTATCTTGCTGTCACTTGTTCTGATAAGCTCATGTCCACGTCCTTCAAGGCTGTGCAATATCAACCCCTCCACACTGGGCTGCAGGCCCTTAACAAAAATTAACCTGGAGACCAGGCTGGTGTCAATACCTCTGTAACCCCACCTAGGACCAGCACTGCATGCCTGGCGTCTCAGGTGGCAGAGGGAACCTCTGGAACCAGCGGAGGCTGCCTCACCCACCTCTGGGATAAACACAGGCCACGCTCCTTGTCAGCAAATGCATTGCCAAGCATTCTTTCTGGCCAAAGCAGCACTGGGGCTGGACCTCCTGTGATGGCAGAGCCTGGAGGAATCTGTAGGATTGGTTAAGACCCAAACTGGTGCCAGTGGACCCTGCCCCAAACTCTCAGTGTGGAATCAGGGGTGAATGGGAATGGGATCCAGGGAGCAGTACTGATGGGCTGTCTTCAGGGAGGAGGTAGAACCAAAGACCCTACAGAGGGCGGGGCTTCTCAGACACTGTTGAACTTCCCCTAGGCCTGGCCTCCAGCTGGGAGGAGGCAGAAGGACAGCTAGACTGGTGAGGCATCAAAGAACCATAGCTGGCCCCTTGGAAGGTCCCTGCAGAGGTGGTGGGCTTTGGACATGGCTTTGTCTTGCAGGTGACAGTTACAGATCATAATTTCTGATTTTCTTCCCCACTGATATCTCTCGCCTGGATTGTTGCAGTCACCTCCTAAATGGTGTCTCCTGCTTCTGCCTTGCCTGGGGTCACCACGTATAGCTGTATGGGTTGTGTACTGCACAGTTGCTGAAAATAGCATCTGCATTAACTGCAATGTGAATGGCCGCTCACTTCGTGGAGCCGAGCAATGTTCCAACTCTATGCTTGAGCTCCAAAATCAATGAAATCTGCCGCCAGAATGATCAGAATATGAGGTACATCGTGTTAATCTTTAACTCGAAAGTCTCCAGTGGTTCTCTGGCTCCCTCAGAATACAATGAAAAGTCCCTTACAGGCTGGTGCGGTGGCTCATGCCTATAATCCCAGCACTTTGGGAAGCCGAGGCAGAAGGATCACTTGAGCCCAGGAGTTCAAGACCAGCCTGGTCAACGTGGCGAAACCCTGCCTCTACAAAAAAATATAAACATTAGCTGCGCATGGTGGCGCATGCCTGTGGTCCCAGCTACTCGGGAGGCTGAGGCACTACAATCACTTGAACCCAGGAGGTGGAGATTGCAGTGAACCATGATCGTGCTGGCACACTCCAGCCTGAGTGACAGAGTGAGACTACGTGGCAAAAAAAAAAAAAAAAAAAAAAAAAAAAAGCTCGTATAATCATCTACAAGAGCCTGCATGATGTTCCAAACCAGAGCTAATACTGCCCCCTAGCGGGTACTTGGCAATGTGTGGGAATGTTCTCTGGTTGTCTCAATGCCTGGAGGGAGCTGCTGCTGCTGTAGTAGGGAGAGCAAGTGGTGTTAAACTCCTTGCAATGCACAGGACGGATCCACAAGATGAATAATTGTCTTGCCAAAAATGTCAGTGCCAGTTGTAAGTGTGATCTGTCTCTCTTACCTCTCTGACTTTATCTCTTACCTCTTTCATTTTCACTTACTCAACTCCAACCACACTGGCTTCCCTGCTTTCCCCTCAAAAACAGTGATCTTCCTCCTGCCTCGGGGCCTTTGCACATGCTCTTCCCACTCCCACGGTTTAACTCCGATGAGTGAGACTCTAGCAGTGGCTGAGTCTACTGTTGAATGCTGCTAAGTGGCCTCTGTGATAGTGCTCTTTGCTTCCTCCCTTAGCCTTCTTCCTGAGCCTCTGCAAGAAGCAGGTGTCTGCTCAGCTGACGATCACATCCATCCCTCCCTGGGCCATCGAGGGGGGCAATGTCACCCTGTCTGTCCAGGGGATCTCTCAGAATTTCATCTCCTATTGGCTCCGAGGAGCAACCACCAATCAGGTTACCCGGATCCTCAATTTTAACTTCTTCAGCCGTGGCTACACCCCAGGACCAGCCCGCACTGGGAGGGAAACAGGCAGTGCTGATGGTTCCCTGACCATTATTGATGTGCGTGCATCTGACAGTGGCATCTACACCCTGCATCTCATCTCTTCTGGTGAAAACAGTTGCCAGCATGCTATGCTACTTGTCTCTGGTAAGGATCACCCTTGGGAGGCAGTGGGGAGGCTCTCTGGTAGCAAAATTAATAATAGCATTTAGAAAGTGCTTTCTGTGTACCAAGTATTGTTTATCCTTTGCAGATAGAATGTCATGGGCTCTTCACTACAACTTTTAGATAAGATTTATGAGTAGGGGAGCTGAGGCTCAGAGAGTGTAACAACATGGCCAGTGGCACCTATGGAGCTGGGATTTGAACCCAGTCTCTGCTTAACCCTAAAGTCCATGTTCTTGAGTACTACATTAGAGTGTTACTACATTTAAGTATTTAAATATTATCACCTCCACCTCATTATTAAAGTGACAATGCTCAAAGCATCCTTCTTCTGAGTAATTATTCTGTTTCCTTCCCTGTACTAATCCTTTTATTTAATTATCATGTAAAATCCTTGTATAATATATACAATATATAAAGAGTTTTTACAAATCAATAAGAAAAAATACTTCAGTAGAAAAAAACAGGAGAAAGATTTGGAAATCAGTTTGCAGAGGAAGAAATATAAATGGTCAATAATGATATGAAAAGAAGTTCAATCTCACTAATAATAAAGGCAATCCCTTACTCATAAGCCTGTTAAAACTTTTCAAGTGTGATTCTAATCAGTGTTGCCAAGGGTGTGGGAAGTGAGCACTCCCAAGTGGTTGATGGGAGTGTAGGGGAAAAACATTTTCTGAGGGCTACTTTGTCTTTTCTATAATAACATTTTGAAACAGTTTATTTGGAAATAATTTCAAATTTTAAAAAAGTTGCAAAAATAAAGAGTACAAAGAACACCCATATGCCCTTTATTCAGATTCGTCTAGTGTTAATATTTGTTCTCATTTACTTTATCATTTGTTTTCTCTCTCCCCCTTCTGTCTCCCCCTCCCTCTCTCCTTCCTTCCCTCCATTTGATAGTACATTACAAACTTCATGGCTCTTTACCCCTAAATACATCAATGTGTATTTCCTAAGAACAGAGATATTCTCTTACATACCCACAGTTATCACCTTCATAAATGTCCAGGGATAAAATACTTTTATGTACTCTATCATCCATATTCCAACTTTGTCAATTGGCACAATAAAATCCTTCATAGCCTATTCCCCCATCCAGTACAGGATCCAGTCTCTAGTCAGATACTGGATTTTGTGTCCTCTTTACCCTCTTTTCATCTGAAACTTTCCCACAGTTTTTCTTGTTTAAAATTAATCTTTTTAATTTTTTGTTTTTGTTTAGAGATAGGGTCTTGTTCTGTCAGCTGGGCTGGAGTGCAGTGGTACGATCACAGCACATTGCAGCCTCCAACTTCTGAGCTCAAGAGATCCTCCTGCCTCAGCCTCCTGAGTAGCTGGGACCACAGGCATGCACCACCACACTCATCTAATTTTTAAAAGTTTTCTTTTTTCAAATAATTTTTATGTTTGAGACGGAGTCTTGCTCTGTCACCCAGGCTGGAGTGTAGTGGTGCTATCTTGGCTCACTGCAATCTCCACCTCCTGGGTTCAAGAGATTCTCCTGCCTAAGCCTCCTGAGTAGCTGGGATTGCAGGTGCCCACCACCACATCCAGCTAATTTTTGTATTTTTAGTAGAGACGGGGTTTTGCCACGTTGGCCAGGCTGGTCTTGAACTCCCGACCTCAGGTGATCCACCTGCCTCAGCCTCCTAAAGTGTTGGGATTACAGGCATGAGCCACTGTGCCCAGCCAAAATTTTATTTTTCATTGACATGTGGTCTCGCTATATTTCCCAGGTTGGTTTCAATCTACTGGTCTCAAGTGATCCTCCTGCCTCAGCCTCCCAAAGTGCTGGGATTACAGGCGTGAGCCACCATGCCTCTACAGCCTCTACGGCCTTTCTTTATCTTTAATGGTGTTGCCATTTTTAAAGAATATAACTCCCCATTTAAAAATTAAAACTATCTATCATCATCTACCTATTATCTATCTATTATCAGTAAGGACTCGTTACTTTCTATTTTCTAATGGTTTATAACTTGTTACTGTACTTAATATATGGGTGCTTAAATTATTCTGAAGTTGACTAGTGGGAGCCCTTTTCATCTCCCTTAGGACATGCTCATTTTTTAAAAGCACTCCGTGCTTGGCATAATAAGATATTCAGGGCTCATGTTGTACATATTCTGCTCCTCTCCTGGAATAAGTCATTTCTCTGGAGAGCACTGCTTCCTTTTAGATGGAATGGTATTAGAGACCAAACATCTAGGAGCTAGGTGCTACTTGCGTGTCTTTGCTTTTAGTCTCTTTCAGTGGACAGAACTAGAAAAATGTGTGCATGTGTACACACAGACATACACATATGCCCACATATGCACATAATTATGCATATTTTAGAAATCATGCATTTACACCACCACTCCTAATTCCAGGTTCTTTTTTGCTTTTCCCATTTGCATGTCCCTTCTTCCACAGTGAGAATCCTGGCTCCCAACATTAACACATTTACTCATTTGCTTAATATAATAATTTGATATATCTATATACATTATAACAATATAATACATTTAACATAGTCTTACAATTGCATCACCCATACCGCTACAAAAAACAGTTCTACTAAAATGAATTCAGGATTTGTTTGCAGTTCCCATCCTCCAACCCTGTTAAAGACTGTGGGTATATAGTAAAATATACACAAATTACTAGAGTTAGTCCTTTTATTACCCTCTCCTTCCCTGTTTCCCTCCCTCTCACATTTCCTTCCTTCCTTCCTTCCTTCCTTCCTTCCTTCCTTCCTTCCTTCCTTCCTTCCCTCCTTCCCCTTCAGTGTAATTATAATATTCATTTGAAATACAATTAGGTTAATTTGCTTTAGTTTGTTTTTCTGTTTAATTTTATTTTTTGAACATTTAGAATATTAACGTGCTTTCAAAAGTCAAACCTCGTTATAAAGACATTTCAGAGAAGGGTCACTCCCTCCCATATTCCTTCCACCTTATTTTCCTCTCACCTCTTACGGGTAACCAACTTCATTTCTTCCTGGTTTATCCTTCGTGTGTGTGTGTAAAGATAAATAGATATGTGTATGTTTCATTGTTCCTTCTTACACAACAGATAGCATACTGTATATGCTCTTTTGCAATTTGCTTTTTTCGCTTGACAGAATGTCCTGCAAAGCACTTCTTATCAGGCCATGGAGATCTTCCTCATTCTTTTGTTACAGCAGCATTCCATTGTGTAGAGGTACCATAATTCATTCAGCTACTCTCCTATGCTGGGCATGTTGGTGGTTTCCAATATTCTGCAGTGACAAACAGTGTTGTAATGAATAACTTCGTGGACATGTGTTTTCATATTGCCAGAGGTGTTTCTTCAGGTGAACTTCCTAGAAATAGGGTAACTGGTTTGAAAAGCAGATCCATACATAAATTGTTAGATATTCCCCATCCCCGCTGCATTGTGATGATACCATTTTGCATTCCTACCAGCATTGTGAATAAGTGTCTGTTTCTCATGGTTTTTTTTTTTATTGTTGTTGTTGCAAATGGTTGATGCTTGCCGCATGACTCAGAAGTCCCTAGCTAGGAGATGCTCTGCTCTCCCCACTTCCTTCACCTGTGAGGCCATCCTCCTAGGGCTATCTTAGGAGAGGCCATCCCCTGTGCCATCACTGGAGGGGAACATGTAAGCAGCTGAGTAGACCTCTCATGACCATGGTTTGAGGAAGATTTTTTTTTTTAAATTACTGTGATAAAAACAAAGTAACATATATGTTCATTGTAGAAAATACTTGCATGCAAAACAGAAAAATCTCATGTACTTCCACCTCCCCAAGAGGCAATTATTAACACTTAGTTTATTTCCTTTCAGATTTAATTTGTAAAATCTTTAATTTTGCTTTTCTTTTTAAAATTTGAAATAATTATAGATTCACAGGAAGTTGCAAAGAAATTGTATCATGGAGAGATCCCATGTGCCCTTCATCCAGTTTCCCCCAGTGAATACATCTTATATAACTATAGTTCAACATCACAATCAGGAATGATACTGGTACAATGTGTGTGCGTGTAGTTCCAACTGATCACATGATCATGTAAACGCCACTGCAGTCAAGTTACAAAACTATTTTATTGCCACAAAATTCTCCCTGGTGCCACCTTTTCATAGTCACACCCACTTCCCTCTTTTCCCCCATCCTTAACCCCTGTCAGCCACCAATTTGTTTTCCATCTCTATAATTTTGTCATTTCAAGGATGTTATATAGATGGAATTGTACAGTGTGTGACCTTTTGAGAGTGACTTTAATATTTTTCTCATGCATAATGCCCTTGAAATCCATTCAAATACAGTTGGTGCTTGCACAATGTGGGGATTAGTGGTGCTGAACTCTGCCCAGTTGAAATTAATTTTTGAGCCCCCAAAATTTAATTACTAATAGCTTATTGTTGAATGGAAGCCATATTTTGCATGTTCTATGTATTATGTACTGTATTCTTACAATAAAGTAAGCTGAAAAATGTATTAAAATCATAAAAAAGAGAAAATATGTTTACTATTCATTAGGTGGAAGTGGATCATTATGAAGGTCTTCATCCCCGTTGTTTTCATGCAGAGGAGAAGGAGGAAGAGGAGGGGTTAGTTTGGTTGTCTCAGGGGTGGTAGAGACAGAAGAAAATCTGCTTATAAGTGGACCTGCACAGTTAAAGCCTATGTCGTTCAAGGGTCAAATGTAGTTACATATCAATAGTTTGCTCCTTTTTATTACTGAGCACTTTTCCATGTACTATAGTTTGTTTAATCATTCAGTTATTGAAAGACAACTTGGTTGCTTTTGTTTTTTAGGTATTACAAATAAAGCTATTATAAACATTCACCTATAGGATTTTGTGTGGACCTGCTTTTTTTTTTTTTTTTTTTTTTTTTGAGACAGAGTCTCACTCAGTCACCCAAGCTGGAGTGCAGTGGTGCGATCTCTACTCACTGCAACCTCTGCCTGCCGAGTTCAAGCGATTCTCCTGCCTCAGTCTCCTGAGTAGCTGAGATTACAGGCACCTGCCACTATGCCTGGCTAATTTTTTGTATTTTTAGTAGAGATAGGGTTTTGTCATATTGGCCAGGCTGGTCTTGAACTCCTGAGCTCAGGTGATCCACTGCCTCGGCCTCCCAAAGTGCTGGGATTTCAGGCGTGAGCCACCGTGCCTGGCTTGAGTTTCTATTTCTTTGAGATAATGCTCCGGGGTGCAATGGTGCAATATGCTAAGTGCCTGTTTAGTGTTTTAAAGAAATTGCCAAACTGTTTTCCCTAGTGGCTGCACCATTTTACATCTCCATCAGCAAGGTGTGGGAGATGAGGTGTCCCTGCGTCCTCGGCAGTGTTTCGTATTGTCGCTGTGATTGTTTTCAAGTTTAGTCATTCTAATAGGTATGTAGCTAGTATTTTATCGTGATCTTACTTTGCTTTTCCCTAATGGCTAATGATGTCGATTAAATATCTCTTCCTGTGCCTATTTGCCATTTGTGTATCTTTTTCAGTGAAATCTCTCTTCGATGAAGAGAGATTGTGTGCAAAGGAAAAGAACTGAATAACTAAAACAATTTTGAAAAAAAAGAATAAAGTAGAAGGTAGCACTCTCCCTGATTTCAAAATTTATTATATAGCTATAGTAATCATGACTGTGTGGTACCGTGAAGAGAGATTTCACTGAAAAATATGGATTGTTGTTGTCGTTTGGTTTTGTTTTTGCTGTTGAGTTTTGAGAGTTATTTGCATATTCTAGATAGGTGTCCTTTATCAGATTTATGATTTGCAAATATTTTCTCCTAGTCTGTAGCTTATATTTTCACATTTAATTTTTTTCTTTTCTTAATTTTTTTGTTTCCGTAGGTTTTTGGGGAACAGGTAGTATAAGTTCTTTAGTGGTGATTTGTGAGATTTTGGTGGACTCATTACCGGAGCAGTATATACTGAACCCACTTTGTAGTATTTTATCCCTCATCCCCTTCCCACCTTTCCCCCATCCAAGTCCCCAAAGTCCATTGTATCATTCTTATGCCTTTGCATCCTCATAGCTTAGCCCCCATATATCAATGAGAACATACGATGTTTGGTTTTCCATTCCTGAGTTATTTCACTTAGAATAATAGTCTTCAATCCCATCCAGGTTGCTGCGAATGCATTAATTCATTTTTTGTGGCTCAGTAGTATTCCATCACATATATATATATATCACAGTTTCCTTATCTACTCGTTGATTGATGAGTATTTGGGTTGGTTCCACATTTTTGCAATTGGGAATTGTGCTGCTATAAACATGTGTGTGCAAGTGTCTTCTTTGTCTAATGACTTCTTTTCCTCTTGGTAGATACCCAGTAGTGGGATTGCTGGATCAAGTGGTAGTTCTCATATGAAACTATTGAGGCCTGGAGATTTCCTTTTCAGGAATTTTAAAATTTAAAAACCAGTTTCCTTAATAGTTGTAGGGTTATTCAGATTCTCTATTTCATACTGGGTTAGTGGTGGTAGTTTTTGCTTTTTTGAGGAATTAGTTCTTTTTACGTAAATTATCAAATTTATGTGTGTAGAGCTGTTTGTCGCAATCCCTTATTATCATTTTGTTGTCAGCAAGGCTTGTAATGATATCCACTGTTTCTTTCCTGACATTGGCAATTGATTAATTTTCTGATAAATTGGTGATAAGTAATTTCATTATTTTCTTTCTCAATAATGCTAGAGGTTCATCAATTTTGATTGTTGTGTAAGAACCATCTTTTTTAGGGGGAGGGGATCTTACTCCGTTACCCAGGATGGAGTTCAGTGGTGCAATCACTGCTCACTGCAGCCTCAGCTTCCCAGGCTCAAGTGATCCTCCCACCTCGGCCTCCCGACTAGCTGGGACTACAGGTGTGAGCCACCGTGACTGGCCAGAACCAACTTTTTGTTTCATTGGTTTTCTCTATTCAAATTTATTGATTTTTGCCATTTATGATTTTATTTCTTTTGTTTGATTTGGGTTTCTTTTGCTTTTTTTCTAATATCTTGAGTTGGGAGCTTAGATGATCAATTTGACACTTTCCCTCTTGTCTACCGTAAGCATTTTTGTGCTATAAACTTCTCTCTAAGCACTGCTTTAGTTCCATCCTACAAAATTTGATGTGTTGTCTTTTCTTTTTCATTCAGTTCAATGTATTTTTGTTTTCCCCCAAGACTTTTTCTTTGACCTGTGGCTTAGTTAAAAGTGTGGTGTTCAGCTTCCAAGTATCTGGAGATTTTGTTCTTATCTTCCTGTTAGTTATTTCTAGTTGGATTCCACTGTGGTCAGAGAACACACTGTATGGTTTCAATTCTTTTAAGTTTGTTGAGGTTTTCTAGCCCAGGACACGGCTTATTTAGTCTATGTTCTGTGAATGTTTGGAAAGAATGTGTATTTCGCTGTTGTTGGGTGAAATGTCCTATCAATGTCGATTAGATCTTGATTGCTGGTGGTGCTGAGTTCTTCTGTCCTTGCTGATTTGTTTTTTGTCTAGTTATTCTATCAATAGTTGAGAGTAGTGCTGATGTCCCAAACCGTAATTGTCAGTTTATGCATTTCTCACTTCAGTTCTGTCCATTTTTCCTTCCCATATTCTGTAGTTCCGTTGTTTGGTGTGTACACATTTGGGATTGCCACGTCTTCTTGGTGGAGCGATTCTTCTACCATTATGTTCCTCTCCGTCCCTGCTAATTTTCTTTGCTCTGTTCTTTATCTGATGCGAATATAACCATTCTTGCTTTCCTTTTATTAATATTGACATAGTATATCTTTTTTTATCCTTTTCAACCTATGTGTATGAGTATATTTGAAGTAATTTTGTTGCAGCTATCATTTAACCGGCTCATTTAAAAAATACAATCTGTAAATATAAGTCCTTTAATTGGTATATTTAGGCTATTAAATTTAATGTAATTATTGTTATGTTAGGACTTAGGTCTGCCAATTCATTTTTTTTTGTCTTCTATTTGTTTTTTGGTTTTTTGCTTTTCTGTTTCCTTTTTCCTGCCTACTTATGGGTCACATCAACATTTTTTTAGAATCTCATTTTATTTATCTGTAATGTTTTTGAGTGTGTCTCTTTGTATAGACTTTTTAGCAATGGCTGTAGGTATTACGTATAGAGTTTATCACAGCCTATTGGTTTTGACATTTTACCAGTTCAAACGAAATATAGAAGCCTTACCTCAGGGCCAGGCCCAGCACAGTGGCTCACACGTCTAATCCCAGCACGTTGGGAGATCGAGGCAGGCAGACCACTTGAGGCCAGGAGTTCCAGACCAGCCTGGCCAACATGGTGAAACCCCGTCTCTACTAAAAATACAAAAATTAGCCAGACACGGGGGCGCGTGCCTGTAGTCCCAGCTACTCAGGAGGCTGAGGCACGAGAATCTCTTGAACCCGGGAAGCAGAGGTTGTAGTGAGCTGAGATCGTGCCACTGCACTCCAGCCTGGGCAACAGAACAAGACTCAGTTAAAAAAAAAAAAAAAAAAGAAACCTTACCTCCCTTTAATACCATTATCTTCTCCCATTTATAATCATTTATAATATTATTGTCTTAATATTTTCTTTACATACATTGAGAATTACATCAGACAGTGTTACAATTTTTCCTTTAACTATTAAATGTAATTTAGAAAATTCAGTTAGAGGCGTGAAGATCCTCTGGAAAAAAAGGGAAAGAAAACTCAAGAAGTAAAAGAAAACCCCTTCCTCTCTCCTCTCCTCTTTTTCTGTCCTCTCCTCCTTACCCCCTTTCTCCTTTTCTTCTTTGCTTCCTTCTCTTTCTTTTCTCCTAATGTTCCAGATTCCTTCTTTTACCATTCTTTTCTGTTTTAATAACTCCCTTTCTCTATTCTTTAAGGGTAGGTCTGCTGGCAACAAATTCTCTTAGTTTTCCTTCATCTGAGAATGTGTTAGTTTCTCCTGAATTCTTTTATTTTATTTTTAAAAATTTGTTTATTTTAATTTTTATGGGTACATAGTAGGTGTATATATTTATGGGGTGCATGAGATGTTTTGATACAGGCGTGCAATGTGGAATAATCACATCATGGAGAATGGGGTGCTCATTCCCTAGAGCCTTTATCATTTGTATAACAAACAATCCAGTTACTCTTGGATCCAATTTACAATTAGATCCAATTTCCAATCCAAATGCAATTACAATTCAATAACTCTTTTAGTTATTTTATTTTATTTTATTTATTTTTCGAGATGGAGTCTTGCTCTGTTACCCAGGCTGGAGTGCAGTGGCTCGATCTTGGCTCACTGCACCTCCGCCTCCCAGGTTCAGGCAATTCTCCTGCCTCAGCCTCCATGCCTGCCTAATTTTTGTATTTTTAGTAGAGACAGGGTTTTGCCATTTTGGCCAGGCCAGTCTCGAACTCCTGACCGCAAGTGATCTGCCCGCCTCAGCCTCTCAAAGTGCTAGGATTATAGGAGTGAGTCACCTGACCCAGCCTCTTTTAATTATTTTAAAATGTACATCTCTCTCATTCTTGAATGGTTATATACGTAATATACACATATAATAGTATATACATTTATATACATATTTTATATGTATACATATAAATGTACATCTTTTTCATTCGCTGGTTATAGAATCCTGGGTTGACAGTTCTTTAGCACTTATAAAATGTTGAGCTTCTTTCTTCTGGCTTTCATAGTTTCTGATGAGAAATCTACTTTCATTAAAATTGTTTTCTTCCTATGGGTAAGGTATCATGCGTCTTTCACTGCTTTCAAGATTTTAAATTCATCTTTAGCTTTCAACAGTTTGATTATGATATGTCCTGGAATAGATTCATTTGGGTTTATTCTGTTTGGGTGTATTAGTTTTTTTTTTTATTTATTGCTGCCTAACAAAATTATCACAAATTTGGAGGCTTAAAATAACATTTATTTTACTATTATTTCTTAATATATCAACTATTTTCAATCATAAAGGTATATCACAAAATCAGTTATTACATCAAACACATATTTTCCATCTATACTCTGTCCTGTAGATGAGAGCCCAAATGAGATTTTCACTGAGACATTTATTTTTTGTTTTTTTTTTTATTTTTTCTTGTTGGTCTTTAATGAAGGCTAGGCATAAACTGAATTGACTTTCATGCAGTTGATTTTCATTTTTCATTTATCATTTTCTTTTTGAGACGGAGTCTCAATCTATCGCCCAGGCTGGAGTGCAGTGGCACGATCTCGGCTCACTGCAGCCTCTGCCTCCTGGGTTCAAGCGACTCTCCTGCCTGAGCCTCCCCTGTAGCTGGGATTACAGGCATGCGCCACTGTGCCTGGCTAATTTTTGTGCTTTTTAGTAGAGATGGGATTTCGCCATGTTGGCCAGCTTGGTCTCGAACTCCTGACCTCAGGTGATCTGCCCACCTCTGCCTCTCAATGTGCTGGGATTACAGGCATGAACCATTGCGCCTTACCATGATTTTTATTTTTCGTTAGTGCTCATGGTATGTGCTGCCCAGTGAGTTGTACCAACTGCATTATTGTAACATCTGAATCAACTGTGGGCTACATTGTTTGATCAAGATTGATAGATTGCTTTATTTATTTATTCTTCTTTTACAACTATAGCCTACAGGTAAACAACCATTATTATAGAGATTAAACTTGATTATGCTACATGTCATATTACATGAATCACTCTGTGTCTACAAAGGCAAACTGATTGGATAAAATTCATTAAGATGTAATGCCAAATAATTGCTTTATTATGATACAATACAATACTCATGTCTCACTTCCTTTTTTTTTTTTTTTTTTGAGATAGAGCCTTGCTCTGTCACTCAGGCTGGAGTGCAGTGGCAGGATCTCAGCTCACTACAAGGTCCGCCTCCTGGGTTCAAGCAATTTTCCTGCCTCAGCCTACTGAGTAGCTGGGATTACAGGCACACACCACCACGCTTGACTGATTTTTGTATTTTTAGTAGAGACGGGGTTTCACCATATTGGCCAGGCTGGTCTCGAACTCCTGACCTTGTGATCCACCCACCTTGACCTCCCAAAGTGCTGGGATTACAGGTGTGAGCCACCGTGCCTGGTGTTTTTTTTTTTTTTTTTTTTTTTTTTTTGAGACAGAGTCTCCCTTTGTTGCCTAGGCTGGAGCGCAGTGGTGCAATCTCAGCTCACTGCAACCTCCGCCTCCAGGCTCAAATAATTTTCATGCTTCAGCCTTCTGACGAGCTGAAATTACAGGCATGCACCACCCCACCCAGCTAATTTTTGTATTTTTAGTAGAGACGGGGTTTGGCCGTGTCAGCCAGGCTGGTCTCAAACTCCTAGCCTCAAGCAATCCACCTGTCTCGCCCTCCCAAAGTGATGGGATTACAGGTGTAAGCCACCGTGCCTGGCCAGGTCTTACTTTTAAATTGGTTAAAATAACTCATTTATAGTATGTAACATACTATAAATGGGAAAATCATGCTTCTGCATTTTTGGGTTTTACTGAACACTAAATTAGCTGCTTAGGAGTTGATCTTTGACAACTCAGTTATCATATTTTGTCCTGTCTTTTTTTTTTCCTATAATTTTTCTACTAAAATTATACCAGACTAATCATTCAATTATAATTTGGTGAGGGTTTACCTTGAGAAAATATATTTCTTGAGATTCTGTTTTTTCTTTGATCTTACTTTGATATGCCCTGACTGCTACAAAACAAGTAAGTGCTGTTGCTATACCGATAACAGAGATTTATTTGGTCCCTCAAGCTGATCAACTGAGGGATTTAGGTCTGTAACCGTGTCTAGAAAAAATGCAAATGTGGGTATTTGATAATTTTTTCTTATTGTCAGTATGCATTTGGAAAGCATTCAGCATTACTTCTTTGAGTTAATTGTTGTATAGAACTAATTATTAAGGTTTTAAGACCTCTTTGCGTAGATGTTGTTTTATTTTTTAGAATAAATTTATTCCTACACCTATTTTCCAGAAAGACACTGGTAGAATCATTCTAATAATAAGATGGAGTGGAATGAAGGGGACAGTAATAGAAAATGAAAGGCCATGAAATGGAAATGTACGCCTTCCTTTCAGTGGGTGTAATTTAATATTGACACACAGGACTTTTAGGATGACTGAATGAGGAAAGAAGATAAATTCTCAAAATGACTGAAAGAGAGCGGTGAGTACTTCCCCAACCCCCTCCATGAGTGTCTGTGCCTCTCTGATTTCTCTGAGTACAAGAGGATGCAAGCCCCAACTGAGGGCAGGCCAAAAATGTCAGAGAAATTAACATCCTGGGAGTGACCACTAACTAACACCAAGAAGGAATTGGTAGATACATTCCCCTGAACTTAGGGAGAACAACTCAGAGGTGGTTTTTTGTTGTTGTTGTTGTTTTGTTTCGAGATGGAGTTTCGCTCTTGTTGCCCAAGTTGGAATGCAATGGCACGATCTTGGCTCACTGCAACCTCCGCCTCCCAGGTTCAAGTGATTCTCCTGCCTCAGCCTCCTGATTAGCTGGGATTACAGGCATGTGCCACCACGCCGGGCTAATTTTGTATTTTTGGTAGAGAGAGGGTTTCTCCATGTTGGTCAGGCTGGTCTCAAACTCCCGACCTCAGGTGATCTGCCTGCCTCGGCCTCCTAAAGTGCTGAGATTACAGGCGTGAGCCACTGCGCCTGGCCCTCAGAGGTGTGTTTACCAGTTTTCAGAGGTGAGCTCCAGTTTTCTATAGAGCTAATTTTTCTGTATGGCTTCCTTCTTTTCCCTTACTTACTTTCCCACACCTCTGCCAATGCTTTCTCCAAAATAAACTAATTGCACTCAGGCGCGGTGGCTCACGCCTGTAATCCCAGCACTTTTGGAGACTGAGGCAGGTGGATCACGAGGTCAGTACGTCAAGACCATCCTGGCTAACACGGTGAAATCCCGTCTCTACTAAAAATACAAAAAATTAGCCGGGCGTGGTGGCGGGCACCTATAGTCCCAGCTACTCGGGAGGCTGAGGCAGGAGAATAGCATGAACCCAGGAGGTCGGGGTTACAGTGAGTGGAGATCACACCACTGCACTCCAGCCTGGGCGACAGAGCGAGACTCTGTCTCCAAAAAGCTAAATAAATAAATACATAAATAATAAACGAATTGCACTTACATTCTAGTGCAGAGTCTGGGTGAACTAAGACAGTGAATAACATTTACTATTTCAGTTTCTGTACCTCAGATGTCCAAGTGTCCTCAACTGGGTTCTCTCACCAGGCCAAAATCAAGGTGTGATGTGAGTTGGCTGGGGTTTACCTGTAGGCTTCGGGAAAGAACCCATGTCCAAGCTCATTCAGATGGTGGCAGAATCCTGGTTCTTTTTTTTTGAGACAGAGTCTCGCTCTGTCACCCAGGCTGGAGTGCAGTGGGGCGATCTCAGCTCACTGCAAGCTCTGGCACCCGCCAGCATGCCTGGCTAATTTTTTGTATTTTTAGTAGAGACGGGGTTTCACCATGTTAGCCAGAATGATCTCAATCTTCTGACCTCATGATCCATCTGCCTCGGCCTCCCAAAGTGCTGGGATTACAGGCGTGAGCCACCATGCCTGGCCAGAATCCAGGTTCTTACAGTTGTAGGACTGAGGTCCGTTTCCTTGCTGGCTGTCATCTGCGGGTGCTCTAAGCTCTTGCAGGCCACTCTACCCTGCTCACACATTGACCCCTGCATCTTCAAAGACAGCAAGGAGGCATTGAATCCTCCTTGTGTTTTGATTCTCTGATTTTCTCATCTGCTCTGCTTTTAAAAGACTCACCTAATCAGGTCAGGCCCACCCAGATGATCTGTATCTTAAGATCAGCTGACTTTGGGCTTTAATTACAAAATCCCTTCAAAGCAATACCTAGATTAGCATTTGATTGAACAATCAGGAACAGAAATCTGGAAGGACTATATTTAGAATCCTGATTACCACATTGGCATTGGGGTTTACTCAGTTTCTTGATTCCATAGATATATGTCTTTTACCAGATTTGGGAAATCAACCATTATAGCCGCTTCCCCCTTTCCTTCTGGGTCTCCGATGACATGAATGTTGGCTCTTTTGTTAAAGTCCCACAGGTCCCAAAGTTCTGTTCTTCATTTCTTATCAGTCTATTTTCTTTCTGTTGTTCAGATTTGGTAACTTTTATCTGTACCCATTTTTCTCTCTGTCATCTCCATTCTGCAGCTGGGCTCAAACATTAAATTTTTTAAAAATTTCTGTTATTGTGCTTTTCCATTCTAAAATTTCCATCTGGTTCTTTTTCATATCTTCTATTTCTTTGCTGAGACTTTCTGGTTTTACACTTATTTCAAGTGTTTGTAACTGTTCATTGAAGCATTTTTATGTTGGCTGCTCTAAGATTCTTTTAAGACAATTCTAACATCAGTGTAGTAAATTCTTATAATTTTATAGAAAATCAGTATCCATTTTTGAAATTTTATTGTTTTGAGACAGGGTCACACTCTGTCACTCAGGCTGGAGCGCAGTGGTGCAATCACGGCTCACTGCAGCCTCGAACTCCTGGGCTCAAGTGAACCTCTCATCTCAGTCCCCCGAGTAGCTGGGACTATAGGCACGTGCAACCACACCCAGCTAATTTTTTGAAATTTTATTTGTAGAGACGGAGGTCTCACTATGTTGCCCAGGCGGATCTCAAACTCCTGAGCCCAAGCAATCCTCTTGTCTCAGCCTCCCAAAGTGTTGGGATTACAGGTGTGAGCCACTGTGCCTGGCTCAGTATCTATTTTGAATATAAGCTGGACTCTCTCATACCGTAAGAAAAGCTTAGTCACCCTTGACACAGTTTCCAGGTCTCCACCTCCCCCCAGATCCTTAATGTGGCAGATCCAGATATCTGCCTTACACTACCACTTCCTGTTAACCACCTCCTTACGCAACAGCTAGATACAACTCACCTGACTGTCCCCCCGACCCCCAGACCCTGCATAGGCTGTGCGGATATGCCACAGTGATCACCTCCCAGTCAGTGTGACTCCATGCAACTTGTGCCTGCTGGCTCTAAACCCAGTTAGAATTCTCTGTGGAAAACTGCCTGAGCAGTTTCCTTAGACCCCAATAAAAGCATCAGCCCACAGGTCTCTCACTTTCTGTTTCTTGCTCCCTACCCGCTGGTTGAGTGTGGGTGTCCCAGACAACTCCCTTCTTCCTGTTGGCTCTGTGAGATGTGCTGCTCTGTCTTCTCCGGAATCTGTGAGTAATAAACTGCCCCTGTTATTTCATGTGTTTTGTTGTGCTGCCTCCTGTGTGTCTCACCTGACTGACACATCCAAACCTAACGTCTTTCCTGGTCAGGGCTGTCCTAAAGCATGGCTCTCTTTGTAGAAATAAACTGGTCACAGGTCAGACAAAAGCCTTAAGAATGTCTGCCATTATAAACAAGTGTACTGTGGGCCAGGTGTGATGGCTTATGCCTGTAATCCCAGCATTATGGGAGGTTGGGGTGGGAGGATCCCATGAGGCTAGGAGTTCAAGATCAGCCTGGCCAACATGGTGAAACCCCATCTGTACTAAAAAAAAAAAAAAATTAGTTGGGTGTAGTGGCACACGTCTGTAATCCCAGCTACTCAGGAGGCTGAGGCATGAGAATTGCTTGAACCTGGGAGGTGGAGGTTGCAGTGAGCCAAGACCATACCACTGCACTCCAACCTGGGTGACAGAGTGAGACTCTGTCTCAAAAACAAACAAACACACAAAAAATAAACAAGTGTACTGTGAGAGGGACACCTGGTCACAGGTCAGACATGTAGGCATTAGGCCGACCACCAAGATAAAGAAGTAACCAGTGAAAATTACACTTTAAACATCTACAACTAAATCCCCTAGAAAACTCAAGACCAAGTTAGAAAACATCAACAACAATCCGTGTCATCTCTATTAATTGTCTTTCCTCATTTAATTTCAGGAATGTCTTTCTCATTCAGTCAATTTTTTTTTTTTTTTGTAGAGATGGAGTCTCACTATGTTGCCCAGGCTGGTCTCGAACTTCTGAGCTCAAGCAATCCTCCCGCCTTGGCCTCCCAAAGTATTGGGATTACATGTAGGTGTATGACAAGTGATTTTCAACGACACCGTGGACATTTTGGATATTATGAGACACTGGATCTCATTTAAATCGTCTGTTATAGCAGGTCTCCTCTGACATCTTGCTGCAAAAGGGGTACCATCTTGTTACAGCCAGTGGAGGTGGAGGTCCAGGTTCCCCATTTGGCCTCTGTTGACATTCCAGGTGGGGCGGGGCAACTGTTACTCTGGGCAGTTAGGAGAGTTCAGGCTTCCCACTGAGACATCCTCTGATACCATCTTGCCCAGAAGGGGCAGAGACGCCTCGTTACTGCTCCCTAGTGGCCTCAATGGACACTGCAGGGTCGGTGCTCATTAATGCTGGGCAAGGATGACAGTTCCAGCTGCTTATTCAGCCTGGTGGAGGGGATGGGTGTCTCCGTACAGCTGGCAAGGGTAAATGTCCAGGCTTTTCTGTGGGGTATTACAGCAGCAAAGTGATTATCTTCTAAAGATTTGGTGTCTTTAGCAAATCTTGTCAGGCTGCCTCTTCCTGTCCTTTGGCTAGAGCAGGCTTTGCTTGAGCCTTTTTTGGATCTACACTCATTGGCATTTCTAGATTGCCAGGTTCTCCAGCTCCCAGTCTGGCATCTGTGAGGCGCAAAGAAAGTCTAGAAAACTCACCACCATGTCCTTTCTCCGGTCTTGAGATCCGCAGCCAGTCTGCCATATTCTCTCCTCCTTTCCGAGTCATCTATTTGTTTGTTTGTATTTATTTATTTATTTATTTATTTATTTATTTATTCTTTAGTTACACCTGTGATAGACTGCTTTATATTAATCCCATAGAACAATGATGTTCTGTTCATATTTTTGAGACTTTTTCTCTATTGCTTTATTTTATTTTATTTTTCCATAGGTTATTGGGGTACAGGTCGTGTTTGGTTACATGAGTAAGTTCTTTGGGGTTGATTTGTGAGATTTGGGTGCACCCATCACCTGAACGGTATACACTGCACCCTATTTGTAGTATTTCATCCCTTGCTCCCCTCCCACTCTTCACCCCAAGTCCCCAAAGTCCATTGTATCATTCTTATGCCTTTGTGTCCTCATAGCTTAGCTCCCACATATCAGTGAGAACATACGATGTTTGGTTTTCCATTCCTGAGTTACTTCACTTAGAATGATAGTCCCCAGTCTCACCCAGGTCATTGCAAATGTTGTTAATTCATTCCTTTTTATGACTGAGTAGTATTCCATCATTCATATATATATATATATATATATATATATATATATATACACACACACACACACACACACACATATATCACAGTTTCGTTATCCACTCATTGATTGATGGGCATTTGGGTTGGTGCCACGATTTTGCAATTGTGAATTGTGCTGCTATAAACATGTGTGTGCAAGTATCTTTTTTGTATAATGACTTCTTTTTCTCTGGGTAGATACCCAGTAGTGGGATTGCTGGATCAAATGGTAGTTCTACTTTTAGTTCTTTAAGGAATCTCCACACTGTTTTCCATAATGGCTGTACTAGTTTACATTCCCACCAGCAGTGTAGAAGTGATAATATCCAAGGTTTTTAACTGTGCTCAGGGAATGGAATAGGGAAAACTGTGCCTGCTTCATTTTCTGAGATTTTTTAAAAATAGATTTTTCTACATAATATTTATTTCACAGTGGTTATGAAGTTTGGAGTCATATAGCCCTGAGTTTAAAAATGATTCACCCACTTACAACTTGGTTTTTCACAACTCACTTACCCAACATAAACCTCAGTTTACCTATTGTAAAATGGGATATTAATAGTCTTTACAGCACAGGGTGGTACCAGTAGTACATGAGATAAAGCTTGCAGTGCAAGCAACGCAAGCAGGCATCCAGCAGTTTTTTTTTCTTTCTTCCTCTTTTTTTTTTTTTTTTTTTTTGAGATGGAGTCTCACTCTGTTGTCCATGCTGGAGTGTAGTGGTATGATCTCGGCTCACTGCAACCCCCACCACCCAGGTTCGAGAGATCCTCCCACCTCAGCCTCCCAAGTAGCTGGAATTACAAGCGCATGCCACCACCCCTGGCTAATTTTTGTATTTTTTAGTAAAGACGGGGTTTCACCATGTTGGCCAGGCTGGTCTCAAACTCCTGACCTCAGGTGATCCACCTTCCTCAGCCTCCCAAAGAGCTGGGATTACAGGCATGAGCTACCACACCCAGCCTGTGATGGATATATTAATTACCTTGATTGCAGAGATCAACTATCAAAGCATCAAGTTGTACACTTTGAACATATAACATTTTTATTTGCTTATTATACCTCAATAAAACTTTAAAAAAGTGTACCGTTGGGTCAAAAGTCATATAAACATGTGTAACTTTCAACCTGTATTTCTAAGTTGACTTCAAGAAAGATATTTACTGCCTGTCATCCCAGCACTTTGGGAGGTCAAGACAGGAGGATCACTTGAGCCCAGGAGTTTGAGACCAGCCTGGACAGCACAGCAAGACCCCACTCTACAAAAGTTTTTCAAAAGTAGCTGAGCATGGTGACATGCATCGATCTCAGCTACTCAGGAGGCTGAGGCGGGAGGATCGCTTGAGCCTGGGAGGTCGAGACTACAGTGAGCCGTGTTAGTGCCACTGCACTGAAGCCTGGGCAACAACAGAGCAAGACCCTGTCTCAAAAAAGAAAGATATTTACTAATTTGTAATCTAGGTAAAAGATTCCTCACTTGAAATCTAAAGTTGGTCTTTAGAGTGACCCATAACCCCTTGAAATTATATACCAATGTCTAGGTGTTCGTGTGGTGTGCGTGTTATTGGGTGTGTTTCTGGGGAGAGGATCTGGGATCTCTAGACACTTAAGAACTTCTGGAAGTAGAGCTGTTGGCTGTGTGTGTGTGTGTGTGCGCGCACGCTCTAATTGGTCATCTTGGAAACAGCAAAGCCAACAATGGTGTTTCCAAGGTCCCCAGCCTATTCCTGCTGCTGATGACTCCTAGGGTTCCAGATCCTGCCTTGTCCTATAACCCATTCTTTCTCTTTCCTTCTCACCAGAGAAGCTGCACCAGCCCCCGGTGGAAGCCTAGAACTTGGCCCCTGTGGAGCATACGGACTCCTTGAATTTGACATGCATTTCTCCAAACAATGACGGGACATTCCAGTGGTTTCTGAACCTTGATGTGATTCAGGAAGGGGATGGACCAGTAATCTCCAGAGATGGCAGGGTCCTCACCATCCCCACAGTCACATGCAATGACTCCGGCACCTACCACTGTGAGATCAGGAACCACCTGGGATCCAGGCTCAGTGAAGCCCTTGTGGTTGGCGTGGCTTGTAAGTCTGGGTTTCTCTGCTCCGACTCACCTCTGATCCACACAGAACCTCCAGCCCAACCATCTACTGGTTCATCCATGATTTATAGCTTAGCGTTTAAATCAGGGACTCTACAGACTGTCTTGGTTCAAATCCTAGTGCTGCTATTTCTTTTATTTATTTATTTATTGAGTCATGGTCTCACTCTGTTGTCCAGGCTGGAGTGCAGTGGCTGGATCATAGCTCACTGCAGCCTTGCCCCTGTGGGCTCAAGCAATCCTCCTGCCTCAGCCACCCGAGTGGCTGGGATCACAGGCACATGCCTCTATGCCTGGCTAATTTTTAAAAGTTTTGGTAGAGACAAAGTCTCACTGTGTTGCTCAGCCTAGTCTCGAACTCCTGAGCTCAAGCAATCCTCCTGCCTCAGCCTTCCAAAGTGCCAGAATTACAGGCGTGAGCCACTGTGCCCAGCCGTCCCTGCTATTTCTTAGCTAGGTGTCCTTGGGCAAGTCACTTCACTTTTCTACGTCCTCAGTTCTCTCATCTGCAAAGTGAGAATCATAATATTATCTATCTCATTGGGCGATTATGAGGATTAAGTGAGTTGGTTCATTTAAAGAACTTAGAATAGTGCCTGGAACATAGCAAGGACTTCTTTTTTTCTCTTTTTTTCTTTATTCTTTTCCACTACTCTGCACACTAAGTGCTTAATAGACGTTTACAATGACTATTCTCTCAAAAGTTCATCATCATTTATTTATTTAAGGGGCATTTATTGAGTTTCTACTATGTACCCAATTAAGGACTTTCAGACCCATTCAATCTCAGGTACAAAGGTAGATGGAGATTGTAGGAAGCCAAGATCCCAGAAATTCCAGACTGGACAACATAAATATTTGCAGGACTGGAAGGACTTTCAGAGACACCACATTTTACAAACAAGAAAACTGAGATTAAGAAAGGGGAAGGGCTCACCCAAGATCTCACCGTGGTCGAGAAGAAAGATAAGAACTTGAACCCACGTGTTTTTCTCTCTCTGCCCTCCTGTCTCTCTACTTTTGGGAAAGCATCTACTGAGCATCCACTGTGTGCTGTGCGTGTTGGGTGTTATTTCTAGTCAAAGCAGTTAACATAACTGACAAGCATATCCCTGTCCTCATGGAGCTGACAGTCTTCAAAGATCAAGGAGGGTAATAGACACAAGAGGGAGGCTACCACCAGCCTGGTTCGTTCCTTCCTTCCTTCCCTCCCTCCCCCCTCCCTCCCCCCTCCTCCCTCCTCCCTCCCTCCTCCCTTCCGCCCTCCCCCCTCCCCCCCTTCCTTCCTTCCACAAACTTTTACATTGTGGTGCTGTGTGCTTCCCTCAACGTGTCAGGCTTCCAACACTGAGCTGAAATGCACAATCTAGGGCGGTGGTCCTTACTTCTCATGCTCTTCCTAATTAGGAAGTCTTTCTCCTTGTTCAGACGGCCCAGATACCCCCATTGTGACCGCACTGGACCCAGATTTTGTGATTGGTTCCAACCTCACTCTGGTCGGCTTAGCCTCCTCCCACCCTCTTGCCCAGTACACATGGAGCTTCAGTGGGGTCGCCATGTGGGAGGGCCAGACCCTCTTCATGCCCAGTCTCTCCAGGGCACACTCAGGGGTCTACACCTGCAAGGCCTCCAACTCCATTTCCGGCTTGCACAGCAGTGTGGACACCATCATCACTGTCTCAGGTATGAAGCCAGAGTTGAGGGTTATTGGTTAATGGTAAAATCCTCAAAATCAAAAAAAAAAAAAAAAAAAAAAGAAAAAGAAAAAAATAAGAGAAAAATTCTTCTCTGCCCCAGGACTTCATTGGTGAATTTGGGTTTGGTTTTGTTTTTTAGAATTCTTTTCTTTGCTGTTTCACTTCTTTATATATTCAGCAAGATTTTTCTAACCTGTGTTATGCAGAATAAATTTTTACATTCTTTAACCAACAAAATGACTTTTCATTGATAGGATTGCTTTAAAAATATTATATGCCACCTTTTTCATATTTTAAATAAATTTCACAACAATTGTAGAAAAAGTAAATCATATAGATGGGCAAGAAGGCAAAAAATGTTGTCCACAGTAAGCCTCCCAGAAAAAGTCACAGGGCTTCTGTAATTCCTCTGTTTTTGTATATACATTCAAATATATGTGTGTGGTCTTTTTTTTTTTTTTTCTGAGACAGGCTCTCACTCTGTCTGCCAGGCTGGAGTGCAGTGGTTTGATCTTTGCTCTCTGCAGCCTCAACCTCCTGGGATCAATTGATCCTCCCACCTCAGCCTCCCAAGCAGCTGGCACTACAGGCACATGCCACCATGCTGGGCTAATTTTTGTCCTTTTTGTAGAGCCAGGGTCTTGCTGTGCTGCCCAGACTGGTCTCAAACTCCTGGGCTTAAGTGATCCGTCCACCTCGGCCTCCAAAAGTGCTAGGATTACAGGTGTCAGCCGTTGTGGCCGGCCAAATATATGTATTTTTAAACAACAAATAGTATTAGACTATACTTATTATTGTTTAAACTGTTTAAATTTCATCTTTTAATCTTTAATATCTTTCTGTTAATTAATATAGAGCCATATTACATCCTACATTCTGGTTATTTCTTTATTGAACACATACTGTATATCCAGTGTAAGAGAAATTACCAATACAAATATTTTTTAAAAGGAAAAGGGTAAAAACTCTACATTCAAATGACCACTGCTAATATTTTATTATACCCTCTTACAGGTTCATTCCTAGTACCTATTTTTCTTTTTTTCCTTCTCTCTTTTTTTTTTTTTTTTTTTTAAGACAAAGTCTCACTCTGCCACCCAGGCTGGAGTGCAATGGCACGATCTTGGCTCACTGCAACCTCCGCCTCCTGGGTTCAAGTGATTCTTCTGCCTCAGCCGCCTGGGATAACAGGCATGCACCAGCACATCTGGCTAATTTCTGTGTTTTTAGTAGAGACAGGGTTTTGCCATGTTGGCCAGGCTGGTCTCGAACTCCTGACCTCAGGTAATCCACCCGCCTTGGCTTCCCAAAGTGCTGGGATTACAGGCATGAGCCACTGTGCCTGGCCCCCAGTATCTATTTCTTATAAATTACTGCATACGTATTTTCCTTTAAAAGGAAGAGTTGTGCTATCTTGCTCCAAATTTTTTTTTTTTTTTTTTTTTTTTTTGAGACAGAGTCTCGCTCTGTCGCCCAGGCTGGAGTGCAGTGGCGCAAGCTCCGCCTCCCGGGTTCACGCCATTCTCCTGCCTCAGCCTCTCCGAGTAGTATCTTGCTCCAAATTTTTAAAAATATTGGTATAAAAGTTATTTAGGGATGAAAATTTTTGCTTTCAATGGTTACCCTTCTGAGATCCTTTTCTTATTTGTATGGTGTGATTATGACTTAGGAGAATAAAAGGATGTTATAGCACAGTGCATCTCAACACCAAGGTGATTCATAGGAGCTACAGAGGGTACAACTCAGCTGTGCGGGAGATCACCCTGGGTGTAATGCAGGTCAGGGAGAAAGGAAAGAGGCAGGCAGATGGGCAGCGTGAATCCCATTTGCCCCAATTGATCAATGTCCTCATCTTGGGTTAGTCATGGATCACCCCTGAGCCTCAGGTTATTCATTTTCCAAATGGGGATTTACAGGGTTGTTGTGAAGTCTAATGAATCACACACATAAAACATCTACTACAAAGTAAGTGCTCAATTGATGAAGGTTCTTCTTATTGTTTGCTCAGTTTTATCACCTGTGAAACGGGTTAAAATCCACTCTTCTCTTGAAATATAAGCATGAGAATATAAGATTGTGTCTGTAAAGCATTTAGCACAAAGCCTGGAGCATATTTGGTGCTCCAGAAGTGTTAATTTATTAAGTAAACAAACAGAAGGGAAGATCAATGGATGGATTGGTGGATGAATGAATAGGTGATTGGGTAAACGAAGGGATAGATGGATGAGTGAATTTAGGTGGGTGGTAAGTGATTGGAAAAGATGATTGGGTGGATGAATGAGTGAAAAAAATGTGAATGATTGAGAAGATGGGTGCATGTATGCACCCTGGGCGGGTAGGTAGATGGGAAGATAGATTTATGGATAGGATGGATGGATGGATGGATGGATGATGGATGGATAGATGGGTGGATTGAAGGACAAATGCGTGGTTGGATCAATAGAAGGGTGACTGGAAGAGTGAACAATTGGGTGAATGAATGTAGGAAAGGCTGAGTTGGTGGAGAGTAGATGGACTTATGGACAGGTGCATGGATGGGTGATTGGCAAGTGTGCTGAATTCCTTAAGCCCTAAGGGTGTTCCCTAAGGGTGTTCTTCTCTAAGCCCACGATCTGGGCAGGACTCAGCATTTCTACCTCTTTCTAACTTTCCTGCAGAGACACTTCCTCAGCCCAATGTCACAGCCAGTAATTTAGCCCCAGTGGAGCATGTGGCTTCCATCAGTCTGCATTGCCTTTCTCTAAGGAGCACTGTGGCCATCCACCGGTACGTCAATGGCCAGAAGCTCTTCGTTGGTGGCCACAGGGAGGTGTCCCTGGACTGCAGAACACTGACTCTGTGGAACATCACCAGGAATGACACGGGGGTCTATCAGTGTGAGAGCTGGAACTCAGCCACCAGCAGCATCAGCAACCCCACTCTCGTCAAAGTTATATGTGAGTCCAGGGCCTGATAAAGGATGGGTGGAGATGTGCACAGGAATGTGGTTGAGGGGTGAAGCAGGGGCTGAAGTTTAGCTGGTTCTGTTGGCAAAGCTGGAAGTGTCTGCCCTGGACAAAGTGAGGGAGGGCACCAAGGGGAGATTTTGTGGAAGGGAGACTGCAAATGCCAAGCCTGGGGTGGGAGTGTGCTTTTCAGAGAGGAGGTCATAGTGGCTGAAGTAAAGGGAAGGAGAGTGAGGAAGAAGAGGACTGTCTTGCCCCAAGAGAGGTAATGGGACAGGTTGTGCAGGGCCTGTGGGCCACGGTGAGGGCTTTGGCTTTTACTCTGCATGAGACAGCAGCCAAAAAAGGGTTTGTGCAGAGAAGGGACATGATGTGACGCAGGTTGAACAAGCTTTGAAAAGGATACCTCTAGCTGCACAGTAGAAGTTGAGAATATGGTATGGGGAGGTGGTGGTGGTGGTAGAGGGCAAGAAAGCAACTAGAAGGGAGATGGCCAACAGCGTCGAATGCAGTTATGCACTGGAGGGGGATGGAAGAGTGTCATCCGAGACAATGGCCAATGCGTTGTGATACGGACAAAGGCCTTTCCTCTTCCCTCTGGCCTGACCTTCTCGATTCTCTGCAGATGGCTCAGACCCTCACATGGTCAACCCTCCAGACCCAGAGGTCACAGCTGGGGCAGCCCTCACCCTGTCCTGCTTTGCTGACTCAAACCCCCCTGCCCAGTACCACTGGGAGATGGACAGAAGGCCAGGCCCTGCCACCCAGCACCTGGTCATTTCTGAGGTCACTCTGGACCAGGAGGGCAGGTACACGTGTGAGGCCTCCAACAGCCTCACTCACCTCCGCGGCTCAGTCAATGGGAAGATCTGGATCTCAGGTGGGTGTCGAGATGCTATGGTGACAGTGGCTCAGAGTCTCTTGCCTGATATAAGTGGGTTCTGGGGCTTGGGTCAATCATATAGTACCTCAACAAAGTTGCATAAAATGACCCCCCCAGACCCAGTGGCTCAAGACAATAAGAATTTGTTATAGCTTGTAAGTCTGCAGGTCAGTCGGGTGGTCCTTCTGAACTTGGCTGTATGTTTTTTATTAGAGACGGGGTTTTGCCATGTTGGCCAGTCTGGTCTTGAACTCCTGACCTCAGGTGATCCACTGGCCTTGGCCTCCCAAAATGCTGGGATTACAGGTGTGAGCCACCATGCCAGGCCCTAATTATTACATTGAATATTCATCATCAATCTCTCCATCTAGGGGGCCAGATCTATGAGGGTTGAGACCTTGTCTGTTTTGTTGACTGCTGTGTCATCAGTGCCTAGAACAGTTTGCTGAGTGAATAAATGAATGAATGAATGCTGGCCACTTTGCTCAGGAGACTCACCCCTCTACTAGCTGATCCTGGACTTGTCTTCTGGATCTCAGCTTAAATGTCACTTCCTCCAGGATGTGTTCCCTGATTTCCCCAGACCAAGTCTGGTCCTCCTGTGAGATCCTCGAATAGCATCTTATTCTACTCCTTTATAATGCTTGTCATCACTTTATATATTTGCTCCATTGTGTGTGTGTGTGTGTGTGTGTGTGTGTGTGTGTGTGTGTGTGTGTTTTGACAGAGTCTCGCTCTGTTGCCCATGCTGGAGTGCAGTGGTGAGATCTTGGCCCACTGCAACCTCTGCTTCCTGGGTTCAAACGATTTTCTTGCCTCAGTCTCCCAAGCAGCTGGGACAACAGGCGCGTGCCACCACGCCTGACTAATTTTTTGTATTTTTAGTAAAGACAGGGTTTCACTGTGTTAGCCAGGATGGTCTCGATCTCCTGACCTCGTGATCTGCCTGCCTCGGCCTCCCAAAGTGCTGGGATTACAGGTGTGAGTCACCACACCTGGCCTTTGTGTGTTTTATGTCTCAGTTCCCTCCTAAAGTGTAAGCTCTAGGACATCAGGAATTTTGTCTGTTCTGTTTTCTGCAATATCCCTCGAGTGCCTAAAAAGGTGTCTGGCACACACAGTATGTGCTAAATAAATGTTTGTTGAATGAGGAATGGATGAATATGATCCTCAGAGGCCACATAGTGCAGAGGTTCAGAGTGTAAGCTCTGGCATCAACATGTTTCAAACTCTAACTCTACCCCATGTGTGATGGTGGAGGGGTAGTTTAACCTCTCAGTGCCTGTTTCTTTAATGGGGATATTAACAATGCCTACCTCATAGGGTTGTCTTGAGGAATAAATGAGATAATATAGTTTACCAGACATTATTCCTGTCATCTGTGAGTGTTATATTTATTATCTGGTCCAGACTCTTCCTTTCCCTGGGCCTCAGTTTCCCAATCTGTAAAATGGGGGGAGAGGAGGGTTCGAATTGAGCACATGGAGGGAACAGCTCTGAGGACCTGAAACCCAGAGCCCCAGCACTGACACCTCTCTCTTCCTCTCCCTCCCTCTGTCTCTCTTTCTAGCTCTCTCTTTCTCCCTCTCTCTCTCTTTCCTGCAGAGGTTCCTGGGGATGGCCTGCAGCCGGCCTTACTCAGGGCCACCATTCCTGCTGGAGGCATCGCAGGGATTGCTTTGGGTGTCCTGATCAGCGTGGTGCTCACAGGGACTGCCGGCTACTTTGTTGGGGTCATAAGGTCCCAGGTACCAGCTCTGGGCCCCTCAGAGGTCATGGAGCCAGGACTGAGTGTCTGGGGATCCCAGAGGGAGCCACTTATCTGGGAGCTGCAAGCTTCACTGGCAGGGACCAGGGGCACTGAGGACGAGTGGGTGGGTCTGCAGGGGAAGAACCTGCTCAGGAACTGGTGGTCAGCACTGGTGCTGGGGCACCACCCATTTGTCCTGAGTTCGATCCTGGGCTCTCGAGTCAGATGGAAGTGAGTTCAAACCCCTCTGTCACCAGCTCCTTGCAGTGGCAACCTTGGAAGGGTGTGACTTGCTCCTCCTTGCCTTCTGCCATGATTGTGAGGCCTCCCCCGTCATGTGGAACTGTAAGTCCATTAAATCTCTTCCTTTTGTAAGCTGCCCAGTTTATCAGCAGTGTGAAAACGGACTAATACAGTTACAAACTTCAAAATAAGGAGATTATCCTGGATTATCCAGGTGGGTCCAGCCTAGTCACTCAAGCCCTTCAAAGCAGATAACTTTCCCCAGCTGGAAGCAGAAGAGAGACGCCGCAGACAGGGGGCCTGGCGCAGTGGCTCATGCCTGTAATCCCAGTGCTTTGGGAGGCCAAGGCAGGAGGATTTCTTCAGCCCAGGAGTTCAAGGCTGCAGTGAGCTATGATTGCACCATTGCCTGGGCGACAGAGGGAGACCCTGTTTCTAAAAAGAAAAAAAAAATTGTGAAGAGATGTAGCAGACAGGGAATCCAGAGAGATTCCAAGCCCGAGAAGGATTTGTTGTGGCGTTGCTGGCTCTGACATGTACAGGCTCAAAGGCAAGGACAGGAGAGAGGCCTCCGGAGCTAAGGGCAGCTGGCAACCATTGCAGAAACAGGTTTCCAGCCTCATAATACTGAGGACTTGGATTCTGCCAACCACAGCCTGAATGACAGCTTGGAGCAGATTCTTCCCGAAGCCCCCCCATTAAGAGCTCAGCTGCCAACACCTTGATTTTAGCTTTATAAAGCCCAGAGCAGAGAAGTCATTTAGCCATCCTGGACTTCTATCTACAGAACTGCAAGAGGATAAACTTATGTTGTTTTAAGCTGTCAAGTCTGGAGGAATTTATTGTGGCAGCAAATAGGAAACTCGGTTATTTAAATGCAGGAAGCAGGGAGTGGCTCCTTGGGAAGCTGCGTGCATTTTTTTTTTTCAGAAGTGAATTAATTTTTAGAAACCTCCAAATGTATGTATATTTTGCCCCCTCACCTCCTTCAAGTCATTGCTTAAAACCCCATGGGGCTACCCAGACTGCCTGCTTTAGCATTGAATCCTGTGTGCCCCTGACGCTGCCTGCCCTCATCCCCCATGGCACCCATCACTTTCCAACATCATAGATAGTTTAGTAATTTGCCACTTATTTATTCATTTATTTATATTAGAGACAAAGTCCAAGCTACTCTGTCACCCAGGCTGGAGTGCAGTGGCATGATCATAGCTCACTGCAGCCTCAAACTCCTGGGCTCAAGTGATCCTCCTGTCTCATCCTCCCCAGTAGCTGGGAGTACAGGCACACATCACCATACCCAGCTAACTTTTTGATCTTGTGTTGAAATGGGATCTCCCTATGTTGCCCAGGCTGGTCTTGAACTCCTGGGTTCAAGCAATTCTCCCGCCTCAACCTCCCAAAGTGCTGGAATTACAGTCATGAGCCACTGTGCCTGGCCACATTTCCTAATTATTATTATTATTTTTTAATGTTTTTGCATTCTTAAATTTTTTAAAAGCATTTATTTATTTACTTTGAGGTGGGATCCTGCTATGTTGCCCAGGCTGGTCTTAAACTCCAGGCAGGGATCCTCCTGCCTCAGCCTCCTGAGTAGCTGGGAGTACAGGCACACACCACCATACCCAGCTAACTTTTTGATCTTATGTAGAGATGGGGGTCTCCCTATGTTGTCCAGGCTGGTCTTGAGCTCCTGGGCTCAAGTGATTCTTCCACCTCAGCCTCCCAAAGTGCTGGGATTACAGGCATGAGCCACTGTGGCTGCCTACGTTTTCTAATTTTTTTTTAAATTATTTTTAATATTTTCACATTTTAAAATGTTTAAAAAAGCACATTTATTTATTTACTTTGAGATGGGATCTTGCTATGTTGCCCAGGCTGGTCTTAAACTCCTGGGTTCAAGTGATCCTCCTGCCTCAGCCTCCCGAAATGTGAGATTACAGGCTTGAGCCACTGATCCCAGCCAGTTATTTTCCACATATGTCAATTATTATCTGTCTCCCTCTTCCCCTCCCAGCACTCATAACACGTCCTTCCTATAAAGGCAGAGATCTCTATTTGTTTCATTTGCTGGCATGCCCTGATACCTGAAACAGTGGCTGGCACATAGTAGGGCCATACAAATCTTTGCTGAGTGAATGGACTCAGTGAGGGCACAGTCACAGGGTAGCAGCCTGGGCTGGGAGGTCAGTCCCACCTGAGAAGACACCATTTTGAGCCAGCCTGCATGGCTGAGACCTGGTAGGTGAGGGTGGGAAGTGGAGAGGAACTGGTTTATTTTCACCTGTTGGAAATAATTGGAAGTTGTGCTACAGGGAGGGGCCCAGAAAGTCCCTTTCTTTCCTTGGGGCAGCAAAAGACAGAATCTGCCCTGGTGGCTGAGTGGGTGAGTTGGTGGGAATTTCAGGGAGGAAACCCTGCCTTTGCATGAAGGGGCAGATTTGGGAAGTCCATTCCAGCAGCAGCTCTGTTGTCTTGGGTGGGGAGGAGGGGAAGAGGGGAGAGTGCCTCAGGGGGGAGGTGGTGGGGAGGGAAGCTGGCTTAGGAGAAGGTGGGTGGTCAGAAGGTTCAGACATTCTGGGAAGAACGAGGTGGGTGGCAGAGGCCTTGAATGCTGGGCTGGTCTGGGTCAGGCGCCTTCAGTACAGGGACCTATAGAGTCTGAAGGCGTGGTGGGGTGATGTAGCCACATTGGTGTTCACTGATCTGGGTGTACAGAAAGGTGGGGCTGGGGGAAGTGAAGGGTCCTTGGAAAAAGGCACACGCACACGGAGGTTGAGGGCCAGGGCCTGAGATGCCCTGTGATTTTATCCAAGTCATCTCACCTCTGTGAGCTTCCGTGCTTTTAACTATGGGATGGAATAATCATATTCCTTACCCCACTCTTTTTTTTTTCCTTCCTTCCTTCCCGTCCTCCCTCCCTCCTTTCTCTCTCTCTCTTTCTTTCCTTTCTTTCTTTCTTTCTTTCTTTCTTTCTTTCTTTCTTTCTTTCTTTCTTTCTTTCTTTCTTTCTTTCTTTCTCTTTCTTTCCTTTCTTTCCCTCTCTTTCTTTCTCTCTCTCTCTTTCTTTCTTTCTTTCTTTCTTTTCTTTATTCTTTCTTTCTCTCTCTCTTTCTCTCTTTCTTTTTTTTTTTCAGAGTCTTGCTCCATCACCCAGGCTGGACTGCAGTGGTGCGATCAGGGCTCACTGCAGCCTTGAACTCCCAGACCCAAGCAATCCTCCCTCTTCAGCCTTCTGAGTAGCTGCAACTACAGACACGTACCGCTATGCCTGCTATTTTTTTATTTTAATTTTTTTGTAGAGATGGGGGCCCAGGCTGGTCTCAAACTCCTGGGCTCAAGCAATCATCCCACCTTGGCCTCCCAAAGTGTTGGATTTACAGGCGTGAGCCACTGCACCCGGCCTCGTCTGATGGTCTTGTTACCTGCTATGTCCCCAGCACCTAGAACAGGCACAGTAGGCACTCAGGAAATATATGTTGAATGGCTCTCAGTCAGTTCGGGCTGCTAGAACAGACCACAGAGTGGGTGATTTGTAAAGAACAGAAAGCTATTTCATGCAGTTCTGGAGGCTGGAAGGCCTATATGAGGGTGCTAGCTTTGTCAGGTTCTGGTGGGGGTTCTCTTCTCGGGTGACAGACTGCCGTCTTCTTGTTGCATTCCCCACATGGTGGAAAGTGAACAAGAGATCTCTCTGAGGTCCCTTTTATAAGGGCACTAATCCCATTGGGAGGGACCTGATTACCTCCCAAAGTTTCTGCTTCCTAAAACCATCACATGAAGGGTCAGGATTTCTTCAACATCTGAATGGCAGAGGGACAAACATTCAGTCCACAGCAGTGACAGAGTGAGTGGATGCGTACCCCCTCACAGGGCTGCAGTGAGATTACGATGCAGGGCAGTCATGACATCCAGTGGGAATTCGCATTTGTTGATGGCTTATGCTGTGCCAGGCGTTGCTCTGAGCACTTTCCTGACACTGACTCATTCGATCCTCACAACCGTCTTGTGCAGGGAGACTGTGATTTCTCCCAGTCTGCAGATAGAGCACACGGAAGCATGCAAGGGTGACAAATTTTTCCCAATGAACCATGGCTGGGATGTAAAGGACTGTCCTGCCAGCACAGGCAGTCAGCCTTGTGCTTGTAACTGGTGCTACAAGCCAGGATGACAGATGGCCTGGCACACTGAAGTCAGGTGCTCATAACCACAGAGCTTCCTAGGAGGCAAAAGCATCATCATCTACTTTGCTGTATTATTTTATTTTAATTGAGATGGAGTCTCACTGTGTTGCCCAGGCTGGTCTTGAACTCCTGGGCTCAAGGGATCCTCCCACCTTAGCCTTCCAAAGTGCTGGGATTACAGGTGTGAGCCACTGTGCCTGGGCATCATCTCCATTTTAGAGCTCAGGAAAGTGGTCCCTAGAGAGGCGAGCTGACCTGCTGACCACTTAGCAAGATGGGGAGTCAGGATTTGAACCCATGCACTCTGGCTCCAGAGCCAGCTGGCTCAGCCTTATGCTTTATCAGGGCAGATACTCTGTGACTGCCCGTAGCAGGACTAAGACGCAAGCAGGGCAGCAAAACGAGGCAGCGGAGTGAGTCACGATCTCTTTCTTGCAATGTCAAGCTGCCCCTTATACCCTAAGTAACAGTTCCAGAGTTTTCTAAGCCTCCTGTTGAATCACCCATCCTCTCTCACTTCCTCTATTCTAGACCCATCTGACCTTCCTTCTGTGCCCCAATTTCAAAAACTTTTCACATGCTGCTCCCCCTGGCTCACCCCTATGCCGTTCAGGTCTCAGCTACCATGTCCCCTCCTGCAGGAAGCTCTCCCTGATCCTGAAGCTGAGCCAGGTGAACCCTTTGAATTCCTCCATCCCAGCCCTGCCCACTCTGGGTTGTCACTGTCTGGGGACAGGTCTGTCTCCCCCACTGGACTGTGAGCCTTTGTGAGAACAGGGTTGGGGCTGTCTTAGTCAGTGCGGTATCCCCAGTACCACCAGGAGCAGGGGTCAGCACACAAGAGAATTCAGGACTGGGCGTGATGGCTCACGCCTATAATCCCAGCACTTTGGGAGGCTGAGGCGGGCAGATCGCTTGAGCTCATGAGTTCAAGACTAGCCTGGGCTGCATGGTGAAATTCTTTTTTTTTTTTTTTTTTTCCTTGAGACAGAGTCTCGCTCTGTTGCCCAGGCTGGAGTGCAGTGGCACAATCTCGGCTCACTGCAAGCTCCGCCTCCCGGGTTCACGCCATTCTCCTGCCTCAGCCTCTCTGAGTAGCTGGGACTACAGGCGCCCGCCACCTCGCCCGGCTAATTTTTTGCATTTTTAGTAGAGACGGGGTTTCACTGTGGTCTCGATCTCCTGACCTCGTGATCCGCCCGCCTAGGCCTCCCAAAGTGCTGGGATTACAAGCGTGAGCCACTGCGCCCGGCTACATGGTGAAATTCTGTCTCTACTAAAAATACAAAAATTAGCTGGGTGTGGAGGCGCACGCCTGTAGTCACAGCTACTAGGCAGGCTGAGGCAGGAGAATTACTTGAGCCTGGGAGGTGGAGGTTGCAGGGGGTGGGAAATCGTGCCACTGCACTCCAGCCTGGGCAACAGAGCAAGACTCCATCTCAAAAAAAAAAAAAAAAAAAAAAGGAAGAGAATTCAGGAAGTATTTGTTAAATAAATTAATGGATGGATACACGGATTAGCTTCTGTAAAATCTTCTAGGTCTGGGTCTATATACTCTCAAAGACCAATAGCTTGTCTTGCTCATAGATATTTTTTTAAAAGTAACTTTTATATATGGAACCTTCTCCAAGTTTCAGCTCAGATGTCCACTCCTCCAGGAAGCCCTCCCTGCCCCTTCTTCCAAGACCACGTCAGGCTTCTCCTGGAGTTCTCCCAGTCCTGCTCAGTCTGTGATTCCTGCCGGTCTGACTCCAGAGCTTTTGTTTATGACCAGGATCTATATCACAAGCATGATTCCAGCTCATTTAATATTTATTGGCTGCTTATAATGAACTTGGCACTGGGCCTGGTTATTAAGCTCTCGGGGACAAGGAGCTGGTCATTGTTGTTTTTTATTATCATTGCTATCGACCATCGTAATCTCAGTTCCCGGTCTCCAGGGTTCCTGGACTTCCCGCTCTCTGTGCTGGGCAGGGAAGGAAAGTGAGCCCTGGGGGTGGAGGGCAGAGGTGGGGTCAAAGTTACTTCCCTGCCACCACCGCTGTCTGTCCTGGAAGCCGCAGTTACTGCAGTGTGTGTGAGTTTGTAGCAGGGTGGGAGAGGAGAGAAGGGAGGTGGAGGGGCTGCAGCTGGAGTGAGGACTGTATCTGTGTGTGCAAGCTGGGGTGACAGACGGCCTGGCACACTGAAGTCAGGTGCCAGGACCCATGGGGCCTGCTGACTTATGGGGACACCACTGGATGGGAATCCTGCTCTCAGGTGAGTGCCCTGCTTCTTTCAGATGGGGGAGGAGGGAGGTTGTATGCATCTATTTGTCAGTGGTGCGTGTGTGTGTGTGTGTGTGCACTCGAGGAAAGAGATGGAGGCAGAGGAAAAAAATAGAGACACAGAGACAGAGACAGAAATAAAGACAGATACAGATATAAAGATAGGGCCGGGTGTGGTGGCTCACATCTGTAATCCCAGCACTTTGGGAGGCCGAGGTGGGCAGATCACTTGGGGCCAGGAGTTCGAGACCAGCCTGGCTAGCATGGCAAACCCCGTCTCTACTAAAAATACAAAAATTAGCTGGGTGTGGTGGCACACTCCTATAGTCCCAACTATTTGGGAGGCTGAGGTAGGAGCATAACTTGAACCTTGAACTCGGAGGTGGAGGCTGCAGTGAGCTGAGATCACACCATAGCACTCTAGTTTGAGTGACACAGCAAGACCCTGTCTCAAAAAAAAAAAAAAAAGAAAGAAAGAAAAAGAAATAAAGAGAAATACAGAAATAAAGATACAAAAGAGATTGACAGAAGGAGACATAAACAGACCAGAGACAAAGAGAGAGACAAAGATATATGTATATTTGTCAGTGGTGTGTGTGTGTGTGTGTGTACACTTGAGGAAAGAGAGACAGAGGCAGAGAGAGAAACAGACAGAGAGACAGAGACAGAAAAAAATACAAATGCAAGAGACTGACAGGAGACATAAACAGAGACCACAGACAAGAGAAAAAGACAAAGACGTGTGTTTGTGTGTCTGGGTACACAGAGAAAGAGAGAGAGAGAGAAAGATGGAGTCACAGCCACAGAACCAGAGACCCAGGGAGAAGAGATACACAGAGAGACAGAGACAAAAGGTGAAAAAATAACCTTAGAAATGATACCAGTGGGGGCCAGGCACAGTGGCTCATGCCTGTAATCCCAGCACTTTGGGGGACCGAGGTGGGTAGATCACACAGTCAGGAGTTCAAGACCAGCCTGGCCAAGATGGTGAAACCCCATCTCTACTAAAAATACAAAAATTAGCTGGGTATGGTGGGTGGGCACCTGTAATCCCAGCTACTCGGGAGGCTGAGGCAGATAATTGCTTGAACCTGGGAGGCAGAAGTTGCAGTGAGCCGAGATTGTGCCATTACACTCCAGCCTGGGTGACAGAGTAAGACTCTGTCAAAAAAAAAAAAAATGAAAAAAAAGAAAAAAGAAAGAAAGAAAGGATACCAGTGGGAAAAACAGGGAGGGGCAGAAAGAGAGGGAGACAGAGGACAAAGAGACAGGGAGAGAATTGTGTAAAGACACATCCAGAAATAGATTCAGAGACACAGGGAGAGAGTTGGAGTATCACAGAGATTCAGACAAGCAGATGAGAGACAGGTGGAGGGAGGCTGTGCCAGCCCTGAGCAGCCAGGTCCACCGATCAGGATGGGGATGGATGTGAAATTTCTGCCTAAAAGGCATCTGAGACAAAAGGCAGAAACTAGAATATTTTGGTGAAAAAAGTATTTTGGAAGTGAGGACATGATTTTGAAACAGGTCATGTGCAGAGGTGAGGGCTCAGCCCAGCCTTGCTCTGTGTCTCTGAGACCAGCTTCTCATTCTCTGGGTCGGAGCTTCCTGGCTAACCCTGGAAGGGTGCAGGGGCTGTGTAGTCCTGGGAGGCTGAGAGTTATCAGCCGCATCCACAGTGAGTCTATAAGCGTTGCCTCTTCCTGGTGGGACAAAGGCAGGACCCTGTGAGAAGAAAGCCAGAGGGAAGGGGCCGTGGCAGGCTTTCCACAGAGGCTTCCTGTCTCGGGTGGGTATGATGAGGCCCCCATCAATGCTTTTGCTCACATCATTTCATTTATCCTTATGACAGTTAAGTGAGGCTGGAACTGTTACTACTGCCGTTTTTCAAATGGGGAAACTGAGGCTCAGATAGGGAACATCACTTGCCCAAATAAATGGCAAAGATGAGATTCAAACCCAGGTGGTCAGGCTCTGAGGCTGTGAGCCTAACCTCTAATAGGATTTGAGGCAGAGAAACCACAGACACAAGAACTCATCATCAAGACCACCATCATCATCATCATCGTTGCCATCATGGTGGCTGAATATTTGCTCTGAACTGTGTTAAGCATGTCACATTTGATATCTCACTCAGACTTCACAACCACCAGATGAGCTGAGTTCTACTATTATCTCCATTTTTCAGTTGAAGAAACTGAGGCTCACAAAGAGAAAGTCCCTTACCCATGATAGTAGGGCTAGTAAGTGACAGAGTTCATATTTGTTCCTAAGAGCTCGTGCCCTTATTCACTCACTGGGCAGGGAATTGGGCAGTGTTTGGGCCACATTGGGGCCCTTTTGAGAGGTGCAGAGGGACTGTGTTAATTGAGCTCATGGGAGAGATGAGGTCAGTTGCGTGTGAGCACAGCTGCTGGCGTTGGGCCCCAGCAAAGTCTTGTTTTTTTTTTTTTTTGAGACAAGGTCTAGCTCTGTCACCCAGGCTGGAGTGCAGTGGCAAAATCTCGGCTCACGACAACCTCTGCCTCCTGGGTTCAAGAGATTCTTGTGCCTCAGCTTCCCAAGTAGCTGAGGTTACATGTGCACGTCACCACACCCGGCTAATTTTTGTATTTTTTTGTAGAGACGGGGTTTCACCATGTTGACCAGGCTGGTCTCGAACTCTTGGCCTCAAATGATCCACCCACCTCGGCCTTCCAAAGTGCTGGGATTACAAGCATGAGCCACCGCGTCAGGTCCCATAGTCTCTTGCAGCCCCCGTAGTGGTGTGCAGAATGATCAAATGGAAAACTGGGAACTCATTTTTTTGTGTGTTTGTATTTTTTTTTTAAGACAGGATCTTGCTCTGTCACCCAGGCTGGAGTGCAATAGTGCAATCATAGCTCACTGCAGCCTCAAACTCCCAGGCTCAAGTGATCTTCCCATTTCAGACTGTAGCTGGGACTACAGATGTGGGCCAACACCCCCAGCTAATTTTAAAAATTTTTAGTAGAGACAGAGCTTCACTATGTTGCCCAGGCTGGTCTCAAATTCCTTCGCTCAAGTGATCCTCCCACTTCAGCCTCCGAAAGTCCTGAGATTACAGGCATGAGCCTCCACACCCCCCTGAAAACTGGAAACTTCTGCTATCTTGTTCTCCTTTCCTCCCCATGCAAGTGAAATCTTGCCTAAGGGCACATCAGAGGAAATACCAAAAGTCAGTATTTTTCACCAAGATCACAGTAGAAGTACCCATTAATCAAGGGTTGGCTCTGTGGCCATCTCTGGTCTGACAGGAGGAATTACAGTGTTGAGAGCACAGTCTTCAGGGCCTGGCAGGCCAGGTTCAAGTTCAGCTTCTGCCATTGCTAATACCATCTTGGTGAGTGACATCACCTCTCTGAGCATCGGTTTTTCCTCTATGTGGAATACAGGGACCATCACGTGTCTCCAGTAGAGGGCGCATGACTGGAGAGAACACAGTGACTATCAGGGGGCCCAGTCAAAGTTTGCCAATATTCATTACCACCCCCACAACAACCCTAGGAAGCAGGTGATAGTATGCCCATTTTACAGTTGAGATTGAGGCTCAGAGAGGACAAAAACACGCTGCAGCTGGGCACAGTGGCTCACGCCTGTAATTCCAGCACTTTGGGAGGCCGAGGAGGGCCGATCACTTGAGGTCAGGAGTTTGAGACCAGCCTGGCCAACACAGTGAAACCTGGTCTCTACTAAAAATACAAAAATTAGCCAGGCATGGTGGCCTGTGCCTGTAATCCCAGCTACTTGGGAGGCTGAGGTTGGAGAATCTCTTGAACCTGGGAAGCCGTGATTGCAGTGAGCTGAGATTGTGCCACTGCATGCCAGCCTGGGTGACAGAGCCAGACTCTGCCTCAAAAAAACAAAAACACATACACAAACAAAAACCAAACAAACAAGAAAACATGCTGCAGGTCACATAGCTGTAAGTAACGAGTAGGACTCAGGTCTCTATGGGTGGAATGCCAGCCCTATGGCCTCAGAGCTCCCTGTGCTTCTGAAGACCCTAGCCAGGCACCCCCCAACACACCTCTCCCTCCATGAATGCCTCCTCTCTCCCCTTCTAGCCTCGCTTTGGACCATATGGAGTCCTCCAGCTGCAGCCCAGCTCACCCTCAATGCCAACCCACTTGACGCCACCCAAAGTGAGGACGTTGTTCTGCCTGTGTTTGGGACCCCCAGGACACCCCAGATTCATGGCATATCCAGAGGTGGGGGCCAGAAAACAAGACGGTCATTCTGATCTCTGCCTCCATGGAGATCCTCTATCCGAGCCTCACCCCCAAAGTCCCCAGAGGACGAATCTGATTGGCTCAGCCAGGGTCCGGCAATAACTGGTCCAGTCAGCTGTGCCAGGGGTCAGGGGTAAAGAGGGAGGGCTGTGGCTGTCATGGCTGGGGTGGGCAAAGTTGGCTAAAAGGTGGGTAGGGGGGCTGGGTGCCGTTCCTTACACCTGTCATTCGAGCACTTTGGGAGGTTGAGGTGGGTGGATTACTTGAGCCCAGGAGTTTGAGACCCACCTGGGCAACATAGGGGGACCCCATGTCTACAAAAAAAAAAATTCTCCAGGTATGGTGGTGCACACCTGTAGTCCCAGCTATTTGGGAGGCTGAGGTGGGAGGATCGCTTGAGCCCATGAGGTCAAGGTTGCAGTGAGCCGTGATTGCACCACTGCACTCCAGCCTGGGTGACAGAATGAAACCCTGTTTCAATAAGGAAAAAGAGTGGGTAGGGGGCCCTTGCTGGCACTCATGTCATAAGCTTGATTGTCATTGCAGCTGACATTGATTGACTCCTTGTCAGGTCGCAGATCCTCTGCTTCACTTGCGCAATCACTTTCAATGGGGCTTGGAGAGGGGAAGTAACTTGCCCAAGATGACACCTAGAATGAGCAGTAGATCCAGCATCCAAGCCCCAGCATCCAACTCCAGAGTGTCTTCTGGCAATTCCAATCCAGTCCTGTTTCTCTGGGTCCCTCTGTGACTATGTCTTGTTTGTTCTTCCTCTCCCTGTGTCTCTGCCTCTGTCTCCCTTGCTCGCTTTCAGAGCTGGCCAAGCCCTCCATTGCAGTCAGCCCAGGCACTGCCATAGAGCAGAAGGACATGGTGACCTTCTACTGCAACACCAAGGACGTCAACATTACCATCCACTGGGTTTCCAACAACCTCTCCGTCGTGTTCCATGAGCGCATGCAGCTGTCCAAGGATGGCAAGATCCTCACCATCCTCATTGTCCAGCGGGAGGACTCGGGGACTTACCAATGTGAAGCCCGAAATGCCCTTCTGAGCCAGAGCAGTGACCCCATCTTCCTGGACGTGAACTGTGAGTCCCTTTCCATTCTCTCCAACCCCTCACTGACACTCACCTCCTTAGTGCCTCGTTCAGTCTCACAGCTTGAAATACCATCCAGATGTGGACTTGTCTACCTTTGAACTTCAGACATAACTGTTTGACATCTCTACTTGGATTCTACTGGAAACCTCCAACTTAATGTGTCTAAAATTGAGCTCCCAAACCTCAGACATTTGATCCAAAACCTTGCCTGGATAGGGGTGAGCAAAGAGCATTAGCTGGCTGACTTCATTCATTCATTCATTCATTCATTTGAGACAAGATTTCACTCTACTGTCCAGGCTGGAGTGCAGTGGTGCAATCATAGCTCAATGCAGCCTCGACTTCCTGGGCTCAAGCTATCCTCCTGCCTCAGCCTCCCGAGTAGCTGGGACTACAGGCATGAGCCATTGCACCTGGCTAATTTTTAAATTTTTTGTAGAGATGGGATCTTGGTATGTTGCCCTGACTGGTTTTAAACTCCTCGCTCCAAGCAATCCTCTTGCCTCAGCCTCCCAAAGTGCTGGGATTACAGGTGTGAGCTACAATAACCATTCAGCTGGCATACTTTAGACGTGTCTTTCAATCTTGCTTTACCCAGGGATGAGGCTGAAGTTTCATCTCCATCTGACTACTGTACCTCGTTTGCAACTGATCTAGCCTTTGAGTGGGGAGGAGGGAAACAAAGTATTTATTGATCTGTTAAAGACCTCCGTAAGAGACCTGTTGCTGATGCTATTGTTACTGCTGTCATTGTTTCTGTCCTCTCAGATGGTCCTGATCCTGTTGAAATCAAACTGGAGTCTGGTGTTGCCAGTGGGGAGGTGGTTGAGGTGATGGAGGGCTCCAATGTGACCTTCTTGGCGGAAACAAAATCTCACCCACCCTCTGCCTATACCTGGTTTCTCCTTGACTCCATTCTGTCTCACACCACGAGGACATTCACCATCCATGCTGTGTCCAGAGAACATGAGGGCCTGTACAGGTGCTTGGTGTCCAACAGTGCCACCCACCTGTCCCGCCTGGGTACTCTGAAGGTCCAAGTCCTTGGTGAGTCTCCTTTCCCGGTTCCTCTCCTTCGTTCTTCTGAGAGTCAGATGCTGGCCATGTCAGAAGGAACCAGGAGTTCTTAATCCGGGGCCTTTGGATACTGTGTGAGGGAGAAATCCCTGCATGACATTGAGTTGCATGCAAAATGTTTGTGCTGTGTTCTGGAGGAAGCGTCTAGGGTTATCATCAGAGTTTTGAAGGGATCTTGGAAAAAAACCTTAAGAGGCCAGGCGTGGTGGCTCACGCCTGTAATCCCAGCACTTTGGGAGGCCGAGGTGTGCAGATCACAAGGTCAGGAGATTGAGACCACCCTGGCTAACACGGAGAAACCCCGTCTCTACTAAAAATACAAAAAATTAGCCAGGCGTGGTGGTGGGCGCCTGTAGTCCTAACTACTCAGGAGGCTGAGGCAGGAGAATGGGGTGAACCCGGGAGGCGGAGCTTGCAGTGAGCCGAGATCGAGCCACTGCACTCCAGCCTGGGCAACAGAGCAAGACTCCATCTGAAAAAAAAAAAAATCTTAAGAGCCAGTGAGCTACACCAATACCCCAGAGTTTGAGGAGGACCCAGGGGGATTTCCAATGCAGCAGGGCTCTGACTGCTGGGAAGGCTGGGCACACTGGCTCCTTTGCCTGGCTTGGCACATCCAGCACGAGGCCCCGGTGGCTCTCTAGGGGTTGCCCATGATTTGATTATCTGGAGGTGGGGGGTTTAACTGTCTACATTTAAAAACACTAACACAACATTCACACACTCCATACACACACAGATAATATCCCCACAGGCACAGCACACTCACGCACATGTACAACACACACAGTAAACACAACTCATATATAACATGTACACAACTGTGCAATACCACAGACATACAACACACACTCACACAAAACATACACACATATAGCATGCACACAACAGAGGTGTACAACTCACTCATCACAAAGTACATAACACATCAGACATACAAGACATACACACAAACCCACAACACATACAAACCCACAGCACATACACACATACACACAGCATATACATACAAACCCACAACACATGTACACAAACTCATAACACACACACAAAATGCTCACACATACAACACATATACAACACACATGACATACAAAACACAGACATACATATCTCACATACATCTACACAACAAACAAGATCACATATACATGACACACTCACATAAAATATATATACACCTAATATGCACTAATAGACACACACAACACATATCATTGACATTCAGCACCCACTAAACATTACAACCATTCAACATCACAGACACTCAAGATGGACAACGTGGAAAACACACCATATACCATACAGTCAACACCCTCAACACATATATACAACAGACACACAATGCACACACAAAATGCATACACATGCCACATGCAGCACATACTCAGAGCATATGCACACATCACACAACACAAACACATAACGCAATACCACAGACACAGAACACACACTCATATACAACAAATATATACACATAGCATATACCCACATACAAAGTGCATATGAGTCCCACACACATACTTCATATTCAACACATACACCCAACACACACAAGAGACACAAAACGCACACACATCACACGCTCTCCATACACACAAAACTCATTGCGTATTCACATAATAATCACACAACACACATTCATCCACAAAAGACATACACGTACCCCACACACCAGCATTATGCAAATCATATACACATATACACCACCCACAACACACACACAGACACACACACACACACACACACACACTCCTGGAAAAACTTGTGGGCCCCACAAGGGTAGGAGATGGGGGAAATCTCCCTGAACCTGACTGTGTATCTCTACGTGTTTCCAGAAACACTGACCACGCCTCAAGTCGTGCCTTCAAGCCTGAACCTTGTGGAGAATGCTAGGTCCGTGGATCTGACCTGCCAAACCATCAATCAGAGTGTGAATGTCCAGTGGTTCCTGAGTGGCCAGCCCCTCCTGCCCAGTGAGCACCTGCAGCTGTCAGCTGACAACAGGACCCTAATCATCCACGGCCTCCAGCGGAATGACACGGGGCCCTATGCCTGTGAGGTCTGGAACTGGGGCAGCCGGGCCCGGAGTGAGCCCCTTGAGCTGACCATCAACTGTGAGTCACCTGGGGCCTGGACCTTCCCCTTCTCCCTGCTTCCCTCCTTCTCTTTAAATTCTTCCTTCTGGTCATTCATGCTATGATTATTGAGCTCCTGCTCTGTGTTGGGCATGAATCTGGGCACTGGACAAGGCCAAGTGCCTGCCCTCAGGGGGCTTATGTTCTAGGGGAGAAGCCAGACCATAAACAGAGAAGCAGGTGATAAGGCTTAGGGACACCACCAGATTTAGGCTTTCACAGGGTCTCACTGGCCTTTGTCTACAGGGAGGCAAACATAGAAGCGGGGGAGAGGGGGAGTGAGAGAAGGAGTTGTGTTTGTCCGGATCCTTGGAGAAGCAGACCCCTAGGTGGGATTAACGGGATTATTCATGCAAGGGTTTTATTAGGGGAAATGCTTCTGTGAGGATAACTAGGGAGGCAGCTGCAGGGAGGCTGGGAGAGCCATTAGACTGAGGGACTGAGATGCAAGTGTGACCCCGAGTGACAGGGAGAGGGACAGAGACTTGAATGGAAGCACCTGGATAACGATGCACTTGAAGGAACACCCATCAAGGCTGTTGGGACCTTCCATGTCTCCCAGGAAGAACCCTGCCTTAGTTTCCTGGATGCACTCAGGGACTGGCAGGGTGCAGCCTGTGGAAGGGCTGGGAGTAGATTTGGGGGCACAGCAATTGGGCCCTTGGTCAATTACATTTCTGCCATTGGAGGTCTTTGAAGAGCTTCTCCTGGTGGCCACAATTGCACAGCAAGAGATGATAGGGCTGGACCAGAATGGCAACTGTCGGGTGTTGAGAAATGGTTGCACCGTGGATGTATTTTGAATATGCTGCTGACTGATATTAGGTGAAAGAGAAAGAAAGGAGTCACGAATTACTCTAGGGTTTATTGCCTGAGCCACTGAAAGGATGTAGGAGTCATGAACCAAGATGGAGAAGCTTGGGGGAAAAGAGGTTTCTACAGGGAGAGAAAGGAGGGGTGCACTTTTGCACATGCAAAGTAGCAGGGAACACAGAGGTAGGGGTTAAGTACATGTCTTTGCTCCTCTTTACACTTCTCTGTTGCTCTCTCCTCTTTCCTTCTCAATTCAGTCATTAAACCAAAAATATATACTTTGTGCTCTCTCTGTGCTAAGCAATATGTTGGGCATTTGATACTTGCCATGATTTTCAGCTTTCACAGCTGCTGGGGATGGGGAGGTCACTAAGCAGGCAAATAAAACACAGCACGATAAATGGGACCTCGGGGGACAAAGGGAGGGTATGGGGAGCCCAAAGGAAGCCTCCATCAGGGGAATGTTGCAAAGGGTCATCATGAATGGGGATGTCCGCCCTAAGAGCTGAAGGATGAGAAGGAGTAGGCTGCTTAGAGCAGAGTCAGGGAAGAGCATTCCAGGCAGAGGGAAGAGAGCGTGCGATGGCTTTGAGGCAAGAGATAGTGTAACAAGGATAGAATCTCTGAGTGGGATTTAATTCCTGAGTGAGAGCAAGAGGTGTGGAAAGGTGGGGCTGGAGGAGGTCTGTAAGAATCAAATTGTAAATGGCCTCATCAGCCATAGGCTTTGTCCCAAGGGCACTGGGGAGCCACAGAGGGTTCTGAACACAGGAGGGACAGTGACAGTTTAGTACTTAGGAAGACTTCTCTGGCTGCTGTGTGGAGGATGAGACTGGGATGGGGAGACGAGGAGGGGCTGGGATGCAGGTGAGGGATCCAAGTGGCCATGGGGTCAGGATGGGGAGAAATGAACAGGTTCAAATGATGCTTAGGAGGGAGCAGAGTCGGAGTATTCCTCCCCTCCTAGAATGTCTCGATTAGCAACCTTTTGCATCCTTTCCAGTATTTTACATTAATTTAAATAAAGTATGACTCTTAAACTCTTTTAGGTTTTTTTAAAAATAGAGACAAGGTCTTACTATGTTGCCTAGGCTGGTCTTGAACCCCTGAGCTCAAGTGATCTCCCTGCCTCAGCCTCCCAAAGTACTGGGATTACAGGCATGAGCCTCGGCCCCAGGCCTAAACTCTTTTAATTTATATGAGAAATCCAACAACTACTTTCATTTATTTCCTTCTTATATGTGGTGGAAGAGAAAAGTGACAATGATCCCCTCTGACATTACAAAGAAAATTTGCACGTGTTTATACCATTGAGAATACACAGTACTAGAAGTTAGGGATTATATACACAGGACACAGCCACAATTTCCTTCCTTTCCTTTCTTTCTTTCCTTCCTTCCTTCCTTCCTTCCTTCCTTCCTTCCTTCCTTCCTTCCTTCCTTCCTTCTCTTTCTCTCTCTTTCTTTCTTTCTTTCTTTCTTTCGCCTCACTCTGTCACCTAGGCCGGAGTGCAGTGGCACAATCTTGGCCCACTGCTACTTCTGCCTCCCAGGTTCAAGTGATTCTTAGCCACTCGAGTAGCTGCAATTACAGGCATGTGCTACCACATCCAGCTAGTTTTTATTTTTATTTTTCAGTAGAGACATGATTCGCCACATTGGTCAGGCTGGTTTTGTACTCCTGGTCTCCAGAGTTCCACTCACATCCACCTACCTCGGCTTCCCAGAGTGCTGGGATTACAGGTGTGAGCCACTGCACTTGGCCTAGCAACAATTTCTGATGCCTGGGTGACCTAAAACACTTCTTTGAATTAACTTTTGCAAAGGCAGTTTTTTTTTTCTTTTTTTGCTTTTTTGAGATGGAATCTTGCTCTGTCACCCAGGCTGGAGTGCAGTGGCATGATCTTGGCTCACTGCAACTTCCACCACCCAGGTTCAAGCAATTCTGCAGCCTCAGCCTCCCGAGTAGCTGGGACTACAGGTGCGTGCCACCACGCCCGGCTGATTTTTTGTATTTTTAGTAGATACGGGGTTTCACCGTGTTAGCCAGGATGGTCTGGATCTCCTGACCTCGTGATCTGCCCACCCTGGCCTCCCAAAGTGCTGGGATTATAGGCACGAGCCACCGTGCCCAGCCCTTGTTTTTGTTTTGATCTCCCCCACCCCCAGTGTTGTGGACCACACTCTGCTTGTCAGACAGCTAAGGAGGAAAAAGGAGCATGTTCTGTTTATTTTACTGAAATTCCAGGGTGAAAGTGAACGGGGCAGAATGGGATAACTCGCTGATGGGGGCCACGGTGCATCATGTTTGGCTTTCACACAGATGGTCCTGACCAAGTGAACATCACCAGGGAGTTAGCATCTGAGATGATCAGCACCATCGAGGCAGAGCTCAACTCCAGCCTGACCCTGCAGTGCTGGGCCGAGTCCAAGCCAGGCGCTGAGTATCGCTGGACTCTTGAACATTCCACCGCAGAGCACCTGGGTGAGCAGCTGATCATCAGGGCTCTGACCTGGGAACATGACGGGATCTACAACTGCACAGCCTCCAACTCTCTCACCGGCCTGGCCCGCTCCGCTTCAGTCCTGGTCAAGGTGGTGGGTGAGTCTCTCAGGGTTGCCTTCTCCTAGGACCTGAGGGGCCTTTCCTGGTGCTGGTCCCAGCTACCTAGTCTACCCCTACCGAGGGCTGGAGTGTGGCAGGCTCCACACTGCCTGAGCAGGTTCTCAGTCCACAGCTGTTGAATCCCAACCCCTAATGCTCAGGGGAATGTAGAACCTGTACTTCCTGCTGTGTTCCCTGGAAAACTCTCCAAGCTGTTCTGAGTCTCGGTTTGTTTGCCTGTAAATTGGGCTTGTGATGTGTATTAGTCTGTTTTCACGCTGCTGATAGAGACATGCCCAAGACTGGGTCATTTATAAAGAAAAAGAGGTTTAATGGACTCACAGTTCCACGTGGCTAGGGAGGCCTCACAATCATGGTGGAAGGCGAAAGGCATGTCTTACGTGGTGGCAGACAAGAGAGAATGAAAACCAAGCAAAAGGGGAAACCCTTTGTAAAACCGTCAGATCTCATGAGACTTATTCACTACCATGCGAACAGTATGAGGGAAACCGTCCCCGTGATTCAATTATCTCCCACCAGGTCCCTCCCACAACACTTGGGAATTATGGGAGCTATAATTCAAGATGAGATTTGGGTGGGGACGTGATGCCTATCTTCCAGAGTTGTTTAGAAGGACAATGAGTCAGAGACATACTCAGTGAGGGAAGGAATGAGCTATATGGGGAATCAGAAATGATGTTAATAACAACTGGACATGACTGGCAGGGAGTCCCCATATCTCTGTCTTCAATTCTTGAGAAGGCAACAGTGTCACTGTTCACTGGGATTCACATCCTTCTCCAATGCTTGTTAGCTGTGTGACCTTGGGCAAGTTACTTACCCTCTCTGGGCCTCTGATTTATTAGCTGTAAAACATAATAATTCTGCCTATTTCTTAGTGTTGTTGAAGATTGTTAACATTTGTAAAGTTCTTAGGGCAGTGCTTGGCATATTGTGTTTGTTAAACAAATAAAATTATTCATTTTTTTGTGTGTGGCATGATCATGGGTCACTGAAGCCTCGACCTCCCAGGCTCAAGCCATCCTCTCACCTCAGCCTCCTGAGAAGCTGGGACTACAGGTGTGCACCACCACACCTAGCTAATTTTTTGTTTATATTTTTTTGTAGAGACGGGGCCTCCCTATGTTGCATAGGCTGGTCTCAAACTCCTGGGCTCAAGTGATTGTCCCGCTTCAGCCTCCCAAAGTGCTGAGATTACAGGCTTGAGCCACCAAGCTCAGCCTAAAATTATTATTTATTGAGCCTGTACCACATGTCTGAATCCAACTTTCCCATATATAATATCAGCAAACACTTCGTGGGTACTCTCTGTCAGCCAGTTTTGAGGTGAGCCTGTTGGTTTCTTCATTGTACCAGAAGGGAAACTGAGACCTATAGACTCAAATCCTGTCACTGGGGTTTGAAACCAGGCTGGCCTCCTCAAGTTGTTCACTAAGCCTAGGACACCATTTATATCAACTTCCAAATTACCTCATTTAGTCTTCGGAACAATCTTGTGGTCTTGTTAAGACCATTTGATGGATGGAGCAACAGGCTCAGGGAGGGAAGCAGTGAGTCCAGTTGATGCTCATGGGGATATTGTAGGATTTGAATGAGATCATGTATGGAGGTCTCTTGGTGCTTAGAGCTTGCTAGATAGCAGCTTCTATCATCATCATCATCATCATCATCATCATCATCATCATCATCACCATTTGTCAAGCATCTGGTATGTATCAGGCACTGTGCTGGTAGTTTTATACATGATCTCATTAATCCCTTCAAAAGTCTACAGAGGCCGGGCACAGTGGCTCAAGTCTGTAATCCCAGCACTTTGGGAGGTTGAGGCAGGTGGATCACATATGGTCAGGAGTTGAAGACCAGCCGGAGCAACATGGTGAAACCCAATCTCTACTAAAAATACAAAAATTAGCCGGGCGTGGTGGTGGGTACCTGTAATCACACCACTTGGGAGGCTGAGACAGGAGAATCACTTGGGAGGCAGCGAGATTGCAGTGGTTGCAGAGGAGGGAGAGGTTGCAGTGAGCCAAGATTGTGCCACTGCACTCCAGCCTGGGTGATAGAGTGAGACTCCGTCCCCAAAATTTTTTTAAAAAGTCTATAGAGTTTGGAATTCTTATCCTTGCTTGACATATAAAGAAATGGAGATGCGGCCAGGTGTGGTGGCTCACGCCTGTAATCTGACCAGTTTGGGAGGTCGAGGCGGGTGGATAACCTGAGGTCAGGAGTTTGAGACCAGCCTGGCCGACATGGTGAAACCCCATCTCTGCTAAAAATACACACACACACGCACACAAATTAGCCAGGCATGGCAGTGCACACGTGTAATTCCAGCTACTTGGGAGGGTGAAGCAGAAGAATTGCTTGAACCCGGCAGGTGGAGGTTGCAGTGAGCTGAGATCGCACCATTGCACTCCAGCCTGGGCAACAGAGCGAGACTCCATCTCAAAAAAAAAAAAAAGGACATGCAGAGAATGAAACTAAGAATCCCTGAAGCACCCTGGGAAGTTCCCTCGCACCCCTCTGAAGCAGAGCTCCTTCCTCAGCCTCCTGATCCTTGTAGCTGTGTTCTTAACTCAGAGGCACAATTTCACCCTTTTGAGAAAGGTTCAGCCAGAAGTGAGATGGGCAATCGGCGGGCCAATATTAATGAAAACAATTGCTGTTTATTAATCACCTAGTATGTGCCAGGTGTTAACATTCATGATTTCATCTCATCTTTGCAAACATCCTGTGCTATTTACGGATGAAGAAATAAGACTCAGAAATGAATTCACTTGTCCAGGGTCACACGGCCCCAGCGAGTCAAGTGGCTCTAAGTGAAAGCCGGGTTTCTGGTGGCCAAAGCTCTTTTCTCTGGTCTGTGCCTCTTTTCTGGGAGGAATAAAAGGCAAAGCCATATTTGATCCATTATCCTAATTGGCGTTGTCATAATGGCCAACATTTACTGATCACTTTCCATGGTTCCAAAGAAACACTATGTATACGCAAAATGAATACGTATATGTTTAATCTTTCCAGAAGCCCTGTAAACCCTGTTGTTCCCATTTTACAAAAGAGACAACTGAAGCCTAGAGAGGTTAAGTAGCATGCCAAAAGTCACGCTGCTGAAATTTGGACCCAGAAACTGGATATTTTAGTTTACAAATGATGCCGTTAATACCAGAGACTGAGGTCAGGTGCGGTGGCTCCCACCTGTAATCCCAGCACTTTGGGAGGCTGAGGCGGGCGGATCACTTGAGGTCAGGAGGTCCAGACCAGCCTGGCCAACATGGTGAAACTCCCCCTCTCTACCAAATAATACCAAAAATTAGCCTGCATGGTGGCTGGTACCTGTAGTCCCAGCTACTAGGGGAGGCTGAGGTGGGCAGATCACTTGAACCTGGAGGTTGCAGTGAGTTGAGGTCACGCCACTTCACTCCAGTCTGGGTGACAGAGCAAGACCCTGTCTGGAAAAAAAAAAAAGCAAAACCAAAAACCAAAAACCACAATCTGATGTCTCCCAACGACTGGAAAACAAGTGCTCACAATATATCAGTAGAGAAAAAGCTGCAAGCTTGGGAATGGGCTGGGGACAGGGATGAGGGTGTGTCAAGCCTGGGTCTTGATTCTCTCTCCTTGTCCAGGTCCCCAGTCCTCCTCCCTGTCCTCAAGGGCCATCGCTGGTATTGTCATCGGGATCCTGGCTGTCATTGCTGTGGCCTCAGAACTGGGCTATTTTCTCTACATCAGAAATGCCAGACGGTAATACAGGGATACAGGGTGGGGGGGGGAAATGGGAGTGTAGCCAGCAGGGGGCGCTTGCCAGGTGTGTTGCTGACCATGGCGCTGAGTCTTGTGTGGCACCTGGGGAATTCAGGGGGTTGTGGGCATTGTTCAAGAATGGACATGGGATATGGACAGAACCTGTGGAGATGGGCAAGGACTAGAGGCACAGAAGAATGAGGGCTTTGGGGTTTCAGGCCCTCAAGGAAAACAACAGAGGACCCCAGTCATGAGACCTCACAACCCACCCCGGAGGAGGAGCACCCCACAGAGCCCAGTTCAGGTGAGTGACCCTATGGTGGCTGATGCCTGGGGCAGGGGTGAGGGCTGGGGAAGAGGCTGGTGCTGGGGGCTCCCAGCTTCGCCATCAGGTCACTGTATGATCAGGGCAAGCCCTGTCCACTCTGAGCCTCTGTGTTCCCATCTGGAATATGGATGAGATTGTAGTCAAGCCCTCTGACGGGTTCTGCCTGTTCCAACAGTCACAGCAAAAGCAGGACAACATGCTGGACTTCTCTCCTTTCTCAGTCTCAGAAAACTTTGTTAACTAATTGTTGTAGACAGAATGAATCAATCACAACACTCCTTCCTGCTGAATCCAAATCTAGCCTCATAACATATCTCAATAGAGTGCCTCGAGTTATGGGTTAGAGTTAACCAAAGACAAAATGAAACATACTTGCCATCTCTGGGTCTGGGATTCTGGAAGGATAGGCCTTTTGATATGGAAGGCTTTTTAGAAACTGTCCAATCCAGCCCCATTTTACAGAGAGGAAAACCAAGGCCATTAGGGATAAAGGGCTAAACCCAGGCTACAGAGGATCCAGTGTCAAAACTGGGGCTAAAATTTAGATTTCTCACCTCTTCTGTGTCACCAAACAGCCTTACCTAACCCAGAACTTGATTTCCAGGACATTCCTGGTCAAGCTCACTGGAAATATGACAGGGAGTCCTGGGAAGGGAGATTTCTGCACTTCCTTCCTGGGGCCAGGGGTCCTGGAAAAACAGCCCCTTGCCCCATATCTCTTTCGAACTCCAGCTCCTGACTGAGATTCACTTTTTCTAGAAAGCCTGAGTCCTGAGTATTGCAATATATCCCAGCTTCAGGGACGGATCAGAGTGGAAATGGTGAGTGATGCTGCAGAGGGACCCTCCTTGATCCTCTGACCAGGCCGCTGTAGGCTTACTTCTTAGGGTGGGGGCTATCATGATCTTTTGAGAAAACCCAGTGCCAGGTTAAGTCTCTCCGCATCTCCTCCTCTGACTTCTCTGAGGATCTCAAGCCTCTCCCGGGTTTTTTCATCTCTTCTCCTCGTCTTCTTACTCTTTGGCATGACAATTCCTAGCTTGGAGCCCTCTGGGAATCAGAAGCGCTATAACTGCCTCTGAGGCCAAAGCTATTTCTGAGAATCTCTTGCGGTAGCCCCTGTTCCAAGCCCTATGACCTCTCTGTAACTTTGTTTTTCCCCAGATGCGACCACCAGACCTTCCAGAGGAGACCTATGAGGTACCTTGGCCCTGCTGGGTTTGGTTAAATAATCTATGGAGGAAAGATAATCTGAGAATTTTATATGTGATAAGCCTGAGAGATCATCTTGTCTAAACCTTTCATGGCACATCACAGGGCCAGGGATGGGAAGAGAGTAGCCTAAGGCCTCACAGGGAGCTGGGTCAGATGCCAAGACCCTGGATCCTCTTTTGTTCCTTCCACCTCCAGGGCTTGGAATTGGATTGCCAATGAGGTGGTACTGGACCAGCACATGCTGGGGTGAAAAGGAAGCTGGGAGTAAAGGTTGCAGATCCAGCAGGAAAAAGGAGAGTTCTGGGTCAGGGCAAGGGCCTGGGTTCTAACCCTGCTTCCACCTCTGATTCTCTGCAAGAACCTGAACAGATTCCTTCCACTCTCTGGGTCCCTGAAGAGTATAAGTTGGTACATTCCTGGCAATCTGTGTCTGTGGGCCCTGCCTAATTTCTCTGCTTACTTGCAGACAAAGCTGCCTTCAGCAAGCCCTGGAGGCAATTCTTTCAGCCCCTGGAAGCCACCACCCAAACCTCTGATGCCCCCACTCAAATTGCTCTCCACTGTGCCAAAAAACATGGAGTCAATCTATGAGGTATGTTTATGCCACATTGAGTCTTTGGACAGGTGGAAATCTGTCACCAATCTGCTTTTTCTTCCCTACTAAAGAGTCTGTAGGATGAACTATGAAGAAAATTTCCCTTTAAAAATCTTCTTAATTCCATCCTATCCATTTCCATCGTGTCATTTTCTGGTTAGTTTTACTTCATTCCTTTCCAATGCACTCCGTTTTATTGCATTCCATGTTTCACTCCACCCATTTCCTTTCTATCCATTTAGCTTTATTCATTTTCTGTATTTCTATATCACTTCACTCTGCCATTTTCTTTCCATCCCATTGGGTTTTATTTCCTTCCACTCTATTTCCCCCCATCCCATCTCTTCCCATTCACTCTATTCCATGCCTTTTATTTTCTTTCTTCTTTCTTTCTCTCTTTCCTTTCTTTCTTTCTTTCCTTCTTTCTTTCTTTCTTTCTTTCCTTCCTTCCTTTCTTCCTTCCTTCTTCTTTTTTTTTTTTGGATACACGGTCTTGCTCCATCACCCAGACTGGAGTGCAGTGACTCAATCTCTGATCACTGCAACCTCCGCCTCCCAGGTTCAAGGGATTCTCCCACTTCCGCTTCCCGAGTAGCTAGGACTGCAGGCATGAGCCATCACACCCAGCTAATTTTTGTATTTTTTGGTAGATACGGGATTTCACCATGTTGGCCAGGCTGATCTTGAACTGCTGACCTCAACTGATCTGCCCGCCTTGGCCTCCCGAAGTGCTGAGATTACAGGAATGAGCCACCCTGCCTGGCTCGTTCTATGCCTTTTCATTCCATTCCACTCAGCTCTGTTTGATCCCTTTACATTCCTTTCCATCGCTTTCTTATTTCATTCCTTTTCATTCTTTTCCTTTCTTTTTATTACATTTTATCCATTTTTATTTTTTCTTTTAATTCTTTTCAATTCATTTATTTTACATTCCGTTCACTCTATTTTATTCCAGCCCACTCAATTCCCATCCCATGACTTTATTTCATTTCCACTCTTATTCTTCCTATCCCATTTCAGTCCTCTTATTTCCATCCATATATTTAATCCATTTCATCCGTTCTATTTCCCACCTCTCCATTCCTTCCTGGTCAATGTCCCTATTTACATTCATTTCCATTTGATTGGTTTTCATTTCATTCCACTGCATTCCAGTTCTTATTCTTTATATTTCTTTTCAATTCACTTTTTCTTTTTTCCCATTCCCTTCTTTCTTTTCCATTCACTTTCTCTTCTCCATCCCCTCCCCTTTCATTCAATTCTATTTCACTGTTTTCCATTCCTCTCCATCTGTTCTCTTCAATTCCTTTCCCTTTTCATTTCTCTCCAATCCACCCCACTCTATTCTATTCCATTCCATTCTACTCCATGTTTTCTCACTTCATCCTCTCCCTTCATGCCCTTTATGGCACTTCATTCCTTTGTCTTTATTACTTTCCTTTTCAAGCTTTCCATTTAATTTCTTCTTTTCAAGTCATTCCATTCCACTCCTTTTCATTTCATTTAAGTTCTTTCCATCTCTTTCCAGTGCTTTGCATTTCCTACTCTTCATACCATTGATTTCAGTTTCATTTCATTTCATCATTTTATATTCCATGGCATTCCATTTCACCTCTTTTCTGTTTTTTTAATTTTGTTGCTTTATTTTTATTCTTTAATGTTATACTTTCCTTCTACTATATTACTTTTCTCTCATTTCCTCTCCATTTCTGTCCCCTCATTACCTTATTTTATTACTCTCTTTTCTGCTTCATTTTATTTCTTTTCTGCTTTTTTAATTTTTTAAAAAATTGCCTTATTTTATTACTCTCTTTTCTGCTTCATTTTATTTCTTTTCTGCTTTTTTAATTTTTTAAAAAATTGCCTTATTTTATTACTCTCTTTTCTGCTTCATTTTATTTCTTTCTCTCCATTACAATTTTCCTTTTCATTTAATTTCTTTCATTTGCCCTTCTTTGGACATCATGCCATTTTATTTCACTCCATTCTCTGCCTTTAATTTTTATTGTATTCCTTCCTGTCCTATTCAGTTTCCCTCCATTTCATTTATGCCTTTGCCATCTCTTTCAGTTACATTCCTAAAGTCTATTCCTTTTCATTCATTTCCTTTCCTTTCCAATCTTTCATTTCATTCATGATATTTACTTCCCCACATTTTTCTCATGGGAGATTTGAAGCAGTTTTTCTCATGGAAGATTTGAAGCAGTTTATATACAACACTACAAAATGGTGTTAAATTAGAAATAGAAATTACAATCAGAAAAAATATTTTTAACAATAGCAAGAAGTCAATATATGGGTAAAAAGTAAAAATATATGCTGTACCTACATGATATCTGCCACGATATCTCTTATATGTCTCTAAGCTTCCTGGTAACAATAAAACAGAGAGGTATGATTAGTTACATCATTCAAAAAGAAGAAAACTGGGCCAGGTGCAGTGGCTTACCCCTGTAATCCCAACACTTTGGGAGGTGGAGGCAAGCAGATCACTTGAGGTCAGGAGTTCGAGCCCAGCCTGGCCAACATGGTGAAACCCTGTCTCTACTGAAAATACAAACATTAGCTGGGCATGGTGGCAGGCACCTGTAATCCCAGCTACTCGGGAGGCTGAGGCAGGAGAATCACTTGAATCTGGGAGGCAGAGGTTGCAGTGAGCTGAGGTCGAGCTACTGCACTCCAGCCTGGGCAACGGAACAAGACCTTGTCTCAGAAAGAAAAAAATAAAAAAGAAGAAAACTATTAGTTCATCCAGGCATAAGCAAAATTCCAATAACAAGTTTAGAGCAGTCAAGTGATGGCTCCATAGTTCTAAGGACTAGTAGAATTACTTTAGAGAATGCAAGTGATCTCAACCCTGTCATCAGGACAGCCAGGTTACTCCAATTCCAAGAATGGACTTCAGATTCTATATTCTGAACAAGGCAGTGACCAGTCAGAGTTTATCCAGAGGAGGAATAAGAGAGAGGCCAGAACAGGGGCTCAAATCCATGTCCTACTGACAGGATTTTATTGGGTTTGGAAAAGAGAAAGTTTAGGGACAGAGAACTCCAATATTTTAGTGTCTGACAGGCTTCAAGTAGAGGGATAAATGTGTTCCTTCTTGTTCCAGAGGGCACATAAATTACCATGGAGGATAGGTAAAAGAGGGGTAGATTTTAGCCTAACAGACAGATGAACTATTCTTGAAAAATGTGAATATCCTATATACCTTTTTATTTTTTTGAGACAAGGTATTATTTCTCTTTCGCCCAGGTTGTGTGCAGTAGTGCGATCATGGCCAACTGCAGCCTCAGATTCCTGGGCTCAGGTGATCATCCTACCTTGGCCTCCCAGAGTGTTGGGATTACAGATGTGAGCAACTGCACCTGGCTGAATGTTTCATATACTAATATCTTAGTCAAGAAATTTTAATGTTAAGAAAGTTAAACCCTTTGAATGTAGTTCAAATGGGGATTAATTGAGAGAACACTGAGAAATATCAGATAACTCAATTTCAGAAATTACTCCTGGGCCTCTTGGCGACTCGAATGCTATCAAGAAGCTGTTTCTCTCTTATTATACAGTTTCTCGTTTTCACTAATCTATGAATTCATCTCATCCTTCTCAATCCAGATTGAATTTCTATGTAAGTCTCCTGGTCATTTCTTCTCTATAACTTCAGAGTATATATAACAAGATCTTCTGCTGCCCTTTAAGCGTTTCTAGGTTCAAATTCTCCATAGGAGAATCAGATTGGTTCAGGCCACGGTATGGATCATGTTTAGGTTTGTCAGCTCTCTAATCAGCTTTGAACTGGTAAAAACTTAGACACCTAAGTCCCTCTCTTCACCAGTGTCTGCGTAGGGAAGCCATGTTTGTTTCCTATTATTAGTCGGTCAAAAGGTCTTCCCAGAAATCCCAACCAGTAAGCTTCCTCTTATATCTTATTAGCCAGAATAAAGTCATATGGTGCTCCTTGTAGCAACAGAGGCTGAGAAAGTGGTACATTAACATTCCCAGTCTCTTCAATAGAAGCAAGCAAGGGAGGTGGTGTGGGGAAGAAGGTTAGGTCAGTCATCTCAGTGTCTGCTACATTCTGGAGGGATTAGAAGGAGCAAACCATGCAAACAGTATGGAAGGAAACATTCCAACTTGAGAGGCATCAGTAGAAAAGGCCCTGAAGTTGGTGTAGAGTTATCAGTTGCTGTATAATGAATTACCACAGACTTTGCAGCTTAAAACAACGTGAATTTATTATCTCACAGTTTGTGTGGGTCAGGAGTTCAGGCATTGCTTAGACAGCTCTTCTGCAAGGCTCTATAATCAAGGTGTCAGTCAAAGCCCAGGTCTCATCTGAGGCTTAACTGGGGATGGATCCACTTCCAAGCTCATGTGGTCATTAGCAACATTCAGTTCCTTGAAGGCTGTCATAATGAGGGCCTCAGTTTCTTACTGCCAGCTGGAGGTCATCCTCAGTTCTTTGCCATGTGGCCCTCTCCATAGGCAGCTCACGACATTGCATCTTGCTTCTTCAAAGCCAAGACAGAAGTCATAATCTTATGTAACAGGATCACATACATGCAATCATGTATATCCTTCCACCTTTGCCATATTCTATTGGTTAGATGCAAGTCACAGATCTTGCCCTCAAGGGGAGGAAATTACATAAAGGAAAGAATACCAGGAGGCAGGGATTATGGGGACCACTTTAGAGTCTGTTTACCACAGTGGGGAAGTACATGGGCCATTCCAGGAACAGAGATGTGCCAGTGTTACTAAAGTGTGATGAGAATGGAGGAAGACTTTTGGAATTTCCAAAGAAAGGAAAGTTCCAGTCTGTTTGGGCCCCAGACTACAGTGAGTAGACTGGGGGGTCCACCTAGAAACTGGAGCTCACATTTTCTCTTTGTTTAACAGGAGCTTGTGAATCCAGAGCCCAACACTTACGTCCAAATCAACCCCTCGGTCTAACGGAAGCAGAGATCTTTTCTCCAGGAGTCCTAGAGAAACCATGCTTGATCATGTATTTAATGACATTTATTAAGTGCATATTATAAGCCAGTCATTCTCTGTCATCTCTGTAGACCTTGTGATGTTCTACTGCAATGGGTTGGTCAGGCCCTGGTTCCCATAGAATCTTAGATTTTTGACTCAGATTTTTTTTCAAAGCGACAGTCACGGTAAAAATGACAGCCCGTGGATCTAGAGTTGGAGGACCAAGGTTTGAGACTGAACAGCTTAGGATATCATAGTTGCAGGCTGAGGATGAGCAAACACTGGACTCCAGAGAGAAGAGTGAGTCTGAGTCAGCCAGAGAGGAGCAGGGGACAAAGGCAGGGGTCAGAGAAGTGGCTTTTCAAATCATGATAGAAGATAAGGAACAAGGAGCTGTTAGGAAATTAAGACCTCTTAATAAAAGGAGAAAACACGTAGTGAAGTGAGGGATTGAGGCTCCTGAGGAGAGGTAGGCATGAAATGCTTAGAATCCTGAGAATTGCAGGGGTGGAGAGAGTCAGAATGAGATTTGCTGAAGGTAAAGAGAGTGAGGAGACAAGGATATCTCCATGGTTTCTTGCCAGGGCAACTGGATGATTGGCAGGTCACTTTCTGAGCAACTTTGGGATAAGGAGAGAAATAAAGAATTCGCTTCATGTCAAGAATTTAGACATGTCAAGAATCAGTTGGAGAATCAAGTAGGCAATTGTTCATAACAATCTAGACAGGTCATGGCTGGAGATACACATTTGAGAGTTGTCAGTGGGACTTAAAATTATGGGGCTGGATGAGCTCCTCTGTCAGGGGGGTCCCCAAGACCACCTCATGCTCAAAGATTTTCTAGAGGAATTCATAGGACCCAATTGTTATACTCATGGTTATAGTTTATTACAGCAAAAGTACGGAGAATAAAATTAGCAAAGGGAAAAGGCGCATGGGGTGAAGTCTGGAGGATACCCTGCACCAGCTTCCAAGTGTTCTCTTTCAGTGGAGTCACATGGTGTATTAGTCTGCTTTCTTTTGCCTATAACAGAGTATCTAAATCTGGGTAATTTGTTTTAAAAAGCAAATTTATTTCTTACAGTTATGGAGGCTTAGAAGTCTAAGGTCAAGGAGTTGCATCTGGTGAGAGCCTTCTTGCTGGTGGGGACTCTCTGTAGAGTCCTGAAGTGGTGCAGGGAATCACATGCCAAGGGGACTGAGTGTGGTAACATCTTAGTTCATGTTTCTCTTTCTCTTCTTATGAAGCTACCAGTTCCACTCCCGTGATAACCCGTTAATCCGTTAGTCCATGAATGGATTAATCCATTCATGAAGGCAAAGCCCTCATGAGCCAATCACCTCTTAATATTGCCCCACCTCTCAATATTGCCACACTGGGGATTAAGTTTCAACATGAGTTTTGGAGGAGACAAATATCCAAACCATAGCACAAGGGAACCCCCCCAGCAATGATGTGTGACAACGTGTGTGAAGCATTGCCATCGAGGGAAGCTCACCTAAACCTGGGTGTCCATGGTTTTTATAAAGGGTCAGTCACTGAACCTCCAGACTCCTAGAAGGAAAGCAGATGTTCCTAGATAAATTACATTGTTAGTATAAACCATCTGGATAAACTGGTACAGTATGGCTCAAGGCCTCAGGCAAACAAAAGCATTCTTACCAGATAGAACATTATGAAGCTCAGTTCCCAGAGCTGCCCAAAGTCTAGTCAGGAAAACAGGACCTTCTGGGGAAATTACAAGGTTTGAGCAATAGGCCTGTTATGTCAACACCAAGCAGAGTGGATGAAGACAAGGCAAGGGACAGGCTGACAGCTGATTCCTGGGTTCCTCCGATGTTTACAGGAGAGATCAAGCAAAGGAGACAAAAAAGGACTGTTAACACAGGGGGGAAACCAACACTGAAAACTCCTGGAAATGAAGACAGAGTTTTCAGAATGGGTTGTTGCTATCCTTGGAGCTGAATGGCTATCATAATGATGATAACGTTAATTCAGATTTTAAAAATTAATCATTAGATGTGATACAAGAGACCGGAATTAGGATCTTAAGGGTTGCACTCAGTAGTACCAGAAACACCACCCTATTTGAACCCTGGGAACTTTCCTTTTCCCTGCCAAGAAATGTCCCCCTCCAGATCATGCCCTTCTACCCTCTCGTGACTCTTACTTTTGTTTTCTAGTATTTATAGTAAATGGATTCATAATCTTCTTGCTCTTCACTGTATCTTGAGCCCTTACCCAATTCATGGCCAATAAACAGAACCTTAATATAAACTTTGGTCTCAGCTCTTCCTGACAGTTGACAGATAAATCTCTAGATTAGATGGGCATCTTTCTAGAATGTTCCTGAGTGGTAACTCTTTTTTTAAATTTTTATTTATTTATTCATTCGTGTATTTATTTATTTTGAGACAGGGTCTGGCTCTGTCGCTGAGGCTGGAGTGTAGTAGCGTGATCTTGGTTCACTGCAACCTCCGCCTCCTGGGCTCAAGCAATCCTTCCTGCCTCAGCCTCCTGAGTAGCTGGGACTACAGGCTTGTGCCACCAGGCCCAGCTAATATTTGTATTTTTTGTAGAGACGGAGTTTCACCATGTTGCCCAGGCTGGTCTCAAACTCCTGGGCTCAAGTAATCCTCCTGCTCCGGCTTCCCAAAGTGCGGGGATTACAGGCGTGAGCCACTGCGCCCAGCAGTGGTAACTCTAAAGTCCCTGTAATATTCAGGTTAAGTCAGGATTTATAGGTTCCTGGAAGTAAACATTACCACCTTGTTCATTCTGAAAGAAAATGAGACAGACTAAACAAAAGACAGATAAACAAAGTCAGTTTTACATTATATAGTACTAATGCTTTATTTTCTGAAAGTTTTTTTTTTTTTTTTTGAGATGGAGTCTCACTCAGTTGCCCAGGATGGAGTGCAGCAGCATGATCTTGGCTCTTTGCAGCCTCCGCCTCCCAGGTTCAAGCGATTCTTCTGCCTCAGACTCCTGAGTAGCTGGGATTACAGGCGTGCATCACCATGCTTGTCTAATTTTTGTATTTTTTAAGTAGACACAGAGTTTTGCCATGTTGGCCAGACTGGTCTCGAACTCTTGACCTCGTGATTGGCCCGCCTTAGCCTCCCAAAGTACTGGGATTGCAGGTGTGAGCCACTGCACCTGGCCTATTTTCTGAGTATCTTAGACAATTAGCAGAAAAATAAATGAAGTGAAAAAAGGAAGATGACCTAACACTCAAAGCATCCCATTCTGATTTTGTCATATATGTATTTGCAGATCAACCTGCAAGATTTTACATCTTTACACAACACAGCTAGTAACATGGCATTTCTATTTGTCCATTTTCTCTCTCAGTAAGGTTTTGAGGGTTTCTTCAGATTACTTATATTTATCTTCCTAAATTTATTTATAAGGGTTTTTTTTTTTGCTTTTTTGTGAATACATATGAACTTTTTCTGTTTTGTTTGCAAACTTAGTATTGCTTGCATGTAGAGGAAAGATATTGATGTGTAGACAAGGGGCAACGTAATTTAAAAGTTAAGAGCATGGACTCTAGAGTTGAACTTCTTGGTCTCAAATTCCAACTCTATCCTAATACAGTCTAGGGTAAGTTACTTATCTCTAGGCTTCAGTTTTATCTTCTGTAAAATGTAAATAACACTCTCATTTCACAAGAGTTGTGGTGAGGACTAAATGAGAAAAAAATATATATGTTATATATATTAAATATATAATACGTATTATATATTATATATAAAATATATATATCTCACAAGACTGCTTAGCACAGAGTTTCACATAAAAGTTTATTATTATTAACATAGAGTGTTACATAAATGTTTATTATTACTTGTTTCACATTTAATTACTTTTAAACTCTCCTTGATGTTAATTGCTTTTAGTTAACTCTCTCGAGTCTTCTGCTAATATCTGGAAATAATTTTGTATTCGCTGTATCCAATAGTTATAACATATATCTATTTTGTATTGAAGTTTTCTTTTTAAAACCAGTTCTTGTTAGACATACGCTGAAATGTAGCATTTCATAGACAAAATAATATGTAGAATTTGCTTCAAAATCACTGGGAGATGAAGAGAGTGGAAAGCACAACATAAGTGGAAATACAGATGAAACAAGACTGACTGAAAATATTTAAGTTGGATGACATAGGTCATGGGCGGTCATTGAGTCCCTACTTTTGTTTTGAAATTTACAAAATAAAAGGTTAAAAAATAAGCTACTTACTTCAATTTAGAAACCAGTGTCACATTTAACCCTCAAACTTCAGAGATATGCCCATTAAAAGAAAACAAACAAGAATGCCTCTTAGTAATACTCTTTTGGAAATGGTAGCCAATATAATCCAACATGAAAGAGAACGTCTAATTTAAAATACTGGTATGGAGAAGATGAAATTGTAGATAACTGTCTCAACAGAAAAGCCAAGAGAGTCAACTGGAATATTATAAGAATTAGTAACATTGCAGTAGGTTAACCAGATACAAAATAAGTATTTTTTAAAAGATCAACCACAATAACCAATAAAAGAAACTTTGGGGATAGAGATTACATTTCAAATAGTAATAATTCGTTGTTGTTAAAGGTCAGAATTTACGTGAAGAAAACTACAGGAGTGCTTTCACAAGCATTTTTAAAAACTGGAAAAGTATGTATTTTCATACAGCAGGGCTCCAATTTTCAGCTACCTGCCTGGTAGGATGAAAATTAACACAACTACCTCATAGGGTTATTGGGCTGGGTAATGAGATATTAAAGTGTTTAATACAGAGACAGGAACCTTTATTTAGTCAACGAATATTTATTGAGCATCTATTATGTGCCAGGTCTCTCTCTTTTTTTTTTTTTTTTTTTTTTTTTAGGTGTTGGGCATGCAGCAGTGACCAACATCGATCGATACAAATGCTTTTCCTTGTGGAATTGACATTGTAGTGGTGAAGGCAGACAGTAGACCAAATAAATACTTAAAATATATAGTGTGCTAGATAGTGAAAAGTTATTTAGAGGAAAAAAATAAAAGATGAAGCGGGAGGCACGGAGCATGAGGGGAGGGAAGGGTTTGCTTGCAAGTTCACAACGGGTGGTGGGGCAATGCCTCATGAGAAGATGATATTCCCCTAATGACCACACGGTGAGAGCCAAATGAATCCCTCAGGAGTGGCTGCCAGGGAGTGCGAACAGCACAGGCAAACGCCCGGGGGCTGGAGTCTGCTGGATCTGTTGCAGAATGGGGAAAATGTGCCAAGCAAATGGGCAAGAAATGAGGGCAAAGAGAAAAGGGGGCTGAGCGCGGTGGCTCACGCCTGTAATCCCAGCACTTTGGGAGACCGAGGAGGGCGGATCACCTGAGGTCAGGAGTTGGAGACCAACCTGGCCAACGTGGTGAACCCCGTCTCTACTAAAAATACAAAAATTAGCTGGGCGTGGTGGCGGGCGCCTGTAATCCCAGCTACTCAGGAGGCTGAGGCAGGAGAATCGCTTGAATCCGGGAGGTGGAGGTTGCAGTGAGCCGAGATCGCGCTATTGTCCTCCAGCCTGGGAGACAAGAGCGAAATTCCGTCTCAACAACAACAACAACAACAACAAAAACAGAAAAGGGGAGAGGTGGGGGGAACAGATCCTTCAGGCCTCATAGGCAGAGAAAGAACTCAAAATTTAAAAATAAAATGATTCTTTATATTTATTATTAAATGTAAAAACATAGATTCCTGAAGGGTTCGGTAGACGCTCCCTCCACCGTAAAATGGGGATGTCGCAACTGTCTCACAGGTTTCCCCCAGGACTAGAGGAGACAAGGGGTCGCGCGCAGCGTCTGACGGGCAGAGGGCACCCAGGAAGGGTCCCCGCCATTTCTGTTGGACTCTGACGACACGCCAGAGCGACTCCCCATGCGTCGCTGCACGGCCTTGGTCTCCCGGTCCCGCAGCTGGTCTCAGTGCTTCCCCTAGGCCTGCACATGCACAGGTGCGGCGCCCCGCCAGGCCCCGGACCGAACGCCCACTTAGCTTCTGCCGGGTCCTCCGCCCCGCTTCCTCGGAGGAGCCGGAACCCTGCCCACTCACCGCCCGCGGCGCGGAGGCTTCTGGGAATTGTAGTTCTGGCTCTCCGAGCCCAAGTGCACTTCCGGGTTCGGCAACAAGCGCAGCCATTGTCCCGCGCGCGGACGCTTGCTGTCTCCGAGCAGCTCGGCCCTTTAGAGTTAACCCCCAGCAGCCTTGCGAATGCTGACTAGGAGAGGGGACCGAACTAGCTTAACCCGAGTCGGCCGTGTTGTAGAATCGGGCAGTGGGTTGCTTAACCCGAGTTCGTCCTGCCGCAGAGCCGTGCCAGGCACTGAAGCGGTGACAGGCCCAGCCTGGGCTGCGGGCCAGCGGACGCTCAGGTTGGTAGGGGCGTGGGGCAGTGCTTGGTGTCCGAAGCGCGCATGCGCAGGGTCTACGCGGGAAGCTGGAAGCGGTGGTGAGTGTAGTGGGGAGACCTGGTATCTGTGCGGGTGGCGCTTTAGCCTCGGGTCATCGGGGTTGATGGAGTTACTGATACAGCTGTATATTCCGCGACTGTCCTCTGCGTGCATGCGCGGGTGCTTGGTCAGGTGGTGCTCTTGTCTGGGGCCTGAGGATGCCCAGGTTGCTGGAACACAGGGCACATGCATTGATGTAAGGGGACATCTTGAGAACTCCCCTCCTCCAATGCCAGGCTTATTTAGTGGAGGCCTGAGGATGGCCGGTTTGATGGAGTGCTCCATTGCAGATTGTGGTTTCTGGAGAAGAGGGGCTGTGCCACTGTCCCTTTGCTCTTGATCAGGTATTTGGGTAGGAAGCAAAAGGTTGTAGGTAAGATTCCGAGCAGGTGGCTCTGGGCTCCTGGAGCAGACAACGCGCTTCTCCAAGGTCTGGGGACGCTGTGGTTGGTGGAGAGACCAGATTGGAGTTGTAGATTCTTGTCCCAGAAGAGGCAGTGTTGCTAGTGAACCCTTGGTGGGAATCACCCATGGGCAGCAAACTCCCAGGCTGAAGGAGGGTATCAGGGCCTAGAAACAGGTTCTGGGCAGAGGGTCCCCTGCACGTCCTGGGGGTGTCTGAATGGAAAACAGAACCTTGAACTGATAGTAGGGACCTATGTAGGATAGTGTAGAGCTCTAGGGCATTCAAGATGGGCAGAGACTCCGGGTTGGAGATACAGAATTTGAGTCCAGGAAGGACAGAGCTGCAACAGCTGCCATCAAATTGGTAGCTGGGGAGGAAGCAGTATGTTGCCAGCATCGTTATGAAGCAGGTGTTGCTGAGACCTTTACTTGGGTACGCTATTTGCAGGCGTGAGAATGTGCAGGTTAGTAGAGGGACAGAGTGTGCTGCAGATTTAGTCCTGGGAAGAGCTGACTGCACGACACCCAGGCCCTCATGTTTGGGCAAGAGAAGGCCAAAGGGCCGAGTTCCCATTGAGCTGCTGTATCGTGGGCTTGAGAACCCCCACGCTGGCGAGTGCCCAAGTCCTGGGGCTGATTGTGGAGCTGTATGCTCAAGCTACTGTTTAGTTGTTGTAGTGTCCTGGCTGCAGGCAAATAGTGGGGCAGTTGACCCCAGAATCCACACAGAGGCTGTGGGTGCCTGAGATGCCCCGGGCAGGTTGAGACACAGGGTGAGGGATGTAGATTCTTGTCTCAGGAGCAGGGTGTGCCCCCAGACTGGCAGAGGAGCCAGGTCCTGGATGCAGATTGTGAGCACGAACCTGCTCTGTGGCTGTGTCAGTAGGAGGAGGGAGCCTAGGTGGGTGGCCCATGTGCAGTGGCTGTGGAATAGAGGCCTGGGGGCTCCAGTTGGGATCTGGTCTTAGGAGGCACTGGGCTGCTCCAGCAGCACTCTGCACATTTGCTGGCATTTGGGCATGGGCAGTCCTAGGACCCTGGTTCTGCCTGAGGATGCCCAGGTGTGTGGAGGGAGCAGTTGCAGGGGGGCGGGACTGTGTCAGGCACCTCTTATGCACACACCGGTGTTTGGTTGGGAAACAGGAGGCCGGAGATGAGTTTTAGACAGAGGGTGCTGGGGTCTTTGTGTGATTGGAATCCTGATCACAGCCTGATGGTGCCCAGGTTGGTGGAGAGACAGGAGCTTCCTGAGCCACAGGTGCCCTGAAAGATGTTTGGTCAGAATCTGGGCAGGTGTGCCTCAAGCAGGGGGCTGTGGAGTAAGGTGGAGGAAACAGTTTGAGTGCAATTTCAGGAAACAGCTGCATTGTGAACCTACACTATGCTGCGTGAGAATATGGTGGGAGCAGGGGAGAGAGTATGTAGGAGAGATGGGGTGCAGGGAGTGGGGTGCCTAGGGTAGGATTTGCCAGGGGCCGCTCTAGCCTTGGATCCAAAAACACCTAGTTGGTACAGAGGCACCTGAGCTTCTGAGACATGTATTTAGAACCTAGGTAGGGCTGCTTTTGTCTGGCTTGTGCTGTTGTCTGTTGGAGGCCCCCAGTCCTGTGCAGGCCTTGTTGTAGTTTCAGGCCTGAGTAAACCCAAGTTGGTGGAGGGACTGGTTTAGAGCTACAAATTCAGGGCCTAGGAAGGTGTTAGGGTGGGAATCTGGCTGGCACTGTTCAAGTAGGAGCCAGTGGACCCCAGAAGTGTGGAGGGAACAGGATGTGGGTACAGCTGAGCTCTGTGCATATATGCTTGGCTACTTGAGCAGGAAGTAGGTGGCCCTCTGCACTGGGTTGCTGGAGGGACAGGCCTGGCTGATGGAAGGGTAGGATCAGTCTTAGTTGTTGAATCAGTTCCTGGGAGCAGTGGAACTGTGTCACCAGCTTCATGCAGTTAGGCAGTGAGTGTGATTCTGGCCCTAGGAAGAAGTGCTGGTTTGGGGCTGTAGATTGAGGTTGGTAGGGGTAGGATGGGGTGAACACCAGGGGGTCCTCGATATGCCTGGTATTTGTGGGGATCCCAGGGCCCAGTGGAATAGGAGAGGGATGGACTGGTGCTGCAGACTTTGGTGGTGGGCAGAAGGCCATGTTGGGCATAAGCTGGGCTTGCAGGTAGATAGTCCATGGGCCCAAGATAGTGGAGGAACCAGGTTGGAGCTGTAGAAGCTTGGCCTGGGACAGGGACTGAGGGACTCTCAGTACATACACAGGTATTTGGGCAGGAAGCTGGCAGGAACCTCCAGAAGTGCATTTGCTATGGGAATGCATCCTGCATCCTGGGAGCAGGGGCTAATGGGGGTGGCGGCCCAGCAGTTCCAGCAGACCTGCGTCTTCATGCTGTACTTGGGGCTTCTCTCAGTGCAGCTCAGGACCTCAGCACCCTGCTGTGCCTGGAGGAGAGCATGGAAGAGCAGGATGAGAAGCCCCCAGAGCCCCCGAAGGCCTGTGCACAGGTGAGTGGAGCCACCTTTCCCAGAGAGACCCAGAGCTTGGGTCTGTCTGCAGCCTGACCCTCTGGGCTTGGGAGGCTGTGGCTCCTCCCTGACTCTCTTTGCAGCCTTTTAGGGGGTTTGGGGCCCTCATGGCCATCAGGCTTCTAACACTATATATTTTATGAATCTCCCTGCTAGTTGCCTCACCTTTTTAGCCCAGATAACTCTTTCTGGAAGGAATTTGGCATCCTGAATCAAAAGCCCTTAAAATACTGATTCCGTTTTGGCCAGCAATTCACAGCTTTTTTTGAGAATGAACAATTGGAAATATACTAAATGTGCGATGCAAGAGGATAGCTGAATGAATTACGATAAGACCATGAAATAGAATACACTGTAGCCATTGAAACTGATATGATAATGCAAATTTAATGACAGAAAAACTTATTTATTACCTATGTTAAGTAAATCGCACTTAGAAATCATCACCTTTTAAAAAGGGATACAGTTTTTGGGTATATAGAAAATATGTTAGAAGACTAAATATAGAAATCAGTTAACAAACATTATCTGTAGTTACTTTATAAGTGACTTTATCATTTATTTATCTGTATTTTCTTTTTCTTTTCTTTCTTCTTCTTTTTTTTTTTTTTTTTTTGAGGCAGGGTCTTGCTCTCTCGTCCAGGTTGGAGTGCAATGACACAATCCTAGCTCACTGCAGCCTCAAACTCCTGGGCTCAAGCCATCCTCCTGCTTCAGCCTCCTGAATAGCTGGGACTACAGGTGGGCACCACCAAGCCTGGCTAATATTTTTTTTGTGTGTATTTTAAAAATTTCTTGTAGAAACGATATCTCACTATGTTTTCCAGGCTGGTCTTGAACTCCTGGCTTCAAGCCATCCTCCTACCTCAACCTCCCAAAGTGCTAGGATTACAGATATAAGCTACCACACCTGGCTTGTATTTTCATATTTTTGTACAGTGCACTTTAAGGTAAAAATATTAACAATTCGCCAAGCACAGTGGTTCACACCTATAATCCCTTTTGGAGGCTGAGGTGGGAGGATTGCTTGAGGCCGGGAGTACAGGACCAGCCTGGGCAACATAGTGAGACCCTGTCTCTATAAAAATTTTTAAAAATTAGCCAGGATAGTGGTGCCCACCTATAGTCCCAGATACTTGGGTGGGTGAGGTGGGAGGATCGCCTGAGCCCAGGAGGTCTAGGATGTAGTAAGCTATGATTGTGTCACTGCACTCCAGCCTGGACAACAGAGTGAGACTCTGTCTCTAAAAAAAAAGTTAACAATTTGGAACATTTCCTACCACAAATATTCTTTGAAAACTCTTAATTTCTTAAAACCGTAACATTAGAGCTTCTCCTTTCTCTTCCTGAACAAGTCAGCCCTGAAGCCGTGAGGTGGGGCAGTGCTAGTGGGCACCTACAGTTGTCGGGGCTGCCTGCTGTGAAGAGAGTGTCCATGTGCAGGGTGTCAGTGACCAAGCAGGGCGAGGAGTGCATCTGCACAGGATGACATCCCAGCATAGTCAGAGCCCAAGTGGAATGAAGAAGTCGCTTGTACACGTGGGGCAGCCCATTGTGGGTGTCAGAGCCCAAGTGAGTGAGGCCAGTGTCCATAGATGGAGATCTGGTGTGGGGTGACGGGGTCAGAGCAGGTGAGCAAGGCATCCAGAGAGGGGGTGCTTCATTGGGGGCAGTTGGAGCCCAAGTGCAGTGAGTAGGTGTCCATGGTAGATGGGGTGTTGGAGCCAGAGTGGGGTGAGATGTGCACCTGTGTTGGGGGTCAGGTGCAGCCTGGTGTGGCATGACAGCATGAGCATGTTGAGGGTATCATGCATGAGGGTGGCCTGCAGGGGTGTCAGAGCCCAGCAGCATGTGGAGGGTACCGACACAGTGGGGTGGCCTGACGTGGGCTGTCCAAGTCCAAGTGGCAGAGGAGTGAGTCTGAGAGATGGGGCAGCCTAGCCCGGGGAGCCAAAGCCTAAGCAGGGTGAGGAGGTCCCCTTGGCAGAGCCCAGGGCAGAGCATCCATAGGGAGAGGGCGTCATTGTGGAAATGGGAGAGGAGCTACCTACGGGGGCTAAATCATAAGTACGTGTATGTAATAAGGGACTGGAGCCAGGCGCCTTGCCATCAACTCAGGGAGGTACAGATATGGCAAGAAAGAACATTTGAGTGGACTCTGGTGTGCAGTGGGAACTGGAGGTTTTATTTTGGGCTCATGGTTTTCAGTACACATTAATCTAGAAATATATAGAGATGTGTGCCTGTATCTGTGTGGGTATGTGTGCACACAGATTCCCTGTCTGTCCATGGAGGGCTGGGAGCAGTGACATCCTAATACCACTACGCATACCTGGTGCCCACATTTCACCTTCTAAATATGTTACAGGTTTTATGGGTTTATTGTTAATGGCTCTTTAGTGTTAAATTTTTTTGCTGTTACAAATAGCATTGATATAAATGTTTTGTATGGGATTCCATGGATACATGTGCAATTGTTTTAGAAAGAGTTAAGCAAATATAAGTTTACATTTATATCTTAATCAAAACTACAGGTAAAATGTGTGGGTTTTTGTTATTTTGTTGTTGTTTTTTGAGAGACAGGGTCTCACTCTGTCACCCAGTCTGGAGTACATGGCACACCAACATAGATCACTGCAGCCTGCAATTTCTGCGCTCAAGTGATCCTCCCACCTCAACCTCCTGAGTATGTGGGACTACAGGTGCACACCACCATGCCCAGCTAATTTTTTTATTTTTTTTGTAGAGACAGGGTCTCGCTGTGTTGCTCAGGCTGGTCTCGAACTCCTGGGATCACGCCATCCTCCCACCTTGGCCTCCCAAAGTGCTGGGATTACAGGGTGAGCCGCAGTGCCTGGCTGGTAGAACGTGTTTTGATGTGGCCATTGGTGTTCTAATTTAAGCGAGGCACTAGGTGTTTGCTGGGACTCTTAATGGTCCTTTTACCATTTTCTTTTTTGTGAGCTGAATTAGAAGTCTGTTCATTATATGGCTTTGGTCACATATTTATTGACTGCCTAACCAGTGTAAGGCCCTGTGCAAAGCACTGTGGGGAAAGATGAGGCAGACAGCACTGCCCTGCACGACTTAGTTCTCACAACCAGAAATGCGCTTCTTATACTTTCCAAGGCTACACAGGGAAAGCAAAAACGTCCTCTTTGTTGTATTAGTTATCTGTTATTACATACCCCAAAATTTTGCATCTTAAAATAGCCAGTGTTTATTTTGTCACACAATTTCTGAGGGTCAGGAATCCAGGTCAGCTTAACTGGTTGTTTCTGGTGCTCAGGGTCCCTGATGAGGTTGCAGGCAAGTTGTTGTCTGGGCTGCTGACTTCTGAAGGCTTGACTAGGTGGGAGGATATTGTTGCAAACTCACTCAGATGGCTGTTGGCAAGAGGTGCTGTACACCAGAGAGGCCTCTTTCCAGGGCTCTTCACAGCATAGCAGTGGGTTTCTGCCAGAGCAAATGATCTCAGTGAGAGAGGGAGAGAGAGCAAGAGCACTTAGCTGCACACAGTCAAGATGAAGCCACAATGTCTTTTATCATCTGATTTCAGAAGTGACACACCATCACTTCTTCCATATTCTGTTGGTCACACAGACCCACCTTGGTACCATTGGGCAAGGACTACACAAAGGCATGAATATTAGGTAGTAAGGGTCTTTGGGCGCCATCTCAGAGTCTGGCTACCACGCTTCTCAACTCTGAATGTCCTCTAGTTAATTTTAATTATTATCAGAAGATGAACAAGTACTTGATTTGGACCTGAAGGATATTAGAACCCTGGAAGGGAGAGAAAAATCAGGGGAGCCAAAGTCTTTGCTTTGAACGAAGGCCGTGAGTCCAGTGAGCCGATCTAGGAAGAAACCATCTGGGTATTGGGGCATCACCTTAGAGATTTTAGTGGCTCATACACAGGGAAGTAGCAGCTGATCCAGCGAAGGCCTTGAGCCAACTCTGAACCCTACCTGCCTTCAGGGACTGAGACCAAAACTGCTGCCAAGTAGGTGGTAGAATCTCACCCATCCACTATCATTCTCAACATTCGAAGTTGTGCAGGTTGTTGGTGGCCCTATGTGGATGGTCTATTCTGTATATTTCAGGACTGTGAGAATTATTCATGGATGATAAGGTGGGGCCAGAGAGGGAATTTTCTTGTGCAAGAGGACTAAAGGGATCCTCTTATCGGATGATTTCTGAGAAAATCAGGGAAGGGAACCTGGAAGGTGAGCTCCACCTTCCAGCTCCCAGGGCAGGAAGAGATGGAAACACACCAAGAAGTCTGCCTGTGTGACGCCTTGTGTTTTCTAAATGTCCTCACAGATATAGAGGGTTTCCTGCCAGTAGACCCCCAAAGCAAAGCTCTGAGAATTGAGTCCAGTAATACTTCTGTGATTTGATTAGAAACTTCATTTTATTGCCCCAAGAATGCCTCAGATTGGGAAAGGAATATTTGGTCATCTCTATTTATAGGTGAGCAAATAGCCCTAGCCCCAGGTCTGATTTGACCACTGTCTCACTATGAAGTGGACAGGTCACTCCGTGATAGCTCTGCTTGTCTCTTTCCCCCTGCTTTGGGTCCCATGGGGTCCCACCTGTGTTACAGAAGGAACAGTTATTATCCCCTGCCCACAACCCTTTTCTCTGTGCAAGTCAACAGTCTAATTCCTGTTTCCATTTTGTAAAGTCTGCAAAGAAAAAGGGAAATGCTCCTTTATGACGTAGAGAGGTGACTGTTGAACAAGAGGGTAATTTAAAGATGCTCCAGAGCATACAGAAAGTAGAGTAAAGGTTTTTAATTCTATTCCGATGTCCCAAACTCTGCACGTGTCTGTAGTCTTGTCAAATGCAGAGAACTTTTATTGTGCTCCTACTCAATACTGAGGAGAATACAAAGATAAAAAATATACAGTGCTTTCTAATATAGAACCCAGGACCCAGGGGAGAGGTATATAGAAATAGTAGTAATATGAAGAGAATAATTTTACTGGTATAGTAAAGGGCCAGCAAAGCTAAGAAGTCCTGAGAAAAGAAGAGTTGAAGCTTTCTGCTATCTGGGAATGCTTCACGGAGGAGGTGGCATTTGATCTGGGCCTTGGGTGATTAGACAGACTTCGGTAAGACAATGGAAAGCAGAAGAGTTTGTGTCAGGCAATCAGTGGACTTAAATGAGCTTACTAAACCGTATTACCATTAATTTCTGCACTGGTGAAATAGACATATTACTCTTTTCTTCAAAAAAAAGTTGAGGCCAGGTAAAGTGGCTCACACCTGTAATCCCAGCACTTTGGGGGGCCAGCATGGCAGGATCACTTGAGGCCAGGAGTTCAAGACCAGCCTGAGCAACATAGTGACACTCCCACCTCTACAAAAAATAAAAACAAAAAAATTAGCCAGCTGTGGTGGCGTGCCTCTGTAGTCCCACCTTCTTGGGAGGCTGAGGCAGTAGGATAGCTTGAGTCCAGGAGTTCAAGACTATAGTAGGCTATGATGGTGCCACTGCACTCCAGCTTAGGCAACAAAATGAGACCCTAGCTCTTAAAGAAAAAAAAAAAAAAGTTTAGATGATTTTGTGAGATGGAAATTCTGTGTTGAAGTACTCTACGTATTACTAAAAATACTAGGCAAATGATAGATTACATTGACATTATCTGAAGGAAACTGAGGAAGCTAAGATGTAAATTCAGGAGATATTCCTAAAATGGTCAGTAATCCAAAGTGAGTAGGACCTAGGGAAGAAGTCAGGGTGTGTGGGTGTGCATGCATGCACGGGCTCACATGCATTTGTTGCAAGCTTGTTTCTGAGCATTTAGTTTGTAAGAGTAAGTTGGGAGCAGGTTCTGGATACTGACACTTTGAATTTTCTGCGAAGAAAAGGCACCTAACAAAGGTTTCCTCTAACCAAGGGAGGGGCTTGAGCTCAGCTTTGCTTTAGTGCCTCCAGGAACCCCAGGGACAAATGCAAAGTTACAGGTAGCACATTCCATGTCCCTTCTCCTAGTGGCTGTTTATAGTCAGCATACATTTATGAAGAGCCTACTATGTGTCAGTAGTGATCTAAGCACGGTGGAGCCACGGTAAACAGGACAGACAAGATCTCAGCTCTTATGAAACTCACTCTAGTGGAAGAGTTAAATAAAAAGCCAAAGGTAGAAGAATATATGTGATGTGAAGATATGAAAGCAGGGTAAAGTGATAGAGTTGACTGCTGGGGTCAGGGCAAGGAAGGACATTTCATCCAGAGTCTACCTTGAGGAAAGATGAGCTTTCTTTTGTTTTCTTGTGAAAACTTTTAAACAAAAAGGTGCTAAGGACAGTTTTCATTCAAGAGGAGGTGCAACCATATTCTCCAAATAAAATAGTTTCAGCAGTTATGGCAGATAGTAACATTTTGGAATTTTGTTTCTGCCAAGTACCTGCTGAGAAAAACATGAAGTTGTCCATTTCTTGGTATTATTTCTTAACTGATATTAGCTTTTTCTTTAAAAAAAAATTAACTGACAGAGTGTGATATTAGCTGAAGGAGTCTGTAATAACTTAAAATACAGGTTAGCGTTTACGAATTTTCCTTTCTTGAGTAACTTTTCTCATTTCCCAGGCATTTTTTAAGAAAAGATGTGTTTGTCACGGGTGTGTATCAGGAATGGAATTTTTCTTTCAGGCCAGATAAGATTGAATCTATTAACAGTTTGGGGTCAAAACTTGTGGCTCCCTTGTACCATCTGTAGTTTGGTTGTGGCTATTTTTTGGCATTGTGAGTTTTATTTTTGTTTTCTGGTATTTTGGGCTATTTTGTAATGTTTATGCAGCAATTTCAAGGCAGTTTAGGCCAGTTGTGGTGGCTCACGCCTGTAATCCCACTTTGGGAGGCTGAGGCGAGAGGATCGCTTAAGACCAGTAGTTTTTTTTGTATTGTCTTTTCTTTTCTCTTTTTCTGTCCTTCCTTCCTTCCTCCCTCCCTCCCTTCCTTCCTTCCTTCCTTCCTCCCTCCCTCCCTCCCTTCCTTCTCCTATTTCTTTCCTTTTTCCCTTCCCTTTCCTACCCTTTCTTTCCCTTCCCTTCCCTCTTTCTTTCCCTTCCCTTCCCTCTTTCTTTCCTGTCTTTCTTTCTTTCTCTTTCTTTTCTTTTTTCTTTCTTTTCCCTCTTTCTTTCCTCTTTCTTTCTTTTCTTTTCTTTCTCTTTCTTTTCTTTTTTCTTTCTTTCTTTTCCCTCTTTCTTTCCTGTCTTTCTCTCTCTCTTTCTTTCTTTCTTTTCTTTTCCTCTTTATTTCTTTCTCTCTTTCTCTCTCTCTCTTCCTTGTTCTCTTCTCTTCTTTTCTTTTCTTTCTTTTCTTTCAGGCAAGTTTATTTTAAAAAGTAGGCTGGGCATGGTGGCTCACGCCTGTAATCCCAGCACTTTGGGAGGCCAAGGTGGGCAGATCACAAGGTCAAGAGATCAAGACCATCCTGGCCAACATGGTGAAACCCCATCTCTACTAAAAATACAAAAATTAGCTGGGCGTGGTGATGTACGCCTGTAGTCCCAGCTACTCAGGAGGCTGAGGCAGGAGAGTCACTTGAACCCAGGAGGCGGAGGTTGCAGTGAGCTGAGATCGCGCCACTGCACTCCAGCCTGGGGACAGCGCGAGACTCTGTCTCAAAACAAAAACAAAAACAAACACATAAAGAAGTAAAGGAATAAGGAATGGCTACTCCATAGGCAGAGCAGCCCCAGGGGCTTCTGGTTGCCCATTTTTATGGTTATTTCTTGATTTTCTGCTAAACAAGGGGTGGATTATTCATGAGTTTTCCAGGAATGGGGTGGGCAATTCCTAGAACTGAGGGTTCCTCTCCTTTTTAGACCATATAGGGTAACTTCCTGACAAAACTGTCATGGCGCTGAGACCAGCAGTTTGACACCAGTCTGGGCAACATGACGAGACCCTGTCTTCTACAAAAAATAAAAAGGTAGTGTAACTGTTGTAGTATGTGTGGTAGTAATGCAAGCAACACAACCTCTTGGCTTTCACATTGGGCCTTCTTTACATTGCAGCAGCTCTGGCTCTTTGATACTTATTGTGAACCTCACAATCTACCCAGTAAATATACAGTGGTGTTTTCAGGTTTGGAGAATCCTTTCCTACCTTTAAATACATTAATGCTAGCCATTTTTAATAACTATTCCTACTGTAATAGTAAAATATTTTCAGATAGATAAGGAGAAAAAATTGACACACTTATACCTTGGCCTCTCAGCATCAAGTGATCCTCCCACCTTTGCCTCCCAAGTAGCTGGGACTGTAGGCACGTACCACCATGCCTGGCTTATTTATTTATTTATTTATTTATTTATTATTTTTTTGAGATGGAGTCTCACTCTGTCGCCCAGGCTGGAGTGAAGTGGCATGGTCTCAGCTCACTGCAAACTCTGACTCCCGGGTTCAGATGATTCTTATGCCTTAGCCTCCCAAGTAGCTGGGACTACAGGTATACCATACCTAGCTAATTTGTTTTTTTTTTGTATTTTTAGTAGAGATGGGGTTTTGCCATGTTGACCAGGCTGGTCTCGAACTCCTGAGCTCAGGCAATCTGCCCACCTTGGCCTCCCAAAGTGCTAGAATTACAGGTGTGAGCCACCATGCCCAGCCTATTTTATATATTTTGTATAGACAGGGGAGCCTCACTGTGTTGCAGAGGCTGGTCTCGAATGCCTGGGCTCAAGTGATCCTCCCACCTCAGCCTCCCAAAGCACTGTGATTACAGGTATGAGCTGCTACACCTGGCCACTTTTATTTTCTTTTAGTTTTTGATCCAATGGCTTCTAAAGAAATGAGTTATCAAAAATTAGCAGTAGTTGCTTTTCAGTGTTTGATATGAGGAGGAGTAAAGTATCCTTGAATGGGCTATCATTTAACAGACTGAATTATTATATCCTGTAGGAAAAAACCTGAGGACACTACAAAGGAATTGTGTTGTTTCAGGGTGATTTTTAAAGAGAGAAGCACCTTTCCTGGTTTCCAAATATTTAATTAAAATAAGTGCTTTTGAAAAACATGGATGCAGCATTAAAAGAGAGACAGTGAACCTGCTCCTCAGTTCTACCCCTTCAAAGAATAACTCCTTTTAATGCTTTTGAGAACACCTTTCCAGATTTTTCCGTGCATATTTATATTTTATAGAAATCTATTCATCTTCTGTGTAATGTTCTTAATTTTTTCACTCAGCAATATATTATAGACATTTTTCTATTATTTATATGTATCAGCACATGCAAATTTATTTCTTCTTCTCTTGGCTGCTAAATGGTATTCAGTCATCTGAATAAAGCATAATTTATTTAACCAGGCACTTCCTAGTGGACATTTAATCTCCCTTCCCATCTTGCTATGATAATGTAACTTGCTAATGAGATTTCTTGTACATGCATCCTGAGGTACTTTATGTTATTTCCTAAGGATAAGTGCTTACAAGTAGACTTAATGGATGTTACATTACACTTTCAAAAATATTGCCTTTAAAAAACAAAAATAAAAGAATGTACATAAAAATGGAATAAACTCTGTACATGAATTAATAATATTGTACCAAAATTTCAGTGTCCTGGTTTTGACAATGTACTGTGGTTATATATGATATTACCAGGGAAAGCTGAGTGTGGCTCTATTTTTGCTACTTCTTGTGAATCTTTAAGGATTTCAAAATAAAGCATTATTTGTAAATACAGATATTTAATATATAGCCAATACAGGAGGGTTGTGTCAATTTATACTTCTTCTAAGAATATATGAAGCTCTTGGCCAGTGGGCTGCCAGAGCCGGAGTCATTAGCAACAGACTAATGACTGTGACTGTCACAAAAACACTCGATATGGTCAGGATGTTGGTTATGTACAGGGCTTGAGCAAATAAGTAAATATAAAGAGGAAAATGGGAGCCAGAGAAAGAAAGTATACATAAAGAAAGGAGAAAAGCTAGATAGAATAAAATGTGTTATTGAATTGTAATTGGAGGTATCCATGTGAACTTATGGTCTCTAATATCTACAGATAAGGATTCCCTATTTAATAAATGGTGCTGGGAAAACTGGCTAGCCATATGTAGAAAGCTGAAACTGGATCCCTTCCTTACACCTTATACAAAAATTAATTCAAGATGGATTAAAGACTTAAATGTTAGACCTAAAACCATTAAAATCCTACAAGAAAATTTAGGCAATACCATTCAGGACATAGCCGTGGGCAAGGACTTCATGTCTAAAACACCAAAAGCAATGGCAACAAAAGCCAAAATTGACAAATGGGATCTCATTAAACTAAAGAGCTTCTGCACAGCAAAAGAAACTACCATCAGAGTGAACAGGCAACCTACAGAATGGGAGAAAATTTTTGCAACCTACTCATCTGACAAATGGCTAATATCCAGAATCTACAATGAACTCAAACAAATTTACAAGAAAAAAACAACCCCATCAAAAAGTGGGCGAAGGATATGAACAGACACTTCTCAAAAGAAGACATCTATGCAGCCAAAAAACACATGAAAAAATGCTTATCATCACTGGCCATCAGAGAAATGCAAATCAAAACCACAGTGAGATACCATCTCACACCAGTTAGAATGGCCATCATTAAAAAGTCAGGAAACAACAGGTGCTAGAGAGGATGTAGAGAAATAGGAACACTTTTATACTGTTGGTGGGACTGTAAACTAGTTCAACCATTGTGGAAGTCAGTGTGGCGATTCCTCAGGGATCTAGAACTAGAAATACCATTTGACCCAGCCATCCCATTACTGGGTATATACCCAAAGGACTATAAATCGTGCTGCTATAAAGACACATGCATACGTATGTTTATTGCGGCACTATTCACAATAGCAAAGACTTGGAACCAACCCAAATGTCCAACAACGATAGACTGGATTAAGAAAATGTGGCACATATACACCATGGAATACTACGCAGCCATAAAAAATGATGAGTTCATGTCCTTTGTAGGGACATGGATGAAACTGGAAAATATCATTCTCAGTAAACTGTCTCAAGGACAAAAAACCAAACACCGCATGTTCTCACTCATAGGTGGGAATTGAACAATGAGAACTCATGGACACAGGAAGGGGAACATCACAATCCGGGGACTGTTGTGGGGTGGGGGAGGGACAGCATTAGGAGATATACCTAATGCTAAATGACGAGTTAATGGGTGCAGCACACCAACGTGGCACATGGATACATATGTAACAAACCTGCACATTGTGCACATGTACCCTAAAACCTAAAGTATAAAAAAAAAAAAAAGAAATAGATGTTTGATTTTGATGTAAAGAGGTGAGCATCTGTTTGTATATTCACAGCAGTTTTTTCATAGTTGCATGTGCACTTTTCTTTGTTTTTCTGTTGAGGCTACCTTTTACTGATTTGGAAGAAGTCTTAGTAGTATAGATTCTTATTGATCATGTGGCACCTTTTGCTAAACTTTTCTTTTTTTTGAGATGGAGTCTTGCTCTGTTGCCTAGGCTGGAGTACAGTGGCATGATCTTGGCTCACTGCAACCTCTGCCTCCTGTATTCAAGTGATTCTCCTGCCTCAGCCTCCCAAGTAGCTGGGACTACAAGTGTGTGTCACCATGCCCGGCTAGTTTTTGTATATTTAGTAGAGACGGGTTTCACCATGTTGGCCAGGCTGGTCTCAAACTCCTGACCTCAAGTGAACTCCCTGCCTCAGCCTTCCAAAGTGTTGGGATTACAGGTGTGAGCCACCGCACCTGGCCTGCTAAACATCTTATGAAATTCATCTGTTGATCTTTTTCTTTATGATTCTGGCATTGGTCATTGTAGGGACCAGCTCCACAGGGTCGGTGGGTCTCTCCCCATGTGCGGAGATGAGAGATTGTAGAAATAAAGACACAAGACAAAGAGATAAAAGAAAAGGCAGCTGGGTGCGGGGGACCACTACCACCAAGTCATGGAGACCGGTAGTGGCCCCAAATGCCAGGCTGCACTGATATTTATTGGATACAAGACAAAGGGGCAGGATAAGGAGAGTGAGTCATCTCCAATGATAGGTAAGGCCACATGGGTCACGTGTCCACTGGACAGGGGGCCCTTCAGTGCCTGGCAGCTGAGGCAGAGAGAGAGAGGAGACAGAGAGAAACAACTTACACCATTATTAGAGACTTTTAGCACTTTCACTAATTTGCTACTGCTATCTAATAGAAGGCAGAGCCAGGTGTACAGGATGGAACATGAAGGCGGACCGGGAGCATCACCACTGAAGCACAGCATCACAGGGAGACAGGCCTCCGGATAACTGCAGGTGAGCCTGACTAATGTCAGGCCCTCCACAACAGGTGGAGTAGAGTCTTCTCTAAACTCCCCCAGGGAAAGGGAGACTAGTAGTGGGTGTTTTTCCTTGACACTTACGCTACCGCTAGACCACGGTCCGCCTGGCAATGGGTGTCTTCCCAGACGCTGGTGTTACTGCTAAACCAAGGAGCCCTCTGGTGGCCCTGTCTGGGCATAACAGAAGGCTCGCACTCCTGTCTTCTGGTCACACCTCACTGTGTCCCCTCAGCTCCTATCTCTGTATGGCCTGGTTTTTCCTAGGTTATGATTATAGAGTGAGGATTATTATAATATTGGAAGAAAGAGTAATTGCTACAAACTAATGATTAATGATATTCATATATAATCACATCTAAGATCTATATCTGGTATAACTATTCTTGTTTTATATTTTACTATACTGGAACAGCTCTTGTCCTCGTCTCTTGCCTTGGCACTTGGGTGGCTTGCCGCCCACAGGTCATGCTGTATTCCATTTTATTTGCTTATAATTTTGTGACCCAGGAATTTTGGCAGGTCCCACTGGACAGTTCTTAGTGTCTTAGTGCTCCTTAGTGTCTTGGATCACTCAGTCAGCTGTATTTAGCTGCAACTGGGCTGGCCCAGAAGACCCACAAGGCCCAGGTCTCTGTGGGCCTTGGTGCTCCTCCAGGTATCTCCTCTCTCTCTCCACATGGTTAGCTGAGCTTACTACTGGGAGGAAAGAGGAGAAGTATGTTGGGAGGGATGCATTAAAATAGGTGGTATGTCAAATCTTAGCCTACTGACAGGAGGAGATTTGAGCTGCCACTTAGCTCCCTGATTATTTTCCTTTTTCTCATCTGTTTTGCCGTTTCAGGATTCTTTCCTTCCTCAAGAGATTATCATCAAAGTTGAGGGAGAAGACACTGGGTCTCTGACCATCCCATCTAAGGTAGGTTGGGCAAGGCCTCTGTCTTTACACTGAGAAATGTGCGTGGCTGGGAAGTGAGTAGAAAGTGAGGAAATAGGCTGGGCACAGTGGCTCATCCCTGTAATCCCAGCACTTTGGGAGGCTGAGGCAGGTGGATCATGAGGTGAGGAGATCGAGACCATCCTGGCTAACATGGTGAAACCCCGTCTCTACTAAAAAAATACAAAAAATTTAGCCAGGCATGGTGGCGGGTGCCTGTAGTCCCAGCTACTCAGGAGGCTGAGGCAGGAGAATGGCGTGAACCTGGGAGGTGGAGCTTGCAGTGAGCTGTGTTTGCGCCACTGCACTCCAGCCTGGGTGACAGAGCGAGACTCCATTTCAAAAAAAAAGAAAGTGAGGAAATGGAGATAAGAGTGGACAACTTTTTCAAGAAGTTTGGTTATTGTGTGAAAGGTAGAAGAAAGTGAAAACTTCAAGGACTTTTGAGATTGAGGGTTTTTTTTAAAGGGATTTAAAAGATTCAATTCAGTTTAAATGATTATAGGAAGGAGTTAGTAGAGGAAAAAAAGTTATTCATCAGGTGACAAGAGAGAAACTATAAGCAGAGTCCTTGGTTAGCACCAGAGAAATTAATTCAGAGGAGAAGGATTTATATAGGAACAGTGAGGTTGAGGGAATTATTTTAAAGGTTGATTTTTCACTGTGAAAAATCAGATGAGCATGATCTCTCACAAGGGTAGAGAAGGCTTAAAATAGCAATTTTGGATTATGAGAGGAAACAGGCTGCTCCAGTAAATGTAATAGGATTGCTGGTCAATCTGAAAGGTTCATTCAGAGATAGTGGCCATTAATTTATAATACTCTATCCTGCTGTTTTTGTGTATTTTTCCCTGCAGTGGCAATTTGTAGCCCACTTTCCACAGATAGCAGATTGACATTCAGATTCATTTAGTTTTTGTAATTTGCCAGGTCCACTTCCTATGGAGTGGACACTCCAAAGGTCAAGGGAATACTTGAAAGAGAATTTAAAAATATGTCAAGTAGAGAGATTAAAAAGAATGATCCATGGACCTTAAATTGAGTAATTAATACGGAAGGGATAAAGAGCCCACTAAGTAGAAATGAAAAAGAATATAGGCTGGTAGTGGTAACTGTAGACATTTCAGTAGCATAATGGCCCTGAACTTTCAAGGAACAAGAGTAAAGGGAGAAAATTGAGCCAGTGCAGTGGAGCAATCTGACATTGTAGTGAAACGTGGGCAGTTTTGTATTTGTGAGTCAAAAGGTGGAGTGTTTTATGACAATTTCAAGGTCTGGGGTGTCCCCCGAAGAGTGAGCTGATGAAGAGCAGCTTCAGGATATGAGACTTGGGTTAGCCATATGAATTGATGACTGAGAACACAGTCATCAATGTGCAAGCTTGAGGTTGTATCCCTCTACTACTAACCTTAGGCATATGTCTTAATTTCTCTGACTCCCTTGGTCTTCATAAGAAAAAAATAGTACTGCTAATAGTGTTTTCTCACAGGAGCCCTGTGAGAATTAAATGAATAATCCATGTGACATGTTAGCACAATGCCTGACACCATGGTGGTGCTTCATGCAAACTCATAAGTGCTTCATTCAAGTCAGTTATTTTGATTTTCTCATCAGCTGACTATACAAGTGGATGCTACAGACAATCTGAGACAAGACAGTACAAGTTTTTTATTAGAGGATAAATCCCAAGTATGAATCTTCAGTGAATGGGGGTGGGGGTGGTGTTCAGGAGGTGGGTAGGACAGAGCTCCAAGAAGTGAGGTAAACGGCATGAGTTTCAGAGTAACTGGGAGGACATGCACTCCTTCTTTGATGCTGAGATCTAGGATGGGAGAGTATGAGCCTTCTTAGCCTCTGAGGACTGAGGAGGAGGGAAGTTGTCAGCAGGAAGTATAAGTCTCTATTAACACAGGGATGTATAGGGAATGTTTGGTGAGGGATATTGAAACTACAGTATTTTATTATTATTATTATTTTGAGACAGGGTCTCACTCCAGTCATCCAGGCTGGAGTGCAGTGGTGTGATCACGGCTCACTGCAGCCTTGACTTCCCAGGCTCAGGTGATTCTCCAAACCTCAGCCTCTGAGTAGCTGGGACTATGGGCATGCACCAGCACGCCTGGCTAACTTTTTGTGTTTTTAGTAGAGACAGGGTTTCACCATGTTGCCCAGGCTGGTCTTGAACTCCTGGGCTGAAATGATCCATCCACCTTGGTCTCCCAAAGTGCTGGGGTTATAGGCATGAGCCACCACACCTGTCCTATTTTATTGTTACAAAAGATGAGTTTCAAGGGCAGTTGAAGATTTTGGGAAGGAGTTTTCAGGCATGAGGAATTTGGCAGAAGTGAGAAGAATAGAATAAGTGGGATAGAAGTCCAGAAAAGCTAGTATCTACACACTGAGGGGCCTTTTCAAATGGGTATGTGGTACAGCTTGTGAGATTCAGGTGAGGGGAGATGACTTAAATCAATTTGGGTGAGGGTTATTTTGATATCTTAGAATGTTTATTGATCGTGTACATTCACTTACTGAAATAATTTGTTAAATATAAATGTAATATCTACTATATATAAACACTATGCTAAACATTGGAGTTACATTTGCAAACTGTAAATACCTTGTCCCTGCCTTCATGGATCATGGCCTAGTGACAGAGATGACCATTATGCAAATAATGGAACTTTGAGACTATATAGTTGGGAGTGGAGTGGGGGTGCTAATTTAGTTTAGTATTATCTGTTTGACAGGTGAACAAGCTTTATACTAAAGAGACCTATATTAAACAGAAAGGGAGAGTGTTTATTAAAAAGAAGCATGCATTACAGATTGAAAGACAATACCTTAAAAATTAATGTTAAATATAGGTGGCAGTTGGCAAGTTATTTTTTGAATTTCACGTTGGGCTAATCATGAAAACATTTGAGGTTTCAGTGAAATTTTTAGGCTCAAACTTAGAGGCATATACAGCAGTATTTTGCATGTGTTTTCATGGTATTCAGGACCCTGTATCCTATTCATGAACTGCAGCTCAAGAATGCCTGGTCTATTTAAAGAGCCTTTAGTGGCAAGAGGCATTTGACTTCCCCTTGCCTTTGCTGTGCCTGGGTAAGGACAGATCACCTTTAGCACTTCTTTTTTTTTTTTTTCTTAAGTTCCTAGAAGTTTTCTTTTATTATTAATTTTTGCACACAAAACAATAAACATTTTCTAAAAATACATACAAACAAAAAGATGTGTATCAAACATATTAGGAAGGTTGCACATGGGAAGACGGGGAATAGAAATGGGGAGTGGGAATTAAAGAAAATAAATGAGAGAGGGACTTTATATGGATCAATGATAATAACTCAATCCTCTATTTGACAAAGAAGAAGGAGAAGGAAGAGGAAGAAAAAGAAAGTGGGATAAAGGATCAGAAAGGGAGGAAAATAGAAAAAATTAGAGTATGACTCCAGGGTAGACCTGTTTTGTTGTCACTGGGTTGGTTGGTTGGTTTGTCTGTTGTATTTTTCATATGTTTCGCCATGTTGGCCAGGCTGATCTCGAACTCCTAGCATGAAGTGATCAACTCGCCTCGGCCTCCCAGAGTGCTGGGACTACAGGCGTGAGCCACCACGTCCAGCCCCCACATTGCTTCTGGCCTCCATGGTAGACCTCCCAGATGGGGCGGCCGGGCAGAGGTGCTCCTCACTTCTTCCCAGACGGGGCAGCCAGGCAGAGGCGCTCCTCACTTCTTCCCAGAGGGGGCGGCCAGGCAGAGGCGCTCCTCACTTCTTCCCAGACGGGGCGGCCGGGCAGAGGCGCTCCTCACTTCCTCCCAGACGGGGCGGCCGGGCAGAGGCGCTCCTCACTTCCCAGACGGGGCGGCTGGGCAGAGGCGCTCCTCACTTCCCAGACGATGGGTGGCCGGGCAGAGGCGCTCCTCACTTCCCAGACGATGGGTGGCCGGGCAGAGGCGCTCCTCACTTCCCAGATGATGGGTGGCCGGGCAGAGGCGCTCCTCACTTCCCAGACGATGGGTGGCCAGGCAGAGGCGCTCCTCACTTCCCAGATGATGGGTGGCCGGGCAGAGGCGCTCCTCACTTCTTCCCAGACGGGGCGGCCGGGCAGAGGCGCTCCTCACTTCCCAGACGGGGCGGCCGGGCAGAGGCGCTCCTCACTTCCCAGACGATGGGTGGCCGGGCAGAGGTGCTCCTCACTTCCCAGACGATGGGTGGCCGGGCAGAGGCGCTCCTCACTTCCCAGACGATGGGTGGCCGGGCAGAGGCGCTCCTCACTTCCCAGATGATGGGTGGCCGGGCAGAGGCGCTCCTCACTTCCCAGATGGGGTGGCCGGGCAGAGACGCTCCCCACCTCCCAGACGGGGTGGCGGCTAGGCAGGGGCTGCAATCCCAGCACCCTGGGAGGCCAAGGCAGGCGGCTGGGAGGCGGAGGCTGCAGCGAGCCAAGACCATGCCACCGCACTCCAGCCCGGGCAACACCGAGCACCGAGTGAGCGAGACTCCGTCTGTAGTCCCAGCACCTTGGGAGGCCGAGGCGGGCAGAGCACTTGGGGTCAGGAGCTGGAGACCAGCCTGGCCAGCATGGCAAAACCGCGCCTCCAGCCAAAGGAGAAAAAGCAGGCAGTGGTGGTGGCGCACGCCGGCAATCCCAGGCAGCCCGCAGGCAGGGGTAGGAGAATCACGGGAGCCGGAGGCAGGGAGTGCGCAGCGAGCCGACTAGATTCCAGCCTGGGCCACAGAGGGAAGAAAAGAAAAGAAAAGAAAGAAGGAGGGAGGGAAGGAAGGAAGGACGGACGGATGGACGGACGGACTTCTTTTTTGGATTAAAATTCCTGCCCAGTTATCTTAAGCACAGGCCCTTTCCTGCTTAGAGGAGGCAGCCCAAGAGACCCCATTTATATGGCAGTAATAACAGTGAATGCCTCCTAAAAGGCTCTGCTATGCAGCTGGATATGGATAGAAACAGAACTGTTATTTGAAGACTGAGTGTTCAGAACAAAGGTCACTTTGGCTCTCAGTTAATCTTTCAGTATCCTGAGACCTACTAATCATAACAGTACAAGCTAAGCACACCTAATCCAAAAATCTGAAATTGTCCAAAATTTGAAGGTTCTGGAGCCCCGACATAATGCCACAAGTAGAAAATTCTACACTTGACCTCATGTGACCAGTCACAGTCAAAACAGTCAAAACTGTTTCATACACAAAAATTTTTTTTAAATTGCATAAAATTACCATTAGGCTATATGTTTCAGGTGTATATGAAACATAAATGAATTTGTGTTTAGACTTGGATCCCATCTTCAAGGCATCTCATCATGTAAATGCAAATATTTCAAAATCTGAAATCCAAAATTCTTCCAGTCCGAAGTATTTTGGCTATGGGATACTCAGCCTGTAATTGCTGGCCTTTGTTGTTTCATCAGTAAACTCTGATAGTGGCTTTTCATAGATCATCGTAATTATTCATTCAACCCAATGATTTAGGTATTATTAGGCCTAATAAATAGAAATGGAGTAAACTCACCACTAAAAGACAATTGGGTCCGATGTGGTGGCTCATCCCTGTAATTCCAGCACTGTGGGAGTCTGAGATGGGAAGATTCCTTGAATACAGGAGTCTGAGACCAGCCTAGGCAATATAATGAGGGTCTGTCTCTACAAAATTTTAAAAATTAGCCAGGCACGGTGATGCACACCTGTAGTCCCAGCTACTTGGGAGACTAGGTGGGAGGATCACTTGAGCCCAGAAGATGGAGGCTGCAGTGAGCCATGATTATGCCACTGTACTCCAGCCTGGGCAACAGAATGAGGCCCTGTCTCAAAAAAAAAAAAAAGGACAGATTGTCAGATTAGATGTATTTCTTAAGCAGATATATGCCCTTTATAGGTGAGAAAGCCAAGTCTTTTTATCTTCTACATCCAGTGTTCTTCACCTATACGTACTGCTTTTCATTGAGGTCCACATTTCATTTTCTGTCTCATGCATTAGCAAAGTACAGCCTGTGGCTGTTTTTGTAAATAAAGATCTATTGTAATGTAGCCACACCCATTTGTTTATGTATTTTCTGTGGCTAATTTCTTGCTATAGCAGCAGAGTTGAGTAGTGTGATAGAGAGTGTATGGCTGGCAAAGTGTAAAATATTTACTGTCTGGCCTTTGACAGAAAAAAAATCAACCACCCCTGTTTCATTAGTTTCTTGGGAATTTGGAGGGAATTCCTAAGTGGGAATTCTGTATTCACCAGTGCAAAAGTCAGAATAAGCACCCTTTTTAAGGCAGACAAGATAAAATAGTTTATATCAGTCCTTATCTGGTGTTCCTCTTTGGAGTTGTAAAAACAGGTCTAGCATCCAAAACCCAAAGAGCTCACCCAGAGGGCACCTGTACATCTTGACTGGAATCTTTTGGGCACTGACAATTTCAGGACAACTCCCAGGTCACCAGATTTTCCTTTTTCCATCTGTCAGACTTTTCCTCCTCCATGAACTTTGGAAGGAAATGATGCCCAGCTGAGCAGGAATGTGTGTCCTTTTTTAGGAAGGAGTGAACTTCAAAATTGTGACTGTGGACTTCACACAGGAGGAAGAGGGTACTTGGAACCCTGCTCAGAGGACCCTGGACAGAGATGTGATCCTGGAGAACGACAGGGACCTAGTCTCCTGGGGTAAGAATACACTCCTTTTTAATGAAGATCCATCTACTGAAATGATTTCACATTCCGATTGATTAAGAACTGTGAAATTCAGCAGCCAGAATGATTTTGGCTGCATATAGATTGTGTTTGTGCTCTTTACCCCCCAGTGAAGATTAATTTTAGTTTGTAGAGTAGAAACAGTGCAGATTCTTGGGCTTGAGATTTTCAGTCTTCATGTTCCTAAAGACCAAAGGCTGGGACTAGATTCTGCAGTAATTTTCTTTTGTCCCCAGCTTTGAACACTCAAATTCCTATATCTTTCCTTATCAGCTTTTTGAACCAGATACAATCTCCTAGTTGGAGCAAGGGAAAGAATATAAAAAGAATTTTCCAATACATGTGTTCAAGTGAGAACCAGACACATAGGGGTCATTACAGGTGTAGAAGGTTCATTTGAAAAAATCCCCATAGAAGATGCCACATTTTTCTTCATTTCCCACCTCCTGGTGGACTGTATATATGACCACTTTTTCCATATATACTGTCTATTGCTTGACTTAGTAGCCACCCAGGCTACTAGGAGCAAACTTCTAGTCTCTCTCAGTTGGAATCACAGAAATTCGTGGGGCTCTATTAGCTCCTAAGGTATTTAGGGAACTGGATAATAATGCCCCATTCCTTTTCTTTTGTTCACAAACGTAGTTTCCTCATGTCTAACTGACACAGAGTAGAGTATTTAGCAAGTTTTAAGCCTTCAGAAATTCCTAGATATGTAGACACTAATCTCTTAGTGAATACCTGTGTAGCACTAAAGAGTGGAAAAGACTCTCTATTCTTTACATATTGCAAAATTGGGTTGCAATTCTGTAGGTTCTATGTAGATGATCTTATTTTGGAATATGCAGGTATTTGACATCCAGAGTCTTATTTATTCAGGCTAAGATTAAACCAAGATTACAGTAGTTCCATTTTAATGCTCTGTTGTAATATTGGGCTGTGGTAGTTCTGTACTTAATGTTTTATCTCACCCTTTTGCTTTTTCAACCTAGGTTATCGGTCAGTATTTGAAAACAAATCCATATATATTTTTCATACTTTCTTGTTAGCTTTATTGCATTTTTCCAGCTCTAATATTTTTTTGGCTAAGATGTCTTATATTGCTTTCTTTCAGACTTGGCAACTGCAGTTGGAAAAAAAGATTCAACTTCAAAGCAGAGGATTTTTGATGAAGAACCAGCTAATGGAGTGAAGATAGAAAGGTTTACAAGGGATGATCCTTGGTTATCTTCATGTGAAGAAGTTGGTGATTATAAAGACCAGTTGGAGAAGCAACAGGAAAAACAAGAGATACTTTTGCAGGAAGTGGCGTTCACTCAAAGGAAAACGGTTATTCATGAGAGAGTCTGCAAAAGTGATGAACCTGGGGAGAAGAGTGGTCTGAATTCCAGTCTATTTTCATCCCCGATTATACCCATAAGAAACCATTTTCATAAACGTGTATCACATGCTAAAAAATGGCATCTTAATTCTGCTGTAAACAGTCATCAGAACATTAATGAGAATGAGACACTATATGAAAATAATGAATGTGGAAAACCCCCTCAGAGCATTCACCTTATTCAGTTTACAAGAACTCAAACAAAAGATAAATCCTATGGATTTAGTGACAGTATTCAGTCTTTTTGCCATGGTACACCCCTATATATACATGAAAAAATCCATGGAGGAGGAAAAACCTTTGATTTTAAAGAATATGGGCAAGTTTTGAACCCCAACATATCCCATAATGAACAACAGAGAATTCCTTTTGAAGAGAGTCAATATAAATGTAGTAAAACCTCTCAGAGTTCCTCCCTTACTCAAAACATGAGAAATAATTCTGAAGAGAAACCTTTTGAATGTAATCAGTGTGGGAAATCCTTCAGCTGGAGCTCTCAGCTTGTTGCACATCAAAGAACTCACACTGGAGAGAAACCGTATGAATGTAGTGAATGTGGAAAATCTTTTAACCGCAGTTCTCACCTTGTTATGCATCAGAGAATTCACACTGGGGAAAAACCGTATGAATGTAATCAGTGTGGGAAATCCTTCAGCCAGAGTTATGTTCTTGTTGTACATCAGAGAACTCATACTGGAGAAAAGCCCTATGAATGCAGTCAGTGTGGGAAGTCCTTCAGACAGAGTTCATGTCTTACCCAACATCAGAGAACTCATACTGGAGAGAAACCGTTCGAATGTAATCAGTGTGGAAAAACATTTAGTTTGAGTGCTCGACTTATTGTGCATCAAAGAACTCATACTGGAGAGAAACCCTTTACATGTATTCAGTGTGGAAAAGCTTTCATTAATAGCTATAAACTTATTAGGCATCAGGCAACTCATACTGAAGAGAAACTCTATGAATGTAACTAGTTTGTAAATCCCCTGGGATTTATTCCTTTTTATTTCATTCTTTTAAAAAATGTATTTTAAGGTAGTACATGGGAAGAACTACTATAAAAACAATATATGCGGGAAAACTTCCAGTCCTCTGTTAATTATGTGTCTGAAATTTGTTCTGGAAAAGAAAGGGGGAAAATCTATGAATGACTTCTCAACCTAGCAATTCCATATACAAGATTTAAGATTCTTAGGACATATTCCTATGAAAATAATAAATACTGGCACTTTTCCTTGCAGAAAGCACTCAGACCTGAATCAGAGAATATCATATGCCAAAGCCAACTGCCAGTGTGTTAGACCTCTTTTTCAATAAAGAGTAAATGGAATGCTAACACTAGTGGGCTTATTGAGAAAATTGAAAGGTTGCAGTAGTGTTTAGAACGTAGGCTGGAAAACCATATTTTAGTGTATCATTTTACTACATGATCTTCCAATTAGATAGCTTGTAATCTGTTCCTTACAGTACTGGCTGTTGTTACATGTGAAGATTTTGTAAATTTTAGGAAAGTGTCTATGATATATAGTGAAAAATATGGGAAAGGAATATAGAAGTAATATTCACTTCTATAACCATTCTGATAAAATATTTGTGTATGGATTAGAATAGAAAGGGATTATGGATGTATCTATTCAATTTCTTGGTTTATGTTGGGCCTTCATTTTTGGAATGTATGCTGTTATGCTATGATAAATGATATAATGAGTAAAAATTATTCAAAAACAAAAACGAAATACAAAGATTTCCTTCTTTGACTAGGAAAGACTAAGCAACCAAATAGCAAAGATCCCTCAGGATAATGAGGTTTATGTTTGGAATAGCATGAGCAGATTACTACTCAGGACATAGATTCCTAGGAACGTTCCTCATTGAAAATAAAATAGATTCCTGGAAATAGGTAACTAGAAATTTTGGCCAGAAATGGTTTCATATGAAGAACTGAGAATGCGTGGGAAGTATAGAGGGCAAGTGGGCTTATTTTCATATATGCAAAGCAATATTAAGGAACTCTATTTTCATGTTTTTGTTCTTCCTCTCATGTAGTATTGTCTCTTTCCTCTGGGATATGTTCCCTGATGTCAGAGTCCTCTGAATAGAAGGGTGCTTCCCTGGCTCAGTGCTGAGCATCTAAATTATGCTTGCAAGAATGCTTTCATGAGTTTTAGTTACTCTTTGATATTTAAGATTTGATTAACTTGTCTTTCTGACCTTTCCCTTGAATCATGAATTTGAATCCTGTGGATTACCGTATATTGAAGCCTCTGATCCCAGAAAGGCAATAAGCTGAAAGTTGAACTGAGAGACCAGATAATAGAGGTTGATCTTGGGAAAGGAAAGAAAACTTAAAGGGTAACTGATGGGGTTATCCTTAGCAAAATTCTATCCCTATGAGATGGCCCTAAATGGAGCCATCTCTATGAGGATTAATCCAGAGATTGTTGCACACCTGGCAGTGTCAGGTCTGGGAAAACAGTTGCTGATGTTTTCATGGAGTGTGAAATACTGAAAGCTGCAGGCATCCCTTGGGGACCACTGACCCACACTTTGAAGAACCCTCAATGAATCTGAAAGAGGTTAAGTATCTTCTTGGGAAGGATGTATTCCAGGCTCCAGGCCTAGTCTTACATGGCCCAGTAGGGTTGAAAGACTGTGCCCATGCAATGGTCTTTTCCTAAGACAGTTGAACAAAGTTCCAAGTCTGTCTGTCTTATTTTACCCATCTTTAAGAAGCACAAAGGGGATATGAGAAAAACAAATGCTGAAATGAAAATTTTAACTGATATCTTACTTATCTCACAAGTCGTGTAAAGAAAGAAATGATATGGGTGAATATTAGATTAGATGGTTTAATGATCTTTTGAGTGTTATATATGAGCCATGATGAGACCTAGAAATTAAAGTAAAAATAAAAAATATATAAGCCATGAACATTCTTCATATTCAGTGACAGCCTGCCTGCCACACCCAGAATTACAGAGACACTCATAGGCCTCATAGGATGCTCCCCTATGTCTCCCATCTCTTCACCACCAGCCCTCAGGGAGTCTCATGTCTCCCAATTACTCTCCAATCATCCCTGGATTTCTGTAACAGTCAGGCCCTGACACCCATGTAACAACCAGAAACTCAGGGACCTCACAGGGCTCTGGCCCCATGTCTCCCAACTCTTTACTCCAGGCCCTCAGGTACTCTCCTGTGTCTCCCAGATTGTCTCTCATAATCCCCAGTTTACTGCAACATTCAGCTCCCCAAACCCAAGTATCACCTATAGACAAAAATCTCAGGGCGCTCTTCTATCATGTCTCCCATCTCTTCACCTGCAACCCTCAGGGACTTTCCTGTGTCTCCCAGCTCCTCTCCAGCCATCCCCAGCTTTCTCCTTGGGTAAGCCCCAAACACACAGGAGTCACCCAGAAACTCATAGATCTCACTGTGCTCCTCCCTTATCTCTGTCACCTCTATACCACCATTCCTTAGGGCCTCATCTGTGTCTCCCAGCTATTCTCCAGGCATCCTCAGTTTTCTGCAAGAGTCACCCCTCAGCATTCAGGAGAACCCTAGAGATTCACAGAGCTCACCAGATTATTCCCCAACTACCTCCATCTACACAGCAATGGCTCCCACATATTCCCCGGGGGCCCCACACCTATATTCCTTTACACTCAGAGACTCCCAGGGCCTCACAGTCACTCTTCATTATCATCATTCAGCTGTAAGTCCTTGCAAATCTCCTGGCCAACGTGATGCATTTACCTGCCCATTTCTCCACATTCCTGCTCAGGGTCCCACACCTAGCCACAGAAGAGTCCCTTCTGCATTCCAGCATCAAATACAGGCTTGTCCTTCTACTTGCTACTGCCACACACTTGCCAGCAGAAGAGGCGCATCTAATGGCCAACATCACCACCCAGGCAATCATCACCCCTCAGCTGTGCAGGGGGACCCTCCTGCCTGCCTGCCAATGTGGCTGCTGGCGCCTGTGCCAGTGCGAACCCCTGCCTGTCATGCTGACATCATCGATGGCGGCTTCCCTGTCTTTTGCTCCCCCAGCCCTCCCAAAGGCTGAGTTAGCCTCTATCATCTGGAATACAGTGTGGCTTCTGTTTTCCTAATTGAACCCTGACTTACTACGTTTATAATGTTTCTCTCTGCTCATGTAGTCTTTGATGAGTCAGAAGGTCCTTGCCACGCTCACAATGTGTGTACTGTGTCTCATCTACATGCACTCTCTGATGGGCAAGGAGGTACGAATTACGACTGAAGCCCTTACCACATGCCTTACACTTACAGGGCCTCTGTCCTGTGTGGACTCTGAGATGAACATGAAGATCTGAATTCCGACTGAAGCCTTTACCACACTCATCACATTTATATGGTCTCTGTCTGGTGTGATCTCTTTGATGTAAGTGAAAATATGAACTGTAACTAAAGCACTTTCCACACACTTCGCATTTATATGGTTTTTCTCGAGTGTGAACTCTGATGAGTGTGAAGAACACAGCTATACGCAAAATCCTTTCCACACACATTGCATTTGTATGGTTTCTCCCCTGTGTGGACTCTCTGGTGAATGTGAAGGTGTGTACTTTGGCTGAAGCCCTTTCTACACTCACCACACCTATAAGGTTTCTCCCATGTGAAACCTCCAGTGGACTTGAAGAACGGAGCTTGAACTAAAGCACTTGCCACACTCACTGCATTTGTAGTGCTTCTCTCCAGCGTGGACTCTCTGATGGACAAGAAATTTCGAGCTCCGATCAAAGCCCTTCCCACACTATTCACTTTTATAGGGCTTTTTCCCTGCGTGTACTCCCTGATGAATACAAAGAAGTGACCTAAATCCAAACCCTTTCCCACATGCATTGCATTTGTAGGGCATCTCCCCTGTGTGGACTCCGTGATGGTTGTGAAGGAAGGAGTTGCACCTGAAGCCCTTGCCACATTCTTTACATTTGTAGGGTTTGTCTCCTGAGGGGACTTTCTGATATCTGGGAAGGTCTGAGCTCTGTTTGCAGCCCATAGGCCATTCGTGGAATTCATAGGGAGTCTCGCCAGAGTGGGTTTTACAATGAACGATAAGATCTTGGCTCTGACTAAATTTCTTTCTATATGGGTCACATTTATAAGATTTTTCTCCTAGGTGAGTGCTGTGATGGACACGAGGATCTTTATCATCTGCAAAGGCTACCCCACAGTTATTACATGTGAAAGGCTGTGGTAATACATGGGCCACATTATGTTGTTCAACTGTCGATTTCATACTAAAGTTTTTCCTGCAGTTGGGATGTCTCCTTTACATTCTTGGGACTCATGATGATCACGTGAGGTCCAGTCGAGGCTGTCATGCCAAGCACATCTGTACAATTTCTCTTCCATGTAAATTCCCTTATATCTTCCCTGAGAGTTCTGGGGCTCGGTCATTATGTTGGCTTTCCTCCACAATTCTGGGGTAAGAACCTGTGTCAGGCCTTGCTATGCTGTGATATCCTGATTTTTGATAATGGCATTTACTACATAGTTTTCATTTTCAGAAATCTGAAGAGACATGCCTGCCCACTCTTCACAGAGGGAAACATTTCTAAATGTGGGGAACGCTCTTCTTGAAGGTTCATGATGTAATCCTGACTCCCAGTTAAATCCCGGATCCTTTGTTTCCAAATCTGCCAGCAATGAAGCACTTCTTGTGAAAGGTAACTTAACCCCTTTGCCTGAAGATTCAAAATGTTGTTTTTAATCCCATCTCTTATGAGAAGAAAGAGAACTTGGCTAAGAGAACAAGTCAATCATCTGTCCAGAGGTTTTGAGAAAACGAAATATGATGGGGTGGGAAGTTGTCCCTGCCTTCTATTGACATGTGAAACAATTAGAGCCACAGTAATTCTAACCAGTGAGCTGCCAATTGGAAATCAAGTGTTGTAGGGAAATTAAGAGAAATCTTGGCCAGGTGCAGTGGCTCATGCCTGTAATAGCAACACTTTGAGAGGCTGAGGTGGGGGGATCACTCAAGCCCAGGAGATCAAGACCAGGCTGGGCAATATGATGAGATCCCATCTCTACAAAAAAATTAAAAACTGGCTCAGTTTTGCCTATGATCCCAGCCACTGGAAATCTGAGGTTGGAGGATTGCTTAATCCTGGGAGACAGAGGCTGCAGTGAGCCAAGATTGTGCCACTGCATTCCGGCCTGGGTGACAGATCAAGACCTTTCCACCCCCACTTCTCAAAAAAGAAAAAAAGGCAATCTGAGGAAAAATTTTTGAAGGAAGAAATTCACCTCCCTGCTATAAGAGTAGTCGATAAAAAGCCTTTAATAATCTTGCTACAAAAGGTATGGGAAAGGCTCCCATTTTATGTAGTGTATGTGTGTATATAAATAATACATATTGATGGAGTGTTTTTTATATGTTGGGGAGAGTAAGGGACACAAAGGGTCACAAGAGGTTTCAGAAACAAGCAACAAGTCCTATCTCCTGATAACTTCTCTTCCTTCACATCACTGTCATATGGAGGACTATCACAAATGTTTGTGTACAACCTGCACAACTGTACGTGGTGAGCCTAAAGGGGATGGGGATAAAAAGGCAATGGGGATTGAAATGGGGATAAACACTGTGAAATATGGTCCTGGTGTTGTGCGGGGATGCATGTGTAAACCTCTGAGACAAGCTTTAAGAGACATCCTTTTTATTTTCCCCAAGATTCTTTGTCTTCATGAAAAGATAGAGACCACTCAGACCCTACAATCCATTTCCTGAAGTTCTGCTCTTTTAAGTTATCTCAGAATCTCAGACAGCCATGACTATGAGAATGGGGAACAGATACTGTGGCACTGTCAATGGCCTGGCACCCAGGGAAGCAAGACTATGGTATGTAACAAACAGGGGGCTGAGGCAGAAGAGGATGATCATATTCTTGGGACCCTAAGATGGGTTTCAAAATGGCATGATTATCAAGGTCAAGTCCCACTGGATACTGCTTCTGGTTCAAGGTCCTTTCTGGGTTGTTTTATTGAAAGTGACTTTAGTTTATAAGATAGTATCAGGGAAAGGGAGACCATGAGCTGCCCTGAATAGGGTTTAAGCAATGGTTTCCCAATTGTTTTGATTGTAACCCACAGTAAAATCAGCATTGTGACTCAGTAGGAATAGGCAGAAACATCAACACAGACTGCTTACTAAAACTTGCTCAGCTGATAGTTACATACTATGTGCAGTGTACTTTGATGAATTCTTTTGTTTTCTGTTCTATTAATCTATTTTGCTTTTTAAAAATTGCTAGTTATGACATAGTAATTTGATTTCAGGACTCACCAAGAGGGTTTTATCCTGCAGTTTGAGAAACAACTGCAGGGATATGCAGACTTATGCAAAAGGTCCTGTGTCTACAGTTTACGCTTTGGTTTCACGAGGTTATTTATTAAAAACACAGGACTTAGGACCAGATTAGGAGGGTTCAAATCCTAGTTCTTCTTATAAGCTGTGTGATTGTGGGCAAGTTATTAATTATGTGACTCAGTTGTTTCATCCATTGATATGGTTTGGCTGTGTCCCTACCCAAATCTCTTCTTGAATTGTAACTCCCATAATTCCCATGTGTCATGTCCCATAATTCCCACATGTCAGAGCCCCCACACAGAGTGCCTACCAGGGAACTGCCTAGTAGAGCTGTGAGAAGAGGGCCACTGTCCTTCAGACCCCAGAATGCTAGATCCACTGACAGCTTGTACCGTGTGCCTGGAAAAGCCACAAATACTCAACACCAGCCCATGAAAGCAGCCAGAAGGGAGGCTATACTCTGCAGAACCACAGGGGTGGAGCTGCCCAAGACCATGGAAACCCACCTCTTGCATCAGTGTGACCAGGATGCAAGACATGGAGTCAAAGGAAATCATTTTTGAGCTTTAAGATTTGACTGCCCTGCTGGATTTCAGACTTGCATGGGGCCTGTAGCCCCTTTGTTTTGGCCAATTTCTCCCATTTGGAACAGCTGTATTTAAACAATGCCTGTACCTGCACTGTGGCTAGGAAGTAACTACCTTGCTTTTGATGTTACAGTCTCATAGGTAGAAGAGATTTGGCTTGTCTCAGATGAGACACTGGACTGTGGACTTTTGAGTTAATGCTGAAATGAGTTAAAACTTTGGGGGACTGTTGGGAGGCATGATTCGTTTTGATGTGAGGACATGTCTAGCTGTCTGGCCGCAGGGGTTATTCAGGGATGCACCGAGAAGTAGTGAGGAGAATGATGAAAGAAAGACACAGAGAAGCGGGATTAGGAGGGACGGTCCCCTGATAGGGAAGCGACCCAAGCTCTGGTTTATTCAGTGCTTTTATACATGCCAGGGGTCAAAAGTCCACACAATAATTGTTTTTGTCTTCAATTGATGCGGCCTCCGCAGTCTGTCCTGTGCTAACCATTAACTATGAAAAGCCATTCACAGTGCTTCACTGATCTGGTAAGAACAGGAAGCTACCCATAACAGGATCTTCAGTGGTCAGGTCTTTGCCATGCCACCTACTTCCCTGTCTGCAGGCTTTGCCAATGCATGGGAATGTGAATTTGGCTCCCCACAGTTCCCCCTTTTCTTTCTAAAAGAAGCCGTTGATGATTTATCCGGAGCTGGGTGATGGCAGAGAAGGCTCCTCGGAGACAGACTGGGAAAACACAAAGAATTAATAAAACAATACCTGCAAGGGTGGCTAGACTGATAATTATAGCAGACAAATGAGATGTAGGGGATAACTTATGGAGAATAGACAAAATGCTATCAGCAACATCCTTTGGATTCACGATATCTAAATGTGCTTGTTGCATCTTTTGTATTTCATTATGTAGCGAGGCAACATCTAAAGAGAAGTTGTTAGCTGACCACACTCCATGAAGGTGTGCCTGCACTTCTTCCCAGCTCCATTGAGATTGATTGTACTCATGAGCTGTTATACAAATCCATTCATAGTCAGCATGACATTTTAGGGGGAGTCTAGTAGATAAGGCCTCTATCCTCATGCCTAGAAATTCAACAGCCTCTTCTAATGCATTCAATTTTGCATTGATTTTTAAATCAATTCGTTCTTGAGTTCCTAAAGCAGTACTAGTATTTTTTGCAAGATCGTTTACAAAGTGAGCAGTTTGAATAGATTTTGTGATAGCCACAGCTGCAGTTGCTGCAGTAGCTACAGCAGTAACAAGTGCTACTATTCCTGCAATGAAAAGTCCTAAAAATCGTTTGGTTCGGGTGAGAGACTCAACAACTATTTGTAATGCAGCAAAACCAGGATCAGTATACCAGGTCTCATTAAGATGAACAGGCAGCATCACAAAAGGAGGCTGCTGTAAAATAGCCAAAGTTAAGTTGAAATTGTCTCTAGTAACACAGTTGGTAAGGTTACAATGCAGGCAATGAATAATGTATTCCTTTTCACCTTGATGGGGAATGCTATGAGCTAAATGTGGGGACACCAACTTGCCCATGTGGACTTGTACAGTAATATTAAAAGGTCCAGAAAGGAACACATAGGGGGCACGCACACAGGCACGCAACCCAGTTCGAACTCGCTTGTGAGTGGTCTGTTCTGGATAGAGGAATTCTACCACTCCTAAAGCAGCGGCGGCTTGCCAAATGTGTTCTTGTACTCGTCCCTTCTGAGTGGTAATAATAGGCATCGTCCAATCTCCAGTAGCGACATTACGCGTCCCAGAAATGGGAGGAAGGTAAGCATATGGGCGAGACCAGTCAGTAAGATTAATGTCATAATGAGGAATTTGATGTTGAGTTCCAGGTAGATAGGCACAACTGCCATACAGGATATTTGGAGATAACATGTTGTCCAAGCCTGACAACAGGGCATGGGGGAAGGACATGAGGCGGATGTTGGCTGTTTGGGGCGACCGCCTCAGTGGAAAATCCCCAGAATGAGAGCTGCCACTGCACAATAGTATGTAACGCCGTAGGCAGATATCCTGCCACACGTCGAATTTCATGCCCAAGAGTAAGGCAGCCAGCCATTGGAGTAAAGGAAAGGCAAATAGGCAGTGTAGCAGTGGATCCTGTATAATTATATATGGTGGAAACAGGGATAATGAAGTCTCCATCTAAGCCCCCAAATAAGTCTGTGTTATTGGTATATACAGGCACATTAGCGTCATTCCACGTAACAGGACGCAAAAGAGGGGGTTCAGGCACATAAGCCCAGTAAATTTTCCCTTCAGTGGGCAATACCTGGAAGCTCAAGAGAGCCAGCATGGCCAGGAACAAATTTTCAGGAGTGAAGGGCTTGCCTTCAGTAGTAAGCATATCTTGTGCGGTAACGGCAAGACGCTTTATTTGACCCCAAGTTGGAAAGGGAGAGTTACGTGTTTCCAAGGCAAGACGGCGAGGGCGCTGACGACGGCAAAGAGCTCCGTGATGAACTCCCGGAGGGCTGCTCGGGGGAGTGTGCAGACTGAGGTTTCTCATCCGGCTCACCAGAAATCCGTTCCGCATGCCGGACGAGCCTTTCCGGAATCCACCGAGGTCCGCCATCAGACCCTTCAGGAAAAACACAAACACTCCCTCGTCCCCATATTAGCACAGGGTCAGGTCCATGCCATTGTCCAGTCAGTGGGTCCTTCCACCTCACAAGAGCTTTTGTAGATGCCTCCGGATGCCAAAACCGCTCAGCAGCAGAGCGTCCTGCGGCATCCAGGCGCAAAAAATTCAACACATATAAAGCATGATGCAAATAATTCGCAGGTGTGCGGGGGTAAAGTTCCCCCTTTTTAATTTTTTCAAGCTGATGTTTAATGGTGGAGTGTGCACGTTCAACAATACCCTGACCCTGTGGGTTATAAGGGATGCCAGTGCAATGTGAAATATGAAATTGTGCAAGGAAAGAGTGAAAAGCTTTAGCAACATAAGCTGGTGCATTATCTGTCTTGAGTTGCCGGGGAATTCCCAAAGTTTGAAAACAATAGAGTAAGTGAGCTTTAACATCTTTAACAGCCTCCCCAGAGCGTGCGGAGGCTAAAAGAAAACCTGAAAAGGTATCTACACAAACATGGATGTAACTAGATTTACCAAAAGGAGGGTAGTGAGTAACATCCATCTGCCACAAATGTAGGGGCTGCAAGCCTCGAGGATTAACTCCATAATGGGGAACAGGTTGCAGTTGAGGGCAGGTGGAGCAATGCTTTACAATAGCACGAGCAGCTTCACGAGTGATTTTGAACTGCAATCGTAAACTGAGCATTTTGATGATGTATGGCATGGGAATTAGCTGCTCGCTGGGCAGCATTTTCCGTGAGAAAACAAAGTTTATCAGCAGCTGCATTTCCGTCAGACAACGGTCCAGGCAACAGAGAATGACTCCGGATATGTCCTACAAAATAGGCAGCGGTACGCTGTCGACAACATGATTGTAGAAGTGAAAGTAACTGGTAAAGTTCATCATCAAGCAAGGAAGAAATAGTAGCAGATTCGATATGAGTGCTACTGCAAAAAACCCACTCACTGTCAGTATAGATGTTAGTGGGCTCAGAGGGGAACATTTGTAAGGCTTGGCACACGGCAAAAAGTTCAACTCGCTGCGGAGAAGAATAAGTAGTGGGAAACCGAAAAGGACGGTTGTCAGCGATGACGGCTGCAACACCTGTTTTTGAACCATCAGTGAACAAAAGGTGAGCATGGGCTAATGGTTGATGACAATGATGAAGAGGAAGAACAAGTGAAGTACGCTGAAAAAAGGTTAACAATTTATGTTTAGGGTAATGAGTTGACAATTGTCCAGTAAAATTGCTAAGTGCTATTTGCCAAGGAAGGTTGAATTGATAAAGAGAAACAATTTGCTGTTGAGTAAAGGGAACAGTGAGGATATCAGGGTCTTTTCCATATATCTGATGAGATCTGTTACGGCTGGCCATGATAAGTTGACTCACTAATTCTGCATAAGGCTGGATAGTCTTGTGACGGGTGGAGGGCAGATGTAACCACTCAAAAGGGGAGTGTTGCCAAAACACCACTGTGGGATATAAGTGAGGGGTAAGAATTAACAGAAGCAGAGGTTGAGTGTAATCTATGCGAGAAACATGAGCTTGCTGAATTGCAGACTCTACAAGTTGTAAGGCTAGTTTTGCTTCTGGAGTAAGAGTTTGGGGAGAAGTGGGATCACTGCTTCCTCTTAGAATATTGAACAAGGGTAATAAGTCAGCAGTAGTAAGGGACAGAAAAGGTCGAACCCAGTTTATGTCTCCAAGCAATTTTTGAAAATCATTGAGTGTTTGCAATTTGGAGAGGTTAAATTGTACCTTTTGAGGAGAAACAGTAGTTTCTGCAATCTTTTGACCAAGATAAATAAGAGGGAAGGTTTGCTGGATTTTTTCCTCTGCTATTTGCAGACCAAAGATAGGCAAATGCTGCTGTAAAAATAATAAGGCCTGTCGCAATTCTGCGAAAACCTCTCCTGCAATTAGAATGTCATCTATGTAATGTAAGCAATAAATGTGAGGAAACTGAGCCCTAAAAGATTGTAAAGCCATGGCCACATATTTTTGACATAAAGTAGGGCTATTAGCCATGCCTTGAGGCAAGACCTTCCACTGATACCTAGCCATTGGCTGTTGAAAATTAATAGAGGGTAGGCTAAAAGCAAATTGAACTTTATCACTTGAATGGAGAGGAATTGTAAAGAAGCAGTCCTTAAGATCTATGACAAAAGCTGGCCAATTTTTTGGTATAGCCGTAGCAGAGGGAATGCCAGGTTGCAATGCCCCCATGGGTAACATAGTGGCATTTACGGCCCGCAAATCCCATAGTAACCTCCATTTTCCGGATTTCTTTTTAATAACAAATATTGGTGTATTCCAAGGGCTAGTAGATGGTTCAATATGACCAGCAAGGAGCTGCTCCTGAATTAATTGAGTGGCTGCCAATAATTTCTCCTGAGTTAAAGGCCACTGATCTACCCAAACAGGTTCATTAGATTTCCACTGAATAGCATCTGCAGTTAAGGGGGCAGCTAGGATCAGTGGCCTTGGGGAAAACCCAAACCATGTCGATCATTTTTTGGTGTAACTTGTACTGGAGCAAGAATGCCAGTGTTATGTTTTCCTAATCCTTGGTTGGGGAGCAGTCCCTGCTGGAGCAACTGTTGGGACACAATGGGGTTTGGACTAAACAAATAAACGCCCATTTGTTGTAACACATCACGTCCCCATAAATTACAAGGTAAGTGGGGTAACACATAGGGTTGAAATTTTCCCTGGTGACCTTCTTGATCAGTCCAAGTTAATATTTGTGCACTTTGCTGGGGGTTTTGAGACATTCCAATACCTTGTAAATGAGTTATAGAGGCAGTAAGAGGCCATGAAGTGGGCCAAAATTGTAAACTGAATACAGAAACATCTGCTCCAGTATCAATTAAGCCTGAAAAAGTCTTTCCTTCTATTTGAAGTTGCAGGGTAGGTCTCTCGGCATCAACAGCCTGCAGCCAGTAGACATCAGAGGAACCAAAACCGCGACTGCCACACGCAGTAGAGGAAGCTGTTTGCCCTATTTGAGAAACATAGGGTAGAAGTAGAAGTTGGGCCACACGCTGACCTTTAGATACAGTGACCACAGCTTGAGAGGTGGAAGCCATAACTTGAAGCTCTAGGCAGGCTTTTGCTATGCCCTTCCAATCATTAGGAGGTAAAGCATCCTCTGCCAAAGTTTCCACCATGGCTAAAGTAAAGGGTGCTGTAGTTCCATATTGAACTACAGCAGCCTTAAGGTCCTTTAAAGTCTTAAAAGGCAGAGGCTTATGATATTGCTGATTTGTCTGTGGGTTAAGCCTGACGGGGAAAGCATGAAAACCCTCAAGAGTCTCCCCCAACATACGAGCTTGATGAAGAGCCCCTTCAAGGGGAGATATAACAGTTGCAGGCAAGGTGCTCAATTTTAAGGGAGGCAAGCAAGCATTAGGAGCCCCAGGGGGCTTTTTAATAAAGTTAGCTGCAAAAGCACGTACCAGGGCCTCTTCATCTTCCCCTGGTGAAAGCAGAGGTGAAGCAGGAGAAGTAGGCAATAGTAATTTTTCAGTCTCCTCACAAGACAATTTCTCATCTCTTGGAGACGGTTGATGACAAACAACCAACTTTTCCTCAGACATGATAGGGGCAGAAGGTTCCCCACTGGTTGTAGTCCCAAGGGGCTTGTAAGCCTCAGGGCAAGGCACAAGGCACTCCTGGACCAGGTTAAAAAGCCCAAAGGTATCTACAGGAATTCCATCAGGGCCATGCAGAGTATAATGCTTCCGCAGGCCTTCCCCCACCTTTGACCAGGTATCCATGTTAATAGTGCCTTCCTCAGGGAACCAAGGACATGCCTCTTGTACTGTCTCCAAGAATTTTTCTAACTGCTTAGTTTTTATAGAAGCCCCACAGGCATGCATCATAGATTGCAACACTTGAATGTAAAGAGCTCGTTCCTTAGAACCAGAATGTCCCATTTTTACTCCTAATGTATGACTATGCGCCCACAACTGTTTATACTCACAACTTCTGCAGAACTTACCAGAACTGGGCGTTCTTCTCACAGTATTTCTCAGGTCCCTGTTCGGGTGCCACCTCTAGCGGTCCGGCTGCAGGGGTTATTCAGGGATGCACCGAGAAGTAGTGAGGAGAATGATGAAAGAAAGACACAGAGAAGCGGGATTAGGAGGGACGGTCCCCTGATAGGGAAGCGACCCAAGCTCTGGTTTATTCAGTGCTTTTATACATGCCAGGGGTCAAAAGTCCACACAATAATTGTTTTTGTCTTCAATTGATGCGGCCTCCACAGTCTGTCCTGTGCTAACCATTAACTATGAAAAGCCATTCACAGCGCTTCACTGATCTGGTAAGAACAGGAAGCTACCCATAACAGGATCTTCAGTGGTCAGGTCTTTGCCATGCCACCTACTTCCCTGTCTGCAGGCTTTGCCAATGCGTGGGAATGTGAATTTGGCTCCCCACAGACATGAGATTTGGGAGGGGCCGGGGTGGAATGATATGGTTTGGCTGTGTCTCCACCCAAATCTCATCTTGAATTCTAACTCCCGCAATTCCCATGTGTCATGGGTGGAACCCAGTGGGAGGTGACTGAATTATGGGGGCGGGTCTTTCCTGTGTTGTTCTGATGATAGTGAATGAGTCTCATGAGATCTGATGGTTTTAAAAAGGCGAGTTTCTCTGCATAAGCTCTCTTCTCTTGTCTGCCACCATGTGAGACCTGCCTTTCACCTCCACTATGATTGTGAGGCATCCTCAGCCACGTGGAACTGTAAGTCCATTAAACCTCTATCTTTTCTAAATTGCCCAGTCTCGGCTATGTCTTTATCGGCACTGTGAAAATGGACTAATACATCCATAAAAGGTGGATAATAACAGCAACCATCTGTATTAGTCTGTTCTCACGTTGCTAATAAAGACATACGTGAGACTGGGTAATTTATAAATGAAAGAGGTTTAATTGACTTACAGTTCCATATGGCTGCGGAGGCCTCACAAACATGGTTGAAGGCAAAGGAAGAGCAAAGGGACGTCTCACATGGTGGCAGGCAAAGAGAAATCTTGTGCAGGAGAACAGCCATTTATAAAACCATCAGATCTCATGAGACTTATTCACTCTCATGAGAACAGCACGAGAAAGACCCCCCTGCATGATTCAGTTACCTCCTACCAGGCCCCTCCCACAACCTATGGGAAGTATGGGAGCTACAGTTCAAGATGAGACTTGAATAGGGACATAGCCAAACCATATTTCTATCTCATAAACTAAACTTAGATAATACCTAACTGTATATGAACCTCTGAGAAATGAAAATGAGGTTAGATATTTATAAAAAAGTAATCAGATAAGCCAACACTTAGATTACACTTACTATATACCCGTTAAGTGTTGACTATTGTAAGTTCCAACCAAACCAAAGTTCTCCCATGATTCCATTAACACTGGTTTATCCAAAACATTGGATAAACATTGACTTTTCCCCAGAAGCAACCAATAGATCAAGGTCTTTGGTGGTGTGTGAATTTTGTCAGTCTGATTCTGAGAAATATGAGGAAAGAATGAGAGCCTAAATATGTGAGGAGGGGAGGGAGGGCTTACTACCTGCATTGAATGCCCACGGGCTAGGGGTGCAAGATTTGAGGAGAGCTCCCTCACCAACCCATCACAAGAAGCCACATCCTCACACTGATCTGTAAAAGTTCATTAACTGCAGGGTCCTAACTTGTGCATGCAGCTCTTAGGAGTTTTCTCTCCAGTGGTCAACGTTCTCTTTGTGATCTGACTGGAATATTCTATCTGGTTTGAAATGATGATTTGAGGAAACAGGTCCAGTGGTCTGATGCTCAGTTACTCACTCACTGAGATGAGGTTCCTGAAGTTTTCCAGCATCACATCTTGGTACAGGTTTATCTGGGCTTTATCTAATAGTGCCAGCTCTTCCTTGGTGAAGACTGCAGCCACATCCTTGAATGTCACCCTTTCCTAAAACATCAACCACATGCCGCATCCTACACAAATGACAGGTGTTAGTCTGTTTGGGCTGCCTTAATAAAATACCATAGTCTGGGTTAGATTAAACAAACAAACAAAAACTTATTTCTCACAGTTCTGGAGATTGGAAAGTCTAAGATGAAGTACCACCAAGATAGGTTTCATTCAGGTTTCTTCTCTTGGCTTGTAGACAGCTGTCCTCTCACTGTGTCCTTAAATGGCAGAGAGAGAATGAGAGCAAGCTCTGTTGAGTCTCTTTTCATAAGGGCACTAATCCTATTGAATCAGGGATTCCCAAAGGACAATATTAATCAAATTATAAAATATGGCCCAGGACATAGGCGCAGATAAATCTATACTAAGGTGTTGTGCTGATACACAAGTCCAGTAGTGCTTCATGAGTTCATTTCCCATCACACAGCAAGGTCTGGTATTTTCACTTTTTCATGGCAGATTAATCTATTTTTATCATGTTAAAAGAAAGTAAGAAGACAGGGTAACTTAAAGCATTGGCTCCTAGATTCAAAAAAACAGAAAAGGGAAGAGGGAGATTATTAGGATAATTTAGAACATTTGGATATCCACCAAGTATTAAAAAATAATGGTATCAATGTGAAATTTTCTTGAGTATGTTAGCAGTAATGTGGAAATGTAGGAAAATGCTCTTATTCTTAGGAGATATAAGCTGACATATTTAGGGATGAATTATAATGATGCCTGCAATTTATCCCAACTGCGTCATCAAAATAAAATATAGAGATGTGTGTGTATATACATATATTATACATATGTTTGTGGGTGATTGTTAACAATTGGTGAATCTAGGTGAAGATTACACATTATGTTATTCTTTCATTTTCTCGATAAATTGAAATTTCTTAAAATAAAAGGATGCGGGGAATAATCTGATATTAATAACCATCTCCTAATCAAGAAACCAATTTTTACATGAAATATTTCTATTGCTGCATATATCACACTGCTCAGAGTTAAGTATTTCCAAATATGTTCTCTCAATAGACTCTGCATCTCTAAATAAAGGAGAGCTTTCAAACGAAAGTTGTAAGCAGTTACAAAGGACTGCACAAAGAATACGTTACTAACAATTGTCCAATTACCAAAATCTGACAATGATTAAAAACAAAATCTAGGGCAGTCAGCACTGTTGTCCTAATAGCACCACTCTCTCAGTAGCACTACTGTATGCCTTCTTCTGTGGGAGGCAACAAAATTGAATTGGAGTTAATCATTCAGGAAATACAGATATCCTGAAGCCCACTTGGGGTGTTCCAATGTAGGGAGAAGGGGTTAGGAATAGCGGTTCACCCAGCCTACTCCCCATTCTCCCTTCTCTGCCTCAACTGTAGAGCCTGGAAAAACAAAACACTCATTTCCCCACCACCCTTGTAGCTGGATGGATCCCTTGTAGGAATCCTAGGCAGTGACTGCCATAGGATGCAGGTATAAGGACAGCCCCCAAATATTAAGAAACCAAAATTTATAAGCCAATAAATACATGCAAAAAATCTTTAAATCTTTTCCTTTATGAAGTATTCTTGTAAAACCATTTCTGAAGAATTCTTGTAAAACCTTGAACCTGAATTTATTCAAGCATCTGGTGCTTCCACTTACAAGAAATACTGTGGATAGACTAACATATTGAAAGACACCAAAAGGAAGCAAACAAATGCATTCCAAATGTAGGAAAGAACACAGGACACCAAACTTGGTTTCTACAACAAGTCAATAGCAGGAGAGAATAAAGTAGAGGGGCAGATTTCTCTAGATTAAAAGAGATTATGAGATATAACAACCAACTATATGATAGTATAGACATTGTTAAGATCCCATTTGAACAAACCAACTGTTAAAATTTTTTTGAGATCATCAGGGAAGTTTGATTATTATCTGGGTATTAGATAATACCAAATAATTATTGATTATCTCATTAGTCCATTTTTAAGGAAATATATACTAAAATACATAGGGAGTGTGGTAAATTAGATTACTGTTTAGAAATATCCTCTTCCATGCTCACCAATCCCACTAAAGGACCAGAGTGTGTTTCCTTACCCCTTTAGTTTTGACTTGGCAATGTAACTTGCTCTGGCTACCAAAATGAAGCAGAAGGGATAATGTGCCAGTTCTAAGCCTGGGCCTTGAGAAATCTCACGGGTCCACTTGCTCTCTTGCCCCTCTGTCTTCACTATGAGGACACACCCAAGCTAACCAAAACCAGCAGAGTGCTACCAAATATTCATGGCATTGGCTTTAGGTCCAGGCCATAACCATTGAGGGCACTGTTACAGGAGGCTGGAAAAATGGTGACCTGGGTGATGTAGTGGTGAACATTTGGAAAACTGTTACTGTAATTTAGAAGATAGAATATGTACCTAATGAATCTTGGACTTGGGCAAGATGGTTTCCAGGCAGAAGGATAAAAGTGTGAGCTCATTCATTTTAGTTGCATATATAATAAGGTACTCTACGAAAGTGATATGCTCAGAGAAAAACCAATACCGTGTGAAATAACATGCCTCTTTCAAATACTTTGGGAAAGAAAAAAACTGAAAAAGAGATTAAGCAAATCTCTTTGGCAAAAAGTTAATTGTTGAAACTGCATGATGGGTACTGCAAATGGAGGATCATAATACCCTTTGCTGTCTTTTGTGTATTTTCATCATTAATTTTTTTCATGATTAAAAGAAAATCCTTCTGCTACACTGTGATGGCCTTTCTAATGTGTCAACTTGGCTAAGCTACAGTCCTCAGTTATTGAATCAAACACTAATCTAGGTATTGCTATGAAGATAATTTGTAGATGTGATTAAAGTCCATAATCAGTTGACTTCAAGGGAGATTATTCTAACTAATCTGAGTATGTCTGATTCAATAAACTGAAAGGTCTTATGAGCAGAGCTGAGGCTTCCCTGGGAGGGGGAGAAATTCCACCCACAGACAGTAGCTTCAGTCTGTGTCCAAGAGTTCCGGCCCACCCTTCCTGAGGGGCTGCCCTGTGGATTTTGGACTTGCCTAGTTAGCCCCCATAATCATATAAGTCAATTCCTTACAATAAATCTTTTAAAATATATCTCCTACTAGGTCTGCCTTGCTGGTTGAACTCTGACCAATACATACCCATTCAAATCTTGCTGCTTATGGAAGTAGACCAGCGACATTTAGAGTATGGTCATGTATATGCTGCCCATGCACTCGGATGCTGCGGCAACACCAAATTGCTATAAAAGTTTCTGAATTTACTCTTGATTCTTTTTCCCTCCTGGGGCAGTGACAAGGAGTTCATGGACTGGTACTGGTACGTGAACCACACTTAGAGTAGCACCAAAGTAGACGTCTTGAAATCTGTGAGTTTGTTTCTTCACTTCTATAAAGGGAGTCACATCACCTGCCTCACAAAGTCATTATGAGCAGATAAAGTACCTAATACACAGTAGTCGCTCAAAAAATGCTGACCTCCTTTCAGAAAACAGAAGTGTCTGGTTCCTCAGAATGAACAGTATATTTAAAGTGAAAGAAACCCTTAACTTACCTGGAACTTAATCATACCGTCTTCCTTTTAGAAAGGGCAGAATTCTGGAAAAGCTGAACTGCAAAGAAGAAAGCATCCATGAGATCATGGATCTAACAAGTTGTGAATGAACATTGATTCCTTCCTTATCTGTACAAGTTTCTCACACTTACTCCTGTCCCTAGATATCATCCCTTCTCCCTCTGAACAGACTGAACTCCTGCCTTCTCAAGACTTCCCTAGATTTGTCTCCAGTCCCTCAATCTCAGACCACTGTGTAACTCCTGTCTCTCTTCTCAAGCTTTTGGGTCAAAACATGCACATTCTTTTCCATTTCTCAGACTTGTGAATGAACTGACATAATCTACATCTGAATTCCGCTGGAAAAGAGGCTCTGGAATTGCTGATTAAGAGAGCAATGTCAGGGCTGGGCACAGTGGCTCATGCCTGTGATCCCAGCACTTTGGGAACCCCAAACGGGTGGATCACTTGAGGCCAGGAGTTTGAGACCAGCCTGGACAACATGGTGAAACCCTGTCTCTACTAAGAATACAAAATTAGCTGGGCATGGTGGCGGGCACCTGTAATCCCAGCTACTCAGGAGGCTGAGACAGGACAATCACTTGAACCTGGGAGGCGGAGGCTGCAGTGAGCTGTGATTGCATCACTGCACTCCAGCCTGGGCAACAGAGAGACACTTTGTCTCAAAAAAAAAAAAAAAGGAAAAAAAAAAGAGAGAGCAATCTCAGGATGACAGGGACCTTCTGCTATTTCCACTTTCACTTGCAAGACTTGATCTTGTATGGCCAGGCCTGTGGTCTGAAGGACTTGTAGTTAGCCAAGACATACAAATTAAATCCCAATTTTTATTATTATGTTAATCAATACAAATTTTGAAACATCTACAACTTGACTCTTGTCTTCCTAAACTCTCTCTCCAGCACCCATTCTATCCCCTGCTTTTGCAAGTATTGATGACACACCTATGACATATAAGACACATTCTCTGCTCTGGAAATGCTCACAGTATACTGAGCTATAAATGTCCTCAGACTGCAGGTAGACCAAAGTGGGTAGACAGAGGCCTTCTAAGCTTGCCACTTCATATACACTAAAGCCCCTTCCTGTTCTGCTTATGTCAGTGGATTCCCTTGCCAATTAGCTACCAGTTGGGTTCAGCCAATGGGGAAAGCCAGCAAGAGATCCAAGGAAGGGACAGGAGTGAAGTCAGAATATTTATTCCCCCAGGTTTTTCCCTAGAGGTTGCTGTGGAATGGCTATATTCCATATCCATTGACCAAAGGTCATGGCCTCCATCAGGCAGCTGTCATCCCATAAATCTTTCTTCAGGTTTTAGTGACTGCCTGCTCCCTTAGCCCTTCAGTCCTAAAGGCAGTAAGTTACCCTGCTATCACTAGCTCTGAAATATTGCAGTATCCTTTGTTGATTACCACAGCCTGCCTACAACTTTATAGACTGTCCCTTTATTAAGCTCTTCTCAAATTACCCAATTCGAGTGTTCTGTTTATTTTTTATTGGGATTCCATCTGATAAACCCTGTAAACACAATTGCCTCTGGCCTTTGTGGTGAAACTTACTGTATAAAATTGCCACTTTAGGCACAGTGGAAACTCCGAAGATTAAAAAAGAAAAGCCCAAAACCAGGTTCTGCCTTCTCAGATAGTGCTTCTCACACTAACTGTGATAAAGGACTAGTTTTTAAATTATTATTACGGTTACTTTCAGTCTGTCACAGACTGATATTTCGGTAAGATACAGTAAAAAGAAATTACTGGAAAAAGGAAATTAAGAAGGTAAGCAAATTAAAGCCCAATTGTTATGTTAATCAATAAGACAAAATTTTAAACATCTACACTCAAGTTCTCAAATTATCTGGTCACAGACCAATATCATTTATTGGCACTGGTCTGTGGGCTACCCTTTGAATTGCAGCTCACAGGGTTATAGAATCAGGTTGATAGAATATGAAATGTCTTTTTGGTAAATCCTTGGACTCTTTTTCTCTCCTTTCCTACCTTTAAGAGACATCATTAATCACTTCTTATTTTGGGCTCCAACAAAGGCCAAAATAAGGAGTGTTCAACTCATTAGTACAGCATGAATTACATCGTTTTACAATAGTTAAAACCTACCAAGAAAACACTCCTCCTTCCCCCATCAAAAAACTACAAATCCTAAAAAAAAAAAAAACAAAAAACCAAGCTGTAGTCTTTTATCCACTGTACTTGGTAAGGATCTTATCATTTAACAAGCACTCAATCAGTGTTTCTCAATATTAACAAATGCACAAATAGAATTGGCTTGGATATTATACATTAGACACATGTGCAAAGACATAAACTCACCCTCTACTTCCAGTACCTGTTCTCACTTAAGAGCCAATAATGGGACAGGCTTATTTTCAAGCACACATCTACACACATGAACTCACGCATATATGGTTGGGGGTTTGGTTTCCTGAATTTCTGGCTTCAAACACTACCTGCCTGTATCAAGTCAGGGCCGTGGCAGGAACCAGATGGCACATTCAAATCTGAGGGGAGTTTAATAAACAGGCGGCTTCCAATGGTGTTGGCTGGGGGTAAGGAAGTCACAGTGGATAAGGCTCTATCCTGGGAAGTGACAGGGAGGTGCCATTATAATACCTGGACCTTAAGAGGTAAGGGGAGGGAGCAGTCCCTGGAGCCTGGAACTGAGAGGACTGTGTGGCCAGGGCCACCCAAACCATCACCTGTTGTTTAGAAGGGCAGCTAATCTGTGACAATCCTGAAGAGAGAGAACTGGGGGACAAGATACTCCAACTCACACTTCTTCCTCTCTCCAAACTTTCCTGTTGAGACTTCCCATTGGCCAAAGACAAGCAAGGCCAGAAGGCAATGGCGGCCTTTCAGGGCAGACAGCAGGGTGGAAAAGGTGGAGAGCCAAAGGCATGGGACACATGGCACCTCAAGACTCTTGTTTTTTCCCTATCTGCCAAAGTCCACACAGCTCTCTCACACAAATGCCTTTCTCATCCCTCACCCTAACAACTACTCTGATCTGAGGAATGCATCAGGAATGAGACCAGATGCCCACATCAACCTCTTCAGGGAATGAAGACCTAGAGGAAAAGTGCAACTAAATCTGGAACTGCAATTGCCCAGGAACACGATCAGAAATGTAATAAATGCTGCTATTACACCTAAAATAATTAACACTAAATTTCTAACTTTATCTAATATACAGAGAGCATTCAAACTTCAAATTTGTTGAGTGTAATTTAACAATTTACATTTGCTCATGTGCTTTATAATCCTCAAAGTCCCTACTCCCTGGCTCACAGCATGTGAGGTGAGAATGGAGTTAACAATTTGGGGCAGTTCTTTTCTTTTTCTTTTTTTTTTTTTTTTTGAGACAGAGTCTCGCTCTGTCGCCCAGGCTGGAGTGCAGTGGCATGATCTCGGCTCACTGCAACCTCCATCTTCCAGGTTCACACCATTCTCTGCCTCAGCCTCCCCAGTAGCTGGGACTACAGGCGCCTGCCACCACGCCCGGCTAATTTTTTGTAATTTTTCTTTTAGTGGAGACAGGGTTTCACCATGTTAGCCAGGATGGTCTCGATCTCCTGACCTCGTGATCCGCCCACCTCGGCCTCCCAAAGTGCTGGGATTACAGGCGTGAGCCACCGCGCCCGGCCTGGGGCAGTTCTTTTCAAAATGTATTCGGTGACATTAAACTCCAGAGTTATTATAGTCTGAGTTGTTTCTTTATTGCCAGAAGACTGAACCTCTGCCCTGAAGTCAGAAATGCGCCGCTGGAGTCAGAGCTGCCAAAATCCAGAGTTCAGACCCAGGACAACTCCCCATCCAATAACCTAGGGGTGCTGAGCCAGAATCGCCCCCACCAAACAGCGAGAACAGCCCCAGCCATCCTCTATACCCAGAGACAAGCTGGTTAGGCAAATCCCTCATCCCATTCAGGGACGCACAGCCCCAGGCATTACTCCCAAACCCTGAGCCAGCGCCCCCCTGCCCTCATCCAGAGATGCACATCCCAAGACTGACCCTAAGCTTCGACCCGAGGAGGCACAGCGCAAGTCGCTGTCACGAAACGTGAAGATGCACTGTTTTGTCAAACCCAGGGCTGCTCCCCAAACTGAGCCCAAGCTTTCTGCATCCCATCCCCGGGAGGTTGGGCCGCTGAACTTCCCCACCCATGAGGCCTTATCATTGGTCACCAGTCCCCTCTTCCACTCCTCCTACTTCAGTCCACAGGGACTGGTCACAGCTGCACATCCTACACCCTTACTCCTGGCTACGCCTCCCAGAGAGGCGATAAAATAATGAAATGTTAAATAAATCACTATCAACGATGAAAAGAAGAAGTTTCAATATTTTACTACTTGGAAATGAGCACTTTACCATTTTAGTGAAGACTTTTATTATAGGTTCTTATTTTATAGGCATGTCTTTTAATGTTAAAACAACGGAAGTTTTCAATTAAAATTCACCTAAATATTTCCCTTCCCGCCCCCTCACCATGTTTTGTTTCTGTTGATGAAGACTCTGGATAATCCACAATTGCGATATAACATAGCCCTGTAATTTGTTTGCTAGTCTCAGAAGAAGCAGAAGGAATTAACAACCATTGTCTGAATCCTTAATAGGGGAATTGCAGGAGTACTGAGAGTCTCCTAAAAGAGACACATTACAACATAACAAGAAAACATGGGAAGTTTTCAGATTCTTTTTGAAAATTTCCCCTTGTTGGGACTTAGGCTTTATTTTACTTTATGTTATTGCATTTAAGATTTAAGATTTCTATTAAAGAAAAATTTGGGTTCCCTAATGGGGTAAGAAAATTGAATAAGAATTCCATCAGAGGCCCACAGTTTTAGCCTGGAAGAAAGCCCTGATAACGGGTGAGAACAATCTGTCTCCTAGGAATGGTCGCCTGGTCCTGCTGGCAGACGCTCTGTTTGGAATATCTGGCTGGCATTCCCTTTTTCATGCACCCTCGAGCTGTAGGGGTCGTGAGGCATTTCCAGTCCTAGACTAGACAGAGAAGTGAAGACTCTCACCTCTAGGCAACAGGCAGGAAATGGTTGAATACTATCCAACTATAGCTTGACATCGCAACTTAGGGCACATAAAGGGACAGTGAAATTCTTTTGGCTTATCTCTGTCTTTTGATGTTTACATGTTTGATGTTTTTATATATTGCTCTAAGTTGAAAGATTACTTGATTAATTTGACATACTTGAATTTTAAAAAACGAGTTCAGGAACATTTTTATTTTTGGCCTAATACAAGGTTAATTTTTGCGACATCTGTATCTATTGGAAAACAATGTGTGTTCTCTATCAGATGGATATACATACATTTCTATTTTCACCAGACTTGCTAACTGTGCTGTTTAAATTTCCTACATGCTTATTTGTGCTTACTTAGATTTTTTCATTATGCCTCTGTTAATGATTGAAAACTGCAAGTCAAAAAGGCTCCCAGGCTGGGCGTGGTGGCTCAAGCCTGTAATCCCAGCACTTTGGGAGCCCGAGGTGGGCAGATCACGCGATGAGGAGTTTGAGACCAGCCTGGCCCAATGTGGTGAAACCCCGTCTCTATTAAAAATACAAAAATTAGCCAGGCATGGTGGCAAGCACATGTAGTCCCAGCTACTTGGGAGGCTGAGGCAAGAGAATCGCTTGAACCCGGGAGGCGGAGGTTGCAGTGAGCTGAGATCGTGCCACTGCACTCCAGCCTGGGCGACAGAGCGAGACTGTCTCAAAAAAAGAAAAAAAAAAAGAAAAAGAAGAAAAGAAAGCCTATAATGGTAAATTTGTCATTTTCCTCTGTATTTTTTTTTTGAGACTGAGTCTCTCTCTGTCGCCCAGGCTGGAGTGCAGTGGCGCCATCTCAACTCACTGCAAGCTCCACCTCCCAGGTTCACGCCATTCTCCTGTCTCAGCCTTCCGAGTAGCTGGGACTACAGGAGCCCGCCACCACGCCCGGCTAATTTTTTTGTATTTTTAGTAGAGACGGGGTTTCACCGTGTTAGCTAGGATGGTCTCCATCTCCTGACCTTGTGATCTGCCCGCCTCGGCCTCCCAAAGTGCTGCGATTACAGGCGTGAGCCACCGTGCCCAGTCTGCTTCACTTTTCACAAGTCGTGTTATTAGGTATACAAGTGGCTTTACTTTTTAAAAGTCGTGTTATTAGATCTAGAAGTGGTGTATTCCTTTTCTGAAATACTTGGGACCAGAAGTGTTTCAGATTCTTTTTTCAGATTTTGCAATATTTGCATATACATAATGAGGTATCTTGAGGATGAGACCCAAGTCTAAACGCAAAGTTCATTTTGTTTCATATACACCTTATACACGCAGCCTGAAAGTAATTTTATACAATTATTTTGAATAATTTTGTTCACAAAGTTTGTATACAATGTTTGTGTGCATTGAACCATCAGAAGCAAAGATTGCCTTCATCAGATGACCAAAGAAAAATCAATGAATGAAAAGAACAGAAAGAAAGCAAATATTTCAGGGGTGGAATTTTCCACTTATGTCATGTTCACATTCCAAAAGTTTCAGATTGCGGAACATTTTGGATTTTAAAATTTAGTGATGCTGACCCTGTGTAAGTTTCATAATGGTCATATCTTCTTGATGGACCAAAAATTTCATTAACATTTTAAGTATTTTGCATTTTCACCTTGAGTTTACTTTTCAGTGAAGACTGTACCTGCTTTCTTTTCATTAGATTTCATCTATTATTGATTTTTTCACTTTGTCTTAAATTTAGTATATTTCTTTACCTTATTATTTATATACTCTTTATTATTATAGTTATTTTTAAATGTTACTTTTGCCTAATCTAAGAGCTTGTCTTTAGTCTGAAAATACACACTTAAATGGGTGTGTTAAGAACAAAGGAGAAAGTTCTTGTATAATTGATCTAGGAGCTGCTCTTACTTCCCAACTATAGAACAGTGACTCTGGCCTGTAATCCTAGTTGCTCAAGCAGCTGAGGTGGGAGGATGGCTTGAGCCTGGAAAGTTCAGGGTGCAGTGGGCTATGATGGTGCCACTGTACTCCAGCTTGGGTGACAGCATGAGATCTTATGTCTAAAAAAAAAAAAAGAAAATGAAAAAAATAGAACAGTGACCCTCAAACAGGAATGAAATAGCCTCCCTAAGAGTTTTTTGAATTGTGTAAGTGATCTTTGCTTGCTCCAGTGACTGGGGTATGAGTTTAGTATGCAGAAGTAAGGAATGCTAAACATATTGCATCTGTAAATTAATTCTCTCAACAAAGAAGTCATCCATTCAAAATACCCAACAGTAGCCCCTTGAAAATTACAGCTTTAAAGGAAAGAAAATGAGTAACAACCTCAATGAAATAAAAGGAGGGTAAGAAACAATCAAATCAGTAAAGACAAAGTCAAACTGCTGCTGTTTGCTGATGATATGATCATATACCTAGAAAACCCTAAAGACTCCTTCAGAGTGCTTCTAGAACTCATAAATGAATTCAGCAAAGTTTCAGGATACAAAATTAATGTACACAAATCATAGCTCTGCTGTACACCAACAGCAACCCAGCTGAGAATGAAATCAAGAACTCAACCCCTTTTACAATAGCTGCAACAAAAAATACCTAGGAATATTTCTAACCAAGGAGGTGAAAGACCTCTACAAGGAAAACTACAAAACACTGTTGAAAGAAATCATAGATGACACAAACAAATGGAAACACATCCAATGTTCATGAATGGGTAAATCAATATTGTAAAAGTGACCATACTGCCAAAAGTTGTTTCTAAATTCAATGCAAGTTCCATCAAAATACCACCATCATTCTTCCCAGAACTAGAAAAGACAATTCTAAAATTCATATGGAACCAAAGAAGAGCCCGCAGAGCCAAAGCAAGACTAAGCAAAAAGAACAAATCTGGAGGCATCACACTACCTGACTTCAAACTATACTATAAGGCTGTAGTCACCCTAATAGCATGGTACTGGTATAAAAATAGGAACAAAGACCAATGGAACAGAATAGACAACCCAGAAATAAATCCAAATATTTACAGCCAACTGATATTTGACAAAACAAGCAAAAACATAAAGTGAGGAAAAGACCCCCTATTCAACAAATGGTGCTGGGATAATTGGCAAGCCACATGTAGAAGAATGTGACTGGATCCTCATCTCTCGCCTTATACGAAAATCAACTCAAGATGGATCAAAAACTTAAAACCTGAAACCATAAAAATTCTGGCAGATAACTTCGGAAAAACCCTTCAAAACATTAGCTTAGGCAAAGACTTGATGACCAAGAACCTAAAAGCAAATTCAATAGAAAAAAATGAACAATCCCACTACTGGGTATCTACCCAGAGGAAAAGAAGTCATTATATGAAAAAGATAGTTGCACACACATGTTTATAGCAACATAATAAGATGTTTTATAAATACAAGTGATGAAATTCCTCTATTAAAAGTTTATTAGAGTTCATCAGTATTGATATAATCTCTGCAAATTAAAAAAAATTTTTCTTTTGTTGTTTGTTTTGGTTTTTGTTTGTTTCAATGCATGGTCTTGCTCTGATTCATATATATATGATTCATATATATATGAATATATATGATTCACATATATGAATATATATGATAATATATGATTCACATATATGAATATATATGATATGATTCACATATATGAATATATATGATATGATTCACATATATGAATATATATGATATGATTCACATATATGAATATATATGATATGATTCACATATATGAATATATATGATATGATTCACATATATGAATATATATGATATGATTCACATATATGAATATATATGATATGATTCATATATGAATATATATGATATGATTCATATATATGAATATATATGAATGCTATTCAGCCATAAAAAGGAACAAATTAATGCCATTCATAGCATCCTGCATGGAACTGGAGACCATTATTCTAAGTGAAATAACTCAGGAATGGAAAACCAAATATTGTATGCTCTCACTCATAAGTGGGAGCTAAGCTATGAGGATGCAAAGGCATAAGAATGATACAATGGACTTTGGGGATGGATGTGAGGGAAGGATGGGAGGGGGGTGAAGGATGAAAGACTACAAACTGGGTACAGTGTATACTGCTCAGGTGATGGGTGCACCAGAATCTCACACATCACCGCTAAAGAACTTACTCGTGTAACCAAATGCCACCTGTTTCTCAAAATCCTATTAAAATAAAAATAAATAAAAAAATTAAAAGCCATTGTAAAAAAGGCAAAATAAGATGTTTTATAAACATAAGTGATAAAATTCCTCTATTAAAAGTTTATTAGAGTTCATCAGTGTTGATATCATCTTTCCAAATTAAAAAAATGTTTTCTGTTTGTTGTTTGTTTTGGTTTTTGTTTGTTTGTTTTGATGCATGGCCTCTGTTGCTTACTGCAGCCTCAACTTCCTGGGCATGAGTGATCTTCCCATCTCAGTGTCCCAAGTAACTGGAACTACAGGTGTGCACCACCATGCCTAATTGATTTTTAAAAATTTTCTGATAGAGTCTCACTGTGTTGCCTAGGCTAGTCTGAAATATGTGTGTTCAAACAATCCTCCGCGCTTGGACTGAAAAATGTTGGGATTACAGGCACAAGCCATCATGCCTGGCCAGAAATTTTTTTTTTTTTTGAGACGGAGTCTCTTGCTCTTTTGCCCAGGCTGGAGTGCAATGGCGAGATCTTGGCTTACTGCAAGCTCCGCCGACTGGGTTCACGCTATTCTCCTGCCTCAGCCTCCCGAGTAGCTGGGACTACAGGTGCCCACCACCACGCCCGGCTAATTTTTTTGTATTTTTAGTAGAGACAGGGTTTCACCGTGTTAGCCAGGAAGGGCTCAATCTCCTCACCTCGTGATCCGACTGCCTTGGCCTCCAAAAGTGCCGGCATTACAGGTGTGAGCCACTGCGCCTGGTGTAAAAATTTTTTTTAATTAAAAATTAAATAACTAAAGAGTGGGTGAAAGACATAATAAGGCAGTGAAAAGAAAAAGGACGAAAAGGCATCAACTATGACCACCTTGATTGTTATCAATAAAATGAAAACCAACATCCTTTTTATATATAAAGTTGACAAAGATTAAACAATTTTGTTATAAATCACGTGATCCTCAATAGCGTGAGAAAATGGACACGTTTATATTTTAGGCTGAGTGGAAAAAACAAAAACTGTTTTTCCTCCCCTTTCACATCACAACAATCAACACAGAAGATTTCTGTGAGGACATGTCTGGGGATTTCTTTCAGTCAGTCAAGCAAACAATCCATTCTACTGTGGAACCCAGCTAGGTGTCTTCTAATTCCATTATGTCACTATCTACATGGACATAGCGTTAGACTCCAAAGGGCTCAGTCCCGCAAGACTGGCCTCCCACTCTAATCACAATGGGAAGCCCTTCGTTGTTTTACCTGTGCTTCTTAGCGACCGTCTATAAATCAGGTTTCCACCACTCCCTGTTTTAGTTGCATGAATTTGCTCGAAGAGCTCACAGCACGCAGGGAAACACTTACAGTTACCATTTTATCATAGCGGATATTTCAAAAAATTCAGAAGAATGGTTTTGGGCCGGGCATGTGGGGAGGGGCGCACTACCTTCCGGGAAGTTTTATCCAGAAGCTCTCTAAACCCAGTCATTTTGGGTTTTTATGGAGACTTCATTCTATAGGCATGATGGGTTAAACCATAGGTTATTGGTGATCAACTCAACCTGAGGCTCCCAACACTCCCTGGAAATTGGGGTTGAGGCATTGATTGCCATTCTCAGTCTGACTAAAAGAATGTAAACAAACGGAACTTTTTAACAGATTAGCATAACTGAAAACTTAATTAGATGATTGAATTATCTGCAGCCACGCCTTGATATTCCTAACCCAAGCACCCTCATCCAATGAATGCTCCACCCAACTGGCTCCGAAGTCTCTATGTGGTTCCAGAGCAAAAGAATATTTATACAACGCATACCTCCACTTTTTCTTCAAAGTCTTTTCGCTTACACGAGTAATTCTTCAACTGCCATGCATCAGGGCCACGGGGAGGCCTTGTTACAACACAGATCTGTGGATCTCCGGGGTTTGAGGGTTGCAAGGTTGCTGCTGGTCTCAAAACAACAATGTGAGAACCACAGAACCACGAGATGGTTTTCAGTGTTGAAGCGCATTTAATTCATAGCGTATTTGGCCAACAAAACTTGTAAGTTCTTAGATTGTCCCAAATGTGGCACATGAAATCAAATCAGGAGAGCAGTTTCCTACTTGAGGTGTAGCCTGGGAAAGGTGGGGGTGACCGACGGAAAGGAGGAGTGAAGCTCCGCCCTTTCCGCTGCTAGGCTGCGCCCGAGGCTATTTAAACCCACCCTGGCGGGCCTGTACTCAGATCTTCGCACAGCAGAGCAGCGGCCGGAGCGTTTTGCGGGCTCTGCGTGGACTTGGAGCTTACAGCGTCTTGCGACTTGGAAGCGCATTCAGAGGACAGGACAGAACACTTGGGCAAGTGAATCTCTGTCTGTCTGTCTCATTGGTTTGTTTATTTCAATTTTCTTAAGGAGCACATACCTCACACACACACACACACACACACCCGCACTCCTTCATTCTGCGGGATAGCAAATTGGTAGGGGTCCCTGGGTGCTGCAGGTTTCCTAATCATGTCTGCATCTAAGAACAGCAGGGTCTTGTCTGGCTCTTCTAATGAACGGTCCCCCAGCCCGGACTCCCCAAGATCCATGCTAGCCTCACCCAGCTTCTCCCTCTCCCCTCTCAGAAACTCAGACTTAAGAGGAAGCTTCTCACCAGGGATGGGCAGCTACCATTCACCATCCTCTAGGGCTTCACCACACTCACCTTTGTCATCACCAGGATCCCACAGGCTCCCATTTCCCTTTCCTCATCGTGATGGGCAATCAATGAAGCCACTGGGCTCTCCCGTGTCCTCCTCTGGGGATTCTTTAGAGTCACCACGTTCATCAATCATATATCACATGTTCTTCCTGCCATCACCCAGCAGCTCATCCCCAGCTCTTGGGGAGTCTCCTGTGTCTCCCAGCTACTCTCCAACCAAGCCCAGATTTCAGCCAGAGTCAGCGCCATGCACCCAGGACTCCCCCAGAAACTCACAGGTCTCAGGAGATTATGAGCGCTCCCCCAGCCCTGACTCCTCAAGATTCATGCCTGCCTCACCCAGCTTCTCCCTCTCCCCTCCCAGAACCCCAGACCCAAGGGGCAGCTCTTCACCAGGGATGTGGAAGTACTCTACATTATCCCGCAGGGCTTCACCACTCTCACATCCATCATCAACAGAATTTCACAACTGGATATTTCCCTTTCCTAACCACGCAGGACAATCACTGATGTCATTGTGCTCTCCCGTGTCCTCCTCTGGAGATTCTTCACAGTCACCTCATTCATCAATAATATACCATATGTTCTTACTGCCATCATCCAGCAGCTCACCCCCAGCCATCAGTGACTCTCCTGTCTGTCCCAGCTACTCTCCAACTACGCCCAGATTTCAGTGGGAGTCAGTCTCCTACACGCCAGAAACACCTACAAACTCACAGACCTCAGTGAGATCCTCGCCAGTCTCTCTCATGTCTTCACCCCCAGCCCTTACGGACTCTCCTGTCTGTCCCAGCTACTCTCCAACCATGCCCACATTTCAGCAGGAGTCAGTTCCAGGAACCCAGGGATCACCAGCAAGCTCACCACTTTCACTGAGTTACTCCCCAGTCTCTAGCACATCTTTATCCCCAACCCTCAGGGACTCTCCTGTCTGTCCCAGCTCCTCTCCAACCACGCCCACATTTCAGCGGGAGTCAGTTCCAGGAACCTAGGGATCACCACCAAACTCACCAATTTCACTGAGTTACTCCCCAGTCTCGCTCATGTTTTCACCCCCAGCCCTCAGGGACTCTTTTGTCTCCCTCAGCTACTCTCCAACCATCTCCAGATTTCAGCTGGAGTCAGCTTCCCACACCCAGGGATCACCCACAAACTCACAGACCTTACTGCCACCCTCCCCCATTTCTTTCACCTCTTCACCCCCAGCCTTCAGGGTCTCTCCTGTGTCTCCCAGCTTCTCTCCAGCCTTCCCCACATTTCTGCCCCAGTCAGCCCCAGGCACCCAGGAGAACCCTAGGCACTCACAGGCCTCACGAGACTATTTCCCTGTGACCTGTATCTATACAGGGATGGCTCCCACCTATCCCTCAGTCACCCCAAACCCATCTCCACTTACACCCACACACTCCCATTGCCTAACAGCTACTCCCCGTTATTGTCCTTCAGTTCGAAGCCCTGGCCAATCTAGTGGTCGACATGACGCAGTTACCTGGCCATTTCTCCACATTTCTGCTGAGGGCCCCACACCCAGCCGCAGAAGGGCCCCTCCTGCGTTCCGTCCTCACACACAGGCCTGTCCATCTGCTTGCTACTGTCACACTCTTGCCAGGAGAAGAGGCCCCTCTCATGGCCGATATCACCCCCCAGGCTTTGGTCAGCCCACAGCTGTGCAGCGGGACCCTCCTGCTTGCCCACGTGGCTGCCAGAGCCCATGCTGACACGAACCTCCAGCATGTCGGCGTCCCTGTGGGTGACACTACCGGTGACATGGCTAGCATGACCCTCCTCCCTGACAGTGACACTGTTGATATGAGCCCCAGTTTCACATCTGTGATTTCAAAATAGGACCATTTTCCCTTTTCTGTCTTTCTTCCCTTCACAGGGCTTTTCATTCTCTCGGTTTCTGCCTCCATTTCAGATATTGACCCACCTTTTTCTCTTTTTCACTGTCTGCTGTGGTGTCGATGAGAGTGCGCCACATAAGATTCCCCCAGTAAAAGTCATGAATTGAGTGGCTTTTAGTATATTTGTAGTTGTGCACATTCAATTTTCATTCGCAATCCATTTTAGAACATTTCATCACCCCCTACCAGAGAAAAACCCTGTAAACATTAATCACTCACTCTGTCTCAAACCCTCTCCCCGACCCTCAGCCCTAGGTAACAACTACATAGAGTGCTGAATGCTATATCCATAGATTTGCATATTCTGAACATTTCCTGTCAACAGAATTATACAATATGTGAGTTTTATGACTGACTTGACACTTAGCACAGTATTTTCAAGGTTCATGCACATTGTAGCATTACCCACAGTGGGAAAACATTTTTTTTTTGGTTTTAGTGGCCCAGGTGTTTTCTCCTTCCTTCCTTCCTCCCTCCTCCCTCCCTCCTTCCTTCCTTCCTTCCTTCCTTCCTTCCTTCCTTCCTTCCTTCCTTCCTTCCTTCCTCCCCCTCTTCCTCCTGTTTCTCTCTTACTCCTTCTGCCCTCTCTCTTTTTTTATTTTTTTATTTTATTTATTTTTTTATTAATTTTTTTTGCACACAAAACAATAAACATTTTCTAAAAATACATACAAAGAAAAAGATATATATCAAACATATTAGGAAGGTTGCACATGGGAAGATGGGGAATAGAAATGGGGAGTGGGAATTAAAATGAGAGATAGACTTTGTATGGATCAATGATAATAACTCAATCCTCTATTTGACAAAGAAGAAGGAAGAGGAAGAAAAAGAAAGTGGGATAAAGGATCAGAAAGGGAGGAAAACGGAAAAAATTAGAGTGTGACTCCAGGGTAGACCTGTTTTGTTGTCGCTAGGTTGGTTGGTTTGTCTGTTGTATTTTTCATATGTTTCACCATGTTGGCTAGGCTGGTCTCCAACTCCTAGCCCCAAGTGATCAACCCGCCTCGGCCTCCCAGAGTGCTGGGACTACAGGCGTGAGCCACCACGTCCAGCCCCCACATTGCTTCTGGCCTCCGTGGTAGACCTCCCAGACGGGGCGGCCGGGCAGAGGCGCTCCCCACCTCCCAGACAGGGTGGCTGGGCAGAGGCGCTCCTCACTTCCCAGATGGGGCGGCCGGGCAGAGGCGCTCCTCACTTCCCAGACGATGGGTGGCCAGGCAGAGGCGCTCCTCACTGCTTCCCAGATGGGGCGGCCGGGCAGAGGCGCTCCTCACTGCTTCCCAGATGGGGCGGCTGGGCAGAGGCGCTCCTCACTTCCCAGGCGGGGCGGCCGGGCAGAGGCGCTCCTCTGCCCTCTCTCTTTTATATGACTTGGGTGCATTCTACTTTCTGCGTTTTTTTGGGAAATCCTCGACAGTTGCAGGAAAATTGTGTTATTGTTTTTATTTACTGGTATCTCTGTTTCATGGTTCTCCATCAGTTGTAAACATCTATTGGTTTCTCCCAAGTCACTAAGTATCTTTCAATTACATATACCTGTTTCTCTTTATACAGCTATTTCTGGAGTATAGGGTCACATACTGATAAACCCAGTGTAACTCAAACCGCATCTAATATCCCAATAAACCCATCCTAAAGTTGAAAAATCCTAAATCAAACCATCATAAGTCTCGGTTTGTCCGTGGATATGGGCTTCATCAATTCCATTGTATTCAATAGTGCTGCACACCATTAACAATGGCAGACTGATAGCGAGTGGATATTGATATCATTTTAAAAATCAGTTATTAGAGGGGTACTTTAGCCTGACTGAATAACTGATATAATTGTATTAGTCTTGTGAATAATTATGTGAAATGTTTTGAGGCAGAGTACTATATTTGTGAATGTAATTTTGTGGCTTTTTTCACTTAGTAAGAACCTTTGTGTGTGGAAAACTCAGAAAATTGCCATCTGCTGTACAATCTGGCATGCATTGTAGATTAAAGCTTATTTTTCTGTGAATAAATCCTATTCAATAAAATACTATTCTTTAAAATAAAAAAAAAACACTGGTGATGTGAAGTCGTTGTCCTCAGCAAACTGATCCAGGAACAGAAAACCAAACACCACATTCTCACTTATCATGGGAGCTGAAAAATGAGAACACATGGACACAGGAAGGGGAACAACACACATTGGGGCCTGTTGGGAGGGAGAGCATTAAGAGAAACAGCTAATGCATGCTGGGCTTAATACCTAGATGATGGGTTGACAGGTGGAGCAAACCACCATGGTACACGTTTACCTTTGTAAGACATCTCCTGTGTGTCCCGGCTACTCTCCAACTATGCCCAGATTTCAGCTGGAGTCAGTTCCAGGCTCCCCGGAATCACCACCAAACTCACCAATTTCACTCCATTACTCCCCAGTCTCTCTCATGTCTTCACGAGCCCTGAGGGACTCTCCTGTGTGTCCCAGCTACTCTCAAGCCACGCCCAGATTTCAGTGGGAGTGAGTTCCAGGCTCCGATAAATCACTACCAAACTCACCAGTTTCACTCATGTACTCCCGAGTCTCTCTGATGTCTTCACCAGCCCTCAGGGACTCTCCTTTGATTCCCAATTACTCTCCAACCACGCCCAGATTTCGGTGGGATTCAGTTCCAGGCACCCAGGAATCACCCCCAAACTCACCAGTTTCACTGAGTTTCTCCCCAGTCTCTCTCATGTCTTCACCAGCCCTCAGGGACTCTCCTGTCTGTCCCAGCTACTCTCCCATTATCCCAAAATATCTGCAACACACAGTCCCCCACACCTGGGGGTCACCGACAAACTCACAAATGTCGGTGCCCTCCTTAATCATATCTCCCATTTCCTCACCTGCAGCCCTCAGGGACTCTCCTGTGTCTCCCAGCTCCCCTCCAGCCATCCGCAGATTTCTCTTGGAGTCAGCCTCTCATGCTCAGAAATCACCTATCAACCCACAGACCTCCCTGTGCTCCTTGCCTGTGTCTCCCATCTCTGCATCCCCATCCCTCAGAGACTCTCCAGTGTCCCTCTGCTGCTCTCCAACCATCCCCAGATTTCTCCTGGGGCCAGCCCCTAACACAGAGGACTCACCTGGGAACTCAAAGACCTCACTGTGCTCCTCCCCCTCCTCTCTGACTTTTGTACGGCTGTTCCTTAGGGTCTCTTCCATGCCTCCCAGCTACTCTGCAGCCATCCCCAGTTTTCTGCAAGAGTCAGCCCCCAGCACACAGGAGACCCCTGGAAATTCACAGAGCTCACCAGATTCTTCCCCAACGACTTCCATCTACGCAGCAGTGTCTCCCACATACTCCCCTGGGGCCCCGCACCCATCTTCTTTTACACTCAGACCCTGGCAGGGCCTCACAGCCACTCCCCGTTATCATCATTCAGCTAGAAGTCCTTGCCAGCCTCCTGGCCAAAGTGATGCAGTTTCCTGGTCATTTATCCACATTCCTGCTCAGGACCCGACACTCAGCCGCAGAAGAGCCCTTCCCGCGTTCCGGCCTCACACACAGACCTGTCCTTCTACTTGCTACTGTCACACGCTTGCTGGCAGGAGAGGCCCCTCTGATGGCCGACATCATCCACCCGGGCTATCGTCACCCCTCCGCTGTGCAGTGGGACCCTCCTGCCTGCCGACGTGGCTGCTGGCACCCGTGCCAGCGTGAAACTCCAGCCTGTCTGCCTTTCTGGGGGTGACCCCACCGGGGACATCCCTAGCTTGACCCCCTTTCCTGGCAGTGGCACTGTCGGTGTGATCCCCCGTTCTCAGATCTCTGATGTATACATATGACCGTCTTCCCGGCGCTCGGTTTCTTCCATTCACAGGCCTTCTCATTGTCTCTGTTTCGGCCTCCATTTCAGACATTTCCTCATCCTTTTCCCTGTGTCTGCTCCTGTCTCCACGTGGATGCCCTGGAGAAGATTCACCCGTTTAAGGTGATGAATTTCTACTTCTTTGAATAATGCTGCTATGAACACTCCTGTACAGTATTTACTTTGGACAAATGTTTTCTCTTGGTGCATACCTAGGTGTGGAATTGCTGCATCATTTGGAAACTTCTATGACATTTAACATGTTGAGGATCTTCCAGATTATTTTCCAATACGGCTGTAGATTTTGAAATTCCTACCAGCAATGCAGGAATGTTACAGCTTCTTTACATGATCATCAGCATTTTTTATTTTCTGCTTTTGTTTGTGTGTGTGTGTGTGTGTGTGTGTGTGTGATTTAGTTTCACTCTTGTTGCCCAAGCTGGAGTGCAATGGTGCAATCTTGGCTCACTGCAAACTCTGCCTCCCGAATAGCTGGGATTACAGGTGCATGCTACCACACCCGGCTAATTTTTTGTATTTTTAGTAGAAAAGGGGCTTTACCATGTTAGCCAGGCTGGTCTCGAACTCCAGACCTCAGGTGATCCGCCCACCTTAGCCTCCCAAAGTTCTGGGATGCAGGCGTGAGCCACTGTGCCCAGCCTATTTTCTGCTTTTCAATCCTGGCCATTCTAGTGACTGAGGAGGCACCATTGTTTTGACTTCCATTTCCCTAATGACTGAGGATGTGGAGAGTCATTTCATGTGTCTCCTGCGTATTTGTTTATTTTCGTTTAAGATATGTCTACTGAAATACCTTGCCTACTTAAAATTGGGTTACTTTTTCTTAACAATAACAAAACTGTTAGGGAGTCGGAAATTACAGCAGTTTCAAATTCATTTGACACACAGTTTCTACAGTGTTTTGCATTTTGTATGAGGTAGGATGAAGGCTGAATATTCATCTTGGGGCTTGGAATGGATTCATCTACCTACACTTTGTGCAGGTTGGCTCTTAGCTTCCAGGTCAAGACACCTTTTTAATTATTTTTATGTTTAAATTTTTGTTAATTTTTGAGACAGAGTCTTGCTCTGTCACCCAGGCTAGAGTGCAGTGGTTTGATCTCAGCTCACTGCAAGCTCCACCTCCCGAGTTCACACTATTCTCCTGCCTCAGCCTCCCGACTAGCTGTGACTACAGGCACCCGCCACCACGCCTGGCTAATTTTTTTTTTTTTTTTTTTGTATTTTTAGTAGAGATGGGGTTTCATCGTGTTAGCCAGGATGGTCTCGATCTCCTGACCTCGTGATCTGCCGGCCTCGGCCTCCCAAAGTGCTGGGATTACAGGCAGGAGCCACCGCGCCTGGCCAAGACACTTGATTGAATTGCTGAAGTGCTTCCCATGTGCCAGAGCCATGAAAGGTAAATAAAGAAAATAAAGAAAAAGAAGAGTCAATTATTTTGATGACTTAGAGATCTGACCATGGAGGCCGTGTGAAAGGTGGTAACCAGCAATTTAAACCATGTGTTGCTGGATCCCAGAGTAATATAATTTTTTGATTTCTCGGGGAAATGAGAATGTTCTGAGAGTGGTATTTAACATCCACTACACTCACATGAAATTTTCCCAATCACAGACTGATCTGTTCATTGAATTATGATATAGAGTTAAAAACACTCGATAGAGGAAATGATACTCAAGTTTTGTCTTAAATATTGAGTAAGATTTTAATAGTACAGGAAAGGATGGACTTACAGAGGGAAGAACAATAGCAGCAAATTCAGACATTTGTAAAACTGGAGGACATGGGCTGGGAAGTAGGACTGTGTCTACCCAAGCAAAGAGGGGTGGGTTTGGAACCAAATGCCTGAAGGGCTTGGTTGCGTTGGAGTCATTGGCAATTTTTTAGAATTTATCAAAACAATTCGATAATCTGTTTATAAGGGAGAGTTCTAGAACTTCCAGGATGAAATTATGAAACACGACAAGGAGGGAGAGATAAGGAAATGAGTTATCACTGTAACTGAAACCTTTCATCAGGGCACAGAAAAAGCAATCTTTATCTTCGGAACACACTTGTATCCCAGAAAATATTTCATTATATATATAGTAATGTAGTAAGTGATTAGGATGCCATTTAAATCAGAAAGGAAAGAATTAATATTTATGTAAATTTTGTCAAGAAAAGTAGACAATCCTTTGGTGAAACAGGAAACTCCATCTTCCTTTCATATCATACACTTAAATGAATCACGCGGTGATTCAAAAGAACAATGAAAGCGCCTGAAATGAATATAGATACGCACTTATTGGGAATCAGGCTAAGAAATGTCTTTTTGGTCATACTGGAGAAAAAAAAGAAGCCACAAATGAAAAGCCTGATATACCTGGTCAGATGAAGGTTTTTTTTTTTTCTACACTACTTTATAAATGATGAAACTGGGGGAGCAATTCATCACTTATAACAGAAGCGACATCATTCATACACAGAAAGTGTATGACAATAAAAGATGACAATGAAATGCAATCGGTAATAAGACAGCATATTTAGTCTGTCAAATTGGGAAAATAAGACAGGATATTTAGTCCATCAAATCGGGAAAATATTAAAGAAAGTGATCGTGTCTAGTTTTGATATGATGAAATTAGAAGTGTAAGTTCAATGGAGGACAAGGGGGTAACTTCCCTAAAAACTAAAGAATGCTAGGCAAGTATTGCAAATAATTCGTTTTTTAAAATTATCTCTACGTATCTCTACGTCTTTTGTGACACAGAGAACTATCCAGGATATATGACCTGTGGCAAGAAATGATTACAAAATATTATGATGCCATTTGGGAGAATGGGATTTTTAAGAATTCATATTTACTCACAGAAACCAGGGATTAAGTAAGAATTTTTTTTTTTTTTTTTTTTACCATTCTTTACATGTAATATGAACTACTTTTGAAATAAACGTTTAGTTGGCATTTACACCAGAAAACCAATAATGCTTTATATCCCTGGTGATGGGATGATGGGCTTGTTTGAGAATATGGTCAGGTTCCTACAACGCGAATATGTTAGTACTGAGTAAAAACAGTCTTTTCAACTCAGGAACACCTTGCATGCCGCCTCCCGCCTCCTCGCAGTGGGCGGGACTCAAGGTGGACGCGCATTTACGTCACCATCGCCCCTAGGCTCGGACTGCGCCGCGGAGGGTTCTGGGAAAGGTAGTCCCACACCTCGAGTCGACCACTTCCGCTTCCGGTGGGCGCGCCACCTTGGTTGCTTCTTAGTCAGTGGTGAGGCGTCTTAGAGACGTGCGTCTCCAGGCGGTTGTACTGTCCCGCCACGGGAATTAGGATCGGCTCTATAGGACCAGCGTGAAGGAACAACGTGCGGCCGAGGGTCGAAGCCCACGGATTTCCATGAGCTCGGCCTGGTGAGGCAGGGGTGTGAGGAGGCGCGCGTATCGAACATTCTGAGCGCCTGTGCGGGCTGGGCCCGGGTCGGCAGCCCTCGCAGTACGGGCTTGGAAAAGCAGTTTGAGGCCAGCTCTGGCTTTGAGATGAGATCTGCAGTGCGCTAGACTCCACTGCGGCAGTCGCAGATCGATGACGTGAATTTTCTCAGGGTAGCCGCACACCCACTTGTGGAGTAATTTCAGAGTTTTCTGCAAAGTCATTTCTGTAAACAGAAAGTTGATTCGCTGTGTTCTGGTTTTATCCTTTGAAATGTATTAAGCGCTGTGCAAGTCCTAAGAGTTGGTTTGCGGTATCGTTGCTGGCTCTGCTTTTTGTAGCCGCCTAAGCACACACAGGCAGAATTTCACTTGTAAGTGTCCCACAGCATGTGACAGTCAGCTCTGGATTCAAATCTTGAGATTTGTCTTGATTCTCCTTGTCTCCTGAAAGGGGCAGTGAAAGTAGGCTTGTAGACGGTTGCTTTGGGCATCAGGAGTGGCGTGTCCCTTGTACTCAGTCCTGTAGGAAGAGAGGTTCTTTTCCTCGACTCCTGAAGCAAGTAGCGAGGGTAGATTACAGGAAGGGGTAGTTACATCCAGCTGGCACTGAGAGATTCCCCCTGTGGCGTGGTGGGAATTGGGGTTAAATCATGTTATTCTGCTGCTCATTTTTCTTTCACAGGCTTCCTTCTTGGAATTGTTCGTTTCTCGGAGAGAATTGTATAAAAGAGAGAGAAATAACCCCACATCTGTTGACACCGGAGCTCCAGGTGAGTGACCTTTGGTTCTCTTTTGTGGCAATGCCAGGTCTCTTGGTGACCTCATTCTTCATCCCATTGATTTCACAAATGTTCAGTCAGACCCCTTAGCCACACCTGCCTTCCCCTAGAAATGGGGAAGGTTTAAGGAATTTCCCAGTGTCTTTGTTTAGTGTATTCTCTTCTTGGCTCCTAATAGTAGGTCACTGGGTCAGTAAAGGCTTACACCGTTTCAGCGCCATGCTAGGGAAGAAACGCAGGGTAGAAATAATTAGAGTAACTGTGATGGTGTATATTAACTGAGTGCTTACTATATGCCGGGTATTATGCTTTATCCATGGTGTCTAGGACAGTGCCAGGCTTGCCAATAAATATTTGAATAAATGAATGTATTTCTATTGAATTTTCTGAGCAAGTTTGTATGTTAGCTATTATCCGCATGTCACAGATGAGTTGCTAAGGTTTAAAAAGTTTAAAAAACTTAACAAGTAAGACCTGGCCAGGAGACCTTCTAACCAGAAACGAGGTCTTTGCACTTACGCTTCCTTCTGGACTTGTCTCATCCCGGCTTTTCTCACAGCTGGTTTATTTTTCAGGCAGCTCTTAGAGACTGTCCCTGACCACCTGATTTAATGTTGCTCTTTCCACAGCTGCCACGTATGTTTCACCTGATAGCACCTACATTCTTGTTGGAAAACAGGAATCTATCATGTTTGCTTTATTTTCTTCATAGCCCTTTTTGCAACCAAAGGTCACCTAATTTGTAGAGAGATTAACCCACCCGAATGTAAGCACCATGAGAACAATTACCTTTTCCATCTTAATTTACTGCTGTATGTCTAGTGTTTATTCTCCTAAGATGTTGTTAGACACTGAATGTACATTTACTAAATGCATGAGTTCCTGTATTCCTAGGTTAATGCTGGATTGGGTCAATGGTAATAGTTTATTGATGATTTTCTGTGTACCACGTACTGGGCTTTGAAGTTTATTCACATAGGCATGTGTGTGAAAGAGAGAAAAACTTAATTATTTTAGTTTTGCAAGTAAGGATTATCTTTATTTGACAGAAGTACAGACTCATTCAAAAGGTTAAGTCTCTCCTGTGGTGTTAATATAACTACAAAGTGGCTGAACCAGAATTCGAACCTAAACCTTTTGACAACTCCAATATTGAGAAACTAGAGCTGCAATTTTCAAAACCCTGCTCTCCCTTTTGCTATCTTATTATCTTATCATAACTTCATAATTTACCTGTTTTCCTCAGACTTAAACCTCAGAATCATATTTATTTCTCCTCCTCTTCATCCCTACATGGAATTATTCTTTTAGTTTTGTTATTTCTACCTCTGCAATTATCTCTTATTCCCATTACTTCTTTGTCCCACTGCTTTTGTACCAACTCTTTCTGTCACCCTCTTTCTCCCCCAGTGTGAGCTCCATGCAGTCCAGAAATGTATCTTTTACTGTATCCTAAGCACCTGGAACACAGTAAAAGTTCATTATGGCTGCTGATTTCCACCTAGAATGTTAGCAGCTGCATGAGCACAGAGTTGTTGTCTGCCCTGTTCACTCTTGGGTCCCAACACAGCCAGCATAGTCCTTAGCACCCAAATTACTAAGTCCATGAACTGGAGAACAAAATCACTTCTGCTGTGAGTTTTTAGCACCCAAATTACTAAGTCCGTGAACTGGAGAACAAAATCACTTGTGCTGTGAAGATGACATCAAGAGGACCCAAGGATCCATATCAGCAAGCTGAGTTCAGGTTACTCCCGTTCTCCCATTTAAATATTTATTGAGCACCTGCTGTGTGCCAGGTACCAACGGAAATACTAGCCCTCATAGAGTTCACATTCTTGTGGGTGGAGAAAGATGGTCAACAGGAAAAATAGACTGTAGGTAGGGTGTCAGTTTCATGGAGAAAAATGAAGCAGAGGAGGGTGTAGGAAGTGCTGGTTTGCCAATTTGAGAAGGATAATGAGGGATGAATTTCACTGAGAAAATGGTGCTTGAATAGGGACCCAAAGCAGGTGAGGGGCCTGAAGGCATCTGAGGAAAAGCAGTTCCAGGCAAAGAGAACAACACGAAGGCCCAGTGATGGGGGCATGTGAAGAACAGCAAGGAGGCCAGAGCTGAGCAGAATGAGAAAGAGGGAGGATAAGTGGGAAACTGAATATTGGGAAGGAAGATAGTGTAAGGTCTTTGGGCCATTGAAAGGACCTGGTGCAAGGTTTTGAGTAAAATGATGGTTTTGGCCAGAGAAGAATATGAGTTTATATTTTTAAAAGATCACTCCAGCTGCTGTGTAGGAAGTAGACTGAAACGAACAGGAGTAGGAACGCAGAGGCCATTTAGGGGGCTGTCACGTTAATTCAGGTGAGACATGATGGTGGTGTTGATGGTGGCAGCAAGAATAATCTGATTCTGGTTCTGATTTGTAGGTTTTTGCTGATGGATGTAGAGTACAAGGAAGAAATCAAGGATAACTAGAATATTTCCTCTTCATTTCAAAGGAGAGAAGTACCTCTAGGGGCAAATCTGGAGTTTGCTTTTAAACATGTTTTTTGAGTTGCTGTTTAGACATAAGAGTGGAGATGGCAGGTTGCCATGGAGTCATCAGTGTGTAGATTATATTGAAGGCCTGAGGCTGGATATGTTCACCAAGGGAGTGAAAGAAGATAGAGAAGACCTTTATGTGCTGACTCTTGAGGCTTCCTGACCTGAAGAGTTCAGGGATAGGAGGAGGAAGCACAAGGAAAATTTTTACCCACTGGAAGTCTCTGGAAACCCTGAAAATCAGCCAGTCAGAGGAAGTGAGGGTAAGTTAGCAAGTTTGCTTCACATGTGGCACCTGGACCCACTTTGTCAAGCATCCCCTGGAAACTTGTTTAAAACACAGACTCCTGGGGCTCTACTGCAGAGACATAGAATTAGAACCTTTGGAGCTGGAATCTAGCAGTCTGTTTTCATCATTGCTCATGGTGATTTTTAAACATACCGAAGTTTGCAAAGTGCAGTCCTAGAGGATCCTGAAGTTTGAGTTTAAGTGGCATTGCGGTGGAGGCCTTGTTTCAGATCTGGCCTCTACTCTTCCCCTTTGTCCTTTGTGTAGGAGGGTAGCATGTTGCCTGGTTGTCCACACCTGGGTCAAAGGGCAATCCCCAGTTCAGGGCAGTGCATGAAGGGAGGGAGAGAGAAAGATGCTTGTCACTGTGGGCCATGCAGAGGGCTGGTACAGATGGTTAGAGGAAAGAAGGAGATTTGAGTTCCTGAAGCAGTAAAATCCAGTGAGTGTCCTAGAGTAGACAGCCCAAGTATGTGTAGCTGTTTGTCTGAACTTGACCTTGAGACTTGAATTTCAAGAGGAAAGAGGTCAGGCAAGGTGGGGAAGGGTGGAAACTCATGCCCACTGTCTTTGCACTACCTCCTGAGTAGCTCTGAGCAGATTGTAAGAGTTTTGTTCCATCTGTGTGCATCACCTCCTGCTGATAGAATTGCTTAAGTGCTTCCCATGTGCCAGAGCCATGAAAGGTAAATAAAGAAAAAGAAGACTCAATTATTTTGATGACTTAGAGATCTGACCATGGAGGCCGTATGAAAGGTGGTAACCAGCAATTTATACCATGTGTTGCTGGATCCCAGAGTAATTAATTCAGTCTGGGGGGTGGGGCAGAGCAGAAGGGGCTTAATTTCGAAAAGGAATTCTTGCCCTCGGCTCCATGAGCATAACTCAGGAGTTCCATGAATTTGAATGGGAAAAAAATTTATAATAGTCTAAGTCACAAGTAGCATTTCATTGTGAACAGGTGCTAAGTCACAATATTATTAGCAGTACTTCTGACTTTGTCATCCATATACATCATAGATATTTTCATGTCATATTCTGGTTTGTGCAAATATTTCAGAGTATTTATGCTCATTACTGTTTTGAAATTGTAGTTAAATTCGTTGTTTATATTGAATGTATTAATAAAGTAGCACTATACTTGCACAGTGAGCCATGCAGAGTTTTAATAGTTTTGAAGATTGTATTTCCGTATAATTCTTTGCATTTCATTTTATGCATTTAAAACTTTATTCTGAGTAGGGGTCTTTAGGTATCATCAGATTAGTGAAGGGAGGCCATGGCACAAAAAATGTTAAAAATGCTGACTTAAAGATGGCTGTAATCTTTATCCTGATTTCTATAATCCCTAAGTATGGGGATTTATTGTATTTTATTTTTTGCAAGTCAAACAGTATTGCCGTTAATAAAGCTTTTTCTCTCCAGGTGTTTCTTCACAGGTCACTGGTCCCATATATTTGTGGGGTCTCCCTGCCCTTCTGAGGGGCCCTGTGCCTCACTGAAAATTTAGCTGCAGGACCCTCCTCACAGACACTTCTGTGACTGTCCTTACCCATCTGCAACACTCTTGGCTTTCTGGACTAAGCCCCTTCAGAGTAGGGGACTAAACCTAACAAGTACTCAGTAAATGTCCTGTAAACTACTGAATGACTAGTATCCAGAGGATGTGAACCACAGCCTTGGGGCCCAGAAGAAAGGACTAAGTAAAGTTCCCTCCTGAACCTACAGGTCCCCCGACCATGGGAAGCAGTCACGCTCTGGACAGTAAAGGTGGAGACAGGAACTTGTCAGAGCTTGGAGTGTCTCCGGAATGAAGAAGGCCTGGATCTTCTGCGTCTCCAGCTTAGGAAAACCAGAGAATAAATACAATTGCTGCTGCTCTCAGAAAACCTAGCAGAAGAGACCATGGAGACTTTGACCTCAAGGCATGAGAAAAGAGGTGACAGTTAATAGAGGGGGTGGGCGGAGGGAGAATCCAAACTGAGTGTGGAGGAGAAAAAGTTGGGTGTTGAGGAATTTCCTCAAGTGAGAGGAAACCAGTCTGTAAAGCTGGGCACCTTCCTACCAGGTAGATGATCTAGAGCTCCAGGCAGCACCAACTCCTCCTCATGGCCTCTTTCTCCTCCTACAGCTCTTCATTCTGAAGCCTCAGCTGTTTCCCAAGATAGGGAGGACAAGATCATGTCTCAGGTGGGTTGTTTTCTTTTCTTTCCCGAAATACCACCTTAGGCATCAGAGAGAAAACATATGTCCCTGCTCGGTAAAAGGAAAAAGAGTGAAAAATATATTGGGTGAATACATTTCTCGTTGCATTTATCCACAAAATAGTGATGTGAGACAGATAGTATGATTCTGTTTTAGAGATGAAGAAATGAATGGAGGATCCAGGATTTGAACTCAGGTCAATTGGATTCGATAATCTACCTTTCCGCTCTGCCTTCCTGCCACCACAATAGCTTAATGCAGAGGCCCAAGCCTAGATTAGCAAAGAGATGACTCTCCAAATACTGAATCATTTCTTCCTGGGTTGTTCTCCTCTGTGGAACATTATTCATTTATAGATGTAGTATTCTCCATGTAGTAGACCCTACGAAAAAGTATACCATGCACAAAGTTTTAGAGGAGAAAAGTTTCATCTGTGACAAAATTTTAATATCCTTATTTTCAGAAGAGGGTTATGCATAAAGACCTGAGCATTCTTGTTCAGGAAGGGAGCAGAGAAAAACTAATGCCCACTAATCATATGAAAAGATCATGAGCCTCTATTAATCAAAATGATAACACATTGAAATAAGATTTATGATTCTTCTTCTAGCAGACAGCCAACGATTTGAAAGGTCAACATTCACTGTTAGCTGGGATATGGAGAAATGGGTACATCCACACAGCTGCAGGAGTATTTCAGCCTTTCTAGAAGTTCTCCTTATTCTGGTCGAGCATTTCCCACTCTAAGAATTTTTTCTAAGTCAGGATAAATGTGCAAAGAATGATAATTGCAGCATCATTCATAACAGCCAAATGTATATATACACACATATATACACACATATATACACATATATATGCACACACACACGCATATATATATACATACATACATATAGTGATAAGGATTCCATGTTCATCTATTGAATTAGTGAATTGTTTCATTCATTCTTTTGTCTAGATTCTAAGCTGCTATCAAGTGAGATAAAGTAAATGAAAATATAGGGATATGGAAATAGGCTATCCTTTAGTATATACATATTTCTTAATTTTCTTTTAAATTGAAAAAAATCATAGCTATTGCAGAATTTTAAGTATGTTTTTTCAACACATGAAACATTATTTTCTAAACCTTTCTTTTTATGAAGAGATTGTGAAAGAATTTTGAAGATTTGATTCACTTCTTTTACTGTGTACCTTAATTTTAAATATTACTGATTACTTCCTGCCGTGAAAGTTGAAGCAATTAGCACGTTTTTACTTCCCACCATCTTCTGATTGTTATTATATTGTTATTGTCATTGTTATCTTCTGATGTGTCACCATCAGTTCCCCCAGTTGAGACTCACTTCTGTGTATTTAAGTCATTGCTCACCACCTCTCCTTTTACCACAACTTTCTTACTTGAATTTATTTGTTGGTTGCCTCAATTTCATCTACAAAGACTTTGGATGCAGTCTTTTTGTTCCCCTACGCCAAAGACTTGGCTGTAGTATCCTCTGCATTTTTCCAAGTTTAAGAATGTTGTGGGCCAGGTGCAGTGGCTCGTAATCTTAGCACTTTGGGAGGCTGAGGCATGCGGATCACTTGAGCTCAGGAGTTCAAGACCAGCCTGGGCAACATGGTGAAATCTTGTCTCTACAAAAATACTAAAAAATTAGCTGGGTGTGGTGGCGCATGCCTGTAGTCCCAGCTACTTGGGGGTTGAAGTGGGAGGATCGCCTGAGCCCAGGGAAATCAAGGCTGCAGTGAGCCAAGATGATGCTACTCTACTCCAGCCTGGGTGAAAAAGCGAGACCCTGTCTCAAAAAAAAAAAAAAGAATGTTGGTTTTATGTTCAAATTGCAAGTTGCCAGGGCTTAAAATTCTTCATTCACACTTTCTGGACTCAGTACAGGTTGTGTCATTTTCTTCTTGTATTAGGTCTTGTGTAGGACTGTATCGTGGCTTCTCCATTCACCTTCTGGTGAGCTAAATTCATTCTTGTCATTTTTTTCCAGAAGCATCTGTTGTGTTTATGCTTCGGTGTGTGGCATTTTCATGGATCACGCTTTATTTTCCTTGCTCTGTTCTCTCGGGCATTAATTCTGTTTGTGCCTGATGTCAATTATTACTATTATTTAATCCAGTTGGTCTTCCTGGAATGCCTACTGGATAAATGGTGTAACTTCTGGATCTGTCCTTCCTATTCTTTCACTTTATTTTCTCTTTCTCTTTCTCTCCTTCCATCTTCCTTTTCTTTTTCTTTTTCTTTTCTTTCTTCCTTCTTTTTGCCATTTTCCACTGCGTTCCAGAATCCTGTCCTGTTTTACAGTTTTTTCTTCTTGGATGTTCATTCATCTGTTTAGCTAATCTCTAAGTTGTTTTTTTCTTCCAATCCTAGCAGTGATTTTTTTTTACACTTAAAAAATTTCTGATTAATTCTTTTTCTAGCAAGTTCCCCCCTACACAAAACTTGAGTAGGTGTAGCTTTTTGAGCCCTGTGTGTTAAGATGGTCTGTGGGACTCCCATGGAGATGTTTTTGGGTTGTCTGCCGTACTCACTCATAGTATTAAACCTCTGTAGCTCAGTCATGTTAATTATACTAGTTTATACATATTTCATTATAACTTTTAAAATAAAGATTTGGTAGAAGACAGACCATACCAAGGTCTATAATAAAATAAATTAGGTTTCCCCTAATTGAAATTCTGTCCTCGCTAATATGCCCAACATTAACAAAGAGGTGTGAATCCATGAATATCTTTGTCACGTGAAAGTATGTTACCCTCTTTTTAAAAAGGAAATGGGGCTCGGCACGGTGGCTCACACCTCTAATCCCAGCACTTTGGGAGGCCGAGGCAGGCAGATCACCTGAGGCCAGAAGTTCAAGACCATCCTGGCCAACATGGTGAAACCCCGTCTCTACCAAAAATAAAAAAATTAGCCGGGCATGGTGGTGCATGCCTGTAATCCCAGGTACTCGGGAGGCTAAGGCAGAAGAATCGCTTGAACCTGGGAGGCGGAGGTTGCAGTGAGCTGAGATCATGCCACTGCACTCCAGCCTGGGCGACAGAGTGAGACTCCATCTCAAAAAAAAGGAAATGGAAACATGTATGCTTTCCCTGTAGTGTGTATTTTACTACTATAAGATATTCAATTCTGATTACTACCGGTTTTAGCACTACAAACAGTACAAACACATGATTTTTGCATCCTGTTCTTTAATCTTTAAATTCTATGATGTAAATGTCTAAATATTGCTGGCCCAAAGGGGTATACTTTGTGTGAAAAAAAACCACTCAAACTCTAAGTGCTTTTTGTATTCTGACACTCAGCAACAATAATCACAGGCAGAAGACTTCTGTGACCAAACGTGGGTGGGTTTCTCCTCAAACACCAAGTAAGCAATCAGTTTTGTGGCAGTTTTGCTGGGTGCCCTTCGGTTCAATTCTGACACTGTCTACCTGGAGGTGTGTCAGATCCCACAGGTTGAGGATTTGGTCCCACAAGAGACTGCTCCTCCCTCCCACCAGTTGCAAGTTTAGCCTTCCAGAACTTGTGACCAACCAGCTGCAAGTTGGGGTTCCCACAACCCACTCTTTGGGTTTGATTAATTTGCTAGAGCGGCTCACAGAACTCAGGGAAACACTTATGTTTACTGGTTTATTATAAAGGATATTACAGAAGGATACAGATGAAGAGATGCACAGGGCAAGGTATGGGGGAAGGGGCATGGAGCTTCATGCACTCTCTGGGCATGCCACCTTCCCAGAAGTTCTCAAGTAGGCTCCTGTGTCTGTTGTTCCCTCTGTGTGTCCAAGCGTTCTCATCATTTACCTCCCACTTATAGGTGAGAACATGCGGTATTTGATTTTCTCTTCCTGCATTACTTAGGATAATGGCTTCCAGCTCCTTCCACGTTGCTGCAGAGGACATGATCTCATTCTGTTTTATGGCTGTATAGTATTCCATAGTGTACATGTTCCACATTTTATTTATCCTAGTCTACTGTTGATGGGCATTTAGTTTGATTTCATGTCTTTTCTATTGTCAGTAGTGCTGCGGTGAGCATGCGTGTGCATGTGTCTTTATGGTAGAATAATTTTTATTCCTTTGGGTATATACCCAATAATGGGATTGCTGGGTTGAATGCTAGTTCTGCTTTAAGTTCTTTTAGGAATCACCACACTGCTTTGTATAATGTCTAAACTAATTTATATTTCCACCAGCAGTGTATAAGTGTTCTTTTTTCTCCACAACCTTGCCAGTGTTTGCTATTTTTGACTTCTTAATAATAGCCATTCTGACTGGGGTGAGGTGGTATCTTGTGGTTTTGATTTTCATTTCTGTAGTCGTGTTGAACATTTTTAAATATGCTTGTTGGCTGCATGTATGTCTTCTTAATTTTTACTTTCTTAATGGTGACTGTAAAGAAGTTTAAGGTTCTTATATAGTTAAATGATTTATTAGTTCCTTTTTGAAAATTTGGTTTCATGTAGTTTCAAAAGACCTTATCCATTCTCAGATTAATCAAAAAGTCATCTAAATGGCTCTTTAATATTTATATTAAAAATGTTTTTCTCATCAGCAAGGTCTGAAAAAATGTTTTATCTCTAGTGTAACTGTAATTTATTTTTGTAAATGGCATAAGGTTGACATTTAAGTTCATTTCTTCAAGATGGATAGCCAGTTATGAAAATGTTATTTTTACATCAATCATTCTTTTTCAGGTCAACCAAAATACCACCCTCATTTGTGTGTGTGTGTGTAAACATATATATATATATTTATGTTTGTACATGTAAATATATAAAATATATATATACACACACACACATATATGTATGTATACATATCAAATACAAAGACAGAAGGAAATACAGCAATTGATTGATATTTCACATGGACCTGACTGCTCCTGCATTCTGTACTCTGGTTCACTGAGTTACTTGTACATCTGCACTGAATACCAACTTTTTTTTTTAAGACACAGTCTCGCTGTGTCACCCAGGCTGGAGTGCAGTGGTGCAACCACAGCCCACTGCAGCATTGACCTCCCAGGCTCAAGTGATTCTTCCACCTCAAGTAGCTGGGACTATAGGTGCGCCATCACACCTAGCTTATTTTATGTTTTGTAGAGATGTAGGTCTCCCTGTGTTGCTAAGGCTGGTCTCAAACTCCTGGAATCAAGTGATCCTCCCACCTTGGCCTCACAAAGTGCTGGGATGACAGGCAGGAGCCACTGTGCTTGGCTTAAACACCTACTCTTGAAATTTAGAAATTTGATTAAAAAAATGATGTTGGAGTTAAAGTTTGGCTAGAACTTAGTAATGGTGCCCTTTTGTTATGGTAGTTTTTGGGTTGGTGTTGTTGGTTTTTGTGTTGTTGTTTGAGACAGGGTTCTGTCTGTCACCCAGGCTGGAGTGCAGTGGTACGTTCTCAGCTCACTGCAGCCTTGAACTCCCAGGCTTCCACCTCAGCCTCCTGAACAGCTGGGACTACAGGTGCACACTACCACGTCCCACTAATTTTTCTATTTTTTATAGATATGGGGTCTTGCCATGTTTCCCAGGCTGATCTAAAACTCCTAGGCTGAAGTAATCCTCCCATGTCCGAATCCGGGCTAACATGTAAATATTGCAGTGGCCTCCTATGTGGTCTCCTTGTGTGTATACTTGATCCATTCCTATGTTTTTCCATGCTGCGTCGGGTTCATAATTTTAAGACAGCTCACCTAATCTTATTACTACCCACTGTAAACTACCCTTCAGTGTTTATTTGTTTCCTGCTTTTGGGAAAGACCAAAATCATCAATGTAGCCTAAGAGGTCCTGAGTGATCTGGCTGCCGCCTACCTCACAGCAGCATTGCCTGAGGCTGAGATACATGCGCCGTGCTTCTTACCACTTCAGGGTTTTCACCAACTGTTCCCACTGTCTGGAATTTTCTCTCCTCTGTTTTCCCTCAGTTAATTTCTACTTATGCCTCAGAATTTAGATCCAGTGTTACTTTCTCAAACAAAGCATTTGCCTCTGTAAACATTGCTTCTGATAAGAATGGCTTACAGTACCTGGACTGTCTGTGCAAACAATATGGTTTCTACTAAAAACCTGCTTTTCTGGAAGTCTGAAACTTTGGTATGTGCTAGTCAGGAAGTCAGGAGGTACCTGTGTGACCAGCCTCCAATGAAAACCCTGGGCACCGAGACTCCACTGAGCTTCTCTGGTAGACAGCATTTCACAGGCCTTGTTGCGATTTATTTTTGGAGGAATTAAGCATATCTGTGTGACTCCAGTAGGAAAGGACTCTTGGAAGCTTGCACCTGGTTTCTTTCCAAGTTCACCCCATGCGTCTTTTCCCCTTGATGATTGTGCTTTATTTTCTTTCACCGTAGTAAGTCTTAGCCATGAGTGTCACTGTATATCAGGTCCTGTGAGTCCTCATGGCCAATCATACGACCTGGATCTGGTTTTAGGAACTGCCAATACTAGCTCCATGAAACTTTAGCTTTTTGGCTCATCTCTCTAATTCCTGGTGCCTAACATTATTTTATAGGTACTGAATATTTCTTGGAAAAGTAATATGGTGTGCATTCTGTATTAGTCTGTTCTCATGCTACGAACAAAGACATACTCGAGACTGGGTAATTTATAAAGGAAAGAGGCTTGAGTCACAGTTCCACATGGTTGGGGAGGCCTCACACTCATGGTGGAAGAGCAAGGGATGTCTTACATGGCGGCAGGCAAGAGAGGCTGTGGAGGGGAATTCCTATTTATAAAGCCATCAGATCTCGTGAGACTTACTCACCATCATGAGAACAGCGTGGGAAAGACCCACCCCCATGATTCAATTTCCTCCCATCAGGTCCCTCCCATAACATATGAGAATTATGGGAGCTACAATTTAAGATGAGATTTGGGTGGGGACAGAGACAAACCATGTAATATGCACTAAAACTTTCTATAGCTACCATTCCTTCGTATCAAAAATATATGCATGACTTAAATAAAAAAGTCAAGTGAAAGCAGTCATCTCATTCTTAACTTGTAATACCTTGTCGCAGGGACTCCAGGGACATGCTGAAGGCAAAATATAATTCTGAGAGCCCTCGTATGCAGTTCTCAAGAAAGCTTGCCACTGTCCAAGTGAAGACAGCAATGATATTACAGTAATATTTTGATGATCACTGTATTGCAGAATACATGACTGCCATTTATTCTCACTGGACTGGAACAATTAGCTTTAAAAACACAGGCCACCATTCGTAGCTGAAGGGGACACAGCGTAGTTTGAAATTCCTTGGTTCAAAATGCTACTTTTGAGGTCTCACCTGGTTGAGGAGATGGTTGCATGACATGAATTAGCTGATTTCTGTCAGTTGTTGACATGGAAGTCCCTTAAAAAGGGTGTGGAAGGGAAGAGGGGCTGTGGTAGCAAAGAGCAGGATTTGCCCACCTGGTGATGGAAGGGTAGTGAATGATTGGGAAAGAACCATCATTCTGGCAGAGAAAATGATTTCGGGGTACATGCAGGCATGGGCACCGTAAATTAGGCACTGTTGGAACCGTAAATTGTAACAGCCTTCTTGGAGAAAAATTTGGCAATCTACAAGTCAGAGTCAGATTATAAAATGTGCAGACAGGTGATTCACCTGATCCAGTTCAGAGAAATTTCCTGAAGAAGTGCTCACAGTAGGCTGGGTGTGTTAGGCCATTCTGGCATTGCTACAAAGAAATACCTGGGCAGATCACGAGTTCAGGAGATTGAGACCATCCTGGCTAAGATGGTGAAACCCTGTCTCTATTAAAAATACAAAAAAATTAGCTTGGCGTGGTGGCACGTGCCTGTAGTCCCAGCTACTCAAGAGGCTGAGACAGGAGAATCACTTGAATCTGGGAAGCAAAGGTTGCAATAAGCCAAGATTGCACCACTGCACTCCAGCCTGGGCAACAGAGCAAGACTCTGTCTCAGAAACAAACAAACAAAAAACAAAAACACAACGAAAACCCGAGACTGGGTGATTTATAAAGAAAAGAGGTTTAATTGGCTCACAGTTCTGCAGACTAAACAGGAAGCATTGCGCTGGCATTTGCTGGGCTTCTAAGGAGGCCTCAGAAAGCTTACAGTCATAATGGAAGGTGAAGGGAGAGCAGGAACGTTATGTGCCTAAAGCAAGAAGTGTGTCGGGAGAGTTGGGGGGCGGGGGTATAGGTGCCATACAATTTTAAGTGACCAGATCTCGCAAGAACTCATCATAAAGACAGCACCAAGCCATGAGGGATCTGACCCCATGATCCAGACACCTCCCACCCCCACTTCCTAGTACTGGGGATTACAGTTCAACATGAGATTTGGTCAGGGACAAATACCCAAACTATATCAGTGGGCAAATATCCAAATATCAGTGGCTCACCCCTGTTAATCCCAACACTTTGTGAGGCTAAGATGGTAGAATCACTTGAAGCCATGAATTTGAGACCAGCCAGAGCAGCATAGCAAGATCCTATCTCTACAAAAAAAATAAAAATTAGCTGGATGTAGTGGTGTGTGCCTGTAGTCCTAGCTACTTGGGAGGCTTACTGAGGCATGGGGATTGCTTGAACTCTGGAGATTGAGGCTGCAGTGAGCTATGATTGCACCAGTGCACGCCAGCCTGAGCCACAAACTAAGAGACCCTGTGTCCAAAAAAAAAAAAAAAGTGCCCCAAGTGAGCACAGGATATGACGTGTTTCTTGCTTGACGCTGCATATCTGGAGTAGTTAAGTTGGTTAGAATTGAAATTGCTGGCACCAAACATTAATAAACTGGAGCTGACACACCAGGCTGAACAACTTCCTGCTATCTTCTTTTTTTAGAAATGTGCAGTTTATCTTTATTGTTTAGATTTTTATTTATTTGTTTAATTTTATTATTATTATACTTTTGAGTTTTAGGGTACATGTGCACAACGTGCAGATTTGTTACATATGTATACATGTGCTGTGTTGGTGTGCTGCATCCATTACCTCGTCATTTAGCATAGGTATATCTCCTAATGCTATCCCTCCCCCTCCCCCCACCCCACAACCGTCCCTGGTGTGTGCTGTTCCCCTTCCTGTGTCCATGTGTTCTCATTGTTCAATTCCCACCTATGAGTGAGAACATGCGGTGTTCGGTTTTTTGTCCTTGCGATAGTTTGCTGAGAATGATGGTTTCCAGCTTCATCCATGTCCCTACAAAGGACATGAACTCATCATTTTTTATGGCTGCATAGTATTCCATGGTGTATATGTGCCAGATTTTCTTAATCCAGATTTTTAAATTTTTTTATTTCTATAAACCTCCTCTGTGGACACCAATTTGTCTTCGTCTAGTAGATGTTTGTGTTAATGGTTTTTCATTTTAGGAGCCATTGAGCTTCAAGGACGTGGCTGTGGTCTTCACTGAGGAGGAGCTAGAGCTGCTGGACTCTACCCAGAGGCAGCTGTACCAAGATGTGATGCAGGAGAATTTCAGGAATCTGCTCTCAGTGGGTGAGAGGAGTCCTCTGGGTAACTGGAACTGAACTTCTTGGAGTGTTCTTGTTCCTGGAGAGAAGATATTTTTGACTTTTTTACACAGGTTAAATCCTATTTTTATAGAACTCTTAGTTCCAGCTGCTATAAAAAATTGCCAGACTGAGTGGCATATAAACAACAGAAGTTTATTTCTGGAAGGCACAGTCCGAGATCAGGGTGCCAGCATGGTTGGGTTCTGGTGAGGGCCCTCTGTCAGGGTGCAGGTAGCTGACTTCCTTTTGTGTCCTCACGTAGCAGAGAAGAGCTCTCTGGGCATCTCTTTTCTAAGGACACTAATTTCTTTCCTGGGGGTTCCACCTCCATGGCTTAGTTACCTCCCGAAGACCCACCACCTCCTAATGATATCACGTTGGGATTTAGGATTTCAACATAGGAATTTTTGAAGACTGGGGCAATAGATGGAGAAACTCCAAGAAATGCATCTCCAGGTGAGAACCATGAGGCCTAGAGGTCTTGGAGACAAGAGCTTGGCTGGGTAGTGAGGAGCGAGCTTGCCCACAGGAGGTCCCATTCCTCACCCCTTGTCTTGCCGGTGGGTACTGTTGGCAGCATCGTAGATGATTATTCTGCAACTTCATTTCTTCTGTTCAGTTCCTACCTTCTCATGGTTTCTCTATGCCTTTCACAGAATATCATACCCAGAATGAGCGAGGGACCTCTGGACTTCCGTCCCTCTAATAGAAACAGCCAGGCAGTAGAAGGCAAGCCAGTGGCAGAGAGACTGTCCCAGAATATTGAGAGTCCTCAGATGAATTTCTCACTTTCTTCTAGTATTAGTCCCTGGTTATAAACAGGTTCTTGTTACCCAAGCCCTAAAAGATAAAAATAGCCAATAAAGAATATCAGAAAACATGGACAAATTTTTAAAATCATCCAGAACTATGGTAAATATGACAGTTTGATCCTTTGCAGCCTGGGATCCAAAGGTTCTCAAGGCATAAGTAATGGTCATAAGTCAAATATTTGTATGTCTTCCTGCCTTAACAGTATTTTCTGGATTCCTATTGAATCTGCTCATACAAGACGACACAGGTGGTGCACTTTGGAAAATTTAGCACCCTCCTGAAGTATGGCTCACAAATACCCAGAAGTACAGTCACCCCTGAGACACAGTGCAGGGAGAAGGCCGTGTGGGCTTCCTGCATTTAAATGCCAGCTCCACCACTGCCTTACAGTATGATGGAACAGTGTGCCAGGTTACCTACCCTCTCTCTGACTTGGTTTCATCATTAGAAAATGAAGGTAATATAATGGTTTCTGCTTCAGTATTATTCTGAGGTTTAAGTCAGTTAATATGTGTACATCATTGGCAGATAGGATGTGTTACAATAGTGTGAGATATTATTAGCTATAGCAGCATTATTAAGCGAAGAAGTGAACTTTCTCTATAAAAATATATTCCGAAATTCTTTTATTGCCTGGCAATTCTATGATGAGACATAGTTTGGTACTCATAGGATCATACTAGCATTTAGCTTCAAAACTTGTTAATAGGAGCCTCTTCCTGTCATAAGCATAAGTGCTCTAATAGTTATGATACATAAAGCCTATTTTTTCTCTAGGCTATTATTAGTTCAGGTCTGAAAGTCTGATGTCCCTGAGCCAGTCTTTTACTAGTTCTCATCTCTGAATTGTCTTTAACCTCATAGGAGACAAGAATGGAAAGGATATGGAGTATATTCAAGATGAAGAATTAAGGTTCTTTTCACACAAAGAGCTCTCCTCATGCAAAATCTGGGAAGAGGTGGCAGGTGAATTACCTGGGAGCCAAGACTGTAGAGTAAATCTGCAAGGAAAAGACTTCCAGTTCTCAGAAGATGCTGCTCCCCATCAAGGGTGGGAAGGAGCATCTACGCCGTGTTTTCCAATTGAGAATTTCCTGGACAGCCTACAAGGGGATGGGCTTATCAGTCTAGACAATCAACAGTTTCCAGCCTGGAGAGCTATAAGACCAATCCCCATTCAAGGATCTCGGGCAAAAGCCTTTGTGAACCAGTCAGGGGGTGTTCAAGAAAGATGTAAAAATCTCAACACAGAAAACACAGTATATAAGTGTAACTGGGATGATTACAGCTTTTGCTGGATATCTTGTCGTGTTGATCACAGATTCCCTGAAATAGACGAGCCATGTGGCTGCAATAAATGCAGAAAAGACTGCATTAAAAACTCTGTACTTCATCACATTAACCCTGGAGAGAATGGCTTGAAAAGTAACGAATATGGAAATGGCTTCAGGGACAATTCAGACCTTCTCCCCCATCCAAGAATACCTTTGAAAGAGAAACCCTATCAATATCATGAGTTTAGTAAGGGCTTGGGGCACAGTGCCCATCTTAACAGACATCAAAGAATTCCCACAGGAGAGAAATCTGTTAAGAGTCTTGAGCATGGTTGGGGCATCAGACAGAACACGCACATACACAACCACCCCAGAGCCCCTGTGGGAGACATGCGCTATAGATGTGATGTCTGTGGAAAGGGGTTCAGGTATAAATCGGTTCTTCTTATTCATCAAGGGGTGCACACAGGAAGGAGACCCTATAAATGTGAGGAGTGTGGGAAGGCATTTGGTCGAAGTTCAAACCTGCTTGTCCATCAGAGGGTCCACACTGGAGAGAAACCATATAAATGCAGCGAGTGTGGGAAGGGCTTCAGTTACAGCTCAGTGCTTCAAGTCCATCAGAGGCTGCACACAGGGGAGAAGCCCTACACCTGCAGCGAGTGTGGCAAAGGCTTCTGTGCTAAGTCTGCACTGCACAAGCACCGGCACATTCACCCTGGAGAAAAGCCCTACAGCTGTGGTGAGTGTGGAAAGGGATTCAGCTGCAGCTCCCACCTCAGCAGTCATCAGAAAACACACACCAGTGAGAGGCCCTACCAGTGTGACAAGTGTGGCAAAGGTTTCAGTCACAACTTGTACCTTCAAGCTCACCAGAGAGTTCACATGGGGCAGCATCTGTACAAATGCAACGTGTGTGGTAAGAGTTTCAGTTACAGCTCAGGGCTTCTCATGCATCAGAGACTGCACACAGGAGAGAAACCCTACAAATGCGAATGCGGGAAGAGCTTTGGCCGGAGCTCCGACCTCCACATCCATCAGAGGGTCCACACAGGAGAGAAACCCTATAAATGCAGTGAGTGTGGGAAGGGCTTCCGGCGGAATTCGGACCTTCACAGCCACCAGAGGGTCCACACGGGGGAGAGGCCCTACGTATGTGATGTGTGTGGGAAGGGTTTCATCTACAGCTCTGACCTCCTTATCCATCAGAGGGTCCACACTGGAGAGAAACCCTATAAATGTGCTGAGTGTGGCAAAGGCTTCAGTTACAGCTCAGGGCTTCTCATTCACCAGAGAGTCCACACAGGCGAGAAACCTTACAGATGCCAAGAGTGCGGAAAGGGCTTTAGGTGCACATCAAGCCTTCACAAACATCAGCGAGTCCACACGGGAAAAAAGCCCTATACGTGTGATCAGTGTGGCAAGGGATTCAGTTATGGCTCTAATCTTCGCACCCACCAGAGGTTGCACACAGGAGAGAAACCCTACACTTGTTATGAATGTGGGAAGGGTTTCAGATATGGCTCAGGTCTCCTTAGTCACAAGAGAGTGCACTCTGGTGAGAAGCCGTACAGGTGCCACGTGTGTGGGAAGGGCTATAGTCAGAGCTCACATCTTCAAGGTCATCAGCGAGTCCACACTGGTGAGAAACCCTATAAATGTGAGGAGTGTGGGAAGGGCTTTGGCCGCAGCTCCTGTCTTCATGTTCATCAGAGAGTCCACACTGGAGAAAAGCCCTATACGTGTGGTGTGTGTGGGAAAGGCTTCAGTTATACCTCAGGTCTGCGGAACCACCAGAGAGTGCATTTAGGCAAGAACCCTTATAAGTAGATGTACATAGAGGATTCCATCTGGGACTCAGGGCTTTCTATCCATCTGAGAGCCAGCACAGGAGAAAAACCGTAGGAAAGAAAAACGAGGAGGGCTATAGGAGAAACTGATGATTTTACATTTTCTAGTCTGCATAGGAAGGGAACACCTGGAAGTGTGCTAAATAGATTAGCACTTCAGTTACAAACTTAAGTCTTTAAGAGTCTGTTGTGCAGCAGTGGTTTCACTTTCATCAGAATCTGCCTGGGAGGGAGCTTTTACAGCATAACAAGTGGTGAGAATGTTTCCAAGGTGCTAATTATGGACATAGATTATTTGTGTGGGTTGATAGCTACCAATGGGACAGTGTAGAAACAAGTTTCCACCTTTCTAAAACCAGTTTGGTACATAACTTTTTAAAAATCGCTTTATAAAAACAAAAAGATAACATTAACATTTATTGAAACAAGTCACGCTGAGAAGACCAGGAACAAAGTCCTCTTGGCACATCTGGGTGATGTGTGTGTCTCACATTTTTATCATGTTTTTGTGACTGTTTTATCTTGCAGGTAAGCTTTACAGCTCTCAGAGGAGTTGTAGTACACTGCAGAAATATGTCTTCTTTCCAGGTTAAAAAAAACAAAATCTGATTGGCATTGCATTGAATTATTAATTAAATAAATTTATTTATTAATTGGCATTGCATTGAATTTATAGGTTAATTTTGAAAGAATTTGGCGTCTTTGAAATGCTGACTTTTTTCACTTTTAAAAACACGACTTTTTTACCACTGATAGTATTTTATATGGTCCCTCACTAATATTTCTTAGAGATGGTTAAAAATAGGTTCTGAGTCATCTTGAGCATATTTCTAGGAATTTGTTTTATTGCTGTCATGAATATAATGGTTTTGCTCCAGTTCATTTCATAGTTTAACATATCAAATATTAGGTATCTTAAAAATCACGAATGCCATTTCACCCTGCAGGTTAGCAGTACTAAAATATAGAGTCATCAAATCCCCCATCTTTGGGGGTGGGGGGGGTTGTAGGAACAGTCTGATATGGTTTGGCTCTGTTCCCCACCCAAATCTCATCTCAAATTTTAATCCCCATGTGTCAGAGGAGGGCCTTGGTGGGAGATGATTGGATCACGAGGGCAGATATCTCCCTTGCTGTTCTCATGATAGTGAGTTCTCATGAGAGCTGATGGTTTTAAGGTGTAGCCCTTCCTCGCTGTCTCCTGTCCCCTTGTGAAGAAGGTCTTTATTTCTCTTTTGCGTTCTGCCGTGACTTCAGTTTTCGGAGGCCTCCCCAGCCATGTGGAACTGTGAGTGAATTAAACCTCTTTCCTTTGCAAATTACCCAGTCTCAGGTAGTTCTTTATCGCAGTGCAAAAATGGACATAAGTCTTATGTACTTATTGGTGAGAGAAAATCGGTGCGTTGTTTTCAAAAGAATTCATTAATGTATCAATTCAATTTCTATAACCTTTGAAGTGGCAGTAAATATGTAGTAATTGATACTTGGGAGATAGTTGCCCACTTGGGCAAAAACGCATGCAGAAGGTGGAGTTTTTAAAAGCATTTTTAAAATAGCAAATGTTAATATTCCAGTTAACATTGGTAGGAAACTTTTTAGATAAGTTCAGGCATATGTATGCAATGGAAAGCCACTGGGAATCTTTAAGCACACAGATAATGACAATGAAGGTTGCTCATGAACTATTTAGTGAACCAGGAGAGTTTTAGAACAACAATTGTAGCATGACCCCATTTTGTTAGTATGTTTTTCTGTGTGTATGTTTAGAGCAACAGAGAAAAAAAGATGTGGGAGAGGACATATAACTACTATCTCTAGTGGTGGGATTCTGAATGTATAATACATATGTTGTACTTTTATGTATTTTACTTTGCAACAAAGTATCTTTTAGTTTTAGAATAACAGCGAAGCAATTTTTTTTACAAATTAGCCTGATGGAACAATCCCTTATGATTAAAGATTCATGTTGTAACCTCTATAACTTCTTTGGCTTTTTCTCTTGTTCACCAAACTCCCTGTACCAAAGATAAGGCATAAAAATGAGTGATGTAAATACTCTCAGAGGCTATGTCATTTTTGCTGGCTGGTAGGAGATGAGGCAGTCTAGATAATTAGGAGCCACGATGTTTCCATTTTGCAGTCCTGCCTTCTTGGACTAGTGAGCCCACAAGCCTGGTTTTGTAGAGGGCAGCACACTGTCATGTGTTCCTCCAGGATAACCTCTCTGTCTTACTGACTGAGGAGACCTGGCGCTGCTCTGGTCTGAGCCTTCTGCTGCTTGGAGCTGCCAAAGAGAGAAGACATGTCAGGAGAGGGGGAACAGGCACTTTATATCTAGATAACCAAACTATTTACCATGGGAAATAAGGTTTCAGAAGGGGGCAAGGGGTAGTGATAAAAAGTAATTTACGAAACTGCAGCAGGGTCACTCGGGATATAGGGTTTCATGGCCAAAAGAACAAATGCAGACACCATCCCCACCCCTCAGACCTCAAAGTTTGTGGCTGAAAAGTTTAACTCATTCTGCATTCCCAAAATTTGTCAGCAGGCTCCTCAAATTCTGGGCAGTATCTCCCCCAATCTTCTGGAGCCAGCTGTCAAATGTTGCCTGACTCCCGCAGAAACCTGGGGATGGTTGGAGAGTAACTGGGAGACACAGGACAGTCGCTGAGGCCTGGGGGTGAAAAGATGAAAGACATAGGGGAGGAGCAGTGTGAGGCTCGTGAGTGTGCAGGTGATTCCTGGGTGTGGGGGGGTGACTGCAGCTGAAATCTGGGGTTGTTTGGAGAGTAGCTGGGAGACACAGGAGACTCCCCGAGAGCTGGGGATGAGCTGCTAGATGATGGCAGGCAGAACATGTGGTATATTATTGATGAACGTGCTGACTCTAAAGAATCCCCAGAGGAGGACACGGGAGAGCCCAATGGCTTCATTGATTGCACATCACGATGAGGAAAGGGAAATGGGAGCCTGTGGGATGCTGGTGATGACAGAGGTGAGTGTGGTGAAGCCCTAGATGATGGTGAATGGTAGCACCCCATCCCTGGAGAGGAGCTTCCTCTTAAGTCTGAGTTTCTGAGAGGGGAGAGGGAGAAGCTGGGTGAGGCTAGCATGGATCTTGGGGAGTCCGGGCTGGGGGACCGTTCATAAGAAGAGCCAGACAAGACCCTGCTGTTCTTAAATGCAGACATGATTAGGAAACCTGCAGCACCCAGGGACCCCTACCAATTTGCTATCCCGCAGAATGAAGGAGTGCGGGTGTGTGTGTGTGTGTGTGTGTGTCTGGTGTGAGGTATGTGCTACTAATGGAAATGGAAATAAATCAATGAGACAGACAGACAGACAGACTGACAGACAGAGATTCACTTGCCGAAGTGTTCTGTCCTGTCCTCCGAATGCGCTTCCAAGTCGCAAGACGCTGTAAGCTCCAAGTCCACGCAGAGCCCGCAGAACGCTCCGGCCGCTGCTCTGCTGTGCGAAGATCTGAGTACAGGCCCGCCAGGGTGGGTTTAATTAGCCTCGGGCGCAGCCTAGCAGCGGAAAGGGCGTAGCTTCACTCCTCCTTTCCGTCGGTCACTCCCACCTTTCCCAGGCTGCACCTCCTAGGAGACTGCTCTCCTGTTTGATTTCATGTGCCACATTTGGGACAATCTAAGAACGTACAAGTGTTCTTGGCCAAATATATGACGAATTAAATGCGCTTCAACACTGAAAACCATCTAGTGGTTCTGTGGTTGTCACATTGTGGTTTTGAGACCAGCAGCAACCTCGCAACCCTCAAACCCCGCAGATTCTCAGATCTGTGTTGTAACAAGCCCTCCCCCTGACCCTGACGCGTGGCAGTTTCAGAATTACCCGTGTAAGCGAAAAGACTTTTCAGAGAATGTGAAGATATGGGTTCTATAAACATTCTTTTGCCCTGGAACCACGTAGAGACTTCGGAGCCAGTTGGGTGGAGCATTCATTGGATGAGGGTGCTTGGGCTAGGAATATCAAGGCGTGGCTCCAGAAAATTCAATCATCTACTGAAGTTTTCAGTTATGCTAATCTGTGAAAAAGTTCCGTTTGTTTCCATTCTTTTAGTCAGACTGAGAATGGCAATCAATGCCTCAACCCCGATCTCCAGGGAGTGTTGAGAGCCTCAGGCTGAGTTCGTCACCAGTAGCCTATGGTTTAAACCCTCATGCCTATAGAATGAAGTCTCCATAAAAACCCAAAAGGACTGGGTTTAGAGAACTTGTGGATAAAACTTCCCGGAAGGTAGTGCGCCCCTCCCCACATGCCCGGCCCAAAACCATTCTTCTGAATTTTTTGAAATATCCGCTATGATAAAATGGTAACTGTAAGTGTTTCCCTGCGTGCTGTGAGCTCTTCGAGCAAATTCATGCAACTAAAACAGGGAGTAGTGGAAACCTGATTTATAGACGGTCGCTAAGAAGCACAGGTAAAACAGCGAAGGGCTTCCCATTGTGATTAGAGTGGGAGGCCAGTCTTGCGGGACTGAGCCCTTTGGAGTCTAACGCTATCTCCGGGTAGACGGCGCCGTCATTGAATTAGAAGACACACATGTGTTGAGAATAATTTTTTAGTCATTTGTTGTATGTCCTATGTACAATATGTAATCAAATTCTTTATCCTGACTTTATGGCACCTGCTTGAGAACCATGATTTGAACCAAAAATTGGTCTGTCACTTTCTCAGCTTGAAACTTGATTTTACCGCTAGCCTTTTGTTATTGTTCTTTTGTTTCCTTTTGTTTCGTTTTGTTTTAAATTGATGGGGTATAAGTGCAGGATGTGCAGATTTGTTAGGAAGGTAAACGTGTGCCATGCTGGTTTGCTGCACCTGTGAACCCATCACCTAGGTAGTAAGCCCGGCATGCATTAACTGCTTTTCTTCGTGCTGTCCGTCCCGACAGGCCCCAATGTGTGTTGTTCCCCTTCCTGTGTGCATGTGTTCTCCTTTTTCAGCTCCCATCATCACTGAGAATGTGGTGTTTGGTTTCTGTTCCCAGGTTAGTGTGCTGAGGATAATGACTTCACATCACTGGTGTTATTTTTTTTTTTTATTTAAAAAAATAGTGTTTTATTAAACAGGGTTTCTTCACAGCAAAATAAGTTTTAATCTACGATGAATGCCAGATATTACAGCAGAACGCAATTTTCTCTTGCCCACACACAAAAGTTCTTACTAAGTGAAAAAAGCCATAAAATTACATTCACAAATATGGTTCCCAGTCTCCAAAGCTTTCACATAATTATTCACAGTAGTAATACAATCAGAGCAGTTATTCAGTCAGGTGAAAGTACCGTGAACCCTAAAGTATAACAATAAGATTAAAAAAGACGTATCCATCCAATAACTGATTTTTGAAATGCTGTGAACGTCCACACCCTACGAGTCTGCCATTGTTAATGCTGTACAGCATCATTGAATAGAATGGTATTGATGAAGCCCACATCCACGGAGAAACCCTGACTTACGATGGTTTGATTTATGATTTTCCAATTTTATGATGGGTGTATTGAGATATTACATGCGTGTTTGAGTGACAATGGGTTCATCGGTAGGTGACCCCGTTCTCCCGGAATGGCTATCTAAAGTGAAACAGGTGTACCTAATTAAAATATACTTAGTAACATGGGAGAAAACAATAGATGTTTACAATTGATGCAGAACCTGAAGGAGAGATACCAGTAAATAAAAACAATAACTCAATTTTCCTGCAACTCTCGAGGATTTCCTAAAGAAACACAGAATGTAGGATGCAGCCAAGGCATGTAAAAGTGAGAGGGCAGAAGAAGTAAGAGAGAAATAGGAGGAAGGAAGGAAGGCAGGAAGGAAGGAAGGAAGGAAGGAAGGAAGGAAGGAAGGAAGGAAGTAGGAAACACCTGGTGTTACCAAAACCAAAAAGAAATGTTTTCCCACTGTGGGTAAAGCTACAATGTTCATGAACCTTGAAAATACTGTGCTAAGCGTAAAGTCCGTCATAGAAGCTCACATATTGTATAATTCCTTTGGTAGGAAATATCCAGAATATGCAAATCTATGGATGTAGGGTTGAGCGCTCTATGTAGTTGTTACCTAGGGCTGAGGGTCGGGGAGAGGGTTTGAGACAGAATGAGCGATGAACGTTTACGGGATTTTTCTCCGGTAGGGGGTGATAAAATGTTCTAAAGTGGATTGCGAATGAAAATTGAAGGAGCACAACTACAAATAAAGAAAAAGGCACTCAATTCATGACTTTTAATGGGGAAATCTTATGTGGCGCACTCTCATCGACACCACGGCAGACAGCGAAGAAGAGAAAAAGGTGGGTCAGTATCTGAAATGGAGGCAGACACAGAGAGAATGAAAAGCCCTGTGAAGGGAAGAAAGAGAGAAAAGGGAAAATGGTCCAATTTAGAAATCACAGATGTGAAAGTGGGGCTCACATCAACAGTGTCACTGCCAGGGAGGAGGGTCATGCTATCCGTGTGACGGCTAGTGTCGCCCGCAGGGACGCCGACGTGCTGGAGGTTCGTGTCAGCATGGGCTCTGGCAGCCACGTGGGCAAGCAGGAGGGTCCCGCTGCACAGCTGTGGGCTGACGAAAGTCTGGGGGGTGATATCGGCCATGAGAGGGGCCTCTTCTCCTGGCAAGAGTGTGACAGTAGCAAGTAGTTGGACAGGCCTGTGTGTGAGGACGGAACGCAGGAGGGGCCCTTCTGCGGCTGGGTGTGGGGCCCTCAGCAGAAATGTGGAGAAATGGCCAGGTAACTGCGTCATGTCGACCAGTAGATTGGCCAGGGCTTCGAACTGAAGGACAATAACGGGGAGTAGCTGTTAGGCAATGGGAGTGTGTGGGTGTAAGTGGAGATGGGTTTGGGGTGACTGAGGGATAGGTGGGAGCCATCCCTGTATAGATACAGGTCACAGGGAAATAGTCTCGTGAGGCCTGTGAGTGCCTGGGGTTCTCCTGGGTGCCTGGGGCTGACTGGGGCAGAAATGTGGGGAAGGCTGGAGAGAAGCTGGGAGACACAGGAGAGACCCTGAAGGCTGGGGGTGAAGAGGTGAAAGAAATGGGGGAGGGTGGCAGTAAGGTCCGTGAGTTTGTGGGTGATCCCTGCGTGTGGGAAGCTGACTCCGGCTGAAATCTGGAGATGGTGGGAGAGTGGCTGAGAGAGACAGAAGAGGCCCTGAGGGCTGGGGGTGAAAACATGAGCGAGACCGGGGAGTAACTCAGAGAAATTGGTGAGTTTGGTGGTGTGTCCTGGGTGCCTGGAACTGACTCCAGCTGGAATCTAGACAAGTTTTGAGGGTAGCTGAAAGAGACACAAGAGTCCCTGTGGGCTGAGGGCAAAGACCTGAGAGAGACCAGGGAGGATCTCAGTGAGGTCTGTGGGTGTGTAGGTGATTCCTGAGTGTCGGAGGCTGACTCCCGCTGAAATCTGAGCGTGGCTGGAGAGGAGCTGGGACACGCAGGAGAGTCCCAGGGGGCTGTGGGTGAAGACGTGAGAGAGACTGGAGAGTAACTCAGTGAAACTGCTGACTTCGTAGGTGATTCCTGGGTGCCGGGAACTGACTCCCGCTGAAATCTGGGCGTGGTCGGAGAGCAGCTGGGACAGCCAGGAGAGTCCCTGAGGGCTGGGTGTGAAGACATGAGAGAGACTGGGGAGTAACTCAGTGAAGCTGGTGAGTTTGGTGGTGACCCCGGGGTGCCTGGAACTGACTCCAGCCGAAATCTGGGCGTAGTTGGAGAGTAGCTGCGACAGACAGGAGAGTCCCTGAGGGCTGGTGAAGACATGAGAGAGACTGGGGAGTAAGTGAGAGGAATTGGTGAGTGTGGTGGTGATTCCGGGGTGCCTGGAACTGACTCCAGCTGAAATCTGGGTGTAGTTGGAGAGTAGCTGCGACAGACAGGAGAGTCCTGAGGGCTGGTGAAGACATGAGAGAGACTGGGGAGTAATTGAGTGAAATCGGTGAGTGTGGTGGTGATTCCGGGGTGCCTGGAACTGACTCCAGCTGAAATCTGGGTGTAGTTGGAGAGTAGCTGCGACAGACAGGAGAGTCCCTGAGGGCTGGGGAAGACATGAGAGAGACTGGGGAGTAATTGAGTGAAATAGGTGAGTGTGGTGGTGATTCCGGGGTGCCTGGAACTGACTCCAGCTGAAATCTGGGTGTAGTTGGAGAGTAGCTGCGACAGACAGGAGAGTCCCTGAGGGCTGGTGAAGACATGAGAGAGACCGGGGAGTAAGTGAGAGGAATTGGTGAGTGTGGTGGTGATTCCGGGGTGCCTGGAACTGACTCCAGCTGAAATTTGGGTGTAGTTGGAGAGTAGCTGCGACAGACAGGAGAGTCCCTGAGGGCTGGTGAAGACATGAGAGAGACTGGGGAGTAATTGAGTGAAATCGGAGAGTGTGGTGGTGATTCCGGGGTGCCCGGAACTGACTCCCGCTGAAATGTGGGCGTGCTCGGAGAGGAGCTGGGACAGACAGGAGAGTCCCTGAGGGTTGGGGATAAAGACGTGCTAGAGACCGGGGAGTAACTCAGCGAAAGTGGTGAGCTTGGTGGTGATCCCTGGGTTCCTGGAACTGACCCCCGCTGAAATGTGGGCGTGGTTGGAGAGTAGCTGGGACAGACAGGAGAGTCACTGATGGCTGGGGATGAGCTGCTGGATGATGGCAGTAAGAACATATGGTATATTATTGATGACTGAGGTGACTGTGAAGAATCCTCAGAGGAGGACACGGGAGAGCACAATGACATCAGTGATTGTCCTGCGTGGTAAGGAAAGGGAAATGTCGAGTTGTGAAATGCTGTTGATGATGGATATGAGAGTGGTGAAGCCCTGCGGGATGGTGTAGAGTACCTCCACATCCTCGGTGAGGAGCTGCTCGTTGGGTCTGAGTTTCTGGGAGGGGAGAGGGACAAGCTGGGTGAGGCTAGCATGGATCTTGGGGAGTCCGGGCTGGGGGACCTTTCATAAGAAGAGCCAGACAAGACCCTGCTGTTCTTAGATGCAGACATGATTAGGAAACCTGCAGCACCCAGGGACCCCTACCAATTTGCTATCCCGCAGAATGAAGGAGTGCGGGTTTGTGTGTGTGTGTGTGTGTGTGCGTGTGTGTGTGTGTGTGTGTCTGGTGTGAGGTATGTGCTACTAATGGAAATGGAAATAAACAAATCAATGAGACAGACAGACAGACAGAGAGACAGACTGAGAGACAGAGATTCACTTGCCCAACTGTTCTGTCCTGTCCTCCGAATGCGCTTCCAAGTCGCAAGACGCTGTAAGCTCCAAGTCCACGCAGAGCCCGCAGAACGCTCCGGCCGCTGCTCTGCTGTGCGAAGATCTGAGTACAGGCCCGCCAGGGTGGGTTTAATTAGCCTCGGGCGCAGCCTAGCAGCGGAAAGGGCGTAGCTTCACTCCTCCTTTCCGTCGGTCACTCCCACCTTTCCCAGGCTGCACCTCCTAGGAGACTGCTCTCCTGTTTGATTTCATGTGCCACATTTGGGACAATCTAAGAACGTACAAGTGTTCTTGGCCAAATATATGACGAATTAAATGCGCTTCAACACTGAAAACCATCTAGTGGTTCTGTGGTTGTCACATTGTGGTTTTGAGACCAGCAGCAACCTCGCAACCCTCAAACCCCGCAGATTCTCAGATCTGTGTTGTAACAAGCCCTCCCCCTGACCCTGACGCGTGGCAGTTTCAGAATTACCCGTGTAAGCGAAAAGACTTTTCAGAGAATGTGAAGATATGGGTTCTATAAACATTCTTTTGCCCTGGAACCACGTAGAGACTTCGGAGCCAGTTGGGTGGAGCATTCATTGGATGAGGGTGCTTGGGCTAGGAATATCAAGGCGTGGCTCCAGAAAATTCAATCATCTACTGAAGTTTTCAGTTATGCTAATCTGTGAAAAAGTTCCGTTTGTTTCCATTCTTTTAGTCAGACTGAGAATGGCAATCAATGCCTCAACCCCGATCTCCAGGGAGTGTTGAGAGCCTCAGGCTGAGTTCGTCACCAGTAGCCTATGGTTTAAACCCTCATGCCTATAGAATGAAGTCTCCATAAAAACCCAAAAGGACTGGGTTTAGAGAACTTGTGGATAAAACTTCCCGGAAGGTAGTGCGCCCCTCCCCACATGCCCGGCCCAAAACCATTCTTCTGAATTTTTTGAAATATCCGCTATGATAAAATGGTAACTGTAAGTGTTTCCCTGCGTGCTGTGAGCTCTTCGAGCAAATTCATGCAACTAAAACAGGGAGTAGTGGAAACCTGATTTATAGACGGTCGCTAAGAAGCACAGGTAAAACAGCGAAGGGCTTCCCATTGTGATTAGAGTGGGAGGCCAGTCTTGCGGGACTGAGCCCTTTGGAGTCTAACGCTATCTCCGGGTAGACGGCGCCGTCATTGAATTAGAAGACACACATGTGTTGAGAATAATTTTTCTAGTCATTTGTTGTATGTCCTATGTACAATATGTAATCAAATTCTTTATCCTGACTTTATGGCACCTGCTTGAGAACCATGATTTGAACCAAAAATTGGTCTGTCACTTTCTCAGCTTGAAACTTGATTTTACCGCTAGCCTTTTGTTATTGTTCTTTTGTTTCCTTTTGTTTCGTTTTGTTTTAAATTGATGGGGTATAAGTGCAGGATGTGCAGATTTGTTAGGAAGGTAAACGTGTGCCATGCTGGTTTGCTGCACCTGTGAACCCATCACCTAGGTAGTAAGCCCGGCATGCATTAACTGCTTTTCTTCGTGCTGTCCGTCCCGACAGGCCCCAATGTGTGTTGTTCCCCTTCCTGTGTGCATGTGTTCTCCTTTTTCAGCTCCCATCATCACTGAGAATGTGGTGTTTGGTTTTCTGTTCCCAGGTTAGTGTGCTGAGGATAATGACTTCACATCACTGGTGTTATTTTTTTTTTTTATTTAAAAAAATAGTGTTTTATTAAACAGGGTTTCTTCACAGCAAAATAAGTTTTAATCTACGATGAATGCCAGATATTACAGCAGAACGCAATTTTCTCTTGCCCACACACAAAAGTTCTTACTAAGTGAAAAAAGCCATAAAATTACATTCACAAATATGGTTCCCAGTCTCCAAAGCTTTCACATAATTATTCACAGTAGTAATACAATCAGAGCAGTTATTCAGTCAGGTGAAAGTACCGTGAACCCTAAAGTATAACAATAAGATTAAAAAAGACGTATCCATCCAATAACTGATTTTTGAAATGCTGTGAACGTCCACACCCTACGAGTCTGCCATTGTTAATGCTGTACAGCATCATTGAATAGAATGGTATTGATGAAGCCCACATCCACGGAGAAACCCTGACTTACGATGGTTTGATTTATGATTTTCCAATTTTATGATGGGTGTATTGAGATATTACATGCGTGTTTGAGTGACAATGGGTTCATCGGTAGGTGACCCCGTTCTCCCGGAATGGCTATCTAAAGTGAAACAGGTGTACCTAATTAAAATATACTTAGTAACATGGGAGAAAACAATAGATGTTTACAATTGATGCAGAACCTGAAGGAGAGATACCAGTAAATAAAAACAATAACTCAATTTTCCTGCAACTCTCGAGGATTTCCTAAAGAAACACAGAATGTAGGATGCAGCCAAGGCATGTAAAAGTGAGAGGGCAGAAGAAGTAAGAGAGAAATAGGAGGAAGGAAGGAAGGCAGGAAGGAAGGAAGGAAGGAAGGAAGGAAGGAAGGAAGGAAGGAAGGAAGTAGGAAACACCTGGTGTTACCAAAACCAAAAAGAAATGTTTTCCCACTGTGGGTAAAGCTACAATGTTCATGAACCTTGAAAATACTGTGCTAAGCGTAAAGTCCGTCATAGAAGCTCACATATTGTATAATTCCTTTGGTAGGAAATATCCAGAATATGCAAATCTATGGATGTAGGGTTGAGCGCTCTATGTAGTTGTTACCTAGGGCTGAGGGTCGGGGAGAGGGTTTGAGACAGAATGAGCGATGAACGTTTACGGGATTTTTCTCCGGTAGGGGGTGATAAAATGTTCTAAAGTGGATTGCGAATGAAAATTGAAGGAGCACAACTACAAATAAAGAAAAAGGCACTCAATTCATGACTTTTAATGGGGAAATCTTATGTGGCGCACTCTCATCGACACCACGGCAGACAGCGAAGAAGAGAAAAAGGTGGGTCAGTATCTGAAATGGAGGCAGACACAGAGAGAATGAAAAGCCCTGTGAAGGGAAGAAAGAGAGAAAAGGGAAAATGGTCCAATTTAGAAATCACAGATGTGAAAGTGGGGCTCACATCAACAGTGTCACTGCCAGGGAGGAGGGTCATGCTATCCGTGTGACGGCTAGTGTCGCCCGCAGGGACGCCGACGTGCTGGAGGTTCGTGTCAGCATGGGCTCTGGCAGCCACGTGGGCAAGCAGGAGGGTCCCGCTGCACAGCTGTGGGCTGACGAAAGTCTGGGGGGTGATATCGGCCATGAGAGGGGCCTCTTCTCCTGGCAAGAGTGTGACAGTAGCAAGTAGTTGGACAGGCCTGTGTGTGAGGACGGAACGCAGGAGGGGCCCTTCTGCGGCTGGGTGTGGGGCCCTCAGCAGAAATGTGGAGAAATGGCCAGGTAACTGCGTCATGTCGACCAGTAGATTGGCCAGGGCTTCGAACTGAAGGACAATAACGGGGAGTAGCTGTTAGGCAATGGGAGTGTGTGGGTGTAAGTGGAGATGGGTTTGGGGTGACTGAGGGATAGGTGGGAGCCATCCCTGTATAGATACAGGTCACAGGGAAATAGTCTCGTGAGGCCTGTGAGTGCCTGGGGTTCTCCTGGGTGCCTGGGGCTGACTGGGGCAGAAATGTGGGGAAGGCTGGAGAGAAGCTGGGAGACACAGGAGAGACCCTGAAGGCTGGGGGTGAAGAGGTGAAAGAAATGGGGGAGGGTGGCAGTAAGGTCCGTGAGTTTGTGGGTGATCCCTGCGTGTGGGAAGCTGACTCCGGCTGAAATCTGGAGATGGTGGGAGAGTGGCTGAGAGAGACAGAAGAGGCCCTGAGGGCTGGGGGTGAAAACATGAGCGAGACCGGGGAGTAACTCAGAGAAATTGGTGAGTTTGGTGGTGTGTCCTGGGTGCCTGGAACTGACTCCAGCTGGAATCTAGACAAGTTTTGAGGGTAGCTGAAAGAGACACAAGAGTCCCTGTGGGCTGAGGGCAAAGACCTGAGAGAGACCAGGGAGGATCTCAGTGAGGTCTGTGGGTGTGTAGGTGATTCCTGAGTGTCGGAGGCTGACTCCCGCTGAAATCTGAGCGTGGCTGGAGAGGAGCTGGGACACGCAGGAGAGTCCCAGGGGGCTGTGGGTGAAGACGTGAGAGAGACTGGAGAGTAACTCAGTGAAACTGCTGACTTCGTAGGTGATTCCTGGGTGCCGGGAACTGACTCCCGCTGAAATCTGGGCGTGGTCGGAGAGCAGCTGGGACAGCCAGGAGAGTCCCTGAGGGCTGGGTGTGAAGACATGAGAGAGACTGGGGAGTAACTCAGTGAAGCTGGTGAGTTTGGTGGTGACCCCGGGGTGCCTGGAACTGACTCCAGCCGAAATCTGGGCGTAGTTGGAGAGTAGCTGCGACAGACAGGAGAGTCCCTGAGGGCTGGTGAAGACATGAGAGAGACTGGGGAGTAAGTGAGAGGAATTGGTGAGTGTGGTGGTGATTCCGGGGTGCCTGGAACTGACTCCAGCTGAAATCTGGGTGTAGTTGGAGAGTAGCTGCGACAGACAGGAGAGTCCCTGAGGGCTGGTGAAGACATGAGAGAGACTGGGGAGTAATTGAGTGAAATCGGTGAGTGTGGTGGTGATTCCGGGGTGCCTGGAACTGACTCCAGCTGAAATCTGGGTGTAGTTGGAGAGTAGCTGCGACAGACAGGAGAGTCCCTGAGGGCTGGGGAAGACATGAGAGAGACTGGGGAGTAATTGAGTGAAATAGGTGAGTGTGGTGGTGATTCCGGGGTGCCTGGAACTGACTCCAGCTGAAATCTGGGTGTAGTTGGAGAGTAGCTGCGACAGACAGGAGAGTCCCTGAGGGCTGGTGAAGACATGAGAGAGACCGGGGAGTAAGTGAGAGGAATTGGTGAGTGTGGTGGTGATTCCGGGGTGCCTGGAACTGACTCCAGCTGAAATTTGGGTGTAGTTGGAGAGTAGCTGCGACAGACAGGAGAGTCCCTGAGGGCTGGTGAAGACATGAGAGAGACTGGGGAGTAATTGAGTGAAATCGGAGAGTGTGGTGGTGATTCCGGGGTGCCCGGAACTGACTCCCGCTGAAATGTGGGCGTGCTCGGAGAGGAGCTGGGACAGACAGGAGAGTCCCTGAGGGTTGGGGATAAAGACGTGCTAGAGACCGGGGAGTAACTCAGCGAAAGTGGTGAGCTTGGTGGTGATCCCTGGGTTCCTGGAACTGACCCCCGCTGAAATGTGGGCGTGGTTGGAGAGTAGCTGGGACAGACAGGAGAGTCACTGATGGCTGGGGATGAGCTGCTGGATGATGGCAGTAAGAACATATGGTATATTATTGATGACTGAGGTGACTGTGAAGAATCCTCAGAGGAGGACACGGGAGAGCACAATGACATCAGTGATTGTCCTGCGTGGTAAGGAAAGGGAAATGTCGAGTTGTGAAATGCTGTTGATGATGGATATGAGAGTGGTGAAGCCCTGCGGGATGGTGTAGAGTACCTCCACATCCTCGGTGAGGAGCTGCTCGTTGGGTCTGAGTTTCTGGGAGGGGAGAGGGAGAAGGGGGGTGAGGCTAGCATGGATCTTGGGGAGTCCGGGCTGGGGGACCTTTCATAAGAAGAGCCAGACAAGACCCTGCTGTTCTTAGATGCAGACATGATTAGGAAACCTGCAGCACCCAGGGACCCCTACCAATTTGCTATCCCGCAGAATGAAGGAGTGCGGGTTTGTGTGTGTGTGTGTGTGTGTGCGTGTGTGTGTGTGTGTGTGTCTGGTGTGAGGTATGTGCTACTAATGGAAATGGAAATAAACAAATCAATGAGACAGACAGACAGACAGAGAGACAGACTGAGAGACAGAGATTCACTTGCCCAACTGTTCTGTCCTGTCCTCCGAATGCGCTTCCAAGTCGCAAGACGCTGTAAGCTCCAAGTCCACGCAGAGCCCGCAGAACGCTCCGGCCGCTGCTCTGCTGTGCGAAGATCTGAGTACAGGCCCGCCAGGGTGGGTTTAATTAGCCTCGGGCGCAGCCTAGCAGCGGAAAGGGCGTAGCTTCACTCCTCCTTTCCGTCGGTCACTCCCACCTTTCCCAGGCTGCACCTCCTAGGAGACTGCTCTCCTGTTTGATTTCATGTGCCACATTTGGGACAATCTAAGAACGTACAAGTGTTCTTGGCCAAATATATGACGAATTAAATGCGCTTCAACACTGAAAACCATCTAGTGGTTCTGTGGTTGTCACATTGTGGTTTTGAGACCAGCAGCAACCTCGCAACCCTCAAACCCCGCAGATTCTCAGATCTGTGTTGTAACAAGCCCTCCCCCTGACCCTGACGCGTGGCAGTTTCAGAATTACCCGTGTAAGCGAAAAGACTTTTCAGAGAATGTGAAGATATGGGTTCTATAAACATTCTTTTGCCCTGGAACCACGTAGAGACTTCGGAGCCAGTTGGGTGGAGCATTCATTGGATGAGGGTGCTTGGGCTAGGAATATCAAGGCGTGGCTCCAGAAAATTCAATCATCTACTGAAGTTTTCAGTTATGCTAATCTGTGAAAAAGTTCCGTTTGTTTCCATTCTTTTAGTCAGACTGAGAATGGCAATCAATGCCTCAACCCCGATCTCCAGGGAGTGTTGAGAGCCTCAGGCTGAGTTCGTCACCAGTAGCCTATGGTTTAAACCCTCATGCCTATAGAATGAAGTCTCCATAAAAACCCAAAAGGACTGGGTTTAGAGAACTTGTGGATAAAACTTCCCGGAAGGTAGTGCGCCCCTCCCCACATGCCCGGCCCAAAACCATTCTTCTGAATTTTTTGAAATATCCGCTATGATAAAATGGTAACTGTAAGTGTTTCCCTGCGTGCTGTGAGCTCTTCGAGCAAATTCATGCAACTAAAACAGGGAGTAGTGGAAACCTGATTTATAGACGGTCGCTAAGAAGCACAGGTAAAACAGCGAAGGGCTTCCCATTGTGATTAGAGTGGGAGGCCAGTCTTGCGGGACTGAGCCCTTTGGAGTCTAACGCTATCTCCGGGTAGACGGCGCCGTCATTGAATTAGAAGACACACATGTGTTGAGAATAATTTTTCTAGTCATTTGTTGTATGTCCTATGTACAATATGTAATCAAATTCTTTATCCTGACTTTATGGCACCTGCTTGAGAACCATGATTTGAACCAAAAATTGGTCTGTCACTTTCTCAGCTTGAAACTTGATTTTACCGCTAGCCTTTTGTTATTGTTCTTTTGTTTCCTTTTGTTTCGTTTTGTTTTAAATTGATGGGGTATAAGTGCAGGATGTGCAGATTTGTTAGGAAGGTAAACGTGTGCCATGCTGGTTTGCTGCACCTGTGAACCCATCACCTAGGTAGTAAGCCCGGCATGCATTAACTGCTTTTCTTCGTGCTGTCCGTCCCGACAGGCCCCAATGTGTGTTGTTCCCCTTCCTGTGTGCATGTGTTCTCCTTTTTCAGCTCCCATCATCACTGAGAATGTGGTGTTTGGTTTTCTGTTCCCAGGTTAGTGTGCTGAGGATAATGACTTCACATCACTGGTGTTATTTTTTTTTTTTATTTAAAAAAATAGTGTTTTATTAAACAGGGTTTCTTCACAGCAAAATAAGTTTTAATCTACATGAATGCCAGATATTACAGCAGAACGCAATTTTCTCTTGCCCACACACAAAAGTTCTTACTAAGTGAAAAAAGCCATAAAATTACATTCACAAATATGGTTCCCAGTCTCCAAAGCTTTCACATAATTATTCACAGTAGTAATACAATCAGAGCAGTTATTCAGTCAGGTGAAAGTACCGTGAACCCTAAAGTATAACAATAAGATTAAAAAAGACGTATCCATCCAATAACTGATTTTTGAAATGCTGTGAACGTCCACACCCTACGAGTCTGCCATTGTTAATGCTGTACAGCATCATTGAATAGAATGGTATTGATGAAGCCCACATCCACGGAGAAACCCTGACTTACGATGGTTTGATTTATGATTTTCCAATTTTATGATGGGTGTATTGAGATATTACATGCGTGTTTGAGTGACAATGGGTTCATCGGTAGGTGACCCCGTTCTCCCGGAATGGCTATCTAAAGTGAAACAGGTGTACCTAATTAAAATATACTTAGTAACATGGGAGAAAACAATAGATGTTTACAATTGATGCAGAACCTGAAGGAGAGATACCAGTAAATAAAAACAATAACTCAATTTTCCTGCAACTCTCGAGGATTTCCTAAAGAAACACAGAATGTAGGATGCAGCCAAGGCATGTAAAAGTGAGAGGGCAGAAGAAGTAAGAGAGAAATAGGAGGAAGGAAGGAAGGCAGGAAGGAAGGAAGGAAGGAAGGAAGGAAGGAAGGAAGGAAGGAAGGAAGTAGGAAACACCTGGTGTTACCAAAACCAAAAAGAAATGTTTTCCCACTGTGGGTAAAGCTACAATGTTCATGAACCTTGAAAATACTGTGCTAAGCGTAAAGTCCGTCATAGAAGCTCACATATTGTATAATTCCTTTGGTAGGAAATATCCAGAATATGCAAATCTATGGATGTAGGGTTGAGCGCTCTATGTAGTTGTTACCTAGGGCTGAGGGTCGGGGAGAGGGTTTGAGACAGAATGAGCGATGAACGTTTACGGGATTTTTCTCCGGTAGGGGGTGATAAAATGTTCTAAAGTGGATTGCGAATGAAAATTGAAGGAGCACAACTACAAATAAAGAAAAAGGCACTCAATTCATGACTTTTAATGGGGAAATCTTATGTGGCGCACTCTCATCGACACCACGGCAGACAGCGAAGAAGAGAAAAAGGTGGGTCAGTATCTGAAATGGAGGCAGACACAGAGAGAATGAAAAGCCCTGTGAAGGGAAGAAAGAGAGAAAAGGGAAAATGGTCCAATTTAGAAATCACAGATGTGAAAGTGGGGCTCACATCAACAGTGTCACTGCCAGGGAGGAGGGTCATGCTATCCGTGTGACGGCTAGTGTCGCCCGCAGGGACGCCGACGTGCTGGAGGTTCGTGTCAGCATGGGCTCTGGCAGCCACGTGGGCAAGCAGGAGGGTCCCGCTGCACAGCTGTGGGCTGACGAAAGTCTGGGGGGTGATATCGGCCATGAGAGGGGCCTCTTCTCCTGGCAAGAGTGTGACAGTAGCAAGTAGTTGGACAGGCCTGTGTGTGAGGACGGAACGCAGGAGGGGCCCTTCTGCGGCTGGGTGTGGGGCCCTCAGCAGAAATGTGGAGAAATGGCCAGGTAACTGCGTCATGTCGACCAGTAGATTGGCCAGGGCTTCGAACTGAAGGACAATAACGGGGAGTAGCTGTTAGGCAATGGGAGTGTGTGGGTGTAAGTGGAGATGGGTTTGGGGTGACTGAGGGATAGGTGGGAGCCATCCCTGTATAGATACAGGTCACAGGGAAATAGTCTCGTGAGGCCTGTGAGTGCCTGGGGTTCTCCTGGGTGCCTGGGGCTGACTGGGGCAGAAATGTGGGGAAGGCTGGAGAGAAGCTGGGAGACACAGGAGAGACCCTGAAGGCTGGGGGTGAAGAGGTGAAAGAAATGGGGGAGGGTGGCAGTAAGGTCCGTGAGTTTGTGGGTGATCCCTGCGTGTGGGAAGCTGACTCCGGCTGAAATCTGGAGATGGTGGGAGAGTGGCTGAGAGAGACAGAAGAGGCCCTGAGGGCTGGGGGTGAAAACATGAGCGAGACCGGGGAGTAACTCAGAGAAATTGGTGAGTTTGGTGGTGTGTCCTGGGTGCCTGGAACTGACTCCAGCTGGAATCTAGACAAGTTTTGAGGGTAGCTGAAAGAGACACAAGAGTCCCTGTGGGCTGAGGGCAAAGACCTGAGAGAGACCAGGGAGGATCTCAGTGAGGTCTGTGGGTGTGTAGGTGATTCCTGAGTGTCGGAGGCTGACTCCCGCTGAAATCTGAGCGTGGCTGGAGAGGAGCTGGGACACGCAGGAGAGTCCCAGGGGGCTGTGGGTGAAGACGTGAGAGAGACTGGAGAGTAACTCAGTGAAACTGCTGACTTCGTAGGTGATTCCTGGGTGCCGGGAACTGACTCCCGCTGAAATCTGGGCGTGGTCGGAGAGCAGCTGGGACAGCCAGGAGAGTCCCTGAGGGCTGGGTGTGAAGACATGAGAGAGACTGGGGAGTAACTCAGTGAAGCTGGTGAGTTTGGTGGTGACCCCGGGGTGCCTGGAACTGACTCCAGCCGAAATCTGGGCGTAGTTGGAGAGTAGCTGCGACAGACAGGAGAGTCCCTGAGGGCTGGTGAAGACATGAGAGAGACTGGGGAGTAAGTGAGAGGAATTGGTGAGTGTGGTGGTGATTCCGGGGTGCCTGGAACTGACTCCAGCTGAAATCTGGGTGTAGTTGGAGAGTAGCTGCGACAGACAGGAGAGTCCCTGAGGGCTGGTGAAGACATGAGAGAGACTGGGGAGTAATTGAGTGAAATCGGTGAGTGTGGTGGTGATTCCGGGGTGCCTGGAACTGACTCCAGCTGAAATCTGGGTGTAGTTGGAGAGTAGCTGCGACAGACAGGAGAGTCCCTGAGGGCTGGGGAAGACATGAGAGAGACTGGGGAGTAATTGAGTGAAATAGGTGAGTGTGGTGGTGATTCCGGGGTGCCTGGAACTGACTCCAGCTGAAATCTGGGTGTAGTTGGAGAGTAGCTGCGACAGACAGGAGAGTCCCTGAGGGCTGGTGAAGACATGAGAGAGACCGGGGAGTAAGTGAGAGGAATTGGTGAGTGTGGTGGTGATTCCGGGGTGCCTGGAACTGACTCCAGCTGAAATTTGGGTGTAGTTGGAGAGTAGCTGCGACAGACAGGAGAGTCCCTGAGGGCTGGTGAAGACATGAGAGAGACTGGGGAGTAATTGAGTGAAATCGGAGAGTGTGGTGGTGATTCCGGGGTGCCCGGAACTGACTCCCGCTGAAATGTGGGCGTGCTCGGAGAGGAGCTGGGACAGACAGGAGAGTCCCTGAGGGTTGGGGATAAAGACGTGCTAGAGACCGGGGAGTAACTCAGCGAAAGTGGTGAGCTTGGTGGTGATCCCTGGGTTCCTGGAACTGACCCCCGCTGAAATGTGGGCGTGGTTGGAGAGTAGCTGGGACAGACAGGAGAGTCACTGATGGCTGGGGATGAGCTGCTGGATGATGGCAGTAAGAACATATGGTATATTATTGATGACTGAGGTGACTGTGAAGAATCCTCAGAGGAGGACACGGGAGAGCACAATGACATCAGTGATTGTCCTGCGTGGTAAGGAAAGGGAAATGTCGAGTTGTGAAATGCTGTTGATGATGGATATGAGAGTGGTGAAGCCCTGCGGGATGGTGTAGAGTACCTCCACATCCTCGGTGAGGAGCTGCTCGTTGGGTCTGAGTTTCTGGAGGGGAGGGATGGGGATGAGCTGCTGGATGATGGCAGTAAGAACATATGGTATATTATTGATGACTGAGGTGACTGTGAAGAATCCTCAGAGGAGGACACGGGAGAGCACAATGACATCAGTGATTGTCCTGCGTGGTAAGGAAAGGGAAATGTCGAGTTGTGAAATGCTGTTGATGATGGATATGAGAGTGGTGAAGCCCTGCGGATGGTGTAGAGTACCTCCACATCCGAAGCTGGGTGAGGCTAGCATGGATCTTGGGGAGTCCGGGCTGGGGGACCTTTCATAAGAAGAGCCAGACAAGACCCTGCTGTTCTTAGATGCAGACATGATTAGGAAACCTGCAGCACCCAGGGACCCCTACCAATTTGCTATCCCGCAGAATGAAGGAGTGCGGGTTTGTGTGTGTGTGTGTGTGTGCGTGTGTGTGTGTGTGTGTGTCTGGTGTGAGGTATGTGCTACTAATGGAAATGGAAATAAACAAATCAATGAGACAGACAGACAGACTGAGAGACAGAGATTCACTTGCCCAACTGTTCTGTCCTGTCCTCCGAATGCGCTTCCAAGTCGCAAGACGCTGTAAGCTCCAAGTCCACGCAGAGCCCGCAGAACGCTCCGGCCGCTGCTCTGCTGTGCGAAGATCTGAGTACAGGCCCGCCAGGGTGGGTTTAATTAGCCTCGGGCGCAGCCTAGCAGCGGAAAGGGCGTAGCTTCACTCCTCCTTTCCGTCGGTCACTCCCACCTTTCCCAGGCTGCACCTCCTAGGAGACTGCTCTCCTGTTTGATTTCATGTGCCACATTTGGGACAATCTAAGAACGTACAAGTGTTCTTGGCCAAATATATGACGAATTAAATGCGCTTCAACACTGAAAACCATCTAGTGGTTCTGTGGTTGTCACATTGTGGTTTTGAGACCAGCAGCAACCTCGCAACCCTCAAACCCCGCAGATTCTCAGATCTGTGTTGTAACAAGCCCTCCCCCTGACCCTGACGCGTGGCAGTTTCAGAATTACCCGTGTAAGCGAAAAGACTTTTCAGAGAATGTGAAGATATGGGTTCTATAAACATTCTTTTGCCCTGGAACCACGTAGAGACTTCGGAGCCAGTTGGGTGGAGCATTCATTGGATGAGGGTGCTTGGGCTAGGAATATCAAGGCGTGGCTCCAGAAAATTCAATCATCTACTGAAGTTTTCAGTTATGCTAATCTGTGAAAAAGTTCCGTTTGTTTCCATTCTTTTAGTCAGACTGAGAATGGCAATCAATGCCTCAACCCCGATCTCCAGGGAGTGTTGAGAGCCTCAGGCTGAGTTCGTCACCAGTAGCCTATGGTTTAAACCCTCATGCCTATAGAATGAAGTCTCCATAAAAACCCAAAAGGACTGGGTTTAGAGAACTTGTGGATAAAACTTCCCGGAAGGTAGTGCGCCCCTCCCCACATGCCCGGCCCAAAACCATTCTTCTGAATTTTTTGAAATATCCGCTATGATAAAATGGTAACTGTAAGTGTTTCCCTGCGTGCTGTGAGCTCTTCGAGCAAATTCATGCAACTAAAACAGGGAGTAGTGGAAACCTGATTTATAGACGGTCGCTAAGAAGCACAGGTAAAACAGCGAAGGGCTTCCCATTGTGATTAGAGTGGGAGGCCAGTCTTGCGGGACTGAGCCCTTTGGAGTCTAACGCTATCTCCGGGTAGACGGCGCCGTCATTGAATTAGAAGACACACATGTGTTGAGAATAATTTTTTAGTCATTTGTTGTATGTCCTATGTACAATATGTAATCAAATTCTTTATCCTGACTTTATGGCACCTGCTTGAGAACCATGATTTGAACCAAAAATTGGTCTGTCACTTTCTCAGCTTGAAACTTGATTTTACCGCTAGCCTTTTGTTATTGTTCTTTTGTTTCCTTTTGTTTCGTTTTGTTTTAAATTGATGGGGTATAAGTGCAGGATGTGCAGATTTGTTAGGAAGGTAAACGTGTGCCATGCTGGTTTGCTGCACCTGTGAACCCATCACCTAGGTAGTAAGCCCGGCATGCATTAACTGCTTTTCTTCGTGCTGTCCGTCCCGACAGGCCCCAATGTGTGTTGTTCCCCTTCCTGTGTGCATGTGTTCTCCTTTTTCAGCTCCCATCATCACTGAGAATGTGGTGTTTGGTTTTCTGTTCCCAGGTTAGTGTGCTGAGGATAATGACTTCACATCACTGGTGTTATTTTTTTTTTTATTTAAAAAAATAGTGTTTTATTAAACAGGGTTTCTTCACAGCAAAATAAGTTTTAATCTACATGAATGCCAGATATTACAGCAGAACGCAATTTTCTCTTGCCCACACACAAAAGTTCTTACTAAGTGAAAAAAGCCATAAAATTACATTCACAAATATGGTTCCCAGTCTCCAAAGCTTTCACATAATTATTCACAGTAGTAATACAATCAGAGCAGTTATTCAGTCAGGTGAAAGTACCGTGAACCCTAAAGTATAACAATAAGATTAAAAAAGACGTATCCATCCAATAACTGATTTTTGAAATGCTGTGAACGTCCACACCCTACGAGTCTGCCATTGTTAATGCTGTACAGCATCATTGAATAGAATGGTATTGATGAAGCCCACATCCACGGAGAAACCCTGACTTACGATGGTTTGATTTATGATTTTCCAATTTTATGATGGGTGTATTGAGATATTACATGCGTGTTTGAGTGACAATGGGTTCATCGGTAGGTGACCCCGTTCTCCCGGAATGGCTATCTAAAGTGAAACAGGTGTACCTAATTAAAATATACTTAGTAACATGGGAGAAAACAATAGATGTTTACAATTGATGCAGAACCTGAAGGAGAGATACCAGTAAATAAAAACAATAACTCAATTTTCCTGCAACTCTCGAGGATTTCCTAAAGAAACACAGAATGTAGGATGCAGCCAAGGCATGTAAAAGTGAGAGGGCAGAAGAAGTAAGAGAGAAATAGGAGGAAGGAAGGAAGGCAGGAAGGAAGGAAGGCAGGAAGGAAGGAAGGAAGGAAGGAAGGAAGGAAGGAAGTAGGAAACACCTGGTGTTACCAAAACCAAAAAGAAATGTTTTCCCACTGTGGGTAAAGCTACAATGTTCATGAACCTTGAAAATACTGTGCTAAGCGTAAAGTCCGTCATAGAAGCTCACATATTGTATAATTCCTTTGGTAGGAAATATCCAGAATATGCAAATCTATGGATGTAGGGTTGAGCGCTCTATGTAGTTGTTACCTAGGGCTGAGGGTCGGGGAGAGGGTTTGAGACAGAATGAGCGATGAACGTTTACGGGATTTTTCTCCGGTAGGGGGTGATAAAATGTTCTAAAGTGGATTGCGAATGAAAATTGAAGGAGCACAACTACAAATAAAGAAAAAGGCACTCAATTCATGACTTTTAATGGGGAAATCTTATGTGGCGCACTCTCATCGACACCACGGCAGACAGCGAAGAAGAGAAAAAGGTGGGTCAGTATCTGAAATGGAGGCAGACACAGAGAGAATGAAAAGCCCTGTGAAGGGAAGAAAGAGAGAAAAGGGAAAATGGTCCAATTTAGAAATCACAGATGTGAAAGTGGGGCTCACATCAACAGTGTCACTGCCAGGGAGGAGGGTCATGCTATCCGTGTGACGGCTAGTGTCGCCCGCAGGGACGCCGACGTGCTGGAGGTTCGTGTCAGCATGGGCTCTGGCAGCCACGTGGGCAAGCAGGAGGGTCCCGCTGCACAGCTGTGGGCTGACGAAAGTCTGGGGGGTGATATCGGCCATGAGAGGGGCCTCTTCTCCTGGCAAGAGTGTGACAGTAGCAAGTAGTTGGACAGGCCTGTGTGTGAGGACGGAACGCAGGAGGGGCCCTTCTGCGGCTGGGTGTGGGGCCCTCAGCAGAAATGTGGAGAAATGGCCAGGTAACTGCGTCATGTCGACCAGTAGATTGGCCAGGGCTTCGAACTGAAGGACAATAACGGGGAGTAGCTGTTAGGCAATGGGAGTGTGTGGGTGTAAGTGGAGATGGGTTTGGGGTGACTGAGGGATAGGTGGGAGCCATCCCTGTATAGATACAGGTCACAGGGAAATAGTCTCGTGAGGCCTGTGAGTGCCTGGGGTTCTCCTGGGTGCCTGGGGCTGACTGGGGCAGAAATGTGGGGAAGGCTGGAGAGAAGCTGGGAGACACAGGAGAGACCCTGAAGGCTGGGGGTGAAGAGGTGAAAGAAATGGGGGAGGGTGGCAGTAAGGTCCGTGAGTTTGTGGGTGATCCCTGCGTGTGGGAAGCTGACTCCGGCTGAAATCTGGAGATGGTGGGAGAGTGGCTGAGAGAGACAGAAGAGGCCCTGAGGGCTGGGGGTGAAAACATGAGCGAGACCGGGGAGTAACTCAGAGAAATTGGTGAGTTTGGTGGTGTGTCCTGGGTGCCTGGAACTGACTCCAGCTGGAATCTAGACAAGTTTTGAGGGTAGCTGAAAGAGACACAAGAGTCCCTGTGGGCTGAGGGCAAAGACCTGAGAGAGACCAGGGAGGATCTCAGTGAGGTCTGTGGGTGTGTAGGTGATTCCTGAGTGTCGGAGGCTGACTCCCGCTGAAATCTGAGCGTGGCTGGAGAGGAGCTGGGACACGCAGGAGAGTCCCAGGGGGCTGTGGGTGAAGACGTGAGAGAGACTGGAGAGTAACTCAGTGAAACTGCTGACTTCGTAGGTGATTCCTGGGTGCCGGGAACTGACTCCCGCTGAAATCTGGGCGTGGTCGGAGAGCAGCTGGGACAGCCAGGAGAGTCCCTGAGGGCTGGGTGTGAAGACATGAGAGAGACTGGGGAGTAACTCAGTGAAGCTGGTGAGTTTGGTGGTGCACCCGGGGTGCCTGGAACTGACTCCAGCCGAAATCTGGGCGTAGTTGGAGAGTAGCTGCGACAGACAGGAGAGTCCCTGAGGGCTGGTGAAGACATGAGAGAGACTGGGGAGTAAGTGAGAGGAATTGGTGAGTGTGGTGGTGATTCCGGGGTGCCTGGAACTGACTCCAGCTGAAATCTGGGTGTAGTTGGAGAGTAGCTGCGACAGACAGGAGAGTCCCTGAGGGCTGGGGAAGACATGAGAGAGACTGGGGAGTAATTGAGTGAAATAGGTGAGTGTGGTGGTGATTCCGGGGTGCCTGGAACTGACTCCAGCTGAAATCTGGGTGTAGTTGGAGAGTAGCTGCGACAGACAGGAGAGTCCCTGAGGGCTGGTGAAGACATGAGAGAGACCGGGGAGTAAGTGAGAGGAATTGGTGAGTGTGGTGGTGATTCCGGGGTGCCTGGAACTGACTCCAGCTGAAATTTGGGTGTAGTTGGAGAGTAGCTGCGACAGACAGGAGAGTCCCTGAGGGCTGGTGAAGACATGAGAGAGACTGGGGAGTAATTGAGTGAAATCGGAGAGTGTGGTGGTGATTCCGGGGTGCCCGGAACTGACTCCCGCTGAAATGTGGGCGTGCTCGGAGAGGAGCTGGGACAGACAGGAGAGTCCCTGAGGGTTGGGGATAAAGACGTGCTAGAGACCGGGGAGTAACTCAGCGAAAGTGGTGAGCTTGGTGGTGATCCCTGGGTTCCTGGAACTGACCCCCGCTGAAATGTGGGCGTGGTTGGAGAGTAGCTGGGACAGACAGGAGAGTCACTGATGGCTGGGGATGAGCTGCTGGATGATGGCAGTAAGAACATATGGTATATTATTGATGACTGAGGTGACTGTGAAGAATCCTCAGAGGAGGACACGGGAGAGCACAATGACATCAGTGATTGTCCTGCGTGGTAAGGAAAGGGAAATGTCGAGTTGTGAAATGCTGTTGATGATGGATATGAGAGTGGTGAAGCCCTGCGGGATGGTGTAGAGTACCTCCACATCCTCGGTGAGGAGCTGCTCGTTGGGTCTGAGTTTCTGGGAGGGGAGAGGGAGAAGCTGGGTGAGGCTAGCATGGATCTTGGGGAGTCCGGGCTGGGGGACCTTTCATAAGAAGAGCCAGACAAGACCCTGCTGTTCTTAGATGCAGACATGATTAGGAAACCTGCAGCACCCAGGGACCCCTACCAATTTGCTATCCCGCAGAATGAAGGAGTGCGGGTTTGTGTGTGTGTGTGTGTGTGTGCGTGTGTGTGTGTGTGTGTGTCTGGTGTGAGGTATGTGCTACTAATGGAAATGGAAATAAACAAATCAATGAGACAGACAGACAGACTGAGAGACAGAGATTCACTTGCCCAACTGTTCTGTCCTGTCCTCCGAATGCGCTTCCAAGTCGCAAGACGCTGTAAGCTCCAAGTCCACGCAGAGCCCGCAGAACGCTCCGGCCGCTGCTCTGCTGTGCGAAGATCTGAGTACAGGCCCGCCAGGGTGGGTTTAATTAGCCTCGGGCGCAGCCTAGCAGCGGAAAGGGCGTAGCTTCACTCCTCCTTTCCGTCGGTCACTCCCACCTTTCCCAGGCTGCACCTCCTAGGAGACTGCTCTCCTGTTTGATTTCATGTGCCACATTTGGGACAATCTAAGAACGTACAAGTGTTCTTGGCCAAATATATGACGAATTAAATGCGCTTCAACACTGAAAACCATCTAGTGGTTCTGTGGTTGTCACATTGTGGTTTTGAGACCAGCAGCAACCTCGCAACCCTCAAACCCCGCAGATTCTCAGATCTGTGTTGTAACAAGCCCTCCCCCTGACCCTGACGCGTGGCAGTTTCAGAATTACCCGTGTAAGCGAAAAGACTTTTCAGAGAATGTGAAGATATGGGTTCTATAAACATTCTTTTGCCCTGGAACCACGTAGAGACTTCGGAGCCAGTTGGGTGGAGCATTCATTGGATGAGGGTGCTTGGGCTAGGAATATCAAGGCGTGGCTCCAGAAAATTCAATCATCTACTGAAGTTTTCAGTTATGCTAATCTGTGAAAAAGTTCCGTTTGTTTCCATTCTTTTAGTCAGACTGAGAATGGCAATCAATGCCTCAACCCCGATCTCCAGGGAGTGTTGAGAGCCTCAGGCTGAGTTCGTCACCAGTAGCCTATGGTTTAAACCCTCATGCCTATAGAATGAAGTCTCCATAAAAACCCAAAAGGACTGGGTTTAGAGAACTTGTGGATAAAACTTCCCGGAAGGTAGTGCGCCCCTCCCCACATGCCCGGCCCAAAACCATTCTTCTGAATTTTTTGAAATATCCGCTATGATAAAATGGTAACTGTAAGTGTTTCCCTGCGTGCTGTGAGCTCTTCGAGCAAATTCATGCAACTAAAACAGGGAGTAGTGGAAACCTGATTTATAGACGGTCGCTAAGAAGCACAGGTAAAACAGCGAAGGGCTTCCCATTGTGATTAGAGTGGGAGGCCAGTCTTGCGGGACTGAGCCCTTTGGAGTCTAACGCTATCTCCGGGTAGACGGCGCCGTCATTGAATTAGAAGACACACATGTGTTGAGAATAATTTTTCTAGTCATTTGTTGTATGTCCTATGTACAATATGTAATCAAATTCTTTATCCTGACTTTATGGCACCTGCTTGAGAACCATGATTTGAACCAAAAATTGGTCTGTCACTTTCTCAGCTTGAAACTTGATTTTACCGCTAGCCTTTTGTTATTGTTCTTTTGTTTCCTTTTGTTTCGTTTTGTTTTAAATTGATGGGGTATAAGTGCAGGATGTGCAGATTTGTTAGGAAGGTAAACGTGTGCCATGCTGGTTTGCTGCACCTGTGAACCCATCACCTAGGTAGTAAGCCCGGCATGCATTAACTGCTTTTCTTCGTGCTGTCCGTCCCGACAGGCCCCAATGTGTGTTGTTCCCCTTCCTGTGTGCATGTGTTCTCCTTTTTCAGCTCCCATCATCACTGAGAATGTGGTGTTTGGTTTTCTGTTCCCAGGTTAGTGTGCTGAGGATAATGACTTCACATCACTGGTGTTATTTTTTTTTTTATTTAAAAAAATAGTGTTTTATTAAACAGGGTTTCTTCACAGCAAAATAAGTTTTAATCTACATGAATGCCAGATATTACAGCAGAACGCAATTTTCTCTTGCCCACACACAAAAGTTCTTACTAAGTGAAAAAAGCCATAAAATTACATTCACAAATATGGTTCCCAGTCTCCAAAGCTTTCACATAATTATTCACAGTAGTAATACAATCAGAGCAGTTATTCAGTCAGGTGAAAGTACCGTGAACCCTAAAGTATAACAATAAGATTAAAAAAGACGTATCCATCCAATAACTGATTTTTGAAATGCTGTGAACGTCCACACCCTACGAGTCTGCCATTGTTAATGCTGTACAGCATCATTGAATAGAATGGTATTGATGAAGCCCACATCCACGGAGAAACCCTGACTTACGATGGTTTGATTTATGATTTTCCAATTTTATGATGGGTGTATTGAGATATTACATGCGTGTTTGAGTGACAATGGGTTCATCGGTAGGTGACCCCGTTCTCCCGGAATGGCTATCTAAAGTGAAACAGGTGTACCTAATTAAAATATACTTAGTAACATGGGAGAAAACAATAGATGTTTACAATTGATGCAGAACCTGAAGGAGAGATACCAGTAAATAAAAACAATAACTCAATTTTCCTGCAACTCTCGAGGATTTCCTAAAGAAACACAGAATGTAGGATGCAGCCAAGGCATGTAAAAGTGAGAGGGCAGAAGAAGTAAGAGAGAAATAGGAGGAAGGAAGGAAGGCAGGAAGGAAGGAAGGAAGGAAGGAAGGAAGGAAGGAAGGAAGGAAGGAAGGAAGTAGGAAACACCTGGTGTTACCAAAACCAAAAAGAAATGTTTTCCCACTGTGGGTAAAGCTACAATGTTCATGAACCTTGAAAATACTGTGCTAAGCGTAAAGTCCGTCATAGAAGCTCACATATTGTATAATTCCTTTGGTAGGAAATATCCAGAATATGCAAATCTATGGATGTAGGGTTGAGCGCTCTATGTAGTTGTTACCTAGGGCTGAGGGTCGGGGAGAGGGTTTGAGACAGAATGAGCGATGAACGTTTACGGGATTTTTCTCCGGTAGGGGGTGATAAAATGTTCTAAAGTGGATTGCGAATGAAAATTGAAGGAGCACAACTACAAATAAAGAAAAAGGCACTCAATTCATGACTTTTAATGGGGAAATCTTATGTGGCGCACTCTCATCGACACCACGGCAGACAGCGAAGAAGAGAAAAAGGTGGGTCAGTATCTGAAATGGAGGCAGACACAGAGAGAATGAAAAGCCCTGTGAAGGGAAGAAAGAGAGAAAAGGGAAAATGGTCCAATTTAGAAATCACAGATGTGAAAGTGGGGCTCACATCAACAGTGTCACTGCCAGGGAGGAGGGTCATGCTATCCGTGTGACGGCTAGTGTCGCCCGCAGGGACGCCGACGTGCTGGAGGTTCGTGTCAGCATGGGCTCTGGCAGCCACGTGGGCAAGCAGGAGGGTCCCGCTGCACAGCTGTGGGCTGACGAAAGTCTGGGGGGTGATATCGGCCATGAGAGGGGCCTCTTCTCCTGGCAAGAGTGTGACAGTAGCAAGTAGTTGGACAGGCCTGTGTGTGAGGACGGAACGCAGGAGGGGCCCTTCTGCGGCTGGGTGTGGGGCCCTCAGCAGAAATGTGGAGAAATGGCCAGGTAACTGCGTCATGTCGACCAGTAGATTGGCCAGGGCTTCGAACTGAAGGACAATAACGGGGAGTAGCTGTTAGGCAATGGGAGTGTGTGGGTGTAAGTGGAGATGGGTTTGGGGTGACTGAGGGATAGGTGGGAGCCATCCCTGTATAGATACAGGTCACAGGGAAATAGTCTCGTGAGGCCTGTGAGTGCCTGGGGTTCTCCTGGGTGCCTGGGGCTGACTGGGGCAGAAATGTGGGGAAGGCTGGAGAGAAGCTGGGAGACACAGGAGAGACCCTGAAGGCTGGGGGTGAAGAGGTGAAAGAAATGGGGGAGGGTGGCAGTAAGGTCCGTGAGTTTGTGGGTGATCCCTGCGTGTGGGAAGCTGACTCCGGCTGAAATCTGGAGATGGTGGGAGAGTGGCTGAGAGAGACAGAAGAGGCCCTGAGGGCTGGGGGTGAAAACATGAGCGAGACCGGGGAGTAACTCAGAGAAATTGGTGAGTTTGGTGGTGTGTCCTGGGTGCCTGGAACTGACTCCAGCTGGAATCTAGACAAGTTTTGAGGGTAGCTGAAAGAGACACAAGAGTCCCTGTGGGCTGAGGGCAAAGACCTGAGAGAGACCAGGGAGGATCTCAGTGAGGTCTGTGGGTGTGTAGGTGATTCCTGAGTGTCGGAGGCTGACTCCCGCTGAAATCTGAGCGTGGCTGGAGAGGAGCTGGGACACGCAGGAGAGTCCCAGGGGGCTGTGGGTGAAGACGTGAGAGAGACTGGAGAGTAACTCAGTGAAACTGCTGACTTCGTAGGTGATTCCTGGGTGCCGGGAACTGACTCCCGCTGAAATCTGGGCGTGGTCGGAGAGCAGCTGGGACAGCCAGGAGAGTCCCTGAGGGCTGGGTGTGAAGACATGAGAGAGACTGGGGAGTAACTCAGTGAAGCTGGTGAGTTTGGTGGTGACCCCGGGGTGCCTGGAACTGACTCCAGCCGAAATCTGGGCGTAGTTGGAGAGTAGCTGCGACAGACAGGAGAGTCCCTGAGGGCTGGTGAAGACATGAGAGAGACTGGGGAGTAAGTGAGAGGAATTGGTGAGTGTGGTGGTGATTCCGGGGTGCCTGGAACTGACTCCAGCTGAAATCTGGGTGTAGTTGGAGAGTAGCTGCGACAGACAGGAGAGTCCCTGAGGGCTGGTGAAGACATGAGAGAGACTGGGGAGTAATTGAGTGAAATCGGTGAGTGTGGTGGTGATTCCGGGGTGCCTGGAACTGACTCCAGCTGAAATCTGGGTGTAGTTGGAGAGTAGCTGCGACAGACAGGAGAGTCCCTGAGGGCTGGGGAAGACATGAGAGAGACTGGGGAGTAATTGAGTGAAATAGGTGAGTGTGGTGGTGATTCCGGGGTGCCTGGAACTGACTCCAGCTGAAATCTGGGTGTAGTTGGAGAGTAGCTGCGACAGACAGGAGAGTCCCTGAGGGCTGGTGAAGACATGAGAGAGACCGGGGAGTAAGTGAGAGGAATTGGTGAGTGTGGTGGTGATTCCGGGGTGCCTGGAACTGACTCCAGCTGAAATTTGGGTGTAGTTGGAGAGTAGCTGCGACAGACAGGAGAGTCCCTGAGGGCTGGTGAAGACATGAGAGAGACTGGGGAGTAATTGAGTGAAATCGGAGAGTGTGGTGGTGATTCCGGGGTGCCCGGAACTGACTCCCGCTGAAATGTGGGCGTGCTCGGAGAGGAGCTGGGACAGACAGGAGAGTCCCTGAGGGTTGGGGATAAAGACGTGCTAGAGACCGGGGAGTAACTCAGCGAAAGTGGTGAGCTTGGTGGTGATCCCTGGGTTCCTGGAACTGACCCCCGCTGAAATGTGGGCGTGGTTGGAGAGTAGCTGGGACAGACAGGAGAGTCACTGATGGCTGGGGATGAGCTGCTGGATGATGGCAGTAAGAACATATGGTATATTATTGATGACTGAGGTGACTGTGAAGAATCCTCAGAGGAGGACACGGGAGAGCACAATGACATCAGTGATTGTCCTGCGTGGTAAGGAAAGGGAAATGTCGAGTTGTGAAATGCTGTTGATGATGGATATGAGAGTGGTGAAGCCCTGCGGGATGGTGTAGAGTACCTCCACATCCTCGGTGAGGAGCTGCTCGTTGGGTCTGAGTTTCTGGGAGGGGAGAGGGAGAAGCTGGGTGTGGCAGGCACGAACCTGGAGGAGTCAGGGCCGGGGGAGCGCTCATAATCTCCTGAGACCTGTGAGTTTCTGGGGGAGTCCTGGGTGCATGGGGCTGACTCCCGCAGAAACCTGGGGACGGTTGGAGAGTAACTGGGAGACACGGGAGAGTCCCTGAGGCCTGGGGGTGAAGAGATGAAAGACATAGGAGAGGAGCACCGTGAGGCTCGTGAGTGTGCAGGTGATTCCTGGATGTGGGGGGCTGACTGCAGCTGAAATCTGGGGTTGTTTGGAGAGTATCTGGAAGACACAAGAGACTCCCCGAGAGCTGGGGATGAGCTGCTGGATGATGGCAGGCAGAACATGTGGTATATTATTGATGAACGTGCTGACTCTAAAGAATCCCCAGAGGAGGACACGGGAGAAGCTGGGTGAGGCTAGCATGGATCTTGGGGAGTCCGGGCTGGGGGACCGTTCATAAGAAGAGCCAGACAAGACCCTGCTGTTCTTAGATGCAGACATGATTAGGAAACCTGCAGCACCCAGGGACCCCTACCAATTTGCTATCCCGCAGAATGAAGGAGTGCGGGTTTGTGTGTGTGTGTGTGTGTGCGTGTGTGTGTGTGTGTGTGTCTGGTGTGAGGTATGTGCTACTAATGGAAATGGAAATAAACAAATCAATGAGACAGACAGACAGACAGAGAGACAGACTGAGAGACAGAGATTCACTTGCCCAACTGTTCTGTCCTGTCCTCCGAATGCGCTTCCAAGTCGCAAGACGCTGTAAGCTCCAAGTCCACGCAGAGCCCGCAGAACGCTCCGGCCGCTGCTCTGCTGTGCGAAGATCTGAGTACAGGCCCGCCAGGGTGGGTTTAATTAGCCTCGGGCGCAGCCTAGCAGCGGAAAGGGCGTAGCTTCACTCCTCCTTTCCGTCGGTCACTCCCACCTTTCCCAGGCTGCACCTCCTAGGAGACTGCTCTCCTGTTTGATTTCATGTGCCACATTTGGGACAATCTAAGAACGTACAAGTGTTCTTGGCCAAATATATGACGAATTAAATGCGCTTCAACACTGAAAACCATCTAGTGGTTCTGTGGTTGTCACATTGTGGTTTTGAGACCAGCAGCAACCTCGCAACCCTCAAACCCCGCAGATTCTCAGATCTGTGTTGTAACAAGCCCTCCCCCTGACCCTGACGCGTGGCAGTTTCAGAATTACCCGTGTAAGCGAAAAGACTTTTCAGAGAATGTGAAGATATGGGTTTATAAACATTCTTTTGCCCTGGAACCACGTAGAGACTTCGGAGCCAGTTGGGTGGAGCATTCATTGGATGAGGGTGCTTGGGCTAGGAATATCAAGGCGTGGCTCCAGAAAATTCAATCATCTACTGAAGTTTTCAGTTATGCTAATCTGTGAAAAAGTTCCGTTTGTTTCCATTCTTTTAGTCAGACTGAGAATGGCAATCAATGCCTCAACCCCGATCTCCAGGGAGTGTTGAGAGCCTCAGGCTGAGTTCGTCACCAGTAGCCTATGGTTTAAACCCTCATGCCTATAGAATGAAGTCTCCATAAAAACCCAAAAGGACTGGGTTTAGAGAACTTGTGGATAAAACTTCCCGGAAGGTAGTGCGCCCCTCCCCACATGCCCGGCCCAAAACCATTCTTCTGAATTTTTTGAAATATCCGCTATGATAAAATGGTAACTGTAAGTGTTTCCCTGCGTGCTGTGAGCTCTTCGAGCAAATTCATGCAACTAAAACAGGGAGTAGTGGAAACCTGATTTATAGACGGTCGCTAAGAAGCACAGGTAAAACAGCGAAGGGCTTCCCATTGTGATTAGAGTGGGAGGCCAGTCTTGCGGGACTGAGCCCTTTGGAGTCTAACGCTATCTCCGGGTAGACGGCGCCGTCATTGAATTAGAAGACACACATGTGTTGAGAATAATATTTCTAGTCATTTGTTGTATGTCCTATGTACAATATGTAATCAAATTCTTTATCCTGACTTTATGGCACCTGCTTGAGAACCATGATTTGAACCAAAAATTGGTCTGTCACTTTCTCAGCTTGAAACTTGATTTTACCGCTAGCCTTTTGTTATTGTTCTTTTGTTTCCTTTTGTTTCGTTTTGTTTTAAATTGATGGGGTATAAGTGCAGGATGTGCAGATTTGTTAGGAAGGTAAACGTGTGCCATGCTGGTTTGCTGCACCTGTGAACCCATCACCTAGGTAGTAAGCCCGGCATGCATTAACTGCTTTTCTTCGTGCTGTCCGTCCCGACAGGCCCCAATGTGTGTTGTTCCCCTTCCTGTGTGCATGTGTTCTCCTTTTTCAGCTCCCATCATCACTGAGAATGTGGTGTTTGGTTTTCTGTTCCCAGGTTAGTGTGCTGAGGATAATGACTTCACATCACTGGTGTTATTTTTTTTTTTATTTAAAAAAATAGTGTTTTATTAAACAGGGTTTCTTCACAGCAAAATAAGTTTTAATCTACAATGAATGCCAGATATTACAGCAGAACGCAATTTTCTCTTGCCCACACACAAAAGTTCTTACTAAGTGAAAAAAGCCATAAAATTACATTCACAAATATGGTTCCCAGTCTCCAAAGCTTTCACATAATTATTCACAGTAGTAATACAATCAGAGCAGTTATTCAGTCAGGTGAAAGTACCGTGAACCCTAAAGTATAACAATAAGATTAAAAAAGACGTATCCATCCAATAACTGATTTTTGAAATGCTGTGAACGTCCACACCCTACGAGTCTGCCATTGTTAATGCTGTACAGCATCATTGAATAGAATGGTATTGATGAAGCCCACATCCACGGAGAAACCCTGACTTACGATGGTTTGATTTATGATTTTCCAATTTTATGATGGGTGTATTGAGATATTACATGCGTGTTTGAGTGACAATGGGTTCATCGGTAGGTGACCCCGTTCTCCCGGAATGGCTATCTAAAGTGAAACAGGTGTACCTAATTAAAATATACTTAGTAACATGGGAGAAAACAATAGATGTTTACAATTGATGCAGAACCTGAAGGAGAGATACCAGTAAATAAAAACAATAACTCAATTTTCCTGCAACTCTCGAGGATTTCCTAAAGAAACACAGAATGTAGGATGCAGCCAAGGCATGTAAAAGTGAGAGGGCAGAAGAAGTAAGAGAGAAATAGGAGGAAGGAAGGAAGGCAGGAAGGAAGGAAGGAAGGAAGGAAGGAAAGAAGGAAGGAAGTAGGAAACACCTGGTGTTACCTAAACCAAAAAGAAATGTTTTCCCACTGTGGGTAAAGCTACAATGTTCATGAACCTTGAAAATACTGTGCTAAGCGTAAAGTCCGTCATAGAAGCTCACATATTGTATAATTCCTTTGGTAGGAAATGTCCAGAATATGCAAATCTATGGATGTAGGATTGAGCGCTCTATGTAGTTGTTACCTAGGGCTGAGGGTCGGGGAGAGGGTTTGAGACAGAATGAGCGATGAACGTTTACGGGATTTTTCTCCGGTAGGGGGTGATAAAATGTTCTAAAGTGGATTGCGAATGAAAATTGAAGGAGCACAACTACAAATAAAGAAAAAGGCACTCAATTCATGACTTTTAATGGGGAAATCTTATGTGGCGCACTCTCATCGACACCACGGCAGACAGCGAAGAAGAGAAAAAGGTGGGTCAGTATCTGAAATGGAGGCAGACACAGAGAGAATGAAAAGCCCTGTGAAGGGAAGAAAGAGAGAAAAGGGAAAATGGTCCAATTTAGAAATCACAGATGTGAAAGTGGGGCTCACATCAACAGTGTCACTGCCAGGGAGGAGGGTCATGCTATCCGTGTGACGGCTAGTGTCGCCCGCAGGGACGCCGACGTGCTGGAGGTTCGTGTCAGCATGGGCTCTGGCAGCCACGTGGGCAAGCAGGAGGGTCCCGCTGCACAGCTGTGGGCTGACGAAAGTCTGGGGGGTGATATCGGCCATGAGAGGGGCCTCTTCTCCTGGCAAGAGTGTGACAGTAGCAAGTAGTTGGACAGGCCTGTGTGTGAGGACGGAACGCAGGAGGGGCCCTTCTGCGGCTGGGTGTGGGGCCCTCAGCAGAAATGTGGAGAAATGGCCAGGTAACTGCGTCATGTCGACCAGTAGATTGGCCAGGGCTTCGAACTGAAGGACAATAACGGGGAGTAGCTGTTAGGCAATGGGAGTGTGTGGGTGTAAGTGGAGATGGGTTTGGGGTGACTGAGGGATAGGTGGGAGCCATCCCTGTATAGATACAGGTCACAGGGAAATAGTCTCGTGAGGCCTGTGAGTGCCTGGGGTTCTCCTGGGTGCCTGGGGCTGACTGGGGCAGAAATGTGGGGAAGGCTGGAGAGAAGCTGGGAGACACAGGAGAGACCCTGAAGGCTGGGGGTGAAGAGGTGAAAGAAATGGGGGAGGGTGGCAGTAAGGTCCGTGAGTTTGTGGGTGATCCCTGCGTGTGGGAAGCTGACTCCGGCTGAAATCTGGAGATGGTGGGAGAGTGGCTGAGAGAGACAGAAGAGGCCCTGAGGGCTGGGGGTGAAAACATGAGCGAGACCGGGGAGTAACTCAGAGAAATTGGTGAGTTTGGTGGTGTGTCCTGGGTGCCTGGAACTGACTCCAGCTGGAATCTAGACAAGTTTTGAGGGTAGCTGAAAGAGACACAAGAGTCCCTGTGGGCTGAGGGCAAAGACCTGAGAGAGACCAGGGAGGATCTCAGTGAGGTCTGTGGGTGTGTAGGTGATTCCTGAGTGTCGGAGGCTGACTCCCGCTGAAATCTGAGCGTGGCTGGAGAGGAGCTGGGACACGCAGGAGAGTCCCAGGGGGCTGTGGGTGAAGACGTGAGAGAGACTGGAGAGTAACTCAGTGAAACTGCTGACTTCGTAGGTGATTCCTGGGTGCCGGGAACTGACTCCCGCTGAAATCTGGGCGTGGTCGGAGAGCAGCTGGGACAGCCAGGAGAGTCCCTGAGGGCTGGGTGTGAAGACATGAGAGAGACTGGGGAGTAACTCAGTGAAGCTGGTGAGTTTGGTGGTGACCCCGGGGTGCCTGGAACTGACTCCAGCCGAAATCTGGGCGTAGTTGGAGAGTAGCTGCGACAGACAGGAGAGTCCCTGAGGGCTGGTGAAGACATGAGAGAGACTGGGGAGTAAGTGAGAGGAATTGGTGAGTGTGGTGGTGATTCCGGGGTGCCTGGAACTGACTCCAGCTGAAATCTGGGTGTAGTTGGAGAGTAGCTGCGACAGACAGGAGAGTCCCTGAGGGCTGGTGAAGACATGAGAGAGACTGGGGAGTAATTGAGTGAAATCGGTGAGTGTGGTGGTGATTCCGGGGTGCCTGGAACTGACTCCAGCTGAAATCTGGGTGTAGTTGGAGAGTAGCTGCGACAGACAGGAGAGTCCCTGAGGGCTGGGGAAGACATGAGAGAGACTGGGGAGTAATTGAGTGAAATTGGTGAGTGTGGTGGTGATTCCGGGGTGCCTGGAACTGACTCCAGCTGAAATGTGGGTGTAGTTGGAGAGTAGCTGGGACAGACAGGAGAGTCCCTGAGGGTTGGGGATAAAGACGTGCTAGAGACCGGGGAGTAACTCAGCGAAAGTGGTGAGCTTGGTGGTGATCCCTGGGTTCCTGGAACTGACCCCCGCTGAAATGTGGGCGTGGTTGGAGAGTAGCTGGGACAGACAGGAGAGTCACTGATGGCTGGGGATGAGCTGCTGGATGATGGCAGTAAGAACATATGGTATATTATTGATGACTGAGGTGACTGTGAAGAATCCTCAGAGGAGGACACGGGAGAGCACAATGACATCAGTGATTGTCCTGCGTGGTAAGGAAAGGGAAATGTCGAGTTGTGAAATGCTGTTGATGATGGATATGAGAGTGGTGAAGCCCTGCGGGATGGTGTAGAGTACCTCCACATCCTCGGTGAGGAGCTGCTCGTTGGGTCTGAGTTTCTGGGAAGGCTGGGGTTGTTTGGAGAGTATCTGGAAGACACAAGAGACTCCCCGAGAGCTGGGGATGAGCTGCTGGATGATGGCAGGCAGAACATGTGGTATATTATTGATGAACGTGCTGACTCTAAAGAATCCCCAGAGGAGGACACGGGAGAGCCCAGTGGCTCCGTTGATTGCCCATCACGGTGAGGAAAGGGAAATGGGAGCCTGTGGGTTGCTGGTGATGACAGAAGTGGGTGTGGTGAAGCCCTAGATGATGGTGAATGGTAGCACCCCATCCCTGGAGAGGAGCTTCCGCTTAAGTCTGAGTTTCTGAGAGGGGAGAGGGAGAAGCTGGGTGAGGCTAGCATGGATCTTGGGGAGTCCGGGCTGGGGGACCTTTCATAAGAAGAGCCAGACAAGACCCTGCTGTTCTTAGATGCAGACATGATTAGGAAACCTGCAGCACCCAGGGACCCCTACCAATTTGCTATCCCGCAGAATGAAGGAGTGCGGGCGTGTGTGTGTGTGTGTGTCTGTGTGTGTGTGTGTGTGTGTCTGGTGTGAGGTATGTGCTACTAATGGAAATGGAAATAAACAAATCAATGAGACAGACAGACAGACAGAGAGACAGACTGAGAGACAGAGATTCACTTGCCCAACTGTTCTGTCCTGTCCTCCGAATGCGCTTCCAAGTCGCAAGACGCTGTAAGCTCCAAGTCCACGCAGAGCCCGCAGAACGCTCCGGCCGCTGCTCTGCTGTGCGAAGATCTGAGTACAGGCCCGCCAGGGTGGGTTTAATTAGCCTCGGGCGCAGCCTAGCAGCGGAAAGGGCGTAGCTTCACTCCTCCTTTCCGTTGGTCACCCCCACCTTTCCCACGCTTCACCGCCTAGGAGACTGCTCTCCTGTTTGATTTCATGTGCCACATTTGGGACAATCTAAGAACGTACAAGTGTTCTTGGCCAAATATATGACGAATTAAATGCGCTTCAACACTGAAAACCATCTAGTGGTTCTGTGGTTGTCACATTGTGGTTTTGAGACCAGCAGCAACCTCGCAACCCTCAAACCCCGCAGATTCTCAGATCTGTGTTGTAACAAGCCCTCCCCCTGACCCTGACGCGTGGCAGTTTCAGAATTACCCGTGTAAGCGAAAAGACTTTTCAGAGAATGTGAAGATATGGGTTGTATAAACATTCTTTTGCCCTGGAACCACGTAGAGACTTCGGAGCCAGTTGGGTGGAGCATTCATTGGATGAGGGTGCTTGGGCTAGGAATATCAAGGCGTGGCTCCAGAAAATTCAATCATCTAATGAAGTTTTCAGTTATGCTAATCTGTGAAAAAGTTCCGTTTGTTTCAATTCTTTCAGTCAGACTGAGAATGGCAATCAATGCCTCAACCCCGATCTCCAGGGAGTGTTGAGAGCCTCAGGCTGAGTTCGTCACCAGTAGCCTATGGTTTAAACCCTCATGCCTATAGAATGAAGTCTCCATAAAAACCCAAAAGGACTGGGTTTAGAGAACTTGTGGATAAAACTTCCCGGAAGGTAGTGCGCCCCTCCCCACATGCCCGGCCCAAAACCATTCTTCTGAATTTTTTGAAATATCCGCTATGATAAAATGGTAACTGTAAGTGTTTCCCTGCGTGCTGTGAGCTCTTCGAGCAAATTCATGCAACTAAAACAGGGAGTAGTGGAAACCTGATTTATAGACGGTCGCTAAGAAGCACAGGTAAAACAACGAAGGGCTTCCCATTGTGATTAGAGTGGGAGGCCAGTCTTGCGGGACTGAGCCCTTTGGAGTCTAACGCTATCTCCGGGTAGACGGCGCCGTCATTGAATTAGAAGACACACATGTGTTGAGAATAATTTTTCTAGTCATTTGTTGTATGTCTTATGTAAATATGTAATCAAATTCTTTATCCTGACTTTATGGCACCTGCTTGAGAACCATGATTGGAACCAAAAATTGGTCTGTCACTTTCTCAGCTTGAAACTTGATTTTACCGCTAGCCTTTTGTTATTGTTCTTTTGTTTCCTTTCGTTTCGTTTTGTTTTAAATTGATGGGGTATAAGTGCAGGATGTGCAGATTTGTTAGGAAGGTAAACGTGTGCCATGCTGGTTTGCTGCACCTGTGAACCCATCACCTAGGTAGTAAGCCCGGCATGCATTAACTGCTTTTCTTCGTGCTGTCCGTCCCGACAGGCCCCAATGTGTGTTGTTCCCCTTCCTGTGTGCATGTGTTCTCCTTTTTCAGCTCCCATCATCACTGAGAATGTGGTGTTTGGTTTTCTGTTCCCAGGTTAGTGTGCTGAGGATAATGACTTCACATCACTGGTGTTATTTTTTTTTTTATTTAAAAAAATAGTGTTTTATTAAACAGGGTTTCTTCACAGCAAAATAAGTTTTAATCTACAATGAATGCCAGATATTACAGCAGAACGCAATTTTCTCTTGCCCACACACAAAAGTTCTTACTAAGTGAAAAAAGCCATAAAATTACATTCACAAATATGGTTCCCAGTCTCCAAAGCTTTCACATAATTATTCACAGTAGTAATACAATCAGAGCAGTTATTCAGTCAGGTGAAAGTACCGTGAAACCTAAAGTATAACAATAAGATTAAAAAAGACGTATCCATCCAATAACTGATTTTTGAAATGCTGTGAACGTCCACACCCTACGAGTCTGCCATTGTTAATGCTGTACAGCATCATTGAATAGAATGGTATTGATGAAGCCCACATCCACGGAGAAACCCTGACTTACGATGGTTTGATTTATGATTTTCCAATTTTATGATGGGTGTATTGAGATATTACATGCGAGTTTGAGTGACAATGGGTTCATCGGTAGGTGACCCCATTCTCCCGGAATGGCTATCTAAAGTGAAACAGGTGTACCTAATTAAAATATACTTAGTAACATGGGAGAAAACAATAGATGTTTACAATTGATGCAGAACCTGAAGGAGAGATACCAGTAAATAAAAACAATAACACAATTTTCCTGCAACTCTCGAGGATTTCCTAAAGAAACACAGAATGTAGGATGCAGCCAAGGCATGTAAAAGTGAGAGGGCAGAAGGAGTAAGAGAGAAATAGGAGGAAGGAAGGAAGGAAGGAAGGAAGGAAGGAAGGAAGGAAGGAAGGAAGGAAGGAAGTAGGAAACACCTGGTGTTACCAAAACCAAAAAGAAATGTTTTCCCACTGTGGGTAATGCTACAATGTGCATGAACCTTGAAAATACTGTGCTAAGCGTAAAGTCCGCCATAGAAGCTCACATATTGTATAATTCCTTTGGTAGGAAATGTCCAGAATATGCAAATGTATGGATGTAGGTTTGAGCGCTCTATGTAGTTGTTACCTAGGGCTGAGGGTCGGGGAGAGGGTTTGAGACAGAATGAGCGATGAACGTTTATGGGAGTTTTCTCCGGTAGGGGGTGATAAAATGTTCTAAAGTGGATTGCGAATGAAAATTGAAGGAGCACAACTACAAATACAGAAAAAGGCACTCAATGCATGACTTTTAATGTTGAAATCTTATGTGGCGCACTCTCATCGACACCACGGCAGACAGCGAAGAAGAGAAAAAGGTGGGTCAGTATCTGAAATGGAGGCAGACACAGAGAGAATGAAAAGCCCTGTGAAGGGAAGAAAGAGAGAAAAGGGAAAATGGTCCAATTTAGAAATCACAGATGTGAAAGTGGGGCTCACATCAACAGTGTCACTGCCAGGGAGGAGGGTCATGCTATCCGTGTGACGGCTAGTGTCGCCCGCAGGGACGCCGACGTGCTGGAGGTTCGTGTCAGCATGGGCTCTGGCAGCCACGTGGGCAAGCAGGAGGGTCCCGCTGCACAGCTGTGGGCTGACGAAAGTCTGGGGGTTGATATCGGCCATCAGAGGGGCCTCTTCTCCTGGCAAGAGTGTGACAGCAGCAAGTAGATGGACAGGCCTGTGTGTGAGGACGGAACGCAGGAGGGGCCCTTCTGCGGCTGGGTGTGGGGCCCTCAGCAGAAATGTGGAGAAATGGCCAGGTAACTGCGTCATGTCGGCCACTCGATTGGCCAGGGCTTCGAACTGAAGGAGAATAACGGGGAGTAGATGTTAGGCAATGGTAGTGTCTGAGTGTAAGTGGAGATGGGTTTGGGGTCACTGAGGGATACGTTGGAGCCATCCCTGTATAGATACAGGTCACAGGGAAATAGTCTGGTGAGGCCTGTGAGTGCCTAGGGTTCTCCTGGGTGCCTGGGGCGGACAGGGGCAGAAATGTGGGGAAGGCTGGAGAGAAGCTGGGAGACACAGGAGAGACCCTGAAGGCTGGGGCTGGAGAGGTGAAAAAATGGGGGAGGGTGGCAGTAAGTTCCGTGAGTTTGTGGGTGATCCCTGGGTGTGGGAAACTGACTCCGGCTGAAATCTGGAGATGGTGGGAGAGTGGCTGAGAGAGACAGAAGAGTCCCTGAGGGCTGGGGGTGAAAACATGAGCGAGACAGGGGAGTAACTCAGAGAAATTGGTGAGTTTATTGGTGTGTCCTGGGTGCCTGGAACTGACTCCAGCTGAAATCTAGAGAAGTTTTGAGGGTAGCTGAAAGAGACACAAGAGTCCCTGTGGGCTGAGGGCAAAGACCTGAGAGAGACCAGGGAGGATCTCAGTGAGGTCTGTGGGTGTGTAGGTGATTCCTGAGTGTCGGAGGCTGACTCCCGCTGAAATCTGAGCGTGGCTGGAGAGTAGCTGGGACACACAGGAGAGTCCCAGGGGGCTGGGGTTGAAAACGTGAGAGAGTCTGGAGAGTAACTCAGTGAAGTTGCTGAGTTTGGTGGTGACCCCGGGTTGCCTGGAACTGACTCCCGCTGAAATCTCGGCGTAGTTGGAGAGTATCTGGGACAGACAGGAGAGTCCCTGAGGGCTGGTGAAGACATGAGAGAGATTGGGGAGTAAGTCAGAGAAACTGGTCAGCTTGGTGGTGATTCCGGGGTGTCTGGAACTGACTCCAGCTGAAATCTGGGCGTAGTTGGAGAGTAGCTGCGAGAGACAAGAGAGTCACTGTTGGCTGGGGGTGAGCTGCTGGATGACGGCAGTAAGAACATATGGTATATTATTGATGAATGAGGTGACTGTGAGGAATCCCCAGAGGAGGACACGGGCGAGCACAATGACATCAATGATTGTCCTGCGTGGTTAAGAAAGGGAAATGTCAAGTCCTGAAATGCTGTTGATGATGGATGTGAGAGTGGTGAAGCCCTGCGGGATGGTGTAGAGTACCTCCACATCCTCTGTGAGGAGCTGCCCTTTGGGTCTGAGTTTCTGGGAGGGGAGAGGGAGAAGCTGGGTGAGGTAGGCACGAACCTGGAGGAGTCAGGGCCGGGGAGCGCTCATAATCTCCTGAGACCTGTGAGTTTCCGCGGGAGTCCTGGGTGCATGTGGCTGACTCCCGCAGAAACCTGGGGATGGTTGGAGAGTAACTGGGAGACACGGGAGAGTCCCTGGGGCCTATGGGTGAAGAGATGAAAGACATAGGGGAGGAGCACCGTGAGGCTTGTGAGTGTGCAGGTGATTCCTGGGTGTGGGGGGCTGACTGCAGCTGAAATCTGGGGTTGTTTGGAGAGTAGCTGGAAGACACAGGAGACTCCCCGAGACCTGGGGATGAACTGCTGGATGATGGCAGGAAGAACATGAGATATATTATTGATGATGTTGGAAAGTGTTGAATTTAGGGTCGGTGCATTTGGTGTTTCATGTTATCATTTTCTTTTTTTTCTTTTTCTTTCTTTTTTTCTTTTTCTTTCTTTTTTTCTTTTTCTTTCTTTCTTTTTTCTTTTTTTTTTTTTTTTGAGACGGAGTCTCCTCTGTCGCCCAGGCTGGAGTGCAGTGGTGCGATCTTGGCTCACTGCAAATTCCGCCTTTTTGTGTTAATATCGAAAGTTTCATTAAAAATTTTTTTTCCTGCCCAGAAGGAAAGTGGTAAGTACATACTTCCTGTAGTTTGACTTGTTATAGTTATCTGGAGTCTGTCTCCCATCTCAACCTACCCACCTCTTCCTGAATAACCATAAATTCCCATGGCATAAACTGATTTGTAAAAAAGATACGTTCATGTTAAATATGTGAGGTCAACGGGCAACAGAGGAATAGCCAATTCCAAGCCTGATTTGAACTCAAAAAATTTCAAGAAAGGAGCCGTTTTCCATATCATATTTTCTAAATTTCCTGCCAGTACAGCTTCCTTCATTTTTCAGATAAAACTTGCTCTTTCTGTGCTTCATTTTAAGACTGATTTGTGCTTGGAATTCCTTGTGGATTCTTGGCATCTTGAAATAAATTGTCCGTGCCGGATAGCATAAGCAGAGGTCTAGATGACTACAGGCACATATAAAGATGCAACGGAGTTAAACCACGTCTGAGATTCCATATTCCTTAAGGTTATGTCCAGTGGACAGCTCAACTCCCTTTTAGAATCTTGTTTTTTCTCATACTCATCACTTTTCCACTAAAGTGTGTTTCTTTTCATACTAAAACCTTTGCTTTTTGTCCCCAAATAGTCATATTTTCTTTATATTTCTACATTCTCGTTTTTTCTTGAGAAAAAAAAATTACAAAAATAAAAAGCCCAAGCGCTAATCGCGCTACAGAAGTGACCTTCAGTCTGAACGCACTTAACCAACAGAATGAGCTGTAGGAAGGCGGAAGCACTAGCGAGCTGGGTATTCTGGGAACTGTAGTCGGAAGTATTTTCGCCCATGCTGGTGGAGTCCTTGTCATCGTTCCGCTTAAACATTCTGGGAAGTGTGGGTCAGACGTTTCATATAGCCGACAACACTTCCTCTTCGGGACTACAGGGTGTGGCCCTCTCGTGTGATTCCGGACTCTGGGAAGTGAGTCGCAGGAACTTCCGCTCCAGGGAAAGTTGCGGCCATCATGCTGCATGCGAGACTTGAGCCCTAGCGACGCTTCTGCGCCTCCTCAGCCTGGGTGAGGGACCGAAGATGGTCAAGGCCCTCTGTCTTGAAGAGGAAAAGTGGCAGCCGGTGGGGGATTAGGGTTGGAAGTGTTTGCGTTTCCCTCGACTCAGTAGAGGATTCTAGTGTTAGGGGAGGTTCCTGAGTGCCAGGTTGGGGAATGAGGCAGGGTCTTGCATCATTGGGTTTGATGGTTTCTTGGGTCCTGTACTCCCGTAGCCCTTCTGTTGGACCCAGCAATCAGCATTGCCGCTTCCTAGGGAAGTTTTTGAGGCGTTGGAAATACTCTGTAACTTGATTGTGTTGGTAGTTACATGTCTGTACATATTTGTTAAAACTCATTGAACTATACACCTAAAAAATAGTAGACTTTATAATGTACGTACATTGCACTTAAATATAACTTTTTAAAAGTGTCTGGAACTTTATTTATAATTTGTTTTATGTGGCAGGACCTCATTGCAAGTATGTTCAGAACTAAGTTAGGACTTACCTATAATCCTACTAGCACCACCCTCATGTAAACATTTTCATTTTGGTTTATTTTATACTTATGTAGATATTTGATTTTTATTAAATAATGTGTAAATTTTAAATTAGTATTTCAGTTAGTAATATACCATAGGTTAATTTTGCTGTTTCCCACATTCTTCATAAAGTTCATCTTTAATGATTGTGTTGTATTCTATTGAGTGAATGTGCACTTATTAAACCTGGGCATCTGGGATGTGTTTAAAAATTATCCTCATAGTTTTATGTAAATATGAAATGTTTTACAATTTAAGAGATATATACTGACTTCCATGCCTCTGGTCGTCTTTTTTGTCTGTCCTCATTATAAAATGAGTTCTTGGGGTACTCATTTCCATGGTCATACTATACGCCTTAAATTAGCAATAGCTGCAATCCCTCCATAGTCTCCATTTAAGGCATTACACTCTGCTCTACATATTCTCTTGCCAGATCTTCCTATGGTTTACTGTGATATTGACTTCATCGGTTTCTACAATTCATTGATCCTACTGCATTTTCAATATCCCTTATTCATCTCATATCCTCAATACCAACCAAGTCTTTTCTCTTCTTTCTAGTATAAACAGAAGACTTACACTTACATCTAATTGTTCAAAATATTGTCCCATGACAACTGTAGACTTAAGGAACATTAAGAAAGTATTTTGATTTTCCCCATGATTTTATAGAAGAGACATGCAGGGTCAAAGGGATTATGAATGGATGCTCTGTAAGCCAGTCAATAGCATATGTCCCAAAGGCTACAGGTTAAGTATATTACCTGGCCTAGCAGCTTTAAAATCTTCTTTTGGTCTCCTACTCTAGACAGCAAACTTCCGTTCAGGCATCAGTGATGCTATTATGTGAGGAATATTGACTTGCCTCTGTTTTTGTTTTTAAATAACATCAGATTTGGTATCAGTTATCACTTAAAAGTTATTTGTGAGACACTTTCTCAGTGTATGTGACCTTGGCTTGGAAGCATTGCTTTAGAGGTACAGAGATAAGAGATCAGATAACTTTGATAAGTCAGTATGTGCAATGGTAGAAGTATTTTAAACATGCCATGAAAGGGGATATTTCAATTCATGGCATCTATTTTGGGGGAAAAGGCTCCCAAATACTATTGGCTCAGTCAATCAGATCACTTGTTTTGGGATAGGGTTGGTAATATGACTCTATGCACTGTGCATACTCTTAGATTCAAGGGTCCCCATTCAAGGAATTTATATTATGGTAACACTCATTTAGTGATCAAGAACAAATGGACACGTGTGTTCACTAAAGCATACTTTTGTGAACCCAAAAGTATATGAGACAGGTCTCAATCAATTTAGAACATTTAGTTTGCCAAGGTTAAGTACGCACCTGTGACACAGCCTTAGGAGGTCCTGACGACATGTGCCCAAAGTGGTCAGGGCACAGCTTGATTTTATACATTTTAAGGAGAAATCAGGCATCAAACAGTATGTGTAAGTTATACATTGCTTAAGTCCAAACAGGCAGGACAATCTCGAATGGGAATAGGAGCTTCTACATCATAGGTAGATAAGAGACAAACAGTGGCATTATTTTGAGGCTCTGATTAGCCTTTTACCGAATACAAAACTCACATGTGAGAGATGGGTAGACGAGTAGTGACTTAGTTCTTAATGTTGCTTAGTGAATCTGCATTATTACATAAACAATAGGGAAGAGGAAGCAATCAGATATGCATTTGTTTCAGGTGAACAGAGAAATGACTTTGAGTTCTGTCTGTCCTTTATCCCACACCTGTGAAGATAAGCTATCAATTTACATTACCAGGGTGAAATTCAACAGAAATGCTTTTGGATAAAGATGTTCAGGCCCACAAGGAATTTCCTTGTGGACAACTTGTGAAGGAGGTATGTAGCTTTTTCTTCTTTATAGCCATCTTATTTAGTAATAAAATGAGAGGTTTGCCTGACACAGTTCCCAGCCTGACTTTTCCCTCTGGCTTAATGATTTGGGGGTCCCGAGATTTATTTTTCTTTCACACTTTGCAAGACTGTGGATGCTTAATAGGATGAGATTAGCAATTGAAAGAGAAAAAGTTTGATTCCTAAAATCTTCACCCTTTCCCTCAAACTCTTTGAACCTTGTTCTTCTTCTGATGGACATGTGTGCATGATTGAGGTGTAGTATCTTAGGTGCTGTAGGAAACAGTAATATTCAAGAATGTGCTGTGATCTGCACTAAGAAGAAGGTGATGCTACTGAACAAGACCAGAATAAACCTACCTATGGAGAAGTATTCTTGCCGAAAACGATGAACCTTAATCTCATCTGCTCTCTAAATCTAAATTGTAGTTTACCAGAGCCACACAAGATATTCAAGAAAATGTTAACTGACAGCATAATGAAACATTTTTAAAAATCCAGAATGTGGGACATCTTACTTGACAACTGACCTGATGTCTTCTATAGGCCAAAAGCATGAATTTAAAGTGGATCAAAGAGGGGATACTCTTCCAGATTGAAAGAGACTCAAGAGACAAAACAACCACATGCAAAGAAAGGACATTTTTGAGATGACTGGAAATTTTGAACTTTCGTTTTGTAGGGTATAAAATAATATTAAGGAATTATTAACTTTCTTCAGTGTGATAGTTGTATTTTTGTTACATTAGAAAATGTAATTCTTTGAAGTATGCATGGGAGTGTTTAGGGGGAAAATAATACAGTGTCATGATTTTGTTTTAAAATTACAGTAACAAAAAGGGCAGAAAGACAATATTGATAAAGGAAGCGTGGCACATGTTGAAAATTGCTGAATCTGGGTGATGAGGTGATGGAATACTTCACTCTTCTTTCAATGTTTGAAATTTTTCATAATATAAAGGTATGAAAATGTTTAGTTTTTGTCCAGAAGAAAAGTGGTAAGCAGAAACTTCGTGTATTTTTATTTGTTGGGTTTTCTGGATTTGCGTCCAACTCTCAATCGACTCACTTGAATGAAATATGGTCTCACTGGTTTTCATATTCTTCAGTTATTATTGTATTTATGATAATAAGAATAGGGTGGAAGTAGGTGATGTGATGCTTGAACTTGAACAAAAAGATATTTCAAATTTTTATATATTTATCTCTTTTTATATTATAATAATTCCTCCCCATGAACGCACCTCCTTTCATTCACCTTGTGAGCCACGTTTTACAATGAGCAATTAAAGTCAAGGAACACCCAAAAGCTTTTGCTGCTTCTGCTTTATACTTTAATAAACTTTGCATGACCTTCTTGTGGGTTCTTGTATCACGGAATGAATAGCTAATATCAGATAACACTGCCAAGACTTCTAGATGCATCCAACACACATGGAATAAAGTAGAAAATCCAGTCAAAGTAGGTTTGAGATCTTGTGTTCCTTACATTCGTGCCCAGTTTCTAAGTTCTGCATTTTTAGCTCACACGTATCTTCCCCTTTATAATTTGTGCCTCCTTTTCATTTCAAACTGTGTTCTCTACTAAAGGGATTTGAGTGGGGGACAGGGTGGGAAGGGCGTTCAAATACATTTGTTGTCACATGTGAAAGAAAAAAATGAGAATAAGGAAAAAGAAGGCTGCGCTTGACCAGAATAGAATGATTCGGACTGAATCTAGTTATCCAAAATAAAAAGGGAAACGCCGGTGAGAATCGCTACCTGAAGAGGATTCTGGAAACTGGTCCAAAGGGTTCACGGCGTCAAAAACACTTCTGTTCCAGGAAAGGTGGCTTTAATGATTGGGCTTCTGGGGGAAATATTAAGTATAAATTATAATCCTGTTTTTGGAGACATTTTGGTTCAAAGAGGACGGTGCTGAGTTTGTATTCTGCTCAGAATTGTGTGACATACATTCCAAATTCAAAGGGTAGTAGCCAGCCTTCCGCCAGAGAAAGGCAATGACATTGCCAATTCTTTGCGAGGATTCTGGGAGCAGTAACCTTGGAGCTCTGTGTAGGTGGCCGGGCTTCCGCTACAGGAAGGCGTGGCTGTGACGATTATCTCATTGGGAATTCTGGAGTTAGAATCCAGGAATTGTGGGTAACTACAGTCACTTCCGCTCCATGAAAGTGAGGTCATCCTTCCTTTCAGGAAGTTGAGTGAGGCCTGAGACAGCAATGTTTCGTTTAGCCTGGCCGCGGCCCTCCTTGTCTTCACGAAGAGTGTCCGCGGCTAGCAGTGGAAGATGGGGTTGGGCCCCAGGTGAGTGATCCTTTGTCGAGTTTGCAGCATTTGGTCTTGGCGGGTTGAGGATCTCTTGTATTTTGTGCTCTCTCTTCCTACTCCAGGACTGACCAGGCAGTTCTGCCACCTTCTAGGGGTGTGAAATTGGGAAGTAATTCAAACTGTATGTGCCTAGCATTCCTTTTATGTAACATGACGGGAATAGCAGTACCAAACTGATGCAGTTGAGTGGAGAATTAAATGAGATAGTCACAAGTAAAAGGTGGTAAGTGTGGTTCATTTTATTAATTTTTTTTTTTAATGTCCCGAGAAGCCCGAGTTACCTGAAAGCTTCTGTGAGCCTGGGAAGGGATCAGAGTTCCACCTGCAGTGCTATTTTGCCCCTTTCTGATCTCTACAGGAAGCAGGACGATTCCTGGATTCCCTTTTTTAAAAAGTGGGGGTGGGGGTCGGGGGATGGGGCGGGAATCACTCCAGGCTATTGTATGGGGATGTCCTCTGTGATTCGTGCAGGAGGGAGACACAGTTCTGATTTCTCGCAGATGGTCACGGGAATGAGGAAAGAATGACTCTTTGGCTCCTAGCAGAACCTTAACTGAGTATGACTTAGCATCCTTCTTCTTGCTGTGTCATCTCTCTTCTCAGGGCAGAAGATATTTACTAATTAGCACATTCTGCTAGCACATCTGTGGGAAAAGGTAGGAGAGAAAGAAGGAGGGTGGGAAGGAGGAAAGAAGATCCCCTCCTTATACTGGAGAAAAAGGAGCAATATACTTTTCCTCAAAATTAGAAGTCAAGCCCAAAAGAATTCTGTACAGACCACCTTAAAATAACATCTTTCAAGCCTCTCCGCATGATTTAGTTGCTTCTTTTTTTAAAAAAAGTATTTTTAATTTATTTTTATTTTGTAGAGATGCGGTCTTACTGTGTTGCCCAGGATGGTCTCAAACTCCTGGCTACAAGCTATCCTCCTGCCTCTGTCTCCCAAAGTGCTGGGATTACAAGCGTGAGCCACCAGGCCTGGCCTAATTGCTTCTTAACAACTTACTATTCTTTGTTCACTACAGCGTGTACATAACTGACTGTTTCTTTGGAGCTTCATTTTGTAATGAAGGCTCTGGTCACATGTAAAACTTGTATTACATAAATTTACATGCTGTTCTCCTGTTAATATGTGTTACGTTAATTTAATTCTTGAGCCCAGCTGGGTTCTGGAGAGGATAGAGTGAAGTTTTGAGGCAGCTACATAAGTCAATGAAATTGGAAACAGAAAGTCTTTAAAAATCAACAAAATCATAACCTTATTCTTTGAGAAGATCAACATAGTTTATAAACCTTTCAACGGACTCACCAACAGGGAAAAAGAAGAAAATAAAAATCAAGAGGGAGGGAACATTATTACAGATTTTTGCGGATATTAAAAGGATTATAAGGGAACATTACAAACAGCTCTTTGTCCATAAATTCATCAGTTTACATGACATGGAATATTACTTGAAAGGCACAAACTCAAAGCTCACTCAAAAAGAACGGCTAACCTAGATAGTTGCATGTATGTATGTGTGTGTGTATATACAATTTTTACACATATATATATAATTTTTTTGAGAGAGGGTCTTGCTCTGTCACACAGGCTGGAGTGCAGAGGCATGATCACGGCTCACTGCAGCCTCGAGCTCCCAGGTTCAGTTGATCCTCCCACCCCACCTCAGCCTCCTGAGTAGCTGGAACTAGAGGCTCACACCACCATGCGCAGCTAATTTTTTCTATCTTTTGTAGAGATGGGTTTTTACCATGTTGCCTGGGCTGGTCTTGAACTCCTGGACTCAAGCGCTCTGCCCACCTTGGCCTCCCAAAGTGCTGGGACTACAGGCTTGAGACACTGCGCCTGCCTGGCCTGATATATATTTCAAAACTTTTGAAATATATTTGAAGGATTTATATTTGAAATATATTTTGAAGGATTTAATAGATAAAGCTTTCCAATAACAGCAATTAAAAAACCAATATTGAGATTAATTCATTGGTGGATTCTACTAAACATTTAAAGAGTAAAGATGTGAATTTTAAATAAACCCAGAAACGAAAACAGAAGGGAACACCCACCCACCCCCAGCTTGTCTCATGAGGCCAGCATTAATCTGATAATACCAAACAAGACAAAGAAATTATAAGGAAGGAAAACTACAGATGAATATCCTTCATGAACTAGGTGAAAAAATCCTGAATACAGTAGTCCCTTCGTATCGGTGGGGAATTGGTTCAGGGACCCTTGTGGAAATCAAAATCCGTGGATGCTCAAGTCCGTTATGTAAAATGGCCATAGTATTCTCATGTAGCCTTTTCATATCACCCTGTATACTTCAAATTATTTCTATCCCTATACAATAAAAATGCCATGTAAATAGTTGTTATACTGTATTGGGTTTTTTATTTGTGTCATTTTTATTGTTGTGTTTTGTAATTTTGTATTTTTTTCTGAATATTTGTATTTTTTTCTGACTATTTTTGATCCCTGTTTCATTGAATCTGTGGATGCTTCTGTAGTATCCACTGGCTGGAAGATCTAGATGACAGAGATTGAGGTGACCACAGGACCTGGAAAGTGAGGGAAGAAATCCAGGGAAAAAGATGTCAAGCAAAGAACTGCCCGTTATTCTACATTAAACTCTGCCCAAATTTCAGACTGACTGACACCCAGAATATATAAAGACTTGTACAATACAGTATTAAACAGCCCAACATCGCAATTATAATGGGCAAAATTTGAACAGTTACTTTACAATGGAAGACATACAAATTGTTAATATAGCCCGTGATGACATTATTGGTCATCAGGAAAAAGCAAATGAAAATTGCAGAGAGATACAACTACACAACCACCAGAATGGCAGATATTAAAAATACTGATAACAGGCCAGGCGCGGTGGCTCACACCTGTAATCTCAGTACTTTGGGAGGCCGGGGTGGGCGGATCATCCAAGGTCAGGAGTTCCAGACCAGCCTGGCCAACATGGAGAAACCTCATCTCTACTAAAAATACAAAAATTAGCCAGGCACAGTGGCAGGTGCCTGTAATCCCAGCTACTTGGGAGGCTGAGGCAGGAGGATCGCTTGAACCCAGGAGGCAGAGGTTGCAGTGAGCCAAGATCATGCCACTGCACTCCAGCCTGCATGACAAGAGTGAAACTCCGTCTCAAAAAAAAAAAACAAAAAAAAACACCTAATAACAGCAAATGCTTATTAGGATTCAAAGCAATCAGAAATTGCATATATTTTGGGAGACAGTGTAAAATTAATCTTTTGGGAGATGATCTGGTGGTTTCTTAAGCAGTTAAACACATCAAGCAATTGTAATCCTAGATATTTATTCCAGAGAAAAGAAAGCATATGCCCGCAAAAAGACTTTTATAAGTATGCTGCAGGATCTTTTTTCATAAAAATATTTAAACAATTAAAATGTAAGCAAGTTTCCAAAGACATATATTCATGCAGTAGAACATCACTCAGTAATGAAAAGGATCAAATGAGTGATATGTGCATCAACATGGATGGATCTGAAAAACACTATACTCAAAGAATTGTAATGCAGAAGAGTTCTTACCATATGGTTCCATGTATTTCATATTCTAAAATTAGTAAAATTTATGGTGAAAAAGTAGAACAGTGGTTGCCACTGGGGGAAGGGGTTAGAGACTGACTGGGAAGTGTCATGAGGGAATTTGTGGGGTAATGTTAATGTTCTGATGGGTAAGTAATAAGTAAGATAGCTAGATGGATGGCTAAGTCATAAATGTTGCTCATTTTAGAATCTAAGCTGAGAATATATGGGTGACTACTGTGTAATTCTTCCAACTCTTCTTTATTTTCTAAAATTTCAGGGCTAGGCACAATGGCTCATGCCTATAATGCAAGCACTTTAGGAGGCCAAGGTGGGAGGATCACTTGAGGCCAGGAGTTTGAGACCAGCCTGGGCAACATAGTGGGACCCCATCTTTGCAAAAAAGAAAAAATAGCCAGGTGTGGTTGGGCACACCTATAGTCCCAGTTACTTTGGAGGCTGAGGTGGGAAGATGGCTTGAGCCCAGGTGGTCAAGGCTGCAGTGAACTGTGATCATGCCACTGCACTCTAGCCTAGGTGACAAGGTAAGACCCTGTCTCAAAAAAAAATTTTTTTAGTAAAATATTGAGAAAAACACAGTTTTGAGTGAAAATTTTTAACAGAGTTTTATAACACAAGATATATTTATGCATCCGAAATTCCACACATTTTGCCAAAAAGACATACCAACAACAAGCACACATTAAACAGATCGACCTGGCTACTGGTGCGGCAGGGGAGAAAATGAGAGTGGGTAGTGGGGGATATAATGGAACAAATAAATAATATCTGTTTGTTTTTTTCTTTTTATTTTTAATATGTATGCCCTCATTCTCCTATTCAAATAAATGATATTTTTATGTTCACATTTTATTCAGCATTTCTATGTAAATAAACTAGGAAGACGGTCTGTGGAAGCTTTATCTGTGTTGTTGCCAAAGGCCTGTAATATGTCTTGAAGAATATTTTCCAGAAAGAATTTAGAAGTGATTCACAACTGAATCTTGTATGCCAAGAATAGTGCACATGAACAAAACATTCTCTGACCATAGAAGGATCAATCTTTTCATCTCAAAATCCCATAGATTATTTTTATATTTTATTACTACTTTTAATGTTGCAGACAATAATTAAAATGCAAAGCTTATTTTTTCATTCCTTTGAAATTGACTCAATTCTTTAGTCTTCAGCCTTGCCATTAAAAAATTTCTCAGTGTCTACAAATGCATCTCTACGAGTCTCTTCCTCCTTTTTCTCTTACTCTTCCTCCTCCCACTTCTCCTCCTCCTACACACCCTCACCTTCCTCCCCCTTCTTCTCCTTCTTCTTCTCCTCCTTCCAATATGTGATTTTGCCCATGTGGATAAATTGTTTATTCTTTCTTAATGATTTATTTATTATAATCTGCTTCCTTCTCTAATCCTCATTTTTTTCTCATTAGCTTATAAGATACACCTGATCAATATGTTCATATTCATTATAGAGTTTCTCATTATTTTTAGCCCTTCCCTCTAAATTCTGAAAAAAGTTCTATGCCATATATTCAGTTTCCTTTGAAACATATCATTGATTTTTTAAAATAGACTTTATTTTAAGAGCAGTTTTAGGGTCACAGAAAAATGGCAGAGAAAGTATTAATATTTCCCATATACTCTCCTTTCCCCCGCCCAGTTTCTCCTATTGTTTGCATCTTGCATGTGTGTGGCATATTTGTTACAACTAATGAACCAATATCAGTACATTATTATTAACTAAAGTCTGTGGTTTACATTAGGGCTTACTCTTTGTGTTGTACATTCCATGGGTTTTGACAAAGCATAACGTCCTATATCCACCATACTGTATCATACAGAATAGTGTCACTGCTTAAAAATATCCTGTGCTCTACCAATTAATCTCCCTGAACCTCTAACAACCACTGATCATTTTACTGACATTTAGTTTTGCCTTTTCCAGATTATCATATAGTTGAATTACAGTATGTAGCTTTGACAGACTGGCTTCTTTCCATTAACAATATGAATTTAAGGTTATTCCATGTGTTTTCATAACTTCATATCTCATTTCTTTTTATGGCTGAATAATACTCTATTGTATTGATGTACCACAGTTTGTTGGTCATATATCATTGATTTTTATGGATTGAAATATCACTCACATTCAGAAAAGTGTCCAAATCATAAATACACATGTGAAAGTATGAACATAAAATGAACAGCTGTATAATCACCACCCACAACAAAAATTGAAGCATGGTAGAATTGCAAACACCCCACTCTCACAGCACCATGATGCTTTCTTCCCCATGAAAAGAAACCACTACCCTAAGTTTTAAGATTCCCTTCCTTTTCTTTATATTTTTACTATTTAAGTGTCCAAAATCATCCTACTGATGAATTTTGCATGTCTAATGAACTTCGTACAAGTGGAATCACACTGCATTTACTGGGTTTGTCTAGTTATTTTGCTCAGCATATTTATGGGAGTCATCATGGTATTGCATGTACAGCTAAGGTTTGTTCAATGTCCTTGCTTTTACCTTGTGTAAATAACAAATATATTTATCCATACTATCATCGATAGACATCTGGAGTATTCTCAGCATGTCATTGTGATGAATGATCCTGCTATGAACATTCTTATATGTGTATTTTGGTACACATTTCTTATAGGTTTATACACTGAGTAGATTTAAGTGTCATAAGAAATGCTTTTCAAATCGGGCTGTACAATCCACCAGCCTTAGATTGTTGAATATAGTGGGAGGTATAGGTCAATTTCAGTTTTATTTCACAATACTCAATTTAACAGCAACATGTATTGAATGTTTGCCCTGTTCCCATGGTGCTGCAGTGCCACATTTGTTGCAGATCTGAAGTCAACGTGAGCATGCATATAAAATTCAAAAGATCCACACATAAAATATTAAAATTAATTAGATTAGTTGGCAAGATTGCAGGATAAAGAAACAAATGTGGTATTTAGTAGAAATGGTTGGGGTGGACATCATTATTTTGTTCCCCATCATAGAGGAAATGTTTTCAATATTTCACTATTCCTTTTGATATGTGTTGCCATTTTTGTAGCTCTTTACTATTGCTTAGTTGCCTAAATTTTCTTATGATAAATGGGTGATTAATTTAATCAAACTTTTTTTCTCTTTCTGATACCTAGGTTACCCTTTTATATATCGTTGGCAACATTCTGTTTAGCATTTTTGAAAGTATATTTATGAGGAAATAGACCTGTCATTTTCTTTGTCTTTCTTTTTTTCTTTTTTTTTTTTTTTGAGATGGAGTCTCCTCTGTCACCCAGGCTGGAGTGCAGTGGCATGATCTCAGCTCACTGCAATCTCCACCTCCCAGGTTCAAGCGATTCTCCTGCCTCAGCCTCCCAAATAATTGGGAATACAGGCACGTGCCACCATGCCCGACTTTTTTTTTTTTTTGTATTTTTAGTAGAAATGGGGTTTCACTGTGTTAGCCAGAATGGTCTGGATCTCCTAATCTGGTGATCTGCTCGCCTTAGCCCCACAAAGTGCTGGGATTACAGGCATGAGCCACCGTGCCCGGCCAGACCTGTCATTTTCTACTCTAATGAAGCCTCTCACAAATTTTGTCAGTGTTATTATAGTGGCCTCACAAAGTTAGTTGGAAAGTGTTTCCTATTTTGTTATTGTCAGGAATAATTTTGAGATGAACATGGTTTCTTCTTTAAATATTTGGTAGAATTCACTGATGATACCAGATTTCAATGCCATACTCTTTTATCTATGGGTTACTTAAAAGTGGTTTGATTAATTTCTAAACAAGTTTATAATTTACGGTCCACTGAGAAGATAGAAACCTTACCAATTATTTGAAAAGAAAAATTAGCATATTGTAGAGTTGGTAGCTAGATTTCTGAAAGAGCAGAAAAAGAACTCTAGGCCAGATGCAGTGGCTCACGCCTGTAATCCCAGCACTTTGGGAGGTTGAGGCGGGTGGATCACGAGGTCAGGAGTTCAACACCAGCCTGGCCAACGTGGTGAAACCTCGTCTCTACTGATAATACAAAAATTAGCTGGGCGGGGTGGCACATGCCTGTAATCCCAGCTACTCGGGAGGCTGAGGCAGGAGAATTGCTTGAAGCCAAGAGGCAGAGGTTGCAGTGAGCCAAGATGGCACCACTGCACTTCAGCCCGGGGAACAGAGCAAGACTCTGTCAAAAAAAACCTCTAATATATGATGGAAGTAGCAACTGCAGCAAGCAGCAACCACCTGAGGTCTGAGGAAACAAAGTGAAGAGACAGGAATTACTAAAACTTCGAAGCTTAGAGGAAGGTCATGCTCACCTGAAACTCAGACCTCTGAGGAGAGGCCAGTGTTCGGCTGGTTCTGCTGTCTCTGAGCTCAGAAGCAGGGCCCTGCAGTTTTAGGACTTAGACATCTAAGGAGTCTTTGGGAAGTTGTTTAATAATGTTTATAAACAGCCATGATGAAATAGGTTCTTCAAGTGTTAGAAAAACTGAAAATTAGGCAGTTGCTACAAGAAAAAGTACTGCTGGCTGGCAGGCACAGGATATAGTATATCTCCTTGCCCCCACCACCCCTATACTCTTCTGCTAATAGTTGCCAAACACAGAACCAGATTGGGGGTGTGGAGGTCGGGAAAGATTGGCTGCAGATTCCCCCATTCCAGCCCCATAAAGCAGAGTGAAGAATGGTGGGTTTGGAGATGAGACAATATTTATTAAATGCACACATGAATCATTTAGTTGTATTTTTATTGATTTCTAGGCAAATTTCATTGTATTCAAAAGCATATTTAGTATTTCAGTATTTTGAAATCCCATATCATTTTACTCATTTGTACAAATCTTATGTGCACTTGAAAAGATGTGCATTTTAGTTTTTGCTAGAATCTTTTGTTCCCCCAGCTTTATATAGGTGTCAAAAGTGCTGCAGAGCTTCTAGACTTTTCAGATCCTAGACTAGACCATCGTCCCCAGGAGAAAACTAGCCCCAAATGCATGACTCTACCAACCGTGTCTGAATTTTGGCCTACCATTTCTCCATTATCTTGTCTTTCGATGCTTTTTGACATTTAAAAAGTTTGCTCACCTTTCCTCTGCCAGATGTTTGTTCCAAATCACTAATTTTGTTATTACCGGAAGTGGAAGTACACAAAGTATTATTCTGTCCCTTTTATTTTTAAATTTTCCTTTCATTTTATAAAAAAAATCACCCATTATCAGATTGATCCTCTTTAATATGTAAACCATATGTATTTTCAAAAACATTTTCTTGGAAAAGAGTTGTTAAATAAAGAATCAAATAGTCTCATCTCTTAATAGTGTCTTTTAAGCCACTGAGCATTTTCACAGATTGGTCGTTATGTCTTTTTATTTTCCTCTTCCTTTTCTGGATTGAGTCAACCCATTCACCGTCCTCCCTGAATCATCCTGTCCTCCAGAAGACAACTTATAATATTTGCTATATCAAGAGCAGGGTGAAAATAGGTGACAGATTTTTCTCAAAGAAGAAAAAAATTTGAGGTTTTACAAGGGACTTATCCCTTCCCATAATAATAACATTTTGTCTGTATCAGTACAGCCCTTCTATTTGCCTTATGGCTTGCATTTCTTCATCAGTAGTTAAAGCAGAGGAAACGTGGGAACCATTTGCTGTTTCTGCTTATGGCCTCATCAACGGTTGCATCTGTTTTTTGTGGATTCTTGGCATCCACGTTCTTGTGGATCTTGCAACACATTATGGTAGATAGCAGCAGCACTATCAGTTTCAGACGCGTCCACACCAAAATGGAATAAAAAAGTAATCCAGTCAAAGAAAGGTTGAGATCCTGTATTCCTTAAATTCGGTGTCCAGTACAAATCAGCCCAATTTCCTTTAAGTACCTGCATTTTTAGCGCACACATCGCTTCCATTCTGTAATTCTTTTTTTTTTTTCTTCCTGTATTGCAAGCTTCTCTGTTCTCTCCTTTATGGGATATTTTCTTGGTAGGTAGGTAGGTAGGTAGGTAGGTAAAGCCCGCTTTGGTTGAGTTTATTTGGGTTTGCGTCGCGTTTGAAGAAAAATAAATTCAAACTCTAGGGGGAAGGCAGTAGAGCTGGACTAGCAGTATAAAATTAGACGGCTAACCAAAAGAGAATAGTGACTATACAAATACTGACTATCCAAACGAGAAAGAGACGACTTAAGGGGAAGTGCTGCCCTGCAAGAAATTCCGGTAATTGTCCAGAAGATCCACAGGGTCAGAGACACACGCGCCAGGAAAGGTGCCTTTCATGCACGGTCCGCTGGGGAAAACAGAGAAATATATATATACAAGCTCTCTGTCTTTGGAAGCATTTCGGTTCCAGGAAGGGGGAGTTAAGGAATTCCTTTGGGACCGGCACATGTGAACTATGATCTAGGCTCTCAGCTTGGCAACCGGCACTTGCGTCCTAGGCAGGCAGAGAAGTGGAGAGTTTTTGTAGGAATTCTGGGAAGTGTAGTTTGGGAGCCCCGTGTAGTCGGGTAACTTCCGCTCTAGGAGGCTGAGGCCGTCTCCCTGATCCCGTCGGGAATTCTGGGAAGCGTAGTCCTGGAGGTCTCTGTAGGCAGAGCCACTTCCGCCCCAGGTACGCTAGGCCGCGGCCTTCGTTCCTCCCAGAAAGGTGAGCCCTCCCCGCCCTGCGTCCTGCTCTTTCCGTCCATACTGATGTTCGTTTTGCTGGGGGCCAGTAACAACCGGGCAGTAGCTCTAGGGGAGGATAATCCACTTGCGGCGAAGGGCGGGATTTGTGTTATCTTTGAATGAGCCTTCTCCAGTGTGGGGCAGCTGGCGCATCCCCACTTAGCGCCGGGGGTTCAGGATCCTACATCGCAGAGACTGGGGATCTCCTGGGTTCTGTACTCCCCCAGCCCTTTCCCCTGACCATCAGCCAGCTCTGCCACTTCCTAGCAGTATAATAACAGGCGAGTATCTTAATCTCTCTGCCTATGTTTCTTTTTCTTTAAAATGGTACTGGTATCTATCTAATGGAGTTCTTTTGAGAGTTAAATAAAAAGACTTGGAACAGAGCCTGACAGGTGGTAGAAGATGGGTCTCTTGTTATTAGCACTTTTTAATTTTCTGAGAAGGACTCAGTTCACTGAAAGCTTCTGTGAACCCAGGATGGGGTCAGAGCTCCCGCTGCAGAGTATCCCTGGCCCTTTTCTGATCACTGAGAGATTTTTCTTTAGGAGAGGATCACTCCGGGCTGTCTGGGTAGTCCACTGTAATTCATGCAGGAGTTCTGATTTCTCCCATCCTCCTTTCCTTCTTTAGCCTTGACTTCTTGAAAAAGGCTGCAGGGAGAAAGAGGGAATGACCCTTTGGCACTTGGCAGCGGAGTCTCACCTGAGTAGTACTTATCATCTTTTCTTTCCAGGGAAGACGATATTTCCTTCATTCACTGGCAAATTCTGCTCGAAGATGCCCTGATATTTGTTCAATAAATGCAGAAACGGATGAGGGAGTACTTGGGCATGAGTAATAAAGACAGTATTTAAACATTTAGTGCTGATCATTCTAAGAGTTTGATATGAATTAACATATTTAATCCTCACAAGAGCCCTTTGAGGCTGAGTTGGGTACCACCATTCCCATCTTAAAGATAAGCAAACAGACACAGAGCATAGGTGGTTTATCTTTAGGTCACTCAGGTGGTAAGAGCCTGAGCTGGGATTTGAATTCAAATAGTTTCCATCCATTGCCTTAGTTCTTGATGTGTTTAGTATCAGCTTCAGAAGATATATTTGGATTTTTCTAGAGGACCATGAAAGCGAGGTTAATGAGCTTTGAATTTTTGATTTTTTTAGTTATCTGTAATTTAATTTTATTTGAAATATTTATAGTTCATATTCTGATTATATAAATTATTGCATATTGTAAAAGATTAAGAAAGTATAGAAAGTGTAAAAGAAAAAATTTAATTATGCTAACCACAAGATATAACAGTAACAATATTAATATTTCAATGTTTTCCTCTTCCAGTAGACTTCTTTTTGGATTTTTACCCATGTTTAACCAAATAGGCTTCATAGCTTTTATTTTTCCCTTAAGTTTTTACTATGGAAATTTATAAGCATAGCCAAATGTAATATGACTAAAATAATTCTGTGGAAGCATCACCCAGCTTCAACCTTTGTTAACATTTGCCAGTCTTGTATCAACTCCCTGCCCCTTTTTTTTGTTTCAGTATTTTAAAGCAAATCTCTAACATCGACTTAGTATAATATTGTTCGATTGATTGTCATAATTGTCAGATATTGATGATCATAAATTGCTTATATCCAAGACTGTGAAAGGGAAATGCCAGCAGCTACTCTAAGGTTTTCATTCGTTGCAGCTTACAGAATGGTCCTTACTTGAGGAAGCTAGGGGACGCAAGAGAGTTGTACCTTGGAGAAGGATGGTGATGAACTTTGTGTTCCAGTAGAGAGTTTGCCTTGCCTAAGTCTTATAGCTCTTTGTTTCTTATTTCTCTTTATCTAAATCCGTACACTGAAAGTTCTTCTATTTCTGGGACCATGTCATATTTTTCTCCATGTGCCCAGCACGTCGTACAAGGTTGTTAAGGGTTTATGGTTAGAGTAGCTACTCAACAGACAGCTGGCATCAAGGATTTGCAGTGTAGAATTGGAATTAGGTATCAAAATAGAATAGAAATAACCCCTGGATATATTCCTTAATCTCACTTAATATTGGTAGGTTATATAATCCACCAACTATTTCAGAGTATTGAAGAGTTGAAGAGCAATGATTGGTTATGTTTTGATAATCTAAAAAAAATTCCTAAGAAACAAATTGTTAGAAATGGTAGCAACATTTATAGACTATGCCTTATAACTGAGGTTGTGTTTCCAGGTTTTTAAAACATGTTTTTAAAAAATGTTTCTACAGTAAAATTGACTATTTTGTTATTTTTGGTGTACAATTCTATTACAACACAGGCATAGTTTGTATAACGACTACTGTAGTCAGAAAAAGAACAGTTCCATCACCCCAAAAACTGCCCTCATGTCTTCCCTCATAATTACCCCTCACCATACCTGTAACCACTGGCAACTACCATAACCACTAAAACTCTATAGTTTTGTCTTTTTGAGAATGTCATATAAATGAACTGATGCTATATGTAACATTTGAGACTGGATTCTTTTACTCAGCAAATTGCTCTTGACATTCATCCAAGTTGTTGTATGTATCAATACTTCATTTCTGTTTACTTCTGGTTAACAGAAGTATCCATTTTATGGATATATCACAGTTTATCTATTCACTGGTTGACAGACTTTTCCCCCCACTTTTTGGCATTTATGAAGAGAGCTGATATAAACATTCATGTACAGTTTTTTTATGCTGATTTCTGTAGGGTATGAAGCCACGAGTGGGGTTACTGGGTCATATGGGAAATGTATGTTTAACTTTATAAGAAACTGCCAAACTGTAGTATCTGTACAATTTTGCATTCTCACTAATGACGTAGAAAGTTCCAGTTTATTTACATCTTCGTCAGCACTTAGTATTTTCCTTATTTTTTTTTTTATTTTAGCCGTTCTAAGCATTGTGACTTTAATTTACATTTCCCTAATGGCTAGTGGTGTTCAGCAGATATTTCTTTTTTTGTTGTTGTTTCTTTGCCATCCTTATATCTTCTTTGCTGAAGTGTCTGTATGCATGCTTTGCCCAGTTTTACATTGGGTTATATTTTTCCTATTGTTGATTTTTTTTTGAGAGCTATTTATATATTCTGGATATAAGTCCTTTGTTGGATGTGTGATTTGCAAATATTTCTTCTCAACCTGTAGCTTGTCTTTTCATTCTCTTAATAGTGTCTTTTGCAGAACAAAAGTTTCTAATTTTAATGACATCTGATTTATCAATGTTATCTTTTTTGGATTGTGCTTTTGATGTCATATCTAAGAAGTCTGCCTAGCCCCAGGTCATGAAGATTTTCTCTTGTGCTAGAAGTTTTATGGTTTTACACTTAAATCTGTGATCTATTTTGAGTTAACTTTTTTATAGTATGTGATGGTTAAGTTGGGATTTATTTCTTTACATATGAATGACCAACCATCCCAACACCACCTGTTTGGGTTATTTCTGTACCATGTTCTGCTAAATTGATCTATGTGTGTATCTCTTCACCAGTACCAAGATATCATATTTACTGTAGCTTGATAGTAAATCTTAAGACTGGATAGTTTGATTCCTCCAAATTTATTCTTTTTTCCCAAAATTGTTTTTAGCTATTCTGGTTCCTTTGCCTTTCAATATGCATTTTAGAATCAGCTTATTTATATCTACCAAAAATTCAGCTGGTATTTTCATTGACATTATGTTAAATCAGTAGATCTGTCTTTATCACATTGAGTTTTCCAGTTCATTAATATAACATGTCCCTTCATTTAAGTGTTCTTTAATTTTTTCCATTAGTGTTCCATGATTGTCTGCATACAGATCTATACATGTTTTGTTTAGACATATGCCCAAGTATAATATATAATTTATTCTTCTAGAGCTATTTTAAATCATATTGTTTTAAAATTTTGGTTTCCAGTTGTACATTGTTAGTGTATAGAAATACACCTGATTTTTGTGCATTGACCTTGTATTCTCTGACTTTGCTATACTCACTAGAAATTTTTGGTTTTTGGTAGATTCCTTGGGATTTTCCATAGAGACACATGTTGTATATTAATCGGGTCAGTTTTATTTCTTCCTTTCTAATCTGTATGCTTTTTATTTCTTTTCCTTGCCTCACTACACTGGCTGATTTTCAGTACAGTGTTGAATAGTTATGTCAAGAGTACACATCTCTGCCTTGTTCCTAATCATAGGGGAAAGCATTTTTATAAGTTCCATTATATTTTGTCTGCGAAAGTTCTGTCATGAGTGGATATTGTATTTTGTCAAATGCTTTTTCTGCTTCACTTTTACTGGAGCTGGTGATTGCTGTGCACTTAAAAGTTTGACAAGTACCTGTAGAACAGCCTTATTTAATTTTTTAACATTTATTGTTTAACTTACCTACTTATAGTAGAAATTTATTCTTTTTGGTGTATATTTCTGAGTTTTGACAATTGCACTGTCACGTAGACTTCACCACCACAATCAAGATTCACAACAGTTCCATTGCCCAGAAACATACCCTTGTGGTAACTTTTTGTAGTCAAACTCTTCCCCAACTCTTAACTCCAGGAAACCCCTGGTTTACTCCCCAACCCCGTTGCCTTTTCCATAACTTCACATGAACGAATCAATGCAGCATGTAGAATTTTAAGTGATTTTTTTCATTTTTCTCTTTGATTTCTCGCATCAGTATTTTGTGTTTTGTGTCTTTCAAGGAATTAAACCATTTCATCTATCATTTGAATTCATTAATATTAATTCATTTATATTTCTTTTTTTTCTTTATTTTATTATTATACTTTAGGTTTTTAGGGTACATGTGCACGATGTGCATGTTTGTTACATATGTATCCATGTGCCATGTTGTTTTGCTGCACCCATTAACTCGTCATTTAGCATTAGGTATATCTCCTAATGCTGTCCCTCCCCCCTCCCCCCACCCCACAACGGAGTGTGATGTTCCCCTTCCTGTGTCCATGAGTCCTCATTGTTCAGTTCCTACCTATGAGTGAGAACATGCGGTGTTTGGTTTTTTGTCCTTGCGATAGTTTACTGAGAATGATGGTTTCCAGCTTCATCCATGTCCCTACAAAGGACATGAACTCATCATTTTTTATGGCTGCATAGTATTCCATGGTGTATATGTGCCACATTTTCTTAATCCAGTCTATCGTTGTTGGACATTTGGGTTGGTTCCAACTCTTTGCTCTTGTGAATAGTGCCGCAATAAACATACGTGTGCGTGTGTCATTTATATTTCTAATGCCTGTTAAGTCTGTAGTGATATCCCTTCTTTCATTCTTGGTTTTGGTAATTTGTGTCATTTCTCTTTTGTTCTTCATCAGGAGTTTAATTTTTACTAATCTTTGCAAAGAACCCCCTGTGGGTTGAATTAATTTTGTCCAGGAGCTAGCAAACCTATTTTTTTAGGCCCAGATTGTAAATATTTCAGTTTTTCCAGTTAACTAGAAATATCAGTACTATTATTTAGGTATTTATATAATGAGAGGAAACTTTAATTGACAAAATTTAAGATATAATGATTGAGTACAACTTAATTGAAGTTCAAGGTTGCTATTCTCTGTCATCAAAATTGACTGTAAATGTTCATCTGTTAACGCTGATTTGTAATGAGATTTTACGTATTTTATCTTTGAAAAGAAATTTTTTAAATAGGTCCTACCAAAAACTGATACTAATCCATAAGCAAATGATTTTAGTTGTGAATATTAATGAGTTGAAAGTTGTGGTAAACTGAGTAGTGGCTCCCTAAAGATATCCATATCCTAATTCCCAGAGCTTGTGAATGTTACTTCACATGGTATTAGAGATTTACTGGTGTGATTAAACTTATGGATTTTAAGATGCATAGGTTATCCTGGATTATCTGGTTGGGCCCAGTGTTCTAATTACAAGGATTCTTATAAGAGAAAAGCAGAAGGATCAAAGTTAGAAGAAAGTGACATGATAACAGAAGCAGAAATTGGAGTGCTGCAGCCATAAGCCAAGGAATTCCAGCAGCCTCTGGAAATTAGAAAAGGCAAGGAAATGGATTCCTATGAGAAGCAACCAGCCCTGCTGACACCTTGACTTTAACCCACAGAAACTGATTTTAGACTTCTGATCTCCATAACTAATAAAGAATAAATTGCATTATTTTAAGCCACCAAGTTTGTGGTAATTTATTATAGCAGCAATAGAAACTAATACAGAAGACATTTAAAGAATTCTTGTAGACTCTTGATATTTACCTTTTAGTGTGTCACTACATTTCAGAATAATCACTTCCAATGGAAGGTTAGGAGAATTATGCAGTGTACAATGAAATGGACTTTGAAATGCAGAAAGGTCCTTTGCACTTGCAAGGTCTGAAAACACTGTTACAATTCTGAAGTTTGGGCTCAGATAACATATATGCTACAAATTTATGCGGGAATTGAGATATTACTTGTTTTAACTTTTGACAGCACCGGAAATTTGTAAAGTGGTTTAGCATTACCTGTGATTCAGACATTAATTGTCTTTGCAATAACTTTCCTACACTCTAAGTTTCACAAATAAGTACTGTTTTGCATTTTAATTTTAGGTTGAATTCATTAAGAAACATTATCAAGTCTACAGCTAAAGCTAATTTCCAATGTCATTCAGTATTATATCAATAGTAATGCTTGAGGGAAGTTCTTATTCAGAAATATTTCAGTCTCAGCCCTGAGATTTAAAAAAATCACAATAAAACTTCAATGCTGCTCAGACATTGAACTCTCATATGGTAGGGCAAGTCAGGATTTTTCTATTTCTCATGAAATTCATGAAACTGATGATGGTTAAATCTTTGAGTTTGCATGAAGTTCACTGTTGCCACTACTGGTTCAATAGCACATGATAGATTAAAATATTCTCTGCAAAGTACCTGCTGATGAATAATACAATGAGTAACCATAGGCTTTAAATACATGTTTTTATAAATCCAACCTCTGCCTTTTTCTGCTCCAACATATCTTTTACCATTATCAATTTTAACACTTCTTAGCAGATTGTACTGCCTCAGGTTTACTGAATTAATATTTGTACCTTCTCTGGTAATATTTTCACCTGTGGTTGTTCCATATAGACTGTTCCTAGAGGCTAATTATTCAACCACTCAAACTTGGCATTGATTCCTTGAATACACAACATCTGAGCAACATCAGTAACATCTGTGAAATCAAGAGCCAAATAAAATTTATCAGAATCATTTCCCTTGTATTTTAATGGACCATAATGTTGTTCCCATTGTCCTCAACTCAGGGCAGTTGGTCTTGCCCAAAGTCTAATGATCGTAAATAAATTTATTTTATCTGGACACATTTCTTTGCCTTCTACAATCAAACATGATTTAATTAACTCATCACTGGCAAATTACTTTCCTTGCTTGGGGCAGAAATAGAAGCTGAATATCCGAATATCAAAATGTACTGTAGTTGCTACCTCATTTTCATTTTTTTTTGTGAAGAAATTCTGCTCTGATGAGACATTTTATTTAAAATTTTCTAATTTTTCTGACCATTTATTGTGAATTGAGAATATTGTGATGAGTGCTTAGTGTGACAGTGTTGACATATGTTTGATTATTTTAGCATAGATATGTTGTCACTGCATAGGAAGCACAATAAGCATGATAAGCTTTGTCATCTAATTCATTCACAGAATATTTCACCTCCATTGTGCCTTTAAAGTGTAACAAAGTCTGTTTTTCTGGAGTTTTTTTCCTGTGTTTGGCTTGATGAGTGTGTATTAGTAATACAAAAATTAAAATGTTGTGTTACAGCAATACATATGGTACTTGAAATGCTGTTCAATTAACAGCATTTAACCCAATTGAGTTAACCTAATGCTGAGTCACTGTGGTTTAAATTATGCTTAGCAACGATACGAAGAAATGAGAGTGCCACCTATGATCTCTGTTATAACTACATAGCACTGCTGCTGTAATGCAAAAGCAGCCATAGGCCGTACGTAAACAAATGATCATTGCCGTGTTACAGTAAAACTTTATGGACACTGAAATTTGAGTTTCACCTAATTGTCACATCACAAAATAATCTTGTCAGGATTTTTTTCAACCATTAAAAAGTAAAAACCATTCTTAGCTTACATCCTGTACAGAAACAAGCAGTGGGCTGGATTTGGCCCAGCCATATTTTGATAGGCTTGATTTTGTCTAGTGTTTTTGTGTTTTAAATTTCATTGATTTCTGCCTTAGGTTTATTATGTCCTTTTTTTCTGTTTGCCTTTAAGACCTCTTTTCTAGTATTTGCATCATTGCTATACATTTCTCTATAATATCTGCTTTAGCTGCATCTCTTACATTTTGATATGTTGCATTTAAGTCTTGATTCCATTTAAAATATGCTCTAATTTATTTTCTAAAAAGTATTTCCACTTCACTGCATCTAATTTCTTTTGTGACTAATTTCATTGGTTGCTTAGAAGTATGCTGCTTAATTTCCAAACATTTGGAGATTGTCTAGATATCTTTTTCTTGTTCATTTCTACTTTAAATCTATTATAGAGAAAATACTTTGTCTGATTTGAATTCTTAGGAAATTAAGATTTGTTTTATGAAAAAGATAACATCTGAAGTAAAAAAAATTATTCAGTGAGCTTACTAGCAGACTGGAGATGACAGAAGAAAGAATCAGTGAACTTGAAGATAGATTAGTATAAAAATGTGATTTGAGCAACAGAGAGAAAAAAATTGAAAAAAAATGAGCAGAGCCTTCAGAACCTGTGGGACAATATCAGAAGTCTAGTATTCCTGTCTTTGGAGTCTCAGGAGAAGAGGAGAGAAATGTTTGTTTGGAAGTACTAGCTGAAAATTGCCCAAATTTGGTGAGAGACATAAATTTACAGATTCCAGAAACTCATTGATTACCAAATACGATAAACTCAGAGAAAATCACTTCTGGATACATCATAATCAAACTTCTGAAAATTAAAAATAAACAAAAATTCTTGAATACAGCTAGAGAAAATGACACATTATATATCTGGTAGAACAATGATTCAGATATATGTGGATTTCTCATAGGAAGCCATGGAGGCCAGAAAACATTGGAAAAACATCTTTAAGATTCTTAAAGGAGTTGTCGGTACAAAATTCTATATCCAGTGAAAATGTCCTTCAGGAATGAAGGGAAAAAATGCCGCACCTGTGCTAAAAGGAGCACTAAAGGAAGTTCTTTAGGCTGAATAGAAATGATATTAAATGGAAACTAGGAACTTCAGAAATGATGAAAGAGCACCAGAAATAGTAAGTTTTTTGGCAAATATAAAATACTGTTTTTCTACTCTTTAAAATATGCATGAATTTTTAAATAAAAATTATAACTTTCTTGGCTAGAGGTTTTTGTGTATATAGAGTAGTATATACAAATTAAACAAAGTGGGGAACTATTTGTTGGTAAGGCATCTGCATTTTACAAAAAGTAGTAAAACAGTAATGCTAAATACACTGTGAAAGATTAGATACGTATATTACAACCCTAGAGCAACCACTGGAAAAAAAAATGACATACAGCCAAAAGCTAATAGATAAAATGAATGGAATAGTAAAAAAAAAAAATCAACACAAAAGAAGGCAGAAAAAGGGGTAATAGAGGGACAAAATCAGGGAGGACAAACAGGAAAAAAGATAATAAAATGGTAGACAGAAATCCAGCTATATCAATAATTGTAGGAAATGCCAATGGCCTGAATACATCAATTAAAATATATCGTAAGATTGGATAAAAAGCAAGAACCACGTATATGCGGTCTAAAAGAACTCCATTTAAATACAAGGACATAAATAGTTTAAAAGTTAAAAAAAGAAAAGGAGCTATACTATGGAGTGGCTATATTAATATCAAAGTAGACTTCAGACCAAGGCCAGGGATGTCGAGGGACACTACGCCAAGGGTCAGTTCCCCAAGTAGACATAACAATCCTAAATGTGTACCCACAAAACAACAGTTACATGAAAAAAAAACTGACAGAATTAAAAGAAAAAATAGAGAAACCCACAGTTCCGTGTAGAAATCTCAACACTCTTTTACCAGTAATCAGTAGAACAAGAAGACTGAAAACCAGTAAGGATTCAAAAGACCTGAATAATACTATTAACATCTTGACCTCATTGACATTTGTAGAGCACTCTATCAACAACAGAATGCACACCGTTTTCATGTGCTTCAGGTTTGGTTGTTTCTGTTGACCTGTCTTGGAGCTCGCCGATGCTTCTGCTGCTTATTTCTGATCTGCCTTTCCCACTTGGCTACAGATTTCTGTGCAGTGGGAACTATGTCAAATTCTCCATTTGCTTATTACCAAACATAGGGATTGGCAGAGAGGAATTATTTGGTACCTATCTGTGGTTGGTGCAGCTTTCCAGCAGGCAGCAGGAAATAGGGACCTTCAACTCAGTAATAGTATATTCAAATTTTCTGAAAATAGATGTGGGAGAATAAAAGATGTGAATATTCCCTGTCCCTTATCTCTGACCAGTTTTGGGGGGATGCTGAAGCCAATAGATTTTTCAGAATGTTGAAAGGGTGATGTACACCTATTGTTAATTACTGACCTAAAATAAACATACTTCGAAACAAACCAGAGCTAATGAGCAGCTTCTAGATTTATTTCATAGTGATAATAATGAGGATGGTAGTAACAATGGCTAACATTGATCAGATTTTATTATCACTCACACTGACTTTCTAATATTGTGATGCATTGAACTCATATAACAACCCAACTTTTATCTCCATTTTACAGATGAAGAACAGAGGCATTGAGAGGTTAATTAATATGTGTCAGTTTATGCTGCCAGTGTGGTAGAGTCAGGATTGAAGCTTGGCAGCTTGATTCTTGTAGCTTGATTCTTGGCCAAAGCATTCTGCTTTCATTAGGCTGGCCAAATGAGTTTTAGGAGCTAATAAGGCTTCAGCAAAACCTTCTTAAAGGTATCATAGTGCGGGGCACCTACAAGCTCAGTGTTAAAAGCTAAGAGGATCTGTGATGGGAGTGGACAAATTGCCTGTGGCTTGTTTTTGTATGTCTCCTCTTCAGGTAAGAATGATTTTTACATTTGAAGGGTTGTGAAAAGAAAGAACAATATTGGACAGAGACAGCACGTGACCCACAAAGCCTGAAATATTCACTATCTGTCCTTTTTATGAAAGCTTTCTAACCCCTGCTCTAAGTGAAAAGAGAAAGGAGTGCAGGAGGGATGGCACATGCAAGGGCCTGGAGACTTTTTTATGAGATCAAGTAATTTACACGGCTGGAGATCAAAGGGGAGAGAAGATTTGCAGAGAAAATGAGCAGACAGACATGAAAGATTCCTGTGTGGCTTGCTAAGAATCTAGACTTTATCCCAAAGGCAGCTGTGCACACGTTTTAACCAAGAAAGGAACATAATCAGGCTTTAATTCTATCAAACATGAAGAAGCAACAATAGTCTATAGGACGACCACTGTGTGATTTCATATTTAACAAGGATTCCCTTTTCTTTTTAATTCTCAAAGTCCCTTGGCTGATTAGTGACCCCCTGCTTGATAAAGGTGATCAGAGAGGTCTAAACTGGAAGGCTGTCTTCACACGGAGTGCGTAACTGCAGACATCCACAGCGCATGTTACTGCTCCTTCCTCTTAGTGACGGCTCCAAGAGCATCTTTTAAAAGAGAGAAATGGGGATCTGGGAATCAAGAGGCCTGGCTCCCAGGACCTTCTCTGTTCCTGGCTTGAGTGTTCTCTGACAATTTTCTTGAGAGGCCAAATGGCCTAGTGGTTAATTGCATGGGCTTATCCTGCAAACTGCCTCTATGTATGTCCTGGTCTGTGGTTTGCAATCCTCTCTGCACACTGTAGTCATCTGGGGGATTTCATAAAAACTCTTCTTCCACAGATCCTCATTCATAGATCCTGGACTTGGGTCTGGGCATTGGTATTCTTTTTTAAAGCTCCCCATTGATACCGGTGAGCTGGCAGCTTAAGAGCCACTGTCCTAGTAATTGAGAACACAGACACTGGGCTAATAGTCCTGGCTGTTCTGTTAGATAAAATGACAAAGCAGCTTAAAATATTGATGCCTCAATATTCTCAACAGTAAAAGGAGTTACAAATTGTCCCAACTTCTTGGGTGGTTGTGGGATTAAGTGAGGGAGTTCCTTTAAAGCATATGAGTTGGTCTTCTCACCACATTTTCTGCCTCCTCTCTTGCCCTAGATACCCTCTAACTCTCATTCTGTTTCAATAGTCTGATGACTCCTTTCTCTTTGAGTGGCAAATATAGGTCAGTCATCTTCCAACACTAAGATCAGCCCTCATTTCCTCCATCCTCATCCATCCTCCGTCATCATGTATGGGTTTGAGGGCCCTTCCATGCTCTCTCAAAGGACTCCGTGCACCCTCTATCCTGGCATCTCTCTGGGCACTGTATCCCTTTTAGAAAGCAATCCATAAATATTGGATAAGTGAAAGAAAACTCAGCTGTTTTACTGCTGATTACGCAGCCAAGTTCATACTTGTCCTTGGTAGTTGTGCTTACATCCTGTGGATTCTACAGCGGAGGCCAGGTGGAGGAGGAGGGAGCTGGAGTGCTCCCTCCACTACTGAAGTAGTGCACCTCTCTTTGAGGTGGTGCTAGAGGGCTCTGCCTTACCCACAGTTAATGTTCAGTTTATGTTTTTCAGTTCTTTCTCTTCCACAGATAGCCTTAAAGTTGCCTGAGAACAGTAAGTAAAGTAACAAACCTTGAGGAAGAACCATGAAATTAAACTCCTGGTGTCCAGTCCTCCCCAGGGTCAAGCACTGAGCTGCTTTTCACAGAGGAGCACACGCAGCCCCACAAACAACCCTGCAGGCTAGGTGTTCTCATCACCAATGAGATTTCGTCATGTCTAGACAGAGGATCACAGTTTTGTTTACCATGAGAAATGTAGTAGTCTCACAGGTTTCATTAGTCTTTTGCTGTACCCTGTGGGAAGAGGGATGTACCACTGAACTTCCCCTGAGCTCAGGAAGAATATTTACCAGCCACTGTATTTTTCATAAGGGTGGTCTCAATGTATATAGTATATACTGTGGCAACAAACAAAAGTAAGAAGCCAGAGCTACAGACATTCCGAAGTTAAGGGTGACTTTCCAGGGACAGAGCAGTAATCTCTGCTGTCCAAATGTCTTACAAAATACATTTGCCAGGGCAATTTTGTGATACAGAATGCTATCTGCATCTCTATAGTTGCAAGGAAATAGAGACCCCTGGTGCGGTTATGATAGGTTTCTTCTATGCACACAGATAATTCTAATAACATCATATATTGTTGGCACTGTATGGTCTGGATTTTGCAAGATGACAGAACTGAAACATTAGAAAGGTTCATGAATGTAACCATGGTTACTCAGCAAGTATATAGCAGCACCAGGTTTGAACATAGACATTTTGTCCCCAGAGTACACTTTTAACCAGTACGTGACATGCCACTACCTCTCGTTTCCCACCTCTCCCAGGATCAGAATGAGCATGCTGGGAGCTGTAAGGCATGTGAGGTTACTGGGTACAGCTGTGCAGATTGCTGCATGCATGAGGGCACCCTGCCAGGAGAGCCAAGTGGTAGCTGGAATCCAACCCATGCTACCTGCTCCTTAAGGCAGGTGTGTGGCCACATCTGCTGGGGGAAGGGACACCTTTTTCTAATTTGCACAAAGATACATTTCCCTTTTAATCATGGCTTCTTTCGTATTACCCTATTCTGCCTTCTCAGGTCTCTGCCTTTCTCTAGAAAAAGAAAGAGAAAAATGACCAAATTCCAGGTGAGCTGGTTTTCATTTCTGCCATTTTACATGTGACCTCATTTTGCAGTGAGTGGACACATCTTTTTCCCCCTTCTTTGCCAAGGGTAAAAAATAACAACAGGCATTTAGTATCATTTATGTATCAGGCTCTTGTTTTTGCAACATTGTTCATATAGGTAACCTCAAACTAAGTGTGCATTAGTTGGATTAAATCATTATATTCTAGACCATTAGTTCTCTGAATTACTTTGCAGCCCAAAAATGGGATAGAAGATATGATGAAAATATTAATAATGTAGCTAACATTTGTTGAGTACTTACTGTGTGCCAGGCACTGTTTTTCAATGCTTTACATGTGGTCATTCATTTTATTACTAGGACTCTGTGGTATAAGTTTCACCATACAAATGAGAAGATAGGAAACTTGTCCAAGATCATAGAGCTAGCATTGGACAGAGCTCCCAGATCCAGACACAGGCAGTCAGACTCCAGAGCTGTGCCTATCACTGCAACAGTCTCCAGATGAGCACAGAGGATGAGCTACATATTTGAGCAGTAAGGGTGACTGATACCCTGTAAATTTGACAAATTAAATAAGTGATGTGTGCGTGTGTAAATGAGGAGAAACAGGTAGCATCAGTCACTGTTAGAACTAAAGCTTTTGTGGAGCAAATGACATTATTAATACAATTTAAAATATTGGTAACTTAGGGTGCAACAGAGTTCCAGAGGCTTACTTATAAGTGCTAACAAAAGGAAGTAATTTCAAAGTGCAAGGATTTCTTTTCTTGCAGCCCTTTTGGTGAATGGTATTAGCATTACAGAAGGCAAACAGAAGAGAACTATGTAAATTTGACTCAAGTTGCCCATACTCCAGAACAGCTTACAATCCTTTACACTTTCTCAGCACTGCCCTTCTTCTGTAAACTTAGTGTGCGTGTGTTTGGCATTGTAGGAGATGGTGACATTCAAGGATGTTGCTGTGGTCTTTACCGAAGAGGAGCTGGAGCTGCTAGACTCTGTCCAGAGGAAGCTGTACCGAGATGTGATGCTGGAGAACTTCAGGAACCTGCTCTTAGTAGGTGAGGATAGGTGCCCTTAGTTACTCAACGGCAGCCTCTTGTGGTGCCTTTGTGTGCTCAATTGTTAGAAACTCTGAAGCCCCTGAAATTACTCTCTGAGATTGGATGCCCGAGAGTCCTAATAATCCCTGTGCAACACAGACAAGATGTTTCTGATGATTTTGTCCAGTCTATCCTTGGAATAGTAAATATGGTCCTGCTTCATTGATTTGCCATCAAACAGTTTAGTAAGTTGTTCCAGGTTAGTAAGTTTATTTTTCAGGGCACCAGTAACTGTTGATGAACTTGACTTTTTAGAGGGGTTTTTTTAAAAAACAATATATTTGTAAATAACTTTAAACTCAGACAACTTACAAAAGGACAAGAACACCCATATAGATTCACCGAGATTCTACCTAGATTCACCTCTAATAACATTTTACCCTATTTGCTCTATCATTTATGTTCATGTTCTTTCCCTCTCCATACATACTTATGTATGTATATGAAAAAATATATATAGTCATAATATCTTTTTCTGAACCACTTGAGGGTCGGTTAATACACCATGGCCGTTTTTCTCTAAATACTTTAGTGTATATGCAGAGTTCAGGAGTCCCCAAGTTCACTCTCACCTCTGATACCAATTGCAAGATTAGGAGTCCTCAAGACCCAAGAGTACTGAGCCCCACACTCAGGCTCAAGAATTCACTAGAAGGACTCGCAGAACTCACTGAAAGCAGTTGTCTTCACAGTTAGTGATTCATTACAGGGAAAGGAGTCAGATTAAAGTCAGCCTAGGGAAGAGGCCCAGGAGGCAGAGTCCAGGAGTGTTCCAGGTGTCAGCTTCCACTTGTCATCTTCAGTGGAGTTGTGGACAGCACTGACTCTTCCCAGCAGTGAAATGTGACAATACATAAGGAACACTGCCAGCTAGAGAGGCTCATTTGAGCCTTGGTGTCCAGAGTTTTTACTGGAGCTTAGTTACCTAGATATGATTGACCACCTGGGTGGCTGCTCTTAGATTCCAGTTTCTCCAGAGGTTAAGCTAATACCACGTGGCTCAAAGCCCCCACTATAAATCACATTGTTTAACTATCTGGTGTGTGGCCCAAGGCTTCTGGGTAAACAAAAGACACTCTAATCGGACAGGATATTCCAGGGACTTAGCGATTGCCTTCTCCAGAAGCCAAAGGCAGATCTCTCTTTAAACAAGACTAATTCTTTCCTTTACTGCACAGTCTGTTTTATAAAAAGAGGAATATTCTCTTACCTATTCTCAGGACAGATATAATGTTTTTATCTTATCTATCATTTATGCTGTAATTTTATCCATAAAGCCAATTTTATATATGTTTTTTTTCTTTTGAGACAGAGTCTCACTCTGTTGCCCAGGCTGGAGTGCAGTGGTACAATCTCAGCTCACTGAATCCTCTGCCTCCCAGGTTCAAGTCATTCTCGTGCCTCAGCCACCTGTACCTGAGATTACAGGCGTCTACCACCACGCCTAGCTAATTTTTATATTTTTATTAGAGATGAGGTTTCACCATGTTGGCCACGCTGGTCTCAAACTCCTGGCCTCAGGTGATCCACCTGCCTCAGCCTCCCAAAGTGCTGGGATTACAGGCATGAGTCACCGCAACCAGCCTAATTTTATTCTTTAAAGCGTATTTTCCTCCCTCCAGAACAGGATCTAGAGTCTAGTATAGTTGTTCTGTCTCTTTAGCCTTTAATTTAGAACATTTCCACAGCATTTCTTTTTCTTTTATGACAGTAACATTTTTGAAGAACACTATCACCTCTTCCCTTATTTTTAATAGAACATTCCTAATGATTCCACAAAATTAGATTCAGATGATCCATGCAGCAGGAGCACTACGTAGGTAGAGTGTGCGCTTTTGAGGGAATCACATCTGGAGGCACATGAAGTCATCTGTCCCTCAAAGGATGTGGTAACTTTGGTCACCCAGTCACGATGTTATGCAGTTTCCCCACTATATAATTACTGCTTTTTTCCCCATTTGTAATCATAGGGTAACACAAGTGTTTTCTTGTAGACTAAGCACCTGGTGATGACCTTGCCTTATCGGGTCCTTACCATGACAGTTACAGAATGATGATTTTTCTAACTTTACCTCCTTCACATTTAGCAGTCAGCACCTGGCATAAACTTGCAGTCAACAAGAGCCCCCCACTTCTCAAGCATCAATTCAATGTTATTTGTAGGGATTTGTGAAATTTTTTAAAGGTTTATAGTTTATTACTGTAATTTTTTAGATGTTAAAATTGTCCCAAGTTTGGCCTCTTTAAGCTGGCTTCTGTGACCTTGTAACATGTCCCCAGTGTTTTTTTTTGAGCACTTTCTTACTTTATTGGCAGAGCACAATATTTTGTGCCCATCTTTACTTTGCCTTGGCTCTGGAATTACCCTTTTTTTTTTTTTTTACTGTGGAATGGTATTTAATGCCAAAGTCTGGATGCTAGGTATGGTCACTGTAGTATCTATGTTTCTTTGTCTCAGGACATAGAGCTAGGGTGTGTGTGTGTGTGTGTCTGTGTGTGTGTATGTGTATGTACATACATATACATATACACACATAAATATGTATACATATGAATGGATGTTCAGTTTATTTCAAAAGAAATGTTCATTACAATTATACTGAAATGCCATTTCTCACCCATGAAATTGGCAAAAATTCAAGAACGTAACACTATACATTTTTTGGCAAAGCTGTGGGGAATGAAGAACATTCCTGCATTGAAAGGAAGAATGCAAAATGATACAACCCTTAGGGAGGGGAAGTTGACAATATCTAACAAAGCTAGGTATTTACCCTTCCCCAGCAACCCATTTCTAGGGATTTTCCCTAAAAATAGCCATGTCCAAAAGAATATTAATAGTATACTACAATTCATATAGGAAATAAGGTAAAATAAGTAAATAGACAGTGTGTGGGTACAGACACACACACACACACACACATATCTATATATACTTATTTTTATAAGAAGAAACACAAGAAGGAAGGTTTAATCAAAATAATGAGGCGTGGTGGCTCACACCTGTAATCTCAGCACTTTGGGAGGCCAAGGCAAGAGGATTGCTTGAACCCAGGAGTTCAAGACCAGCCTGGGCAACATAGGGAGACCCTGTCTCTACAAAAGATTTAGCTGGGCATAATGATGCACACCCATGGTCCCAGCTACTCTGGAGGCCCAGGTGGGAGGATTGCTTGAGCCCAGGAGGTTGAGGCTGCAGTTGTAGTGAGCCATGATCATGCCACTGCATGCTGGCACAGGCAGAAGAGTGAGAGCCTATTTCAGAAAAAACGAAAATCATGAAATTAGTTTCCTATAGTCAGTGGAAGGTAACAGGGTGGAAGGGATGTGGGAGAGAGTCACACTTGTCTGTGTATACCTTTTTGTCTAGTTTTGACCAGTTGAATGTCATCAAACTTAAAAACTTTTGCTCTCCTTTCCTTCTTTACAGCACGTCAGCCCTTCAAGCCAGACCTAATATCCCAGCTGGAGAGAGAAGAAAAGCTTTTGATGGTGGAGACAGAAGCCCCAAGAGATGGATGTTCAGGTGAGAACTGTGCTGCAGGAACACAGCAGCCAGGGAGCCCCTTCTAGAACATGAGTCAGAACACATCACTTCTCTGTTTAAGCTTTCCTGTGGCTCCCCATTTCACACATAGTAAGTTTAAAGTATTTAAAATGGTCTATTAGGTCCTAAGGTATCTGTCCCCTCAACCTCTTCTCACTTTCCATATTCACCTACTATTGTTTGTTTTTGCTCATTCAGTCTGTTTCAGAGGCACTGCCCCATGATTGCCCCCTCAGACCTCTCAATTATTAAGCTTCTGTATCAATTTCCTTGACTTGCTTTTCTCTCTGAATGAATTGGGTAATAGATGCATGATCTTTGCTCTCTTCAATTCACCCTGAGGCAGCTAATAGGTGTAGAATAAATCTGTGTAATTGAAAGATATTCTAGAATACTGTTTCTCATCTGATGGATGCCTGTTTTAACTGCTTAGCTGTCGTTGGGTATTCATAGATAGGTAGCCATTAATTCTAAAAGATAAGAATAGCCAATCAGCTAAAGTAAGTATCAAAAATGACCAATGCCAACATTATAACTGGTCTTCCTCATGTAGCATTTTCAAGTGAGACACCCTTGTATTCATATGTCCAGCTTCTTATCCTCCCATTCTGTCCCATACTCTCGCACCCAAACAATCTCTTGACGTAGCCACAGTCTTAAAGGAGAATTTTCAAGTTGGACATTTATGTGAATCCAAACATTTTGATAGTTTCTTGAGTCCTCAAGACTGACATCAAAAGCCACCGTCGCAACCGTGTAGCTAAGGATGCTGCTGGATAAGAAGAAAGAGCCAACAGAAAATTCAAAACAAATTAACTCACTTCTATAATGGTTTGTTTCCATCTTGGTTAAGATTCAGGGTCCTACATGGTACCCTTGAGAGTAGGAGTTAAACTTTTTCTCTAAAGGTCCCAGTAGTAAATACTTTAGATTTTCCTGGCCACATGTGCTCTTTGTCACGGTCTTTGTTTTTCTTACACCACTTTAAAAACGTAGAAAGCATTCTTGGCTCCTGGGTTGTACAAAAACAGGCCAAGGCCATGCTGTGCCAGTCTACCTTCCTGATACTGTCAGCTGGAACATAATGTCACCTTTTAAAATACCTTAATTTTTTTACCTGTACTAACATGATCATATACCTCATATTAATATAAAAATTTGTTATGTACATTCTTATTTTTAATATACTAATTTTTCTTCTTTGCCGTTACCTTGGGGAAATCCCTCCCAGTCTAAGATTATAACTCTTGTTTTTGTAATGGATGCATAATATTCTAATAAACAAGCTAGTTACTTCCAAGATACAATGGGGTACAGCCTTTGGGTAAATGCCCCCATTCCGAAAGGGAGAAATCAGGCAAAACGAAGGGGCTACAGGCCCCATGCCAGTCTGAAACCCAACAGGGCAGTCATTAAATCTCAAAATTCCAAAATAATCTCCTTGGACTCCATGTCTCACATCCAGGCCATGCTGATGCAAGGGATGAGCTCCCAAGGCCTTGGGCATCTCTGCCCCTGTGGCTCTGCAGGGTATAGCCCACTTGGCTATTTTCATGAGCTGGCGTTGTGTGCCTGCATCTTTTCCAGGCACATGGTGCAAGCTGTTGGTGGGTCTGGGGTCTGGAGGACAGTGGCCCTCTTCTCACAGCTCCACTAGGCAATGCCTCAGTGGGGACTCTGGGGGCTCCAACCCCACATTTACCCTCTCCATTGACCTAGTAGAGGTTCTCCATGAGGGCTCCACCCCTGCAGCAGACTTCTGCCTGGACATCCAGGTGTTTCTATAAATCCTCTGAAATCTGGGCAGAGGTTCCCAAGCCTCAGCTCTTGCCCTCTGCACTCCCACAGGCCCAACAGCACATGGAAGCTGCCAAGGCTTGGGGTTTGCACCCTCTGAAGCAATGGCCTGAACTATACCTTGGCCCCTTTTAGCCATGGCTGGAACTGGAGCAGCTACAATGCAGGGTGCCATGTCCTTCAGCTGTAGAAAACAGCAGGGCCCTGGGCCTGGGCCACAGAACTATTTTTCCCTCCTAGGCCTTCAGGCCTGTGGTAGGAGGGACTGCCATGACTGGCTCCGAAATGTCCTGGAGGCATTTTCCCCATTGTCTTGGCTATTAACATTCAGCTCCTCTTTAATTAGGCAAATTTCTGCAGCCTTGAATTTCTCCCCAGAAAATTGGTTTTTCTTTTCTACCACATGATCAGGCTGCAAATTTTTCAAATTTTTATGCTCTGCTTCTTTTTTAAATATAAGTTCCAGTTTCAGATAATCTCTTTGCCCATGAATATGGGCATATGCTGTTAGAAGCAGCCAGACCACATCTTGAATGCTTTGCTGCTTAGAAATTTCTTCCACCAGATAACCTAAATCATCCCTATCAAGTTCAAAGTTCCACAGATCTTTGGAGCAGGGGCATAATGCTGCAGGTCTCTTCGCTAAAGCATAGCACCAATGTTGGGAAAATGTATAAATGCATTTACAAACCTAAATATATCTAAATATATCACCAGTTCCAGTCCCCAATAACTTCCTCATCTCCATCTGAGACCACTCAGCCTGGACTTCACTGTCCATATCACTATCCGTATTTTGTTCAAAACCATGTAACAATTCTCTAGGAGGTTCCAAACTTTTCCTCATCTTCCTATCTTTTTCTGAACCCTCTAAATTATTACAACCTCTGCCCATTACCTATTTCCAAAGTGACTTCCACATCTTTATAGCAATGCCCCACTTTTCTGGTACCAATTTTCTTTATTCATCCGTTCTCCCATTGCTGTAAAGAACTACCTGAGACTGGGTAATTTATAAAGAAAAGAGGTTTAATTGACTCACAGTTCCATAGGCTATACAGGAAGCATGGTTGGGGAGGCCTCAGGAAACTTATAATTATGGTAGACGGTGAAGGGGAAGGAGGCATGTTTTACATGGCAGAGGAAGAGGAAGAGAAAGAGGGCAGGGAGTGCTACATGCTTTCAAACAACCAGATCTCTTGAGAACTCTATCACGAGACAGCACTTGGGGGATGGTGCTAAACCATTAGAAAGCACCCCCGTGATCCAATTACCTCCCACCAGGCCTCAACTCCAACATTGGGAATTACAATTCAACATGAGATTTGGGTGGGGACGCAGAGCGAAACCATATCAGCGGTTAAGAAAGGAGTCAGCACAGCAGCTTAAATATTTGCAATCAAAACATTGTCACCACTATACCTTATAGTGCCCACAAAAAAGCAAAGTAAGAATGGAAGGTGATCTCAGCCTGGGTTACCTGAGCTGATGTTCTCGCTTAGCTTTTATTAAAGAAGAAGAAGAAGAAGACATAAACAAAGATTTTTTTTTCTCTGAGTTCATTATAGCTAACTATTAAATTCAAAGGAATTACTTGTTTTTATGACAAATATAGCACCTTTGTTATTGAATTGATCAATTTGGGTTGCTTGAATGATTGACTTTCTCAACCTCTAAGTGCTAAAGCAGGATTGCTATGAAGATGTAATAAATTCTCAACCTTCTTACCTCAAATGATGTCTTCGGCATCTTTTGTCATGCTTATTTTCTCCATCAAATAAAGTTCATTTATAAACTTAACACAATTTCTTATTACCACTCTACCATTGATATTGAAATAGAACTTAAATCTTGAGATATTTAAATAAAGTAACAAGGTGTTTCAGTCTGTACCATTGACTAAAGGAAATTAATGTTGTTACATATGTGGTCTTTTTTAGAAGAGTGTGAAACCAAGTGAAATGACCTTTTATTTTTTTTCTTCCTGTATGTCCTTAACATTGCAAAACCCACTGCTCAGAGAGAAACTTTAATCTCATATATTTGAGAGATTTTTATATCATGAATTATGTACTAATTTGCATTGAAACAGTTGCTTTGTAAGAAATTGGGTTTTGACTAACAAGCTGCTTTCATATTCTCAAGCCACTACCTCAGTCCCAAAAGACAGGACATATTAAACTGTATCTTGGCCGGGCGTGGTGGCTCACACTTATAATCCCAGCACTTTGGGAGGCCGAGGCGGGCGGATCACGAGGTCAGGAGATCGAGACCATGGTGAAACCCCGTCTTTACTAAAAATACAAAAAATTAGCTGGGCGTGGTGGCGGGCGCCTGTAGTCCCAGCTACTCGGAGAGGCTGAGGCAGGAGAATGGCGTGAACCCAGGAGGCGGAGCTTGCAGTGAGCCGAGATTGCGCCACTGCACTCCAGCCTGGGTGACAGAGCGAGACTCCGTCTCAAAAAAAAAAAAAACTATATCTTGATGGATGTATATTGAGTGTTTTTTATAATAGTAAAACAAAACTACAAGGATTATGATTAACCCTAGCTGGAAGCTCAAACTTCTCACATATAAGCTATATGCTTTATCTGATATGCCTCCTATAATATATCCCTTCATTTCATCATTATATGATAAAATATCATTATAATAACTGAAAGCTTCACTTTTGAGAAGGCAAAGACATCAGTAAATGTGCTTTTAAAGTACCAAGATGCATACCTACTGATATACCTTGAAGTGTTATCCCACAATCAGCGTGCTGCCCCAGAGCCTAGTGACACAGGTTCATCAGTGTGGCCTTTTCTTTTTTCCTTTTTTAAAATTTGGGATAGGGTAGGGCTTACAGGTAAGGTTTTGTTCAAGAAAAATTACACCATTTTGGGTTTTTTGAGACAGTCTTGCTATGCTGCCCAGGCTGGAGTTGCAGTGGCTGTTCACAGGTGTGATTATATTAATAGGTCACTGCATCTTCAGATACCTGGGCTCAAGCATTTCTCCTGCCTCAGCTTTCTGAGTAGCTGGGTCTACAGGATTGCGCCCCCATGCCTGACTCAAAGTTATGCCATTTAAAAAGTTACTTTAGAAATGAGAAAGACTCAATCCACAGGCCCTGCCTATAGGTCTTTTTGATCTTACATTTTTATTTCATCCACAGTAGTTTCTTGTGACCTTTGCTTTTCTCATCAGCAGTATCACTCTGAATTGTTTCCCTACCTCTCCTATAGCCTTTCAGCTTTCCAGCAAAGTTGCCACCATCACCAGTTCCTTTCCCATTTAAAAAGCTACATTACATGCTCTTTTAGTTCTATGAGTGAGAGCAACTCAAACTATGATTTATTCATCAATGTTTATTGAGCAACTACTGTTCACTTGGCAGTGAAAGGAATGCAGTGCACAAAACAGTGTTTGTCTTCATGGATAATACATTCCAGGGTGGAGAGGCAGACAAACACAAAGAAATAAGGCAGAATTATGTCTGAGGGTAATATTCATGAAAAAACATCCCTTTTACTGCTTTTCTTCTGGATATTATAAGACTTAATCTACTTCTAAGTGTTAGAAGAATGCATGTTATTAATTCAACCCTGTTTAACCAGTTGTCCTTAGGGAGGATATTTGTCACTAGTATATGAAGATCTGCTGTCTGCTTATAATCTGAGCTTTAATAACTAGGTAACTATTTCTACCCAAATATCCTGTCTTCAACCCTTTCTGGTGCCTCAGATTTCCTAAACATTAACATAATTTTCCAATAAAATGGCACAAGCAAAAGTCAGTATTCATTGAGTTTCGTTCATGGCTAATGAGCACCTAAGAGGACACCTACAGGTGCCATAATATTTTTCTGATTTTTTTGGTTGAATTCTGTCACAGTCTTTCACATTTTGACCTACACCATGGCCATTGATAATTGTGAAATATCTTTTGAAAAGAGTTAAAATCTATAATGGCCTACAGGGACTTAGAAGAGCTTATTATTCTCATGAGGATAAATAGCTTATTAGTGACAGGATATGTGATGCCTCGAACATAAAGTAAAGGTCTGTGTTTACCTTCTTCAGCATATCATTTAATGCACACAATACTCTTACAAATGAACAACATTATCATGTTTATGTGCCAGACAAAAAAGTTAGGACAAAAGGCGTTTGTCCATTTGCAACTATATTTTTTCAGATTTAAGAACATCCTCTTTTCCCCTTCAGATCTCCTGGAAACCCATGATTAATCCATGATAACATGTTTATGGTTGTGTTGTTTTGTTTTATCTTGTTTCGTTTGAGACAGGATCTCATTCTGTTGCCCAGGCTGGAGTGCAGTGGCATGATCTTAGCTCACTGCAACCTCCGCCTCATGGGTTCAGGTTATTCTCCTGCCTCAGCCTCCTCAGTAACTGGGACTACAGGTGCGCACCACCACGCCTGGCTAATTTTTGTACTTTTAGTAGAGATGGGGTTTCACCATGTTGGCCAGGCTGGTCTGAAACTCCTGACTTCAGGTGATCCACCCGACTTGGCCTCCCAAAGTGCTAGGGTTACAGGCATGAGCCACCGTGCCCAGCCATGTTTATGGTTTTGCTAAGCCTTTTGAATACAGCCATCATGTTCGATGTCCAGGTTGTGCTGCAAAGTCCTGATTTTGAGGCATCAGATATCTTGAATTATGTAGATGCTATTTGTATGTAGGTTGAATATCCCTTCTCCAAAATGCTTGGGACCAGAAGTGTTTTGTATTTCAAATATTTTCAGATTTTAGAGTATTTGCATTATACTTACCAGTTGAGCATCCCTAATCAGAAATCTGAAATGCTCCAATGAGTATTTCCTTTGAACATCATGTAGAACACTAAAAAGTTTTGGATTTTGGAGCATTTCAGATTTCAGATTTTTGGATTGAGAATACTCAACCTGCAACTGGTATAGCCAAAGAAGAGGTATTTTCTAAGTATTCTTAGAAATAGTGGCATGAATTTTCCTCTGATTCATTCAAGTTTCATGTTATGACCTGAGTGTAAAATCTTCAAATCTCTTGAATAAAGCATTCACTCATGCACGTCTGAATTCTCATCCTTATAGGAAGGAAGAATCAACAAAAGATGGAGAGTATTCAGGAAGTAACAGTAAGCTACCTTTCCCCCAAAGAGCTTTCCTCCTGTCAGACCTGGCAACAAAGTGCAGGTGGGTTAATCGGGTGTCAAAATTTCCTGAAAGTTTTTCAAGGGAAGAATTCTCAGTTGCAAGAACAAGGTAATTCCCTCTGCCAGGTTTGGGCAGGAATACCAGTTCAGATTTCTGAAGACGAGAACTATATATTGACTCATATAGGGAATGGCTCCAATTATATAAAAAGTCAAGAGTATCCATCTTGGAGGGCACATCATTCTTGGAGGAAAATGTATCTGAAAGAGTCACATAATTATCAGTGTAGATGTCAGCAAATTTCCATGAAAAATAATTTCTGTAAGTGTGACAGTGTCAGTTGGCTCTCACATCACAATGATAAACTGGAAGTACACAGAAAAGAAAACTACAGCTGTCATGACTGTGGAGAAGATATCATGAAGGTATCATTACTTAATCAGGATTCAATTCAAACAGAGGAGAAGCCCTATCCATGTACTGGGTATAGAAAAGCCTTCAGTAATGACTCCAGCTCTGAAGTTCATCAGCAGTTCCGCTTGGAAGGGAAGCCCTATACATACAGTTCATGTGGAAAGGGCTGTAGTTATAGTTCACTTCTTCATATTCATCAAAATATTGAGAGAGAAGATGATACTGAGAATTCACATCTGAAATCCTATCAGAGAGTGCATACAGAGGAGAAACCATGCAAATGTGGTGAATATGGTGAGAACTTCAATCACTGTTCCCCTCTTAACACTTATGAACTTATCCACACAGGTGAGATGTCCTATAGGCGCAACATTTATGAGAAAGCCTTCAGTCATAGCTTAGACCTTAATAGTATTTTTAGGGTCCATACTAGGGATGAACCCCATGAATATGAGGAAAATGAGAATGTCTTTAATCAGAGTTCATGTCTTCAAGTCCATCAAAAAATCCACACTGAAGAGAAACTATACACAGATATAGAGTATGGAAAGAGTTTCATTTGTAGTCCAAATCTTGACATTCAGCATAGGGTTCATATGGAGGAGAATTCCTATAATTCTGAGGAGTGTGGTAATGGCTTCAGTCTGGCCTCACATTTTCAGGACCTTCAGATAGTCCACACTAAGGAACAACCATATAAACGCTATGTGTGTAGTAACAGCTTCAGCCATAATTTATATCTTCAAGGTCATCCAAAAATTCACATTGGAGAGAAACCACATAAGGAGTGTGGGAATGGCTTCAACTGGAGCTCAAAACTTAAAGATCATCAGAGAGTCCACACTGGACAGAAACCATACAAATGCAATATATGCGACAAAGGTTTCAATCATAGATCAGTTCTGAATGTTCATCAGAGAGTCCACACAGGAGAGAAACCTTATAAATGTGAGGAATGTGATAAGGGATTCAGTCGGAGTTCGTATCTTCAAGCCCATCAGAGAGTCCACACTGGAGAAAAACCTTATAAATGTGAGGAATGTGGGAAGGGGTTCAGTCGAAATTCATACCTTCAAGGCCATCAGAGAGTTCACACTGGAGAAAAACCATACAAGTGTGAGGAGTGTGGGAAGGGCTTCAGTCGGAGTTCACACCTTCAAGGCCATCAGAGAGTCCACACTGGAGAAAAACCATTCAAATGTGAGGAGTGTGGGAAGGGGTTCAGTTGGAGCTTTAATCTTCAAATTCATCAGAGGGTTCACACAGGAGAAAAACCCTATAAATGTGAAGAATGTGGTAAAGGCTTCAGTAAGGCCTCAACACTTTTGGCCCATCAGAGGGTCCACACGGGAGAGAAGCCATACCAATGTGATGAGTGTGGTAAGAGTTTCAGTCAGAGATCATACCTTCAAAGTCATCAGAGTGTCCATTCTGGAGAAAGACCATATATATGTGAGGTATGTGGAAAGGGCTTCAGTCAGAGAGCGTATCTTCAAGGTCATCAGAGAGTCCACACTAGAGTGAAACCGTATAAGTGTGAGATGTGTGGGAAGGGCTTTAGTCAGAGTTCGCGCCTTGAAGCACATCGGAGGGTTCACACAGGAGGGAAACCATACAAATGTGAGGTGTGTACAAAGGGTTTCAGTGAGAGTTCACGCCTTCAAGCACACCAAAGGGTTCATGCGGAAGGGAGACCCTATAAATGTGAACAGTGTGGTAAGGGTTTCAGTGGGTATTCAAGTCTTCAAGCCCATCACAGAGTCCACACTGGGGAGAAACCATACAAATGTGAGGTATGTGGAAAGGGCTTCAGTCAGAGATCAAATCTTCAGGCTCACCAGAGAGTCCACACAGGAGAGAAACCATACAAATGTGATGCATGTGGTAAGGGTTTCCGTTGGAGCTCAGGTCTTCTCATTCATCAAAGAGTCCATAGTAGTGATAAATTCTATAAAAGCGAAGACTATGGTAAGGACTACCCTTCATCAGAGAATCTACACAGAAATGAAGATTCTGTTTTGTTTTGAAGTCCTCAAATGGGAGCTGATATTTTCCAGTCACTAGAGTTCTTTCAGTAGAATAAGAATTTTTAAAAATTAAAATGTAATGTTTCTGCCCAACTTCAACATTCATAATGGCCAGGAGACCACACAACAGAGACATTTAATGAGAGGGGTTTCACGAGGGATTTTGTTAGAACTTTAACATCAGTCATTGCACAGGAGCTAAGGCTTATAAAATATGAGTATGGTCAGGAATTTAATAAAAGTACAGTGATGAGCATGCCTAAATCCATGTTCTCTAGAATGTAAGCTTGGTGAGAGAAGGGACTTTGTTCATTGCTAGTCTACAAAACTAGGACATTTCATAACTCAATGTAGGTGCTCAGTACTTTTTGCTAAATAACTAAAAGTATGTGAAGGTAAAAGGTTTGAAATTTTTAAGTGCATTTTTTAAAACTTAAAATGTATTTGGAGGAGAAATTCTGCAAGTAATCTTAATAAAATCATTTCAAGTAAATATTTGAAATATAGGACAGTAAGCATTATGATGATCTGAAATAACATTAATTTGGTTGTAACCCTATTGGGGTTAGTTCCCATCCTTTGTTCCATCTTGAGCAGAGATGTGCTGCATTTCTTAACGTTTGGTCTCTATACATTATACCATCTGTTGAAGTTTAGCTTTGTGTGTGTGTATATGTACACATGTGTGCACTTTAAATATCAGTACAAACTGATAAACAATGTTTCTGGTTAATGTTGCAAAAATGGAACACTGTATTTTACATAATTGATTTTCTACTCCTGCCCTGTGAGTTAAGGCAGTTTTACTGTAATATTTGCAAGTATCCAAAATGGTTACTGATGACAAATACTTTTTAATAAATGTCAAAATCACAATACTTGGGTTTTTTTTATTCTCCATATTTCTCTAAAAGTCCATTTGATCTGACTGATTTCTAAATGTTGTAGCCTTTGTCCAATCCACACCTCCTTAAGCAGGGTCAAGTTTGAAGGATTTTAATTTTGTCAAGTTTTCCATTCCCATACTTCTCCCAGTCACACACAAAAAAAAGGGGAAAATCTTGAATTTTTCTAAGCATATTTATCAATGTATTGACTAGTAGGATAGGGTTGCCATTTATTTGCTAGTGTCTGTCTTCAAGAATGATGCATTTTGTTGGTAAAAGTGAAAAATACAAGCTTGTCGTTCTATATATATCAAAATACTTATCAAGCCCCCCATATGTATCGGAATGTAAAATGTGCTTACCGATCTGGAAATCATAGAACAGTAATTTATAATTAAGCACTTTTAGCAGTAAGGAAGGATTTTACAATGATAGTAATGTTTTGAGCTGGAAGTAAATGTCCATCAGTATGAATCGGGTAAGTTTCTATATGTTCTATACTATGGATCTACAGAAAGTATGATTTAGCTCTAAAATGACAAGAATGGATCATGCATGTTGTTTAGTAACAACCTAAACCATAGGTTTTTACAAGACGTACATTCATAATTGCCAGCTAATTTAAGCCTGTGTACATGTATGTTCAAATATATGCTTATAGATAGTGTGTGAAAGATTACTCATTATTATATCTATAGTAGTTTTCTCTGGAAAGCAAACTTTTTGGCTTAGTTTTTTTGTGCTTTATTTAAAAATATTTATAATGGACATTTACCAAGTATACCAAAGCAGTGAACAGCTATTGATATATTATCTCTTATACTTAAGAACTCATGATATGATTGCTTGATTTCACTGTATGACATTATGACCAACAGTAAAGAATAAACCCCCTGAAGTTAATTTTTAAAATTTCCTGGATTTTTGAGAATACAGATAAATTAGGTGTCCAGTAACTTTATATTTCTGTGAAATTTCCTTAGGTCTCAAAATCCATGTTGCCTAGGATGCCCTAGTGCAATCCAGTTTTATAAATTGATGCTCACTGCTTTTCCTTCAGATTGCCCCTTGCTGGATGAATATGGTGACCAAAGCACTGGCATAACTTGGCTTTCAAGGTGCTGGTTCAAGTTGCACAGTATCATCAGAAATCCAGGGCTTCTAAAGCATATCTTTGATATCATCACTTATAGGGGAGAGCTCATGGTGGTTTTATCAATTGGAATGCTTTTAGTTCTAAGTAACAGAAAATTTAGAGTTGCCTAAACCAAAACTGTTTCTTAGTTCATATAAATAAAAAGACACAGATACGGTAAGACTAGGGTCTGGGTAAGGTAGGGGGATTTTATATTACTTTCCTTTAATTCTCTCACCTCTCTTTTCTTGTGAATTCTTGTCTTCACGTTGTTCACAATACAGCAGCATCACCTGCTTTCTTATTCACAGCTGAAGGAGGAGATACTCTGTACCATTTTAGTCCTGTGTGGTTCTGGCTCCCAAAATGCATAGAATCTCTGACACTCCGATTCCCACTAACAACTGAGACTAACCAAGACAACAAAGGACACCACTGGTCCAGTAGCCTATTCCTAGTGAGAAGCAACAGCAGGCTACTGTGAGAAAAGGGAAGAACATGGAGAATCCTTCTGTGGCCCCAGTGCAAAGGGATGGCCAAAAGCTGAGGACGGGGCAACAGGAACATTGAGAAAACTTTAGCACTCCAGTTCCCACGCTAAGCACAAGGTAGCACTAGAGAAATCTGTAGCCAGTGGTACAACTAAGATAAATATTGCAACAACAAAACCCAATTCCAGCTTAATTCCTGACCAGATTAATTCAGCACTCCACCCTGACATCCTAGCAGAACATGTGTGCCCAGTTTTAGGCAAAAAATAATGTTTTCTTCAGTCTCTACTGTTTTGTATATGTTATCTGGCATTTTATTTTAAAAATACAAGATCAAAAGTTGAGAACAATCTTCTGCCAATAGATAGCAGACCAATCAATAAAACCACATTTATAAATAACCATATTTTGGAACTGTTAGGGAATTTTACATAACTGATTGTTGTGCTAAAGACTCCAGTGAAAAGGGCAGATAATATGCATCAGCAGATAGGGATTTCAGTAAAATTTAATAGTCAAATGGGAAATGCTAGGAAAAGAAAATTTATGCTACTGCTTTTACTTTTATCAGAACACTTTTGAAGGACTTATGAGTAGACTCAACACAGTTGAGAAAAGTGTCAGAACTTGAATATAGGTCAATAGAAATCATGCGAACTAAAACACAAGAAGAAAAAGTGTGAAGAAAACAATACAAATAGGACGACATTGTAGGATCTAATATTTGCATACTTGGAAACCCAGGGTCGGGGGAGAGAATGGGAAGAAAAGATATTTAAAGAGATAATGGCTGAGAATTTTCCAAAAATAATAAGACTTCACCCAGATTCAAGAACCTCAGAATACCAAAGCAGTATTTTTTTAAAAAAGAACAAAACTAGATGTATTATTGCCCAACAGCTAAAAATGGATGGACAGTGCAAAGAAAATATTAATGGCAGACAAAGGAAAGGGACACATTACATATAAGATGCAGAGTGAGAAAAACATCAGACTTATCATCACAAACCATGCAAGCAAAAGACAATGGAGTTACATCTTTAACATTTAGAAACAACGATTTAAAAAAAATGACCAATCAAAAAATCTAAGCCTGGTGGAAAAAATCTTTCAGAAGTTATGCAAAATAAAGACATTTTCAGATGAACAGAAGCTGATAGAATTCACTTTTAGCAGACCTGCACTGTAAGAGATATTTAGCATACCAGAAATAGACTTGGATCTACCAAAAGACATAACTATGAAAATAGTTATTTCAATCATTTTAAGTGTAAAATAATTTTTATTTTTATTACTCCAAAATATAATTCAGTAAAGCAAAATTAGGAATGAGGTTTTATGAATTTAGAGGACATATAAAAGTAAGATGTTTTGTAAGAACACTGCAAAACAGGGAAGACAGAAATGAGAAATATACTAGCAGAAATTAGAGGTATATGGTTGTACTCTATACATGAATTGGCATAATATGATTTGAAGATAGACTGTGAAAAAATATAGGAATATATTTTAAGCCCCAGAGTAACCATTTAAGAATTTTTTAAAGTACAACTCATAAGTCAGTAGTAGAGATTAAATTCTGGTTCCAAAAATAGCAACGTAGAAGCAAGCTGGCTTCACTCTTTTCAATAGAAAACTAAAGACAAATATACAGCACCAAGATTATCACCAGCAATATCCCAGAACTCAAACAGAAGGAGACAGTTCCTGAGGACACAAATAAGTGAAAAAAACTGAGCAGATGGTAAGAGAAGTGGACTTTCCTATCCACAGTGCCCTTCCCCCTAATCTGCCTGGCGCCAAGACTGTGGAAAATTTTCCCGTCTCACAGTTTCTATACTGGAAAAAGTTAATCAAGGTGGACAACCAGCCTCCTCACCATCTTGGGTTCCCTGGCAGGAGACTTGTCCCTGACTCAACCCACAGAAAGCATCAGGAGTAACTGAAGAGAGAAATATCCCTGAGGACAGCCAGAGACAAAGGAGGGAGGTGGGAATACTGTCCCCGTCATGGAAACTCTACTCTGCAACTCAGCCAAAGGAGACAACAATCAGAGTGGCTGTTCAGCATCACTATACTGTAGGTCCCCAATCATGAACCACTAGCCAGCTTTCTTACAACTAGGATATCCCCTGTGGGACCTACCCCTTTTGGGATGGGTGGCACTATGATTATTTAATAGAACTGAGGCAAACCTGGAGTTAATACGCCATATAGTACCAAAAAGGAGTCGGTAACCTAGCGGGAAAGAAGAAAATCAACAGGTAAAATATAAAGAATCTCTAGGGAGCCATATCCAATGAAAAACAAAACCAGCCAGACAGAGAAGAGTGGAATGTATAATCGTTTGATGCAAAGACAGACACACATCCATAAGCAACAGCAGCCAACAGGGAGCCATGGCGTCCCACAAATGGACAAAGCAAGGAACTAGTGACTGATCCTAACAGGAAGACGATATGTGAACTCTATGACCAAGACTTCAAAAGAGCTGTTTTAAGGAAACTCAGTGATCTCCAAGATAACACAGAAAAGCAATTCAGAAATGTATCAGAGAACCTGAACAGAGAATAAAATAATTTTTTAAAATCAAACAGAAATCTTGGAACTAAGAAATATGTTTGCTGAACTGAAATATCCATTAGAGGCTCTCAACAGCAGAATGTATCAAGCAGAAGAAAGAATCAGTGAGCTCCAAGACAGGCTATTTGTGAATACACAGTCAGAAGAGAACAGAGAAAGAAAAAGAGCAAATATTGCCTGAAAGAGATAGAAAATACCTCAAATGACCAAAACTAAGAATTATTGATGTTCAGGAGGGAGTTGAGCAAGAGCAAGGAGTAGAAAGTATAGTCAACAAAATAACAGAAAACTTTCCAAAATTTAAGAAAGAGATGAATATCCAGGTACAGGGAAATCATAGAACAGCAAACAGATTTGACCCAACCAAGACTACCCCAAAGCATATAATAAACTCTCATAGGTCAAGGAGAAAGAATTCTATAAGCAGAAAAAAATAAAAGCAAATAACTTATAAAGGAGCTCCAATTCATCTGGCAAAAGACCTCTTAACAGCAGCCGTATAGGCCAGGAGGAAGTGGAGAGACGTTTTCAAAGTGCTGAAATAAAAAAAAACTATCATCCAACAATACTGTATCTAGTAAAGTTATCCTTCAAATATGACGGAGAGATAAAGTCTTTCCAAGATAAACAACTAAATATGTGGTTAAACCTCTCAGGTTTAATAATTTACTGAAACAACTCACAGAACCCAGGAAAATTATGTTTATTAATTACAGCTTTGTTATAAAAAAAGGATACAAATCAAAACCAACCAAAGGTAGAAATGCATAGGACAAGGTCTGGGAGGGTTCCAGATGAAAAATGCCATGGTTCTTTCTCTTGGGGTAAGGACACATTACCCTCCCAGCATGTAGCTGTATGAGAATACTTGCCAACCATAGAAGTCTATCCACGCTTGTGTTCATAGATTTTATTGGGGCTTTATTACATAGGTATGATTGGTTGAAGAACTGACATGTAACTCAATGTCTAGCCCCCATCCTTTACACAGGCTGGTGTTATTTGGCTCATAGTCCTAAACTTCAAATCACATGATCGATCTGTCTGGTGTAACCAGCACCTATCTGAAGTAATCTCACTAGCATAACTTATCCAGAGGCCCATCATGTGTCACCTCTTTAGCACAATCTGTCAGGTATAGTGTGAGTGGCCCACCGTGAATAACAAAGAGCTTCTATAATTCAGGATATTTTAAGAGTTTAGATGCCACCTCCCAGGAACTAGGGACAGAGGCCAGAAAAGTTGGAGAAATGCAGAATGTGTAATATCATAATAACTGACCTAATTCCTTCAACAGGTCAGGGTCTGAAAAAAAGGAGTGATGTAGTAGTGTTCAATAGTAAAGACACCTAAGTAGATAAATAAAATGAATGGGCTGGATATTGATTTGACAAACCAGTCATGAGATATTTTTAGGTAATCAGGAAAATTTTAATAGAGATTGGGTATGTAAAGGAAAATAAAAATCTCAGGATCCTCCAAACTTAGGCAAGCGTGGAGATTAAGCCCTGGAGTTCAGTCATTGCAGTACGCTCTTCCAAACGAACAGCTGTGCGTTAGCCAGATCCCCATGAAAGGTGAAAAGCCTCGGGTATTTGGGAAGAGCTTTCCCCACAGATCACTCATAAGTAAATTTTTTGCTGAGCTCTCATAAACAAGCACTTGCCAATTGTTGCTTTAGTTCTATAATCTAAGTCTAGCTCCTAAAACTCCACACTGATCATGAAAGAGCCTTTGCAAAAATCATGACAGTGGAGAAATCTGACATAAGTGACTCCATCTTGGTTCTAACCCCACAAACTGTACTTGCTCATTCCTGTGCATAGGCCAAGCTAACTATGGAAAGAATTCAGTTCAGAGTTTAACTTTAAAACAAAGATGGTAAAAGTCCCCTCCTGGAACTAACCCCTTCCTTGCTTGGGGACTGAAACTGCCTTCGTAAAGCTAATAAATTGTCCACAAGGAGTCACAAAGCTGTAAGTCACAAGATTTGTAACCTCCTTAATTGCTCCTATAGATAACATCACTACTGTAAAACCTAGAACTGGTGCTTGAGGTATTTTTCAGACCCTGCATTCTGATGGACCAGATGATGTCACCCAGACCAGTACCCCATACCAAGAAACCGACCTCCACCCTGGAACTAACTCAGTGCACGAAGACAGCTTTGACCCCTTATGATTTCATTCCCAACTAAATCAATCAGTATTCCTCATTCCCTAGCCCATGCCCACCTAACTGTCCTTGAAAAATCCCAGCCTTTGAATTCTCAAGGAAACAGATTTGAGATATCTCCCATTCTTCTATTTGGCTGGCCCTGCAATGATTAAACTATTTATTTGCTTCAAAACCTGCTGTTCTCAGTGCATTGGCTTTTCTAGGCAGTAAGAAGAACCCTCGGTGATTACAATAATGTTGATTACAAGTTTATCTTCCCAGGTGCAGAACAAAGTCAAGACTCATTCCTCCACCTACTCTCCTCTACCTCCACATACATCTACATAATTGACTCTTCTTTTACTCCCTTTTCCTCTTAAGACGTTCACCTTATTTATGTAAAAATGTAGATTTATTGGGGACTAACTAAAGTCTCACAAGAATGTAACTATTCGCCTAACTGCATACCTACCCCTCTTCCTATATCCCTTCCCCACCCCTTTAAGGAAATTGATAAATACTAAACCTCCTGAAAACCTCTTTGGAAAGATAGTCACAGATGTGTCTGTGGCTTTGTTTTTCCCCGGCAGGTCCTAAAGCTGGCTTAGTAAACCTCAATGACTGAGACTTATGCCTGAGTCACTCATTTTGGTTGTCAAGTATTAGGAAATACTAAGAAATAACTGGTATTTTGTTCAGTGTGACAATAGTATTGTGGTTTTGAAAGAAAATATTTTTATTTTAAAATATATTTAGCAAAGCATTTTGAGGTGAAAAGACATAATTACAGGAATTTGCTTTAGAATTGTAACTAAAAGAAAAAAACAGTGATAGATGAATTAAATAGGCTAAACAGTGTTAATTATTGAATTTGGGATTTGGGTATATATAGTTCATTTTACTATTCTCTCTACTTCTATATATGTTTGAAAACTTTGATAATAAAATGTAACAAACTACAGCTGATCTTTGAACAAAACAGGTTTGAACTCTGAAGGTCCACTTATACATACATTGTATTCTGCTTTTGCCATCCCTGACACAGCAAGACCAACCCCCTCTCTTCCTCGTTCTCCTCAGCCTGTTCAACTCAGTGAAGATGATGAGGATGAAGATCTTTGTGATGATCTGCTTAATAAATAGCAAAAAAATACTTTCCTTATGATTTTCTTAATAACATTTTATTTTCTCTACCTTTATTGTAAGAATACAGTCCAACCAAGGCGGGCAGATCACCTGAGGTCGGGAGTTCGAGACCAGCCTGACCAACATGGAGAAACCCCGTCTCTAAAAAAAAAAAAAATACAAAATTAGCTGGGCGTGATAGTGCATGCCTGTAATCCCAGCTACTTGGGAGGCTGAGGCAGGAGAATTGCTTGAACCCGGGAGGCGCCATTACACTCCAGCCTGTGCAACAAGAGCAAGACTGTCTCAAAAAACAAAAACAAAACAAAAAACATATATATATATAAAACATACAAAATATATGTTAATTGTTTATGTTATTGGTAAGGCTTCTGGTCAACAGGCTATTGGTAGTTAAGTAAGTTAAGTTTTGGGGGAGTCAAAACTTACAGGTAGATTTTTCAACTGCCCAGGGGTCAGCTCCCCTAACCCTCGTGTTGTTCAAGGGTCACCTGTATATTTATACCTGCCTAGGAGAAAAATCATGACTTCTTTGTTTCATCTAGTTTATTCAACCATAAGACACTTAATTTCATTTATGTCAGGATCAGGATCAAAGTATGTAATGAAATATTTGAAGCCGAACACAAATTAGAAAACAATTCAAGATTTTACACATGCCCATATTACAACGTTGTCTTAGATTCCCTGCCAATGAAGCTGCTTTTGTTTGCCATAGCAGTACACATTTAAAATAAATGAAGTTCAAGATGTTTCTCTGGCTTAATATTTATATTGCCTTTTTGTGGGTTCTTAGTATATTAGAACGAATAGCACATTAAACAAAACACTGTCATGAGCCCTTAGGTACCTTGAGGAATAATGGAGGGAAAGGAGTCAAACACTTTACTCCCTTTTCTTGCCACCAACCCCTAAATATAAACAACTTGGACACTAAGGACTAAAACTCCATTCCTCTTTTCCTCCCCCTCACTGATACGGAAGAGGGGCATGGAAGTGCTAGAGAGGAGAAGGGTGTGGTCCCTGACTAAGGCTCTACCCCCAGGCCTGTGGCCACGGACCTAGGCGAGGACAGGCATTCCTGCCTTTGCGCCCAAATATTGCACTTCCCAAGACCACTCTGGCCCACCACGCCCCCATCCTGTGCCTATAAAAACCCTGAGACCCTAGCAGGCAGAGACACAAGCTGTTGGACGTTGAGAGGAGAGCATTGGCGGACACACAAACGGCTGGATGTCGAGAGGCCGTCGAGGGGAGCAGGTCGGCAAAAGAGCACACCGAAGAGACCCGCAGGCCAGCGGGCCATTAACCGGTGGAATCATGCAGTTTGGCCTGGGTAGTCGGAGGAGCGCCCAGGCCGCCGAGAGGCTGACTCCAGAGGAAAACCATCTCCCTTCTGGCTCCTCCATCTGCTGAGAGCTACTTCCAAATTTTTCTCCAAGGTTTCTCCAAACCTCGAACTCTTTCTCCAAGCCTATGTGTGGTGTGATACGATTCTTCTGGCACACCAAGGCAAGAACCACTGGGATACAGAAAGCCCTCTTGTGCTTGCGATAAGGCAGGGGTCTAATTGAGCTGACTAACACAAGCCGCCTACAGATGGCTCAACTAAAAAAGCACCCTATAACATACGCCCACTGGGCCTTCAGGAGCTATAAACATTCACCCCCTAGACACTGCCGTGGGGTTGGACCCCTACAACCTGCCCGCGTGCATGCTCCCCCTAGAGGTTTGAGCAGCTGGGCAGGAAGAAGCGAGCCACACCCTCATCACATGCCCTGGGAGGGGAACAAGTGAACTTTTCCCGTTTCATCACAATTTACTTTCGGCACTAACATGATTGTTCAGCTGTCTTCATCAGCAGGCCTATATTCCAAGAGATTCCTGCCCAAGCAAACTGTTTAATTGTTCATTATGGGAACTTCCACAGAGACCCATCAAATTTTCAATCTCTTCCAACGAAAGTATCAATAGATTGCACCTTAAGATTCTTTGCTTCAAAAATCCTTGCTATATCCACCAATCCTGGACTGTAGTATCATGATCATTATGCAATACTAATAAAATCCCTTGCATTGAAAGACCCTCCTTAAACATCCAATTCTCAGTCAGTTTCAACCTTGCCTTGACACTTTGCTCTGTGAAGTGCCAACGCTCCGTCGAAGCGTTGTTCTCCATTACTGCAATCAACAATAAATTCTGTTTTTTGTCTTATCAACAGGTTGAGTTGACGATATTTGGAGAGCCGGCATTTGACACAAGTTTGAGATCTGGTGGTCCTTAACGTTCAACATTCATCAGAGCTCAGCCTAAGTCACTTTTACGCTTCCCATTTTTAGCTTACCCTTTGCTTCTGCTAAAAATTTTGGTTTCTAACTTATTTTCATAATACAAGCTGCACTTTTCACTTTTATATGGCATCATTTTAAAAATTTTACAATTATTTTCTCATGAGCTTTTAAAAATGAATAAAACAAAAACTAATCTGACAGTAGTAGCACCAGAGAAGTGGCTCAAACCCAACCGGCTTGAGTCAAAACAAAACCCAGCTGGTGGCAAGCGCTGCCCTTTGGAGCATTCTGGGAACTGTAGTCCAGGAGTGAGAGAACTCTGAGACGCTTCCGCTTAGGAATTCTGGGAAGTGGAGTCCACGAACCGTGGGCACTCGGAGGCACTTCCGCTCCAGGAAGGCGAGGTCGGGTCTGAGCTCCCAAGGAGGTGAGTCAGCTCCGGGTCTCCAAGACTTCTCCGAGTCCTCTTTGCCAAGGCGTGGGGCCAGCGATGAACCGGTCCTTAGCTTGGGGAAGAGAACCCGCGGCCAGCGCTGGAGGGCGGGGTTGGGAGGCTGCGGGAGTTTGCGTCCCCTCGGCAGAACCTCTTGCGTTGGAGGCGGGCTCGCGTCGTCCGTCGAGATTGAGGGTCTGCTGCCCTAGCCGTCCTCACGCACGTACCAGCCAGTCCTGCCTGCTCCTCGCAGTAAAATATTGGGCAAGTTACTTAATCTCTCCTTGTCTCAGTTTCCTCGTGCCTGTAAAGGGCTAGTGCGTTCCCAGTGATATTCTTGTGAGAATTAAATGAGATTTTATAGAAATAAGCTTAAAACCAGTGCATAGGAAAATGTTGGATGCCACCGTTCATTCTGTTATAATACTAAAAAAGACGCCTGTTGTTTGGAAACTCCTCTGAGGCTAGGAGATCCAGCTACGGAGCCGCTGTGCCTTCTCTAATCCTTGCCTGATGTGGGGCCGTTCCTGGATTCTTGGACTTTTCTAGCCTCTTGTTTAGGAGACAGGAGATTAGTTCCAGCGGAGCCTGGGGAATGTCCTCTGTGTTTTATCTCAGAGAAGCGGTCGTCATTACGGATTTGCAGAGTGCCAGAGGTGTCCTGAGGCCCTAATAAATGTTCAGTATAATGTGGTTATAACCAATAATCCCGTGTGGTTAACTTAAGTGTAACACCATTTCTTAGAGAGTTTTAGGTTTTTATTAGTCATTGCTTTCATGCATGTGGAAAAAGAGACTTAATTGAGGCTCCTCCAGCTTAGTAACATTTGCAAGTAATTTCATCTATTGGAGGAAAAAAACATCTGTGGCAGTTTAACTATCATTACCAACGGAACTAATTACGTTAGACAACCAATCACAGTTACAGACTTTTCTGAGGGTAATGGTAACTCACAGGACAGAGCAATTATTTTTGAGTTCTGGGTTTCTTAAAAGATTCATTTTCTAGAAAGCATACTCAAAAGGGCAGTTTTATGAAGCATAATAGCACTTGCTTGTCAGAAGCTGCAGGAAATAGAGAATACAGGCATTATTGTCCCCATTTACAGGTGACTGAATTAAGGCACAGAGAGATTAATAATTCGCTTAAGGTTTATACTGCTGATCAGTAGAAAATAAGTAGAAATGCCAAAATTTGAAGCCAGGCATGTTGGCTCTGTTACATTCCCCTGCCTGCCTGTGTCTCATTTCCTTGGAGACTGAGGTTCAGAAGGAGTACGCAGAGAGCTGCATTTGATTTAGGTCTGTTAATATGAAATGTTCATGAACAAAAGCAGCTGGTTGAGGGGGCCGAGGGGTAGCTGGGAGCTAGCTCCCGTTCTCCTCACTAAGCCATGTGCAACTGTGTCCGCCTAGACACAGGGGGACCTTTCTCTGAAGTGTCACATAAAAGTGCCATGTTGACTAATGGCATGCCTAACCTAGCTCATGATGCCTTTCCCTCCCCCAGGTTCGCTCCCCTAGAACTCTGCCTTTTCCCAGAAGGGGAAGGGGAAAAATGACCAAGTTCCAGGTAAGTTTGGTTTGCCTTTGTGTTTCTTAAAATGACATCTCATTTCACAAAGATTGGACACATTTTTCCTGTTTGGGAAGAGTAAAGGGGAACGAAAGGCACTTGGAAGATTGTTACATGCCAGGCTGTTGCCTTTTATTTCAAAATAATAGTATAAAAATTAACAGATATATAGATCTGTTAATTTCTAAAATATATTTCTATATAATTATATATTTATATATAAGTATATATTTATATATACAAATATATACTTATATATTTATAAATATATACAAATATGTACTTATATATTTACCTATAAATATATACAAATATATACTTATATATTTACCTATAAATATATACAAATATATACTTATATATTTATCTATAAATATATACAAATATGTATTTTTATATAAATATATACAAATATATACTTATATATAAATATATACAAATATATACTTATATATAAATATATACAAATATGTATCTATATATAAATATACAGAAATATTTATATATAAGTATTTACTCATATATAAGTATATATTTTTATATATATGTAAATATAAATCTCTAAATATATATATTTAGAGACAGAGTCTCACCCTGTTTCCCAGGCTGGAGTGCAGTGGCTCACTGCAGCCTGGGCCTCCTGGGCTCAAGAGATCCTCCCACCTTAGCCTTTTGAGTAGCTGGGACCACAGGCACTCACCAGCACAACCGGCTAATTATTTTTAGTAGAGACGGGGTGTTCCTGTGTTGCCCAGGCTGGTCTTGAACTGCTGGGCTCAAGCGATCCTCCTGCCTTGGCCTAACAGATACATTTTTTAAATGGAAAACAACTCACATTACGAATATGTTTACAAATCATTTCCCACATTCCTTTTCATTTGCACTCACATATGTAATCATACTTTAGGTACAATTTCAAATATTTTTAATTTTATATTACCTACTTTTTAAATGATCACATCATTTTCCATCATTTACTTGATTTTATTTTTCCTCATTCTCCATGTTTATGTAATCTATGAATTTTGCCATTTTAAGGACATTGACAATAGCAGTTTTTCCCCATATAACTTCTCTTCCCAAATAGGAATTCTGAGAATTCTACCATTTTTTTAATCTTTAAAGTTTAGACTCATTTTCTCATACGCGGTACTTCATTTTATGGAGAGAATAAAGTATAGCTTGGTGCAATAGCATCTGACTGATGCCAAAATCAGAGAAAGTAATTTTAGTTTCAAACGAGCTAGATTTCTTTCTTTAATTCTAAGTAAAACCTTGCATTATAGTTAAGTATCTGTTTTATTCATTAACATGTTATTATATTTTAAAGATGTACATACTTAGTTTAAAAGTCATATAGCACTAGGAGATTCGCCAGGAATTTGCACCATGGAACGGCTTTGTGAGGATGTAGATGGCCTTATCTGTATTTTAAACATAAAGAGACAGGTGTGAACCTTTAGTCACTTACTGAAGTCCACTCAATGCCCAGCTGACGTTAAAGCTTCCCGTGCCTAAGCCAGAAGTTTCAGGTGTTCGTTTGGGTGAAGGCCAGGCACAGTGGCTCACCTGTAATCCCAGCACTTTGGGGCTGAGGTGGGTGGATCACTTGAGATCAGGAGTTCGAGACCAGCCTGGTCAACATGGTGAAACCCTGTCTCTACTAAAAATACAAAAATTAGCTGGGCGTGGTGGCACATGCCTGTAAGCCCAGCTACTCATGTAGATGAGGCAGAAAAATTGCTTGAACCTGGGAGGCGGAGGTTGCAGTGAGCCGAGATCACACGACTACACTCCAACCTGGGCAACAGAGTGAGACTGTCTCAAAAAAGAAAAAAGAGACTATTCAGGGACCTGAGGTTATGCTACACATGTATGTGTCCCTGGCGTGTCCTGGTAGATGAAGGGCTCCGGAAATCGCATTGCTCTTCACCAGATTCCCTTTGTCAGTGCCTGGCTCTTTGCCACATGTGTCATCGAGTTGTTTAGTACATAGATATTCAGAACTGCAGCCAAAACAAATGCAGGGATGTGCAGTGTCTTCAGATAAAAAATGTTAATTTCCATACAGAAAAACACCATATACAAACTTTATGAGACAAATAGGAAACAGGTGCGGGGGTAGGAATTTATTTATTCTAGAAAATGACTTAATATTCTTAATAGTAATGTTACTGATACATGAAAAATCCCAATAGGATTAAGCAAAGGCAGTATGTGAAGAAAAATAATATCAGATAATCTTTAAAAAAATTAAATAAATAGTTGTTTATATCACTCACCAAATTACTCAAGATTTAAAAAAAATAATACAATGTCCAGTTTTGGCCAGAGTGTGGAGAATCGGGAATACTTATAATCTCTTATAGGAAGAGTTAATCGAGAAAATTAACATTATACCAGCAAAACAAAGGTATATATATTTTTTTACAATGTAATTACCACTTCTTGGAACTTACCTTTTTTTTTTTTTTTTTTTTTTTGAGACGGAGTCTTGCTCTGTCATTCAGGCTGGAGCGCAGTGACATGATCTCGGCTCACTGCAACCTCCGCCTGCTGGGTTCAAGTGATTCTCCTGCCTCAGCCCCCCGAGTAGCTGGGATTACAGGTGTGTGCCCCTATGCCCAACTAATTTTTAGTAGAGACAGGGTTTCACCATGTTGGTCAGGCTGGTCTTCAACTCCTGACCTCAAGTGATCCACCCGCCTCGACCTCTCAAAGTGCTGGGATTACAGAAGTGAGCCATTGCGCCCAGCCAGAACTTATCTTAAGGAAATAACCATACGAGCGGCTGAGATCTATGTAAAAATATGGTTTTTTGTGGCATTGTTTGTCACTTTTAAATTTAAAACGATCGAACGTGCATTATTTAGAATGGTTAAATATATTGTAGATCATGTTTATGGACTATCATGCAGCCATGAATGGGATGAAATAGATGATGGTGATGATAATAAGAGGAATGATCAACATTTATTGAGTACTTACTGTATGTCACACACTGTCCTAAGTTCCTTATATGTATTCACTCATTTAATCCCTTCAAGGACCCTATGATATAGGTCCTCTTATACAGATGTGGAAATTGAGGTATTGAGAAGGTAGGTGACTTGACCAACGTCACAGAACTAGCAATGGATAGGTCCTTGGAATGTGAACTAAGGCAGTCAAACTCCAGAGCCTGTACTCTTAACCTTGACCCTAAATGCTGCTGCAGTTGACCAATACAGCATGTTCCTGAGAACCCAGAGAGTGAACTGCATACTTGTCCCAGAGCTTTATGAAGGCCTGTTGGATTGACAAAATAGTGATACTATCCAGTGAGAGAAGATAGGTACTATCCAACACTGTTGGGAAGAAATTAATGCAAAATTTCTTACAAAATTTGGCGCTATCAGTCAAATGGTAAAATGTGTGTCTGCCATGATTTAACAATGACAGTTCTAGGGATTTAACTATATAAAGGGCACCATGTTACATGTACAAGGTATTTTCCGTTTTCCCCCTAGCATTTTTGGTGTGATTGTGGAAGGGGAAGAATAGTAACTCTACAGAAAGAGTTGCTTAGGTGCCAGTGGCCATTGGGTATGAGATTGAGGTTACGTGTGCTTGATGTTCTAGGAGGCAGTGACATTCAAGGATGTGGCCGTGGCCTTCACTGAGGAGGAGCTGGGTATGCTGGACTCTGCCCAGAAGAAGCTGTACCGAGATGTGATGCTGGAGAACTTTAGGAACCTGGTTTCAGTGGGTAAGGGCAGGCACGCTCTGTAATTCAGCAGGGTTTCTCAACCTCCATGCCATTGATGTTTTGGGCCAAATAATTCTGTGTTGTATCAGGCTATCCTATGTATTTTGGGATGTTTAGTGGCATCCCTGGCCTCTGTCCCCTTGTTCAAGGCTTTGGGACTGCTCAGAGACTAGAGTTTTTCTGTCTCTCTAGGGCATAGAGACAAGATGTTTCTGACCTTTGTTCCAAGACAACTGATTTTCTTTTAGAAATGAACTATAAAAGGACAGTTGAGCTTGGCTCCTCCTGATTCCTTATTTCATATATCTTTTTTAAACTTGTGGGTCATGATCCATTGGTGGGTCAGGAAATTAGTAAGTTGCATCAGCATTTTTGTAATAAAATAGAGTAACAATATCAGAGCCCCTTAGCCAGAATGGTGCACATTGTGGCAATAACTGCCGCTGCTTGCAGTAAGGGATGTGATGAAAACAGATATTGATTAGAAATTGGTCCTTTAATCTTATATTTCAGTAGTTTACATAGGGTAATGTATTTCCAGTGATAGTAAATGTATTTCTTATAATGTGTCATGATAAAAAAAAAAAAATGTTCCCTAAACATTGCATGCCGGGGTAGGGAGGAGACTTACATTATGTGATTGGAACCAGATTTTTTCAGTACTCTTTGCCTTTAACGTTTTCACTTAAATACTATCTTTTTATAGGACATCAGTCCTTCAAACCAGATATGATATCCCAGTTGGAGAGGGAAGAAAAGCTTTGGATGAAGGAGCTTCAAACCCAAAGAGGTAAGCATTCAGGTGAGTACTGTGCAGCCGGAATCGTAGTTAACAGCTGTTATTTTTCCTTTATTCAGGATAATTTCTTCTCTACCCAGCTATCTGAGAGACTTTTTTAAAAAATCATCTGTCATGGCTGGGCGCGACGGCTCAAGCCTCTAATCCCAGCACTTTGGGAGGCCTGGCAGGTGGATCACTTGAGGTCAGGAGTTCAAGACCAGCCTGGGTAACATAGCAAAACCCTTTCTCTGCAAAATATAAAAAAATTAGCTAGATGTGGGTGTGCCTGCAGTCCCAGCTACTCAGGAGGCTGAGATGGGGGGATTGCTTGAACCTGAGAGGTGTGGGTTGCAGTGAGCCGAGATCTGCCACTGCACTGCAACCTGGGTGATAGAGCGAGACTCTGTCTCAGAAAAAAAAAAGAAGGAAAACATCTGTCACATCATGTCACTCGTCTGCTTCAGACCCTCCACTGGCTTCCCATTTCACGAGTAAAATCCAGTGTATTTAAGGAGCTTGTAAGGCTGTATAATGTTTGCCTATTCACCTAGCCTTACCATTCTGTTTTTCCCCCTCTCTTTGTCTCTGCCACCCTGACTTGTTCCTCAAATATGACATCTGCATCACAGCCTTTTACTTTCTATTCTCTGGCTGCAATGCTGTTTTTTCTTAAACCTTTGTCCTCTTTGTGATTGATTGACTGATTGATTGATTGAGATAGGGTTTGAATCTGTTGCCCAGGCTGGAGTGCAACGACACAGTCTCGGCTCACTGCAATCTCCACCTCCTGTGCTCAAGCAATCCTCCCACCTCAGCCTTCTGAGTAGCTGGAACTACAGGTGTGCACCACCACAGCCGGCTAATTTTTATATTTTTTGTACAGACGAGGTTTCCCCATGTTGCCCAGGCTGCTCTTGAACTCCTGGACTCAAGCAATCTGCCCACCTCAGCCTCCCCAAAATGCTGGGATTATAGATGTGAGCCACTGCGCCCAGCCCCTCTTCCTTATTTCATTCATGCCTCTGCTCAGAAATCATTTTATGAGAGGCTTTCTTAAAATACCGTCTTCCAGCCAGGCACGGTGGCTCACGCCTGTAATCCCAGCACTTTGGGAGGCCAAGGTGGGCGGATCACCTGAGGTCGGGAGTTCTAGACCAGCCTGACCAACATGGAGAAACCCTGTCTCTACTAAAAATACAAAATTAGCCAGGCGTGGTGGCACATGCCTGTAGTCCCAGCTACTTGGGAGGCTGAGGCAGGAGAATCGCTTGAACCCAGGAGGCAGAGGTTGCAGTTAGCCGAGATCGCACCATTGCACTTCAGCCTGGGCAACAAAAGCGAAACTCTGTCTCAAAAAAAAAAAAGGTTAGATTCCTTTCTTCTGTCAGTATTGGATTTAATTTGGTTTTGTTTTTTGGTTTTCACATTTTTATTGGGAGCCACTGGGGAGGGTCCTCCTCCCTGTCAGTGGAGATGCTCAGTTTCTTCAGCCACTCCAGGGTTGGGCCCTAGGAGTCCTGGGGGTGGCTGGACATGTAAGGCAGGCTCCCATCATCTCAGACAGGCATTGGGTAATTGTAGGGTGTGGCCTGGTTGATCATAATGGCATACTTGGTGTAGGCACTGAGTGGGGGCAGAATTGTAGCATGGCCTGCAATGGTGAAGGACACAGCCAGCACTGGGTGCTTAGCCCAGGCATTCTTGAAGACGGCAGCAAGTCTTGCAGCCATCTTCGTCTTGGTAATGGCGATGGCTTGTTATTTTTTTCATTTCCTTAAGGTGTAAGGTTATGATGTTGATTTGAGACCTTTTTCCTTTTCATTGTAAGCATTTATCGCTATAGATTTCCCCCTTAGCACTGTTTTTGCAGTGGATTTGTTTTCATTTATCCCAAGATATTTTCTAGTTTCCCCTGTGATTTCTTCTTTGATCTATTGGTTCTATGTGTATTGTTTAATTTTCACATATTTATGGAATTTTCAGGTTTTATTCTGCTATTCATTGCTAGTTTCATTTCATTTTGATCAGCAGAAATACTTTGTGTGATTTTAATCTTTTTATATTCATTAAGGCTTTTTTGTAGTTTAACATGGTGTATCCTAGAGAATGTTCTGTATGTACTTCAGAAAAATGTGTATTCTGCTGTTATTGGGTGGAGTGTTCTGTATAATCATAGTCTACGTGTATATATTCGTTAGGTCCCTATACTTCAAAAATGTATAAAACATAGAAAATTGATTAATTCTAAAATTGCTTATGTCCTTTGTGAAGATATCATATAATCCACCAAACTGAGGGAGATACGTGATAAAAATGACTTAGTAGGATGCCATTTGTAATCCCACCATTCAGTTCAAACATTCATTTTATATCTTTTTCTGTTAATGAAAATTGACTGATAGTTTAAATGGGTAATTTCTGCTTCTCCACCCTTCCCCCAACATATACATAATTTGGATGACCAATTTGTTTTCCTTTCTATGACTTTAAACTTTTTATTTTGAAAACTTAAAAAACATAGAAAAGTAAATAATGCCATAGACTTTGTATATCCATACTGTCTTAGCAGTTATCAACTTTCTGCTGTTCCTGTTTTATCTATTCCCTTTTATTTTTTGCTGGAGAATGTCATATCACCCATTTATCAGTATCTATCTACAACAGTAACTCCTTATTGTCACTTAATATCCATTCTATAATCAGTATGGGCTCATATGTATTTATTTATACTTTGTGTTATAATCCAGTATTGCATTGTTTATTTTGTTACCAAGTTGTTTCTACTTTGACCACTTGGAGCTTTCTCAGGTTGCCTCCTGTGGTTGAAATCACCAGTGATTTCTAGAAATGCAAATTAAAACACTGGTGAGATATCATCTTATACCAGTCAGAATGGCTATTATTAGAATCTGTTACGGATCTCAGGAGATCTCAGGTAATGAACTCAAAATGGATTAAATAACACCATTTATTCAATAGGATGTCCTTTCCCCAGTGTATGTTTTTTTCGACTTTGTCAAAGATCAGTTGGCTGTAGGTATGTGACTTATTTCTGGGTTCTCTTTTCTATTCCATTGATCTATGTATCTATTTTTGTATCAGTACTATGCTGTTTTGGTTACTATAGCCATGTAGTGTAATTTGAAGTCAAGTAATGTAATGCCTCCAGCTTTGTTATTTGTTTAGGATTGCTTTGTCTATTCAGGCTCTTTTTTGGTTCCATGTGAATTATAGAATTGTTTTTCCTCTGTAAAAAATGACATTAGTATTTAGATAGCCATTGCACTGAATTTGTAGATTGCTTTGGGCAGTATGGTCTTTGTAACAATATCGATTCTGCTGATCCATGAGCATGGGATGTTTTTCCATTTTTTTTATGTCATCTGCAACTTCTTTCATTATTGTTTCATAATTTTCCTTGGTTAGATCTTTCCCCTCCTTGGTTAAATACATTCCTAGGTATTTTAATTTTTTTGTAGATACTATAAATTGGATTGTGTTCTTGATTTGGTTTTTAGCCTGATCATTATTGTTGTATAGAAATGCTACTGACTTTTGTATATGACTTTTTTTAATCCTGAAACTTTACTGAAGTCGTTTATCAAATCTAGGATTCTTTTGGAGGAGTCTTTAGGGATTTGTAGATATAAGATCAGATTGTCAGAAAACAGAGATATTAAGTGACTTACTCTTTTTTTGGTTTTCTCTCTTTCTCTTGCCTGATTACTTTGGCTAGGACTTCCAGTGCTGTGTGGAATAGGAGTGGTGAAAGTGGGCAATCCTTGTTTTATTCCAGTTCTTAGAGGGAATGCTTTCAGCTTTTCCCCATTCAGTATGTTACCTATGGGTTGTCATATATGGCTTTTATTATTTTGAAATATGTTTCTTCTGTGCCTAGTTGAAGGTTTTTATCATGAGAGGATGCTGAATTTTGTCAAATGGTTTTTATATATCTGTTGAGATGGTCATGTAGTTTTTGTTTTTAATTCTGTTTATAGGCTGAATCACATTTATTGGTTTGTGTATGTTGAACCATTCTTGCATCCTTGGAATAAAACCCACTCGATCATGGTGGCTTATCTTTTTGATGTGCTATTAGATTTGGTTTGGGGGGTTTTGTGGGGGGATTTGTGTTTGTTTTTGGAGGATTTTTGCATCTACATTCATCAGGGATATTGCTCTGTAGTTGTCTTTTTTTGTTGTGTCTTTGTCTGACTTTGGTATCAGAGCAATACTGGCTTTGTAGAATGAGTTAGGGAGGATTCTCTCCTCTTAGATTTTTTGGAAGAGTTTTAGTAGAATTGGTACCAGTTCTTTGTACCTTTTGTGGAATTCCAGTGTACATTTTTCTGGTCCTGGGCTTTTTTGTTCTTGGGAGATCTTGCATTGCTGATTCAATCTCACTGCCCATTACTGGTCTGTTCAGGATTTCTGTTTCTTCCTGGCTCAATCTTGGGAGGTTGTATGTTTCCAGGAATTAGTTCATTTTATCTAGAATTTCTAGTTTTCAAGTGTATTGTTCATAATAGTGTCTGATCATGTTTTTTATTTCTATGGTATTAGTTGTAATGGCTCCTTATTCATTTCTGATTATGTTTATTTGGATCTTCTCTTTTTTTGGCTAGTCTTACTGGCAGTCTATCAGTTTTATCTTTTCAAAGATAAAAACGAGCTTTTCATTGCATTGATCCTTTGTATGGTTCCTTGGTTCTCTATTTTATTTAGTTCTGCTGTGGTCTTTGTTACATCTTTCTTCTGCTGACTTTGGGTTTGGATTGTTCTTGTTTTTCTAGTTCCTGGAGGTGAGACATAGGTTGTTAATTTTTTATCTTTTTTTTTAATGTAGACATTTAACACCATAAACTTCCCTCTTAGCACTGCTTTTGCTTTATCCCAGAGGTTTTGGTATATTGTATTTTCCTTTTCATTCATTTCAAGAAATTTTAAAATTTGTCTTAATTTTGTCATTAACCCAAAGATTGTTTAGGATCATGTTTAATTTTCATGTATTTGTATAGTTTCTAGAGTTCTTCTTGGAATTGATTTCTAGTTTTATTCTGCAGAGGTATGAGAAGATACTTGGTGTGATTTTGGTTTTTAAAAATGTATTGAGACTTTTTTGTGACCTAACATATGTTCTATCTTGGAGAATGCTCCATGCGCTAATCAGAAGAGTGTATATTCTGCTGTTGGATAGAATGTTCTGTAAATGTCTGTTAGCTCCATTTGACCTAAAATTTAATTTAAGTCCAGTGTTTCTTTGTTGATTTTCTGTCTCAGTCTATCTAGTGGTGTCTGTAGGGTGTTGAGGTCCCCCACTGTTACTGTATTGCTGTGTATTTTTTTAGGTCTAATAATATTTGTTTTATGAATTTGGGTGCCCTAATGTTTGGTGTCTATATAGTTAGGATTGTTATATCTTATTTGTTTATTGATCACTTTATCATTATGTAATGACTTTGTCTTTTTTTTTTTACTGCTGTTGATTTAAAGTCTTTTTTTATCTGATATAAAAATAGCTACTCCTGCTCGTTTCTGGTTTCCATTTGCATGGAATATCTTTTTCTACCTCTTTACCTTCAGTCTGTGTCTTTATCAGTAAGATGAGTTATGTTGCCATTTGATTTCTTTATCTTCCTTCTTTGTGTTAATTATTTTATAAGGCCTGCGAGTTTTATACTTTTGTGTCTTTTATCATGGCAAGTATCAACCTTTTGTTTTCACGGTTAGAACTCGAGCATTCCTTGTAGACCTGGTCTAGTGGTGACAAACTCCCTAAGTGTTTGTTTATTTGGGGAAGGCTTATTTTTCCTTCGTTTATAGAGCTTATTCTAGTAGGATACAAATTTTTTTGTTTTTTGAAGCAACTTGAAAATAGAATCCCAATCTCTTCTGGCTTGTAAGATTTCTACAAGTTGAATTGTGTGATGGAGCTTCCTTTATAGGTGGCTAAACACTTTTCTTTTGCTGATTTTAGGATTTTATCCTTCATATAAACCTTAGTCTGATGACTGTATGCTGTGGTGAGTTCCATCTTGCAATGTATTTTCCTGGAGTTCATTAGGTCTCTTTCATCTGGGTATCTAAAGCTCTTGCTAGATTGAGGAAGTTTTCCTCAATTATTTCCTTAACTAGGTTTCCAAACTTTTTACTTTTTCTTCTCCCTCAAGAATACCTATGATTCATAGGTTTGGTTGCTTTATATAGTTTCATACTTCTTAGAAGCTTTTTTTTTTCTTCTTTATTATTTTTTCTTTACTTTTGTCTGACTAGATTAATTCAAAAGACCTGTCTTGAAGTACTGAGATTCTTTCTTCTGCTTGTCTAGTCTATTGTAAAAGCTTTCAACTGTATTTTGTAATTTCTTCAATGATTTTTTCATTTCCAGAAGTCTTTATTTGTTTGGCTTTTTAAAAAAAGATATCTCTCTCTTTCTCTGGTAAATTTCTCATTCATATCCTGAATTGATTTTTTTGTATTGCTTTTCAAATTTCTTTTGTATCTCATTGAACTTCCTTAAAATCAGTATTTCAAATTATTTATCTGGCTCATTTTTTCCTTTATGATCTTTATTTCATGTTGTTTTTTTCCTGTCTTACTGCACTGACTAGAACTTCAGTAATGTTGAATAAAGGTGGCGAGAGTGGATATGCTTGCCTTGTTCCTGATTTTCTGAGGGAAGCATTTAGGTCTAATTTTAGAATACTAAATCAGCCTTGCATTCTTGAGATAATCACTACTTTGTCGTGATTTATCCTTTTTATACATTGTTAGATTTGATTGATCACATTTTGTTAAGAATTTTATAAATATGTTCATTAGGAATATTAGTCTGTAGTTGCCTTTTCTTGGAATGTCATTGTCTTATTTTGGTGTTAGAATAATGCTGGCTTCCTAAAATGTGTTGAGAAGTATTTACACCTTTTCATTTTTCTGGAAGAGTTTGTCTACTATTGGTATTGTTTCTTCCTTATATGTTTGGTAAAATTCATGGATGAAGCCCTATAAGCCGGAACTTTTGTTTGTGGAAATGTTTTGTAAGTATGAATTCTGTTTCTTTGGTAGATAAGGGCTATTCAGATTATGTGTATGTTCTCAAGTAAACTTATTTTGTGTCTTTCAAGAAATTTGTCCAGTTCATCTGCATTGTCGCATTTATTGCCATAAAGTTCATAAGTCCCTTATCCTTTTAATAATATATATAGGATCTATAGTGATGTCACCTCTCATCCTGATGTTTGTAATTTGTATCTTCTTTCTGTCATGCATGCTAGAGTTTATTAATTTTATTGTTCTTTCCAAAGAACTAGCTATTTCTGTTTTCTTATTTTCTATTTATGCTTACTTTGTGTTTAATTTGTTGTTGTGTTTTTAGTTTCTTTGACACATTTCTGCTTTATAAATTTTTCTCTAAGTAGAAATTTTGATATGTTGGTTTTTTATTTTCACTCAATTTATAAAGTCTCTTGAATTATTTTTGATCCACAGTTTATTTAGAAGTATGTTATTTATTCTCTGAATATTTGAAGATTTTGCAGAGATGTTTCTGTTCATAATTTCTGATTTAAATCAGTTGTGGTTAGAATACCCTTTGTGTGACTTGACTCCTTTTGCATGTGTTAGAACTTGTTTTATGGCCTAGAATATGGTCTATCTTGGAGTATGTTCCATGTGCACCTGAAAATAACATTTTCTGCTCTTATTGGATAAAGTGTCCTATAAAGACCAAGTAGTCAACTTGGTTGATAGTATTGCCTCAAGCCTGTGTCTTCACTTATTACCTATTTGTTTTTTGTTGTGTTTTGTTTTATTTTTAACATAATTTATTGTTTCTGTTTTGTTTTCTTTTTTCTTTTTTATTTTTTATTTTTATTGAGACGGAGTCTCGCTCTGTCACCCAGGTTGGAGTGCAGTGGCACGATCTCAGTTCACTGCAAGCTCCGCCTCCCGGGTTCACGCCATTCTCCTGCCTCAGCCTCTCCGAGTAGCTGGGACTACAGGCGCCTGCCACCACGCCCGGCTAATTTTTTTGTATTTTTAGTAGAGATGGGGTTTCACCGTGGTCTCGATCTCCTGACCTCATGATCCGCCCGCCTTGGCCTCCCAAAGTGCTGGGATTACAAGTGTGAGCCACTGCGCCTGGCCTTGTTTTGTTTTCTGACTGCCGATGCTGCTGCTGCAGCTAAGACCTTTTTTGTTTCTTCAGCTTTTGTGCATTCTGGAAAACCTGAATTCACAGAGCCTTCTTAGTCAGAAGCCACAGTCAGTGGGCTGTTTGGTAATTCAGAGGGGAAAGGTGTCTTCGGTCCCCAGTTCCCTGCATGTCTTCCCAGAGTTGTCATAATAGATCTTGTGGAGGCTTTTGAGCATCTTTTTCCTCTGGTTGATGCTTATCAGCAGATAGCATTTGTGGGCTTTGTCCTTTCAATATGTCAGCATGTGCTTTTCATAACTGCGGATCTTGGCTGGGCGCAGTGGCTCATGCCTGTAATCCCAGCACTTCGGGAGGCTGAGGTGGCAGGATCGCTTGAACCCAGGAGGCGGGGGTTGCAGTGAGCCGAGAACATGCCAGTGTACTCCAGCCTGAGTGGCAGAGCAAAACTCCATTTCAAAAAAACAAAACGAAACAAAACTGTGGGCCTTGATGTTCAAGTTGATAATTCCAGCCTCTGGGGAGCTGGTGTCCTCAGGGCTTGCCATGTCCTTTTTTATCAACTATTCTGGCTTAATTTTTGGCTTCTCCTGGTTGGCCATTTCCAAAGACAAGTGTCTTTTCACAACGTCATCAACCTTCTCAATTCTGGGAAAGTTCTGTTAGTCTTTGAGCAGCGTACAAGGGGACAGGTCATCATCTTGGCTGGGCTGGACTGGTTTCTGGATGGCATATCCACAGGCGGCCTGGAGGAAGAAACTTGGAGGATACCAGCACCACTGGTTGGAAGGAAGTCTGGTGCTCCCTCCTTTTGGCTTCTCAAAAACTGGAGCTTGGGTCTCAGTGGAACTTAGCTCCTTTCACACAGCCCTTGGCATGGTGACTTCTGACCCCCAAGGGGCCAGGGCAGCTGTCCTTTTCACAGCACGGACTCGGTTACATGAGTGCCACCACACATCTTCCTACTTGCTTTACTAGCTGTTGGAAAGGGATATTGAAATCTCCACCTATAAATATGGATTTATCTAGCAGTTATTTTGAGCACACTTCCAGATGTGCAGGTTGTATAATGAGAGCCTATAATTGAGGCATATATTTTGCCTGATTTATGTAGTTGCTACTTATGATTCAGTTGCTGTAGCCAAAGAAGAGGTGACTTTTAATTTACCATTCTTATAGGCAAAGAAGTCAAATTTTCCTTTCTAAGTACTTACTGAGATATCATTTTGTTGTTCTGCAGTTGGCTGGTTTCTACCTCCTGTCCTATTCTTAGATCTGTAGTTCTGTGTTTCGACAGGCAAATAAAATCCAAGAAAATCCACGATGGTAAAGATAAGCTGAAAATTTCCATCATGAACTAAAGCCTGATACCAAAGGAACTATGTGTAAAATTTGGAAACATCTGGACAAAGCATTCACTTTGGAGTTGCGTATACTAGAGAAGACACACAGGCAGCAAAACACATACTCAGAAAAGACCCAAGATATACCTTAACCATACCCTGGGCTGATCTCAAATTTTCTATCTTAAATATGGCTTTTTAAAAAATTTGGTGTTCTCTTGGTTGCAGCTGCTTTTCAGAGCTCCTATAAATTTATTTCAGCCAGTCTAGTTTTTTTAACGTTTCCATGGGGAAAATGAGAGCTTGGATCTTAATTCTCTACTTTGCTAATGTCAGTCTCTTGGTCCTTTATTTCTTATTCTCTCTATCCTTTCAGGAGACAGGAATCAAAATGAGATGGCAACTCTTCACAAAGCAGGATTAAGGTGCTTTTCACTGGGAGAGCTTTCATGCTGGCAAATCAAGAGACACATTGCGAGCAAATTAGCCAGAAGTCAAGACTCTATGATAAATATTGAAGGAAAGAGCTCTCAGTTCCCCAAGCACCATGATTCCCCCTGTCAAGTGGGAGCAGGAGAATCTATTCAAGCTTCTGCGGATGACAACTGTCTAGTGAATCACATAGGGGATCATTCCAGTATCATTGAAAATCAAGAATTTCCAACTGGGAAACTTCCGAATTCTTGGAGTAAAATATGTCTGAATGAGACACAGAATTATCAGAGAAGTTGTAAGCAGATTCAGATGAAAAACAAATTATGTATATTCGCTCCATATGTTGACATTTTCAGTTGTATTTCACACCACTGTGATGATAATATAGTGCACAAAAGAGATAAAGTTCATAGCAATAGTGATTGTGGTAAAGATACCCTAAAGGTATCACCTCTTACCCAGCGTAGTATTCACACAGGACAGAAAACCTACCAGGGTAATGAATGTGAAGAAGCCTTCAATGATAGCTCCAGTCTTGAACTTCATAAGCAGGTGCACTTGGGAAAGAAGTCTCCAGCGTGTAGTACACATGAGAAGGACACCAATTGTAGCTCAGGTATTCCTGTTCAACAAAGTGTTCGTACTGGAAAAAAACGCTACTGGTGTCATGAATGTGGTAAAGGTTTCAGTCAGAGCTCAAATCTGCAAACTCATCAGAGAGTCCACACAGGGGAGAAACCCTATACATGCCACGAGTGTGGTAAGAGCTTTAATCAGAGCTCACATCTTTATGCTCATTTGCCTATTCACACAGGAGAGAAGCCCTATAGATGTGACAGTTGTGGGAAGGGCTTCAGTCGTAGCACAGATCTTAACATTCATTGCAGAGTTCACACTGGAGAGAAACCTTATAAATGTGAGGTGTGTGGGAAGGGCTTCACTCAGAGATCACATCTTCAGGCCCATGAAAGAATTCACACTGGAGAGAAACCATACAAATGTGGGGATTGTGGTAAACGCTTTAGTTGTAGCTCAAATCTTCATACCCATCAGAGAGTCCACACTGAAGAAAAACCATACAAATGTGATGAGTGTGGTAAGTGCTTTAGTTTGAGCTTTAATCTTCATAGTCATCAACGAGTCCACACAGGAGAAAAACCATATAAATGTGAAGAGTGTGGTAAGGGTTTTAGTTCAGCCTCAAGTTTCCAGAGCCATCAGAGGGTCCATACAGGAGAGAAACCATTTCGATGCAACGTGTGTGGTAAAGGCTTCAGTCAGAGTTCATATTTTCAAGCACATCAGAGAGTCCACACTGGAGAAAAACCATACAAATGTGAAGTGTGTGGGAAGCGCTTCAATTGGAGCTTGAATCTTCACAATCATCAGAGAGTCCACACCGGAGAGAAACCCTACAAATGTGAAGAGTGTGGTAAGGGTTTCAGTCAGGCCTCAAATCTTCAAGCCCACCAGAGCGTCCACACTGGGGAAAAACCATTCAAGTGTGATGCATGTCAGAAGCGATTCAGTCAGGCCTCACACCTTCAAGCCCATCAGAGAGTCCACACTGGAGAGAAACCATATAAATGTGACACTTGTGGTAAGGCCTTCAGCCAGAGGTCAAATCTTCAAGTCCATCAGATAATTCACACTGGAGAGAAACCATTTAAATGTGAGGAATGTGGGAAAGAATTCAGTTGGAGTGCTGGTCTCAGTGCCCATCAGAGGGTCCACACGGGAGAGAAACCCTATACGTGTCAGCAGTGTGGGAAGGGCTTCAGTCAGGCCTCACATTTTCACACACACCAGAGAGTCCACACTGGAGAGAGGCCTTACATATGTGATGTCTGTTGTAAGGGCTTCAGTCAGAGGTCACATCTCGTCTACCATCAGAGAGTCCACACTGGAGGGAATCTGTAGAAATGAGAGGTGTGGTTCAGCCTTCAGTTAGAGCTCACATCTTTGTCTTCGTTGGGAAGTCCAGGCTGATGATTATGAAAAGTTCCTTTAAAACTAGAAGCTTCAAAGAATCTTGACAGGAAAGAAGTCTCTCAAATACTGTGGTTTAGACTTGGTTAGGACATGAACTCTTTACAAACGTCATATTTCACAGATGCAAGAAAACTTTGTTCTGTAAATATGATCAGTGTTTATATCAGAGTACCAAGTGTCCCAGTTCTCAAGATGTAACACAGCAGAAAAGTCTTGTCGGAGTCTGCCCGGGAGAGAGGCCTTCCTTTAACACAAGTATTATTGACAGAAAAAATTGATGTCAACAAAATGTAACCTCTATGTAAGGAGGTGTTTTTCACCACTGTATCTCTACCATGTAGAACTGTGCTTGGCTCATAATAGGGCCCAGCAATTACTGAAGAAAGTGAAGAAAATACCTATAATTAGGACAAATACTTGAAAATTCTAGTGTTTCCTACTCTAAATTTATATTAATTTATATTCAAAAGGAATCCTGCAAATAGCCTTAATAACGTTAGTTTTAGTGAGTACTGAAAGGTACATAATACTGCCATCCATACGAATACAAATTTGGAAAAAAGACATGAAATGGCTCCCATCCTTCAGCCTTAGTTCTTTGTACAGTATATCATCAGTTGTGTACAGTATGATTTTTAGTGTCATTAGTTTATAGACTGAACAATACTGTTTTTAACTAATGTGACCCTGCAATTTACATGATTAGAGTTTTTGGACACTAAGCTTTACTGTAACTCTGAAAGTGTTCAAAGTAGTTACTGATGACAAAAAGTTTCTTAGTAAACTCGAATGGTTAATAATTGGTTTCCTCTCATTATTTTCATTCAGGTTCAGGTCAAGTTGCTTTTCTATGTGTAGTCTTTCCTCCATCTAGACCGCTTTAGAAGGAGCTTTGGCAGATTTCAGGCATGTTTTTTCTCACATTTATCCCCTTAAAAGGAAGTGGCAGGGCAAGAAACCTGTTGAGTCTTTATTGAAATTTTATCTTACTGTTTATTTATTTTGTTTAATAGAGCCTTGCAGTGTTGCCCAGGTTGGTCTCAAACTCCTGGCCTCAAGCATTCCTCCCACCTTGGCTTCCCGAAGTGTTGAGATTACAGATGTGAACCTCTGTGCCCAACCTTGAAATTGTATTCAATGTAGTGATTTAGATGGATTACCACTTACACAGCATTCTATGCTTAACACCTCTTGGTATTAGTGGACAATAAATACTCTTTGACCTGGCAGTCCTAGCACTAGAAATTTCACTTAGGAGATTGTGACAAAAGCGAGAAAGATTGTACACAAGGATATTTATCCTGAATTCCAAAAGGAAAAAGTAAAATATCCGAGTTAGTCTTGATATATCCTTATAAGATACAGCCATTAAGATGATCAGAGGTCTATAATGACTAGAGAAAACATTATTCATGAGAAAACTAGGTTAGATCCTTCCTGGGATTATCCAATTAATAGAAGTCTGTCCACCTAACGATGTGATTATATGCATAGAAATAATAGAAGGATATTAATATGCTAACAATTGTTTACTGTGGCATGGAAGGTTGGGATATTTTAACTTTTCAAAAAATTACAGTGACATCAATTTTACCAAAGTAAAAGTGAAACAAAGTTATGCATAAATGAAAATCCCTTATAGCTAAATCTTGTTTGCTTTATCTCATTATATGGCATGTAATCCTGTGTTATGGGTGTGTAACCGGCTTAAGTCCAGCTGCTTGCTACTCAAAGGCTGAAAACATGAAAAGCAAAATATAGTGAAAGGAAAGCAGTTTTACTAATCAAATGTTAGCAATTGGGAAATGGCCAGGCTTATACCTTAAAAGACCATTCCAACTTTTTGGGCTGAGTGAGGGAGTTTAAGAGGGAAAACTTGGTGTGGGAAATAAGTGGAGTGGTGCAGTCGGGTGCAGGTCTTGCATGTCTTCTTCTGATGGTTTATCTTGAGTAATCACCCATTTGGAGGTCCAGTTTGCATCGTCTTGACTTTGGCCCAGGAGTGGTGGATGAACTGTTCATAACTTCCTCTAAGTGGGAGGATTGTGCAGCTGATTTGTTTAGTCTCTGTGTCTGTTTTGCTTTAAAATTAGTCCCTGGAATTTCTAAGCAAGCACAATTATACAAGTGAGCACTGTGCATGAAGTACCTCATGGGAAAGGGAGAGATGAGTTTTAACATATAAGGCCACATTCTGAGATTGGGGAGGAAAGGGAGAAAAGTTTTAAAATGCATTTCAAAGCTGGAGTACTCTGTAAGAGTTCCCCACTGTCAAACTTCATCCTATTTTTATGGAAAGTGGGCAACGCAGTTAATCTGGCTGCTTCCTGCTGAAAGGGGGCATAGTTGGGAAGTACCAGAATGGAATCTATTCACTTGGAGTTGGAAATATATCCACATTCCCAGATCTATAGCAGGAACTTGCTGGAGATTTACAGTGTGAGGACCAAGGACCTAGGAACTTTTGAGAAAGTCTGTCCTCAGTGTATAACAGTAGTAAAATCCATAGCAGCTGATGAGGACAATGAGAAGAATACCAACCATACTGTATATGAAAGTCTTTTATAAGGAAGTCAGCTGGGCCACACTGTTAAAGGGTCCTGGGAGAGGATCCTATATCTGTATCAGAAATATGGATGTCCAGTGTATGCATAGCTTAGGTCATATTGTGAGAATAATGTGGTATATATTCACAATACTTAGTCTTTTTTTTTTTTTTCTTTCCTGAGACAGCCTTGCTGTGTCACTCAGGCTGGAGTGCAGTGGCACAATCTTGGCTCACTGCAACCTCTGCCTCTCAAGTTCAATTCTCATGCCTTAGCCTCCCCAGTAGCTGGGATTACAGGTGTACACCACCATGCCCAGCTAAGTTTTGTATTTTTAGTAGAGAGGGTTTCACTATGTTGGCCAGGCCAGTTTTGAACTCCTGACCTCAAGTGATCCACCCTTTTCGGCCTCCCAAACTGCTGGGATTACAGGGACTGTAGTCCACTGCTCCCGGACAGAACATTCAGTCTTAATCAGTGCACAAGGGCTGCCTTGTGCTGCAGTCGGGATATCTAAGGCCATATGGTTCTGCAGGGGCACTTGTCTAATCTTGTGAGGGTTTTTCAGTGAGAAAGGGAATGACATGATGGATATTATTAAAAGTAGCAGCCGTATGTTTAACCAGGTATTTTATTTGCAATTTTACATCTATGGCCACTGCCTGGGGAAAAAAAAAAGGACTAGTGGGGACAACCACCTTGATGCCTATTTTTGATGGGGTTCTCGCCTTTACACTTTCCCAGTTGGCATGGAGAGAGTCTAAATGGGAAAGGATACATCCTGGTAGGGAAGGGCACCCCCAGGTGCATCTACCATTCCAGTTTTAAGTGTTGGGAAAAGGGCTTGTGGGGTGCCTGCATAAATTGGCCATAAAAATATTGGACAATAAGTTGTAGAAAGCCACAAGAGGCCTCTGAGGGGGAAAGCCTCCTAATTGCCATCATGTTCCCATGCTCAGAGCAAGACCTGCTCTCTTATCTGTAAACGCTGTGTTCAAGAAAAAAGACACTCCTTTAAAGCATTGAAATGTAGACAGATACGCAAGCTCCTAGTTAAGCCCCCTTCCACCAGCTACTCTCTGACAAGTTAAAGATACACTGAGCACAAAGGAGATTCACTTAAACCGCCACTGCTATAGATCATGCATATAATGCACTGCCTCCCTTTCACTGTTTTGCCCGGAACATCTGCTTCTTAGATCTAAGTAATTATATTCAATAAATAGTGTAGAGACCAAAACTCTGGGCCTTTGCGGCCTCTGATTTGCTCTGGCCCCCTGGCTCCCACCTTTATGAACTCTTAACCTGTCTCTTCTCATTCCTTTGTCGCCACTGGACTTCAGGTACCCTACAGGTGGTGTTAAGGCTGATCCCCAACAGTAAGGCCAACCATGAGTGCCGCAGACCCATAGCAAACCCCAGGGGGAAGGATAAGGCTCTGTTATGGAGGTGGATGCTATTTTGATTGTGCCATCCTAGTCACATGGTATTAGTCCAAGGGTTTGGCCACATTGTTGAAGAGGTAATCATCCCATATCATGGGAGATAGTGTGGGGTTGTACTGTTACTGTGCTTTTCAGTGCATAGAAGTCTTGACCCATTACCTGGATTTACACTGCCATCAGCCATCATATGCCATCACGTATGGCATATCCTGTAGTGGGGGTGGCATTAACCTGTTTATGAACCAGAAGGAAAATATGTTTCTGTGTTTTCTCAGAGGCAGGGAACTCATGGTAAGTGGTACTCTAATAATAGAAGGGAAACAGGTAAGTATTTTTACTCCAAGTATAAAAATACTCAAGTGTTCAGGTTAGCAGTTTGTATGTACCATGGCAAGCCTGTGATTAAAGAAAGGGGTAGCTCCCCGCAGACCCAACAGCCTTTTATTCTGGAGGTAAGTCACCATCTATGCCCATTCAGCAAAAAGGTTAGTTTTAGCAAAGATAAATAATGTAGTTATGACTGTACAATTCATTAACAATTCATGTTAATAGAAGGGTGTTACTTATTTGTATGATTTTTCTTTAATAAATAGCTTTAGGTCCTCTCTTGGTTTACATGACCAAGCAGTCTGATTGTCTGAGGTATCAGGTTGAGGAGGAGCTGCCTTCACCCGAGTGTGATGTATCTATGGTCTGATTCCAGCCAGTCTGACAGATGAATGGATGGTTAGCAGCATGTCCTGAGTTACTGTCTACTTTTTGGCCAGCTGTTGGTCTGGCCCTTGGTTTCTCTAGAATTTTAGTAGCACTTTATTTTCAATCCATAGAGGTCTTGACCTATTACGTGGATTTACACTGTCATCAACCATTCTATGCCACAATATATGGGAAAGTAGAAAGGGTGAATGAGTATTATTTGAAGTTTTTAGGGTTTTAAATTACACAAAAAGTCTATAAGCATTTATCTCATTTATTTTTTTTATTTTTTTTATTATTATACTTTAGGTTTTAGGGTACATGTGCACAATGTGCAGGTTTGTTACATATGTATCCATGTGCCATGTTGGTTTGCTGCACCCATTAACTCGTCATTTTGCATTAGGTATATCTCCTAATGCTGTCCCTCCCCACTCCCCGCACCACACAACAGTCCCCAGAGTGTGATGTTCCCCTTCCTGTGTCCATGAGTTCTCATTGTTAAGTTCCCACCTATGAGTGAGAACATGCGGTGTTTGGTTTTTTGTCCTTGCAATAGTTTACTGAGAATGATGGTTTCCAATTTAATCCATGTCCCTACAAAGGACATGAACTCATCATTTTTTATGGCTGCATAGTATTCCATGGTGTATATGTGCCACATTTTCTTAATCCAGTCTACCATTGTTGGACATTTGGGTTGGTTCCAAGTCTTTGCTATTGTGAATAGTGCCACAATAAACATATGTGTGCATGTGTCTTTATAGCAGCTTGATTTATAATCCTTTGGGTATATACCCAGTAATGGGATGGCTGGGTCAAATGGTATTTCTAGTTCTAGATCCCTGAGGAATCGCCACACTGACTTCCACAATGGTTGAACTAGTTTACAGTCCCACCAGCAGTGTAAAAGTGTTCCTGTTTCTCCACATCCTCTCCAGCACCTGTTGTTTCCTGACTTTTTAATGGCCATTCTAACTGGTGTGAGGTGGTATCTCATTGTGGTTTTGATTTGCATTTCTCTGATGGCCAGTGATGATGAGCATTTTTTCATGTGTTTTTTGGCTGCATAAATGTCTTCTGTTGAGAAGTGTCTGTTCATATCCTTCACCCACTTTTTGATGGGGTTGTTTGTTTTTTTCTTGTAAATTTGTTTGAGTTCATTGTAGATTCTGGATATTAGCCCTTTGTCAGATGAGTAGGTTGTGAAAATTTTCTCCCATTTTGTAGGTTGCCTGTTCACTCTGATGGTAGTTTCTTTTGCTGTGCAGAAGCTCTTTAGTTTAATTAGATCTCATTTTTCAATTTTGGCTTTTGTTGCCATTGCTTTTGCTGTTTTAGACATGAAGGCCTTGGCCATGCCTATGTCCTGAATGGTATTGCCTAGGTTTTCTTCTAGGGTTTTTATGGTTTTAGGTCTAATATGTAAGTCTTTAATCCATCTTGAATTAATTTTTGTATAAGGTGTAAGGAAGGGATCCAGTTTTCCCAGCACCATTTATTAAATAGGGAATCCTTTCCCCATTTCTTGTTTTTGTCAGGTTTGTCAAAGATCAGACAGTTGTAGATATGCAGCATTATTTCTGAGGGGTCTATTCTGTTCCATTGGTCTATGTCTCTGTTGTGGTACCAGTACCATGCTGTTTTGGTTACTGTAGCCTTGTAGTATAGTTTGAAGTCAGGTAGTGTGATGCCTCCAGCTTTTTTCTTTTGGCTTAGGATTGACTTGGCGATGCGGGCTCTTTTTTGGTTCCATATGAACTTTAAAGTAGTTTTTTCCAATTCTGTGAAGCAAGTCATTGGTATCTTGATGGGGATGGCATTGAATCTATAAATTACCTTGGGCAGTATGGCCATTTTCATGATACTGATTCTTCCAACACATGAGCATGGAATGTTCTTCCATTTATTTGTATCCTCTTTTATTTCATTGAGCAGTGGTTTGTAGTTCTCCTTGAAGAGGTCCTTCACATCCCTTGTAAGTTGGATTCCTAGGTATTTTATTCTCTTTGAAGCAATTGTGAATGGGAGCTCACTAATGATTTGGCTCTCTGTTTGTCTGTGATTGGTGTATAAGAATGCTTGTGATTTTTGTACATTGATTTTGTATCCTGAGAATTTGCTGAAGTTGCTTATCAGTTTAAGGAGATTTTGGGCTGAGACAATGGGGTTTTCTAGATATACAATCATGTCATCTGCAAACAGGGACAATTTGACTTCCTCTTTTCCTAATTGAATACCCTTTATTTCCTTCTCCTGCCTGATTGCCCTGGCCAGAACTTCCAGCAATATGTTGAATAGGAGTGGTGAGAGAGGGCATCCCTTTCTTGTGCCAGATTTCGAAGGGAATGCTTCCAGTTTTTGCCCATTCAGTATGATATTGACTGTGGGTTTGTCATAGATAGCTCTTACTATTTTGAGATACGTCCCATCAGTACCTAATTTATTGAGAGTTTTTAGCATGAAGCGTTGTTGAATTTTGTCAAAGGCCTTTTCTGCATCTATTGAGATAATCGTGGTTTTTGTCTTTGGTTTTGTTTATATGCTGGATTACATTTATTGATTTGCGTATGTTGAACCAGCCTTGCATCCCAGGGATGAAGCCCACTTGATCATGGTGGATAAGCTTTTTGATGTGCTGCTGGATTCGGTTTGCCTGTATTTTACTGAGGATTTTTGCATCAATGTTCATCAAGGATATTGGTCTGAAATTCTCTTTTTTGGTTGTGTCTCTGCCAGGCTTTGGTATCAGGATGATGCTGGCCTCATAAAATGTGTTAGGGAAGATTCCCTCTTTTTCTGTCGATTGGAATAGTTTCAGAAGGAATGGTACCAGTTCCTCCTTGTACCTCTGGTAGAATTCGGCTGTGAATCCATCTGGTCCTAGACTTTTTGGTTGGTAAGCTATTGATTATTGCCACAATTTCAGAGCCTGTTATTGGTCTATTCAGAGATTCAACTTCTTCCTGGTTTAGTCTTGGGAGGGTGTATGTGTCGAGGAATTTATCCGTTTCTTCTAGATTTTCTAGTTTATTTGCATAGAGGTGTTTGTAGTATTCTCTGATGGTAGATTGTATTTCTGTGGGATCGATGGTGATATCCCCTTTTTCATTTTTTATTGCATCTATTTGATTCTTCTCTCTTTTCTCCTTTATTAGTCTTGCTAGCGGTCTATCAATTTTGTTGATCTTTTCAGCTCCTGGATTCATTAACTTTTTGAAGGTTTTTTTGTGTCTCTATTTCCTTCAGTTCTGCTCTGATTTTAGTTATTTCTTGCCTTCTGCTAGCTTTTGAATGTGTTTGCTCTTGCTTTTCTAGTTCTTTTAATTGTGATGTTAGGGTGTCAATTTTGGATATTTCCTGCTTTCTATTGTGGGCATTTAGTGCTATAAATTTCCCTCAACACACTGCTTTGAATGTGTCCCAGAGATTCTGGTATGTTGTGTCTTTGTTCTTGTTGGTTTCAAAGAACATCTTTATTTCTGCCTTCATTTCATTATGTACCCAGTAGTCATTCAGGAGCAGGTGGTTCAGTTTCCATGTAGTTGAGCGGTTTTGAGTGAGTTTCTTAATCCTGAGTTCTAGTTTGATTGCACTGTCGTCTGAGAGACAGTTTGTTATAATTTCTGTTCTTTTATATTTGCTGGCATTTAGCTCATTTATATGTACTCAATATTTTCTCATTTTTAACAGCTTGTTTAGATTACTACTGAAAATGAGATACTACATAAAGCTGGTGATTATTTAAAGTTATTTCCCTGTTAACCATTTTTAAAGTCTGAATATCAGGTATACATCTAAGTAAGAACCTTAAACACTGGGCATTTTGCCAATAACTCAGAAGATTTAGCTGTTTTCATTTAACTAAAAATTTTTAATTAGTTTTATTTTTCAAAAAAAATACACAAAGATTACTCTGTTTTCGGTTGGGTTTATAGTGTCAGAACCTTTGTGCCAAACTGACACCTTAAAACATTTAGCCAAGGCAACTATAAAACTATAAAACTCATTTGCCCAGACAAAAATGTATGCTGACAATTCTGAAGACATTTTTCTTACTAATGATTTTAAAACCAGTTTTATTTACTGAAGATCTCTGTGAACTTGAAAAGCATTTGTACTTAATTTATAATTATCTACTTACAAGGCCATTTAGTATCATGCTAGACCAACACATAACTGTAACATACCTGTAACAATATAATCACATAAACATATCTAAATATGTGCACACATATACAAACAAAGATCCAATAGCTTTTATTGTGGGGAAAAGAAAGATCAGACTGTTACTGTGTCTGTGTAGAAAGAAGTAGACATAAGAGACTCCATTTTGTTCTGTACTAAGGAAAATTCTTTTGCCTTGAGATGCTGTTAATCTGTAAGCCTTGCCCCAACCCTGTGCTGGCAGAGACAAGTGTTGTGTTGACTCAAGGTTTAATGGATTTAGGGCTATGCAGAATGTGCTTTGTTAAAAAAGTGCTTGAAGGCAGTATGCTTATTAAAAGTCATCACCATTCTCTAATCTCAAGTACCCAGGGACACAATACAGAAGGCCACAGGGACCTCTGCCTAGGAAAACCAGGTATTGTCCAAGGTTTCTCCCCATGTGATAGCCCGAGAATATGGCCTTGTGGGAAGGGAAAGACCTGACCTTCCCCCAGCCTGACAGCCATAAAGGGTCTGTGCTGAGGAGGATTAGTAAAAGAGGAAGGCCTCTTTGCAGTTGTGATAAGAGGAAGGCATCTGTCTCCTGCTCGTCCCTGGGCAATAGAATGTCTCGGTGTAAAACCGGATTGTATGTTCTATTTACTGAGATAGGAGAAAACCACCTTAAGGCTGGAGGTGAGACATGCTAGCGGCAATACTGCTGTTTAATGCACCAAGATGTTTGTTTAACTGCACATCAAAGCACAGCACCTTGTCTTAACCTTGTTTATGACACAGAGACCTTTGTTTACATGTTTTCCTGCTGACCCTCTCCCTACAATTACCCTATTGTCCTGCCATATCCCCCTCTCTGAGATAGTAGAGATAATGAACAATAAATACTGAGGGAACTCAAGAGACTAGGGCTGGCACGGGTCCTCCATATGCTGAGTGCCGGTCCCCTGGGCCCACTTTTCTTTCTCTGTACTTTGTGTCTCTTTCTTTTGATGCTGCTGATAAAGACATACCCCAGATTGGGTAATTTATACAGGATAAAGGGTTTAATGGGCTTACAGTTTGACATGGCTGGGAGGCCTCACAATCATGGTGGAAGGCAAGGAGGAGCAAGTCACGTCTTACATGGATGACAGGCAAAGAGAGAGCTTGTGCAGGAAAAGTCCCACCCCCCCCTTTTTTTTTTTTTTTTTTTTTTTTGAGAGGGAGTCCCTAGATTGCAACAGGCAAAGAGAGAGCTTGTGCAGAAAAACTACCCCCTCCTTTTCTTTTTTTTTTTTTTTTTTTGGAGACAGAGTCTCGTTCTCTCACCCAGGCTGGAATGCAGTGCTGCGATCTCGGCTCACTGCAACCTCCCCCTCCCAAGTTCAAGCAATTCTCCTGCCTCAGCCTCCTGAATAGCTGGGATTACAGGCATGCGCCACCACTCCTGGCTAATTTTTGTATTTTTAATAGAGACGGGGTTTCACCATGTTAGTCAGGCTTGTCTTGAACTCCTGACCTCGTGATCCGCCTGCCACAGCCTCCCAAAGTGCTGGGATTACAGGTGTGAGCCACCGCACCTGGCCAAACTCCCCTTTTTAAAACCATCAGATCTTGTGAGATGTATTCACTATCATGAGAACAGCCCAGGAAAGACCTGCCCCCTTGATTCAATTACCTCCCACCAGGTCCCTCCCACAACATGTGGGAATTCAAGATGAGATCTGGGTGGGGACACAGCCAAACTGTATCAAGAAGGAAAGGGAAAAAACTTTTAAGATGCACTTGAAGACGGAGACACTCAGTTACAGATGTATGTAAATGAATGTTCACAGTTGCATTGTTGATAATAGCAAACTTCACATTTATCAGTTGGATTGACAAAATATTTGATGACTTATCCATTCAGTGGAATACAGAGTGAAATGAGAGGAGGTAAATTTATCATTATTGATGTTGGTAGTTACTGAGAATATGTTTAGGAAAGTGGGCAGAGACAGGATTTTGTATGAGTGTGTACATATGTGTATGTGATGAGTGTGTACATATGTGTATGTACACGTATGATCTTGTTACTTTAAGGGGGCTAGTGTAATTTTTAACATTTTTGTAATGTTTTTTAAAGTTCTAAACCTTTTTTTATCATTTCAGCTTTATATTACATCAAAATTACATTTTTGAAACTTTATGGAGACCATAAAACATTCGCTTTCAAAAAATTACCCTTGTTGCCTATAGTATCTTCTCCATAGGCATATTCTACATGTGTTTTATGATTTTGTATTTTATTTTATTATTATACTTTAAGTTTTAGGGTACATGTGCACAATGTGCAGGTTTGTTACATATGTATACATGTGCCATGTTGGTGTGCTGCACCCATTAACTCATCATTTAGCATTAGGTATATCTCCTAATGCTATCCCTCCCCACTCCCCCCACTGCACAACAGTCCCCAGAGTGTGATGTTCCCCTTCCTGTGTCCATGAATTCTCATTGTTCAATTCCCACCTATGAGTGAGAACATGTGGTGTTTGGTTTTTTGTCCTTGTGATAGTTTACTGAGAATGATGATTTCCAGTTTCATCCATGTCCCTACAAAGGACATGAACTCATCATTTTTTATGGCTGCATAGTATTCCATGGTGTATATGTGCCACATTTTCTTAATCCAGTCTACCATTGTTGGACATTTGGGTTGGTTCCAAGTCTTTGCTATTGTGAATAGTGCCACAATAAACATATGTGTGCATGTGTCTTTATAGCAGCTTGATTTATAATCCTTTGGGTATATACCCAGTAATGGGATGGCTGGGTCAAATGGTATTTCTAGTTCTAGATCCCTGAGGAATCGCCACACTGACTTCCACAATGGTTGAACTAGTTTACAGTCCCACCAGCAGTGTAAAAGTGTTCCTGTTTCTCCACATCCTCTCCAGCACCTGTTGTTTCCTGACTTTTTAATGGCCATTCTAACTGGTGTGAGGTGGTATCTCACTGTGGTTTTGATTTGCATTTCTCTGATAGCCAGTGATGATGAGCATTTTTTCATGTGTTTTTTGGCTGCATAAATGTCTTCTTTTGAGAAGTGTCTGTTCATGTCCTTTGCCCATTTTTTGATGGGGTTGTTTTTTTCTTCTAAATTTGAGTTCATTGTAGATTCTGGATATTAGCCCTTTGTCAGATGAGTAGGTTGTGAAAATTTTCTCCCATTTTGTAGGTTGCCTGTTCACTCTGATGGTAGTTTCTTTTGCTGTGCAGAAGCTCTTTAGTTTAATTAGATCCCATTTGTCAATTTTGGCTTTTGTTGCCATTGCTTTTGCTGTTTTAGACATGAAGTCCTTGCCCATGCCTATGTCCTGAATGGTATTGCCTAGCTTTTCTTCTAGGGTTTTTATGGTTTTAGGTCTAACATGTAAGTCTTTAATCCATCTTGAATTAATTTTTGTATAACGTGTTAGGAAGGGATCCAGTTTCAGCTTTCTACATATGGCTAGCCAGTTTTCCCAGCACCATTTATTAAATAGGGAATCCTTTTCCCATTACTTGTTTTTGTCAGGTTTGTCAAAGATCAGATAGTTGTAGATATGTGGCATTATTTCTGAGGGCTCTGTTCTGTTCCATTCATCTATGTCTCTGTTGTGGTACCAGTACCATGCTGTTTTGGTTACTGTAGCCTTGTAGTATAGTTTGAAGTCAGGTAACGTGATGCCTCCAGCTTTGTTCTTTTGGCTTAGGATTGACTTGGCAATGTGGGCTCTTTTTTGGTTCCATATGAACTTTAAAGTAGTTTTTTCCAATTCTGTGAAGAAAGTCATTGGTAGCTTGATGGGGATGGCATTGAATCTATAAATTACCTTGGGCAGTATGGCCATTTTCACGATATTGATTCTTCCTACCCATGAGCGTGGAATGTTCTTCCATTTGTTTGTATCCTCTTTTATTTCATTGAGCAGTGGTTTGTAGTTCTCCTTGAAGAGGTCCTTCACATCCCTTGTAAGTTAGATTCCTAGGTATTTTATTCTCTTTGAAGCAATTGTGAATGGGAGCTCACTAATGATTTGGCTCTCTGTTTGTCTGTGATTGGTGTATAAGAATGCTTGTGATTTTTGTACATTGATTTTGTATCCTGAGACTTTGCTGAAGTTGCTTATCAGCTTAAGGAGATTTTGGGCTGAGACAATGGGGTTTTCTAGATATACAATCATGTCATCTGCAAACAGGGACAATTTGACTTCCTCTTTTCCTAATTGAATACCCTTTATTTCCTTCTCCTGCCTGATTGCCCTGGCAAGAACTTCCAACACTATGTTGAATAGGAGTGGTGGGAGAGGGCATCCCTGTCTGTGCCAGTTTTCAAAGGGAATGCTTCCAGTTTTTGCCCATTCAGTGTGATATTGGCTGTGGGTTTGTCATAGATAGCTCTTATTATTTTGAGATACGTCCCATCAATACCTAATTTACTGAGAGTTTTTAGCATGAAGGGTTGTTGAATTTTGTCAAAGGCCTTTTCTGCATCTATTTCGATAATCATGTGGTTTTTGTCTTTGGTTCTGTTTATATGCTGGATTACATTTATTGATTTGTGTATGTTGAACCAGCCTTGCATCCCAGGGATGAAGCCCACTTGATCATGGTGGATAAGCTTTTTGATGTGCTGCTGGATTCGGTTTGCCAGTATTTTATTGAGGATTTTTGCATCAATGTTCATCAAGGATATTGGTCTGAAATTCTCTTTTTTGGTTGTGTCTCTGCCAGGCTTTGGTATCAGGATGATGCTGGCCTCATAAAATGAGTTAGGGAGGATTCCCTCTTTTTCTATTGATTGGAATAGTTTCAGAAGGAATGGTACCAGCTCTTCCTTGTACCTCTGGTAGAATTCGGCTGCGAATCCATCTGGTCCTGGACTTTTTTTGGTTGGTAAGCTATTGATTATTGCCACAATTTCAGAGCCTGTTACTGGTCTATTCAGAGATTCAACTTCTTCCTGGTTTAGTCTTGAGAGGGTGTATGTGTTGAGGAATTTATCCATTTCTTCTAGATTTTCTAGTTTATTTGCGTAGAGGTGTTTGTAGTATTCTCTGATGGTGGTTTGTATTTCTGTGGGATCGGTGGTGATATCCCCTTTATCATTTTTTATTGCATCTATTTGATTCTGTTTTCTTCTTTATTAGTCTTGCTAGTGGTCTATGGATTTTGTTGATCTTTTCAAAAAACCAGCTCCTGGATTCATTATTTTTTGAAGGGTTTTTTGTGTCTCTATTTCCTTCAGTTCTGCTCTGATCTTAGTTATTTCTTGCCTTCTGCTAGCTTTTGAATGTGTTTGCCCTTGCTTCTCTAGTTCTTTTAATTGTGATGTTAGGGTGTCAATTTTGGATCTTTCCTGCTTTCTCTTGTGGGCATTTAGTGCTATGAATTTCCCTCTACACACTGCTTTGAATGTGTCCGAGAGATTCTGGTATGTTGTATCTTTGTTCTCGTTGGTTTCAAAGAACATCTTTATTTCTGCCTTCATTTCGTTATGTACCCAGTAGTCATTCAGGAGCAGGTTGTTCAGTTTCCATGTAGTTGAGCGGTTTTGAGTGAGTTTCTTGATCCTGAGTTCTAGTTTGATTGCACTGTGGTCTGAGAGACAATTTGTTATAATTTCTGTTCTTTTGCATTTGCTGAGGAGAGCTTTACTTCCAACTATGTGGTCGATTTTGGAATAGGTGTGGTGTGGTGCTGAAAAAAATGTATATTCTGTTGATTTGGGGTGGAGAGTTCTGTAGATGTCTATTAGGTCCGCTTGGTGCAGAGCTGACTTCAACTCCTGGGTATCCTTGTTAACTTTCTGTCTCATTGATCTGTCTAATGTTGACAGTGGGGTGTTAAAGTCTCCCATTATTATTGTGTGGGAGTCTAAGTCTCTTTGTAGGTCACTAAGGACTTGCTTTATGAATCTGGGTGCTCCTGTGTTGGGTGCATATATATTTAGGATAATTAGCTCTTCTTGTTGAATTGATCCCTTTATGATTATATAATGACGTTCTTTGTCTCTTTTGATCTTTGTTGGTTTAAAGCCTATTTTATCAGAGACTAGATTGCAACCCCTGCCTTTGTTTTCCATTTGCTTGGCAGATCTTCCTCCATCCCTTTATTTTGAGTCTATGTGTGTCTCTGCACATGAGATGGGTTTCCTGAATACAGCACACTGATAGGTCTTGACTCCTTATCCAATTTGCCAGTCAGTGTCTTTTAATTGGAGCATTTAGCCCATTTACGTTTATAGTTAATATTGTTATGTGTGAATTTGATCCTGTCATTATGATGTTAGTTGGTTATTTTGCTCGTTAGTTGATGCAGTTTCTTCCTAGCCTCGATGGTCTTTACAATTTGGCATGTTTTTGCAGTGGCTGGTACCGGTTGTTCCTTTTCATGTTTAGTGCTTCCTTCATGAGCTCTTTTAGGGCAGGCCTGGTGGTGACAAAATCACTCAGCATTTGCTTGTCTGTAAAGTGTTTTATTTCTCCTTCACTTATGAAGCTTAGTTTGGCTGGATATGAGATTCTGGGTTGAAAATTCTTTTCTTTAAGAATGTTGAATATCGGCCCCCACTCTCTTCTGGCTTGTAGAGTTTCTGCCGAGAGATCAGCTGTTAGTCTGATGGGCTTCCCTTTGTGGGTAACCCGACCTTTCTCTCTGGCTGCCCTTAATATTTTTTCCTTCATTTCAACTTTGGTGATCTGACAATTATGTGTCTTGGAGTTGCTCTTCTTGAGGAGTATCTTTGTGGCGTTCTCTGTATTTCCTGAATCTGAATGTTGGCCTGCCTTGCTAGATTGGGGAAGTTCTCCTGGATAATATCTTGCAGAGTGTTTTCCAACTTGGTTCCATTCTCCCTGTCACTTTCAGGTACACCAATCAGACGTAGGTTTGGTCTTTTCACATAGTCCCATATTTCTTGGAGGCTTTGTTCATTTTTTATTCTTTTTTCTCTAAACTTATCACTTCATTTCATTCATTTCATCTTCCATCGCTGATACCCTTTCTTCCAGTTGATCGCATCGGCTACTGAGGCTTCTGCAATCTTCATGTAGTTCTCGAAACTTGGCTTTTAGCTCCATCAGCTCCTTTAAGCCCTTCTCTGAATTGGTTATCTTAGTTATACATTCATCTATTTTTTTTTCCAAGGTTTTTAACTTCTTTGCCATTGGTTTGAATTTCCTCCCATAGGTCGGAGTAGCTTGATCGTCTGAAGCCGCCTTCTCTCAACTCGTCAAAGTCATTCTCCGTCCAGCTTTGTTCCGTTGCTGGTGAGGAACTGCGTTCCTTTGGAGGAGGAGAGGTGCTCTGCTTTTTAGAATTTCCAGTTTTTCTGCTGTTTTTTCCCCATCTTTGTGGTTTTATCTACTTTTTGTCTTTGATGATGGTGATGTACAGATGGGTTTTTGGTGTGGGTGTCCTTGCTGTTTGTTAGTCTTCCTTCTACCAGACAGGACCCTCAGCTGCAGGTCTGTTGGAGTTTGCTAGAGGTCCACTCCAGACCCTGTTTTGCTGGGTGTCAGCAGCGGTGGCTGCAGAACAGCGGATTTTCATGGACTGCAAATTCAGCTGTCTGATTGTTCCTCTGGAAGTTTTGTCTCAGAGGAGCACCTGGCCGTGTGAGGTGTCAGTCTGTCCCTACTGGGGGGTGCCTCCCAGTTAGGCTGCTCGGGGGTCAGGGACCCACTTGAGGAGGCAGTCTGCCTGTTCTCAGATCGCCAGCTGCGTGCTGGGAGAACCACTACTCTCTTTAAACCTGTCAGACAGGGACATTTAAGACTGCAGAGGTTCCTGCTGTCTTTTTGTGCCCTGCCCCCAGAGGTGGAGCCTACAGAGGCAGGCAAGCCTCCTTGAGCTGTGATGGGCTCCACCCAGTTCGAGCTTCCTGGCTGCTTTGTTTACCTAAGCAAGCCTGGGCAATGGTGGGCGCCCCTGCCCCAGCCTCGCTGCCGCCTTGCAGTTTGATCTCAGACTGCTGTGCTAGCAATCAGCGAGACTCCGTGGGCATAGGACCCTCCGAGCCAGGTGCGGGACACAATCTCCTGGTGTGCCATTTTCCAAGCCCGTTGGAAAAGCGCAGTATTAGGGTGGGAGTGACCCGATTTTCCAGGTGCCGTCAGTTACCCCTTTCTTTGACTAGGAAAGGGAACTCCCTGACCCCTTGCGCTTCCCGAGTGAGGCAATGCCTCGCCCTGCTTCAGCTCGCGCACGGTGCACTGCACCGACTGTCCTGCACCCACTGTTTGGCACTCCCTAGTGAGATGAACCCGGTACCTCAGATGGAAATGCAGAAATCACCCATCTTCTGCGTTGCTCATGCTGGGAGCTGTAGACTGGAGCTGTTCCTATTTGGCCATCTTGGCTCCACTCCCTAAACATATTTAATATGTGTAAGTATGGGTATATACACGCTCATACTTATTGAGAGAATAATTCAAACATGTTAACAACCGGTGAATCTGGGTGAAGAGTATATGGGAGCTTTTATATAATTTCTATAATTTTTCTGAAAGTTTTAAATTATTTCAAAATAAGTTTAAAGAAATATAAAAATATACATAAAGTAAAATCCCATTATTTAGAGAGAACTATAAGTAAATACCCTTTCATCTATGCATTTTTACAAAATAGGATCACATAAAAATCTCACATTCTGTTTTTCAAGTTAGTATATTCTGAACATCTTCCAACATCCACAGCTAAAAGTTTACTTTTTCCCATCTGATGTTCACACAGTGTGCCACTGGATTGGTAAAGCACAAAATACTTTGGCAATCCAACTATTTCTGTTTGCTGTTAAAACAATGCTGCACTGACTATCCTCTTTTCTCTCTCTCTCTTTCGTTATTCATTTATTTGAGATGGAATCTCGCTCTGTCACTAGGCTGGAGCGCAGTGGTGTGATCTTGGTTCACTGCAACCTCCACCTCCTGGGTTCAAGTGATTCTCCTACCTTAGCCTCCTGAGTAGCTAGGACTATAGGCACATGCCACCATGCCCGGCTAATCTTTTGTATTTTTAGTAGAGATGGGGTTTCACCATATTAGCCAGGATGGTCTCAATCTTCTGACCTTGTGATCTGCCTGCCTTGGCCTCCCAAAGTGCTGGGATTACAGGCATGAGCCACCGTGCCCTGCCAGACTACTATCCTTTAATACACCTCTATGGCAGACATACATTTACTTCTGAAGATCAAAGATTCATCCCTGGGGATATATTCCTTAATTTTAAACCTATATACCACATAAAAGAATCATATTATGAGTCTTTAGCTACAGAACATTTTTAGTCAGTAATTTTATTCATTTTTCATAGCTTTACAGCTTTTATGAAAATAATGATCACTGTAAGTATAAAATGAAAATTAAAGAAAAGGGATAATAACCCAAAACTCTCCCTGGCCAAAAAACCAGTTAGCATATGGCAAATATCCTTCCACACATTATCTTCAGGCATATATTCACATTGAAAGGTGATCATTTATATTAACTAGATCTTACCAAGAGAGCCACAAGCCCTGTTTCTCCCCTAAATACGAGTTCTATTCCTGTTCATGGTTCTGTTATCGTCTTGATGGATTTGTTAGAAAGATTCCAAGTGTAAACAAACCCCCTTCCACTCTCAGTAATTTTATAGGGTTTACCACCAGCATAGACTCTCCAAAAACTTGAAGATGTGCAGACAACAGTTGGTAAAACATTTCTCATTTCTAAAGCTTTTTACCAGTATGGACTTTCTGATGATACGTAAGACGTGAACGGTGACGGAAGTCCTTATCACATATGTCACATTTGTATGGTTTTTCTCCAGTGTGGACTCTCTGATGGGCTTCAAGACGTGCACTCTGACTGAAACCTTTACCACACTCTTCACATTTAAAGAGTTTTTCCCTGGTGTGAACACCCAGGTGGACTCGAAGATTTGAGGGGAGACTGAAGGCCTTACCACACTCCTCACATATATGGGGTTTCTCTCCCGTGTGGACCCTCTGATGGTGACGAAGATTCAAGCTCCTACCAAAGCCTTTCCCACACTCTTCACATTTGTAAGGTTTTTCTCCAGTGTGGCCTCTCTGATGGTATATAAACTGTGAACTGTATCTAAAGCCCTTTCCACACACATCACATTTGTATGGCTTTTCGCCCGTGTGGACTCTCTGATGGGATTGAAGACCAGAGGACTGACTGAAGCCCTTGCCACAGACACCACATTTGTATGGCTTCTCTCCAGTATGGACTCTCTGATGTACCCGAAAATCTATGGCCTGACTGAAGCTCTTATCACACTGCTCACATTTATAGGGTTTTTCTCCTGAGTGAACTCTTTGATGTGCATGAAGATTTGATCTCCAACTGAAGCCCTTCCCGCATTCCTCACATTTATATGGTTTTTCTCCAGTGTGAATTACTTGGTGTAGTTTAAGATTTGAACTATAACTGAAGTCCTTACCACACACATCACATCTATATGGTTTCTCTCCAGTGTGGACTCGCTGATGGGTTTGAAGCTTTGAGGACTGACTGAAGCCCTTCCCACACGTTTCACATTTGAATCTTTTCTCCCCAGTGTGGACATTTTGATGTACTTGAAGATTTGAGGCCTGACTGAAGCCCTTACCACACTCCTTACATTTATAGGGTTTCTCTCCCGTGTGAACTCTGAAATGAATATGCAGATCTGTATTACGGGTAAAGCCTTTCCCACATGCCTCACACTTGTATGGCTTCTCTCCAGTGTGGACTCTCCGATGGCATATTAATGGTGAATTGTGGCTGAAGCCCTTACCACACACATCACATTTGTAGGGTTTCTCTCCAGTGTGGACTCTCTGATGGATGTGAAAATGTGCAGCCTGAGTGAAGCCCTTACCACATTCCTCACATTTATAGGGTTTCTCACCCCTGTGGACCCTCTGGTGAACACGGAGATTAACACTCCAACCGAAGCCCTTACCACACTCTTCACATTTGTATGGTTTTTCTTCAGTGTGGACTCTCTGATGGCACTGAAAATTTGAACTTTGACTAAAGCATTTACCACATTCCTCGCATTTATACGGTTTCTCTCCAGTATGAGTTCTGTAATGAATGATAAGACCCGTGCTGCTACTGAATCCCTTGCCGCAACTGTCGCATCTATAAGACTTCTCTCCTGTATGATTAGGTTGATAAGAATGAAAAGAGCTCTTATTGAAGTAATCACCAGATTCATGACATCTATTGAGTTTCTCTCCTGGGTGAATTCTCTGATGAGTTTGCAGATGTGAGCTTTGACCGAGGGATTTTTCTCCTGTGTGAACATTCTGATGAAGGTGAAGCCTTGGGCTATAACTGAAGCCCCTTCCACACCCACCACATGGATGGGGTTTCTCTCCTAAGGGTAATTTCTGATTGGAGCCATCACTAATGATTTTGCCATATTCATTACCTTTGCAGGGTTTTGGTTCTGTGTCAGTTTTAATATGCTCATGAAATGGTGATTTCTTCATGAAGTCTTCATGTATATGCAGGTTATTTTTCACATCAATTTGCTTACCTCTACTCTGAATCTGTGACTCACTCAGATATGTATTCCTGCAAGAATGCTGGGTTCTCCAAAATGGAAACTCTTGATTTTCAATACAAATAGAGCTATCTCCTTTAGAGTTCATTATACTGTTCTCATTTTCAGAAACCTGAAGAGAGTCACCTTGTAGTAACTGGGAATTCTTCCCCTGAAGACACCTGGTTAATTCACTTGCAACCTGTTTCCAGATTTGCCAGCAGGACAGCTCTTGATTTGAAAGGTATTTTAATGCAAATTTTTGGAGTGTCTCCATCTTATTTTGATGCTTGCTGCCTATTAAAAAAAAAAAGGCAATATTTAGAGATGAGGGCAGTAAATACTTTCTTCAGAAATATCAGAATTTCACACTTAGGCCATGGGAGAAAGCCTTGATAAACCAGGGGAAAGGTGACCTTGTCCTTACAGCATCGTGTATTCTTTTGACATGTTTTTCATACAGGTGTAAACAAAGAGTGAGATCAACAGGCTCCCATTCACTAAGTATAAACATGATCCATGTAGAACTGTAAGTCTAACAGTTTAATATGAGAGCTAAAAGCTAAAATCAGGTAGCTGCAGGGCAACAAAAAGACAATCCATATTCTAACCTACAATAACATCAATTAACAGCCTACTCACCTCTTCCTCAGTAGGCTTATGACAAGTGGGATTCTAGTAACTAGTTAGATTAGAAAAGTTTAGGCTGTAGGCATAAAATAGTATTTTAGATCCTGATAGAAATTATTCTCCAACAGGAGATTTGGGAAAGCAGTTGGAATAATAAGATGATTGTTCTAAAACCTGGTAGAAATCCAGGTCTCAGGACAAGAAGTAAAAAAGGGAAAGCTAATCTTGTATAACTAGGAGAGAATTTTGGAGAGGAAAGAAATAGAGCATAGTGCAAACTCTCAAAGCCAACACACAAGACAAAGAGAGGGAGAGGTATGTTCAGCTTGGAAACTTCCTCCCAGAAAGCAGGGAGCCTTGCTTGTTCTCTCACTCCCTTCAGGTCTCTGCTCACGTTACATGTTACTCTATCCGTGATGCCTTCCATAACACACGATGTAAAAATAAATCAATGGTACCACCATACACTTTTTTTTTTTAAACAGCATCTCACTCTGTCGCCCAGGCTGGAGTGCAGTGGCGTGATCTCAGCTCACTGCAACCTCCACCTCCTGGGTTCAAGAGATTTTCCTCCTCAGCCTCCCGGGTAGCGGGGATTACTGGCGCGTGCCACTACACTCAGCCATTTTTTGTATTTTTAGTAGAGATGGGGTTTTGCCATGTTGGCCAGGCTGGTCTTGAACTCCTGACCTCAAGTGATCTGCCCACCTCGGCCTCCCCAAGTGCTGGGATTACAGGCTGAACACCACGCCTGGCCTGCCATACACCTTCGACTCTTCCCAGTTCGATTACCCTGCTTGACTTTTCCCCACAGTACTTATTAGTTGATTTACTATATACTTTCCTTTTTTTTTTCCTTTGTCTCTTTAGACCCACTAGAATGTAACGGTCATGAAAAAAACACGCATTTTGTTTTCTTCATTGCTTTATCCCCACTGTAACAACGGTTTTCAAATTGTTGCAATGCATTAGTGCACCATGAAACTGAGTAGGTAACTTGTGACCAAAAAAAAAAACCAGAATAAGACATGCTTAGTGTATTAAAAGCAAAAGAGTACCACTATAGGAAATACTTGTTTTAGTTTGTAAACATACACATAAACATATTTATGCTTAGTCAAGATGTAAAATTATACTTACGTTGAGGGTCATGGTTAGAAATGTATGAAAGACCTTGGCTTAAAATGTTTAGGGGGTGGTTTACCAAGTCCTAATCAAATAATTTGCTTAAATGAAATGTTACATTCTAATAATACAAACTGAAAAAAGAAATATCAACAGGTATCTACACATTTCTGGATATGGCAGGCTGAGTAATGACAGCCCACCCCCAAGAGATGTCCACAACCTGAACCCTCAAACCTGTGAACAGTTAATGTACATGGCAAAAAGGAATTTACAGGCTGGGCACAGTGGCTCACACTGGGAGGCCGAGGCAGGTGGATCACTTGAGGTCAGGAGTTCGAGACCAGCCTGGCCAACATGGTGAAATGCCGTCTCTGCTAAAAAAAAAAATACAAAAACCATTAGCCTGGTGTGGTGGCAGGCACCTGCAAGCTACTAGGGAAGCTGAGATATGGGAATCGCTTGATCCCAGGAGGTGGAAGGTGCAGTGAGCCAAGATTGCACCACTGCACTCCAGCCTGGATGACAGAACAAGACTCTGTCTACAAAAAAAAAAAAAAAAAGCAATTTATAGATATGATTAAATGAAAGCTTTTAAGATAAGGAGATTATCCTAGATTATCCAATGAGCCCAAAGTAATCACAAATCCTTACAAAAGGGAAGAAAGAGGGAAGCCTCCCAGATTTCACCCTATATATCTCTCCCTTTTGCTGGTTCCAACGTGTATCTTTTTTGCTATAATAAAACTGTAAGTCCAGCACCTTCCCGAGTTCTGTCAGTCATTCTAACAAATTATCACGGGAACACCCAAATCTGTAGCTACTTGGTCAGAGGTGAGCAAAACTATCTGGGAATCCCTAAACTTAGAGCTGATATAGAGAGCAGTCTTGTGGAAAACTATGCCCTTACTCTGAAAGTCCGGCCTAACTTCAAGTGTTTGGTGTCAGAAGTCACTGCAACATGTAAAGTGCTTCTCACATTGCTTATGCTAGAAGCTAAGATTAATATATGTGGATGCAAATTACACTGGAAACCCAATTTAGAAATTCTGGAATTTTCTTTGCCTAGTCAGGACTCACCTCAATTCCACAGGTATGTCAGCGCCTTTGGACTTCAGGAAATGTCCAATTCAAAACTGCTAAAGAACTACTGTATGTAGGTTATATAACTGTTTTGGTATTAGAGGGAAGGGAAAATGGGCAAGTGGGAAGTCAGCTGTATGGATAAGGCAGTTTTCACCAATGAGTAAAGCCAACTTGAAATTGATACAAGGAAACTAATGAACTGTAATACCTGCCATATTGCCATTGATAATTTTTGATAGTGTAGTTCTACATTCCAACAACTGTGAATAGCTTTTATCTTCTAAGATTAGTAGGTTTGAATATTTACATATCCAAAAATGTCTTAGAAATTACGAGTTATGTTAGACATTCACCAGAAGACAGTGTTCCCAAATAATTAATCACACTGGTGTACTCTCAATCTATGAGCTAACTCTCAGAGTAAAAGGGATGTGATGTCTACTTGTCTCCATTCTCTGTAAGTTTTTTGTTAAGAATTCTTATAAAAACAAACGCTTTGGCTTGGCGTGGTGGTTCATGCCTGTAATCCCAGCACTTTGGGAGGCTGGGATGGGCAGACCACGAGCTCAGGATTTCGAGACCAGCCTGGCCAACATGGTGAAACACCATCTCTACTAAAAATACAAAAATTAGCCAGGCGTGGTGGCAGGCGCCTGTAATCCCAGCTACTCGGGAGGCTGAAGCAGATTGCTTGAACCCAGGAGGTGAAGGTTGCAGTGAGCCAAGATCATGCCACTGCACTCCAGCCTGGGTAACATATCAAGACTACATCTCGGGGAGATGGGGGAGGGGGCAGGGGAAGCCCCTTAATATGTGTTCCTCTGACTTATGAAGAATGTTTTAGAGTATTACTTGTACATAGAGCATGGTGCAAAATCCTGAAACATGCTGAAGGCATCAAAGAAAAATCTTTGAGATAGGGTGGCAGAAAATGCTACAAGATTTGTTAAAAGAAAGACTTTGTTTACTATGCAAAAATGAAAAGTAACAATAACTAGGATAATTCCCAAGGTTAAGTTTGCATATGAAAATGAGACCCAGTAAAGTGAAGCAAATATCAAACATTCCTAAACACATCAAACATGAAGCAGCATGTAGACCTAAAAAGGGAGATGAACCAAAGAAGATGAATTATATCCATCAACTATTCACAGAATTCAGAGCCTAGTCTATCACGTTAATAGATAAGCTTCCTTGTTTTGTTTTTGGGGTGGGGAGAGCATATACATTTACATCATTCGTGGTGTCTCACGCCAGTAATCCCAGCACTTTGGGAGACCAAAGTGGGTAAGATCAGAAGTTTGAGACCAGCCTGGCCAACATGGTGAAGCCCTAATACAAAAATTAGTTGGGCATGGTGTGTGTCACCTGTAATCCCAGCAATTGGGAGGCTGAGGCAGGAGAATTGCTTGAACCCGGGAGGCGGAGGTTGCAGTGAGCCAAGATAGCACCACTGCACTCCAGCCTGGGTAACAGAGCAAGACTCGGTCTCAAAAAAAAAAAAAAAATTCACATCATCTAGGAATATCTAATTTTTACTTTTAATTTTGTGTGTGTGAGACAAGGTCTCACTATGTTGTCCAGGTTGGTCTCAAATTCCTGGGCTCACTTGATGCTCCTGCCTCAGCCTCCCAAGTAGCTGGGACTACAGGTGTATGCTAACATGCCTGGCTAATATATATATATATATAATTTTTTTTTTTTTTTTTTGGTAGAGATGGAGTCTCACTATGTTGCCCAGGTTGGTCTGGAACTCTTCAGCTCAAGTGATCCTCCCACTTCAGCCTCCCATGTAGCCAGGATTACAGGTGTGTACCACCATACCCAGCTTACTTTTAATTTTTAAGTCAGTAGACCTGAGGAATATGCAAATTAAAGAGAAAGCAAAGAAGGAGAGAAAGGAAAGGTAAGGGGATGGAAAATGGAAGGAAGATGGTATTTTAAATTAAAATGGTAAATTTAAACACAGAAGGCCTCTCTAATGATATAACATTTGAGCAATGATTTGAGTGCAGTAAGTAAGGTGCTGGGGAGACTCTCCACCAAGGCAATGAGGAGAGCTAATTAGAAGCCATGAAACAGAAGGGAACTTGGTATGTTTAACAAATACTCCAAGGGCAGCCAGCATGGCTGAGATGATCTAGGCAGAGGGAAAGGAATGGGAGATCAAAGAGAAACTTGGTTAGATGAGACCAGGTAGGGTCTTACAGTTCAGTACAAGGACTTTGAGTGAAATGGGAAGGTTGTGAAGGCTTCTGAGCAGAGGAATGACATAATCTAATGTGTTCTTTAAGGAACCATTCTGGGCCGGGTGCAGCAGCTCACATTTGTAATCCCGGCACTTTAGGAGGCCGAGGTGGGAAGACTGCTTGAGTCCAGGAGTTTGAGACCATCCTGGGCAACACAACAAGACCTCATCCCTATAAAAAATAAAAAAATTAGCCAGGTATCATGATATACACCTGTAGTCCTAGCTACTTAGGAGGCTGAGGTGGGAGGACCACTTGAAATCAGGAGGTTGAGGCTGCAGTGAGCTACAATCAAGCTGCTGCACTCCAGCTTGGGTGACAGGGTGAGACCCTGTCTCAAAAAAAATAAAGATTAAAAAAAGAACCACTCTGGCTACCATTTAGAAAGCAGATTATAGGAGCACAAGGGAGGAGGTGGGGAGACCAGCATGGAAGCTGTTGTTATAATCCAGGTGAAAGATGACCGCACTCGGACCAGGGAGGTCATGGACATGGTAAGATGCAGACTAACCAGTACCTGAAAGAATAGACACAGGGTTCTCACCAGAATACCTACTTCTTTGGGTTTCTGTTTCCATCATCCAAAGCTTTTCTTCTGCTTCCAACTGGGATACCATATCTGGTTGGAAGGGAAGATGCCCTATGAAAATGTAGATTTATATATATTTAAGATGAACACACAACTAAAACACATTTTTGTCTGAACCTATAAGCCTCACAACCTCTAGAGTGATACTTTATTATTTTATTTATTTTGAGACAAGAGTCTCGCTCTGTCACCCAGGCTGAAGTGCAATGGCACAATCTCGGCTCACTGCAACCTCTGCCTCCAGGGCTCAAGCAATTCTCCTGCCTCAGCCTCCCAAGTAGTTGGGATTACAGGTGCCTGCCACCACACCCAGCTAATTTTTGCATTTTTAGTAGAGATGGGGTTTCACCATGTTGGCCAGGATGGTCTTGAACTCCTGACCTCAAGTGATCCACCCACCCTGGCCTCCCATATTGCTGCGATAAAAGGCGTAAGCCACCATGCCCGGCCTCTAGAGTGATTTATTTTAAGATGTTTTTAGATCATGAACTATAATAAGAAATTTAGGTTGTGGCCTAGTTCATATATATATATATCTCTCTCTCTCAAGTTATACTTAGCCAATGTCTGTTTTCATCACATTTGCAATGCTGTATCTCACACCATTCACTGAAAATTGTCAGTTTTTGTTGCAATGTGAGCAGTTCCTGATAAGCTCTGATATTTTCTATCTTTATCTGTTTTATTTCATTGAAAAAAAAGCCAATATAGTGCACTAAGTTAATGCATTGATGGGTTTCATTTGAAAGACAAGGTATTTGAAAAATAAAGCATAGAAGCTAATGTGTCCATTTACGATTCATTTAAAACAGGGTTTTGCAACTGCAGCACTACTATTTTGGACTGGCCAATTCTCTGTTGGGGGCACTGTCATGTGCACTGTAGGAGATTTAGCAGAATTCCTGGATACTACCCACAAAATGCCAATAGCACCCCTCTGTCAGATGTGACAACCATTTCCAGACATTGCCAAATATCTTCTGGGGGCGAAATCACCCATGGTTGAGAACCAGCAATTTAAAAGGACAGAATTTTGCCTGAGCAGAAAGACCAGAAAAACCTATCCTGTTTTCCCAGGAATTAGAAAACCCTTCGTCTTCAAGAGCAAGGAACCATTTTAAAAGGTCCAAACCCTTAAACACCTGAGAGCAAAGAGATTCTCAAGGGAATTGAAGTTCAGGGTCAGAGAGTGCCTGTCCTCACCCACTGCAACCAGGTTCTTGAAGTTCTCTACCATGACATCTCGGTACAGCTTCCTCTGGGTAAGATCCAGCAGTCGCAGTTCCTCCCTGGAGAAGACCACAGCCACATCCTTGAATGTCACAGCCTCCTACAACATCAAACACATGTAACCTCAATCTTACAACCAACCTCCACTAGAAGAAGGGTGGCATCAAGAAGGAAAAGAGCACCACAAAAAAATTGTTATAGATTCCAAGAGATCTCAGTCAATTTTCAGTTGTTACAGTTTTCCCTCTCTCACTATCTCCTACGCTCATCCCCACAAAGCCTGTACTTTATCACTGTTTTTTGTTTTTTTCTTTTTTGAGACGGAGTCTCACTCTGTCACCCATGCTGGAGTGCACTGGCGTGATCTCTGCTCACTGCAACCTCTGCCTCCCAGGTTCAAGAGATTCTCCTGCCTTAGCCTCCCAAGTAGCTGGGATTACAGGCGTCTACTATCACGCCTGGCTAATTTTTGTATTTATTTAGTAGAGACGGGGTTTCACCATGTTGGCCAGGCTGGTCTGAAACTCCTGACCTCCAATGATCTGCCCACCTTGGCCTCCCAAAGTGCTGTGATTACAGGTGTGAGCCACTGAGCCTGGCCCTATCATTGTTTTTAACGTTTGCAAAGTTCACGGGCCTTCAGCAACCCCCTGGACAGGTATATAGCTCTTCCTGTGCTTTTAAGGCACAAGTCACATCCACCTACTACAGGATGCACAGCTGCTTAAAGCACTGGCTCTGGAGTCTGGCCAGGTTCAAATTTCAAGGTTTTGCCTTTTGCTGGTTATAGGACCTTGGGCAAATTCCTTAATCTCTCACTAACTCAATTTCCTCTTCTTTATCATTGTTTCTAAATTATAAGGTGTACGAGCCTGACACAGAAGGATCACTTCAGCCCAGGAGTTTGAGGCTACAGTGAGCCATGATTGTGCCACTGCACTTCAGCCTGGGCAACAGAGTGAGACCCTGTCTCAATTTTTAAAAATAAATACATTTTCAGGCTAGGCACAGTGGCTCACACCTGTAATGCCAGCACTTTGGGAGGCCGAGGCGGGCAAATCACTTCAGGCCAGGAGTTTGAGACCAGCCTGGCCAAGATGCTGAAACCCCGTCTCTACTAAAAATACAAAAAAATTCGCCAGGCGTGGTGATGTACGTCTGTAATCCCAGCTACTCAGGAGGCTGAGGCAGGAGAATCACTTAAACCTGGGAGGCGGAGGTTGCAGTGAGCCAAGATGGCGCCACTGCACTCTAGCCTGGGTGACGGGTGAGACACTGTCTTAAAATAAATAAATTTTTAAAATTAAAATAAATAGATCATAAAGTGTTTGAAAGGATCAGATGAAAGAATACATGTCAAGCACTTAGAAGTGCCTGGCACACCATACGTGCTCAATAAACTCGAACAATGAATATCTTTATGGTCTCTTTTGTCCCATTTTGTGACTACATACAACAGTAGTCCTTGGAACTGATGATTTATCTTTAACCAATCCAAATAATGTACAATTAATTACAGATTTTTACTTATAACCAATACTGCAAAGATCCTTTTACAGAGCTCATGGCCAAGAAGTAGCAACTGCAAAGTCATAGAATATTTACTTTAAAAATTTTGAAAGCGTAATGGCAGAGTTTCCTCTCCAAAGGTTTTCCCAGTTCACTTTTCCTGCAACAGTACAAGCATTCCTGAATCTCTAGACCCTGGCTAAACAGGACTCAGTCCTTTTTCTAAAAAAGTCATTGACAATGTAAGTAAAACCAATATATAAATAGAAAGCTATTTTAGTAACATTTTCACACATTTAAATTATTAGTGAAGATTTCTTTCATAAATTTGTTTCTTTATGACACTCCTATTCATTTCTTTTGCTCATATTCCAGTTGGAATTTTCTCTATATTACTAATCTTAATAGGAATTTAAGCTATTAGACCTTTACCTAATGTTTAAGTATATGCCACCGGTTTGCTGCTGTCTCTTACCATCATGCCTGATAGCTTTTGCTGTAGGGAAATGTAAAACATTTATATAAAAACTGCTTGAGCATCTACGTTCATAGAATGACTAAGAGACAAAACTAGAGAAGAGATAGGAATTGAGATGGAAACTGGATGAGGGGCATTGTTGGGGTCTATCCTACAAAAGGTAACATCAGGGCCAGGTGCACTGGTCACGCCTATAATCCCAGCACTTTGGGAGGCTGAAGTGGGTGGATCATCTGAGGTCAGGAGTTCGAGACCAGCCTGGCCAACGTGGTGAAACCCCGTCCCTAATAAAAATACAAAATTAGCCAGGCGTGGTGGTACATGCCTGTAATCCCAGCTACTTGGGAGGCTGAGGCAGAAGAATTGCTTGAACCTGGGAGGCAGAGGTTGCAGTGAGCTAAGAACATGCTGTTGCACTCTGGCCTGGGTGACAAGAGTGAAACTCTGTCTCGAAAGAATAAAAAGGTAACATCAGGTACTTCTATCATATGTGCTCATCTCTGTGAACGGAAAACTCTTTTGTTCTGCCTGCCTATACATGAAAATAGAATGCCAGATATTCCTAATAGTTGGAAGCTTCCGTGTCCAATGAGTCAGCTACCTGGGAAATTTGGGGCAGCTATGAAATGTTCCCATAACCTGTTCCTTCATATTTAAAATGCAGATAAATCATCTCCATCCTCACATCTGAAAAATGCAATGACAGATGGAAAGGGCTGGCAAGACATCTAAGTACTACTAGACCTTAAACTTATGTACATGCAGTTACTTTGATGAAATAAATTCATACAAGAAATAAGTGATAAAAACATAAACAGGAAAAAATATATAGCTCTTCTTCTCTGAAAGCATCTAATAAAATTACACCATGTCATTCTTTAGATGTTCTGTTTACAAAACACCTGAGGCAACTAACATGAAACTGAGACATGAACCTCTTCAATGCAGAGTTCCTAAAACTTTAAGGACAAATAATATTGAATTCCCCCAGAATTTCTTTTGAAGGAATTGTTTTTATATGTAGGAAAAAAAGTCACTGGATTTATTTTAAAGTAGTAAAATTCTTAAAATTTCTGAATTTCTGAAAGGCTAAATAAGGAATAGTTTTTGTCATTTTTTAAGGGCACTGCAATTCAATGGCAGTGATGTATGATGTAATCACTTACAATGCAGGTGATGCAATTAAGTGGAGAATTCACAATTGAAAATCTTATCTACTCAAGTATTGCAAAATGTGTATGAAAAAGGAACATGGGAAAATGAAAAAAGCTAGTTCGTAAGGATAGTAGCATAGATTATTTTTGATTAAAGCTTCTATTATTTTTTCAAACACTGTTTTGTAAAATAGTAAAGGTGATAAACTAAAACAAAAAAACACGTTAGCATACAACATGCCCTGAAGATCTGTTTTCCACTAACCTTTCCAAGAAAGAGAAAAAATAAATCTCTAATTTTTGAGAAATAAATCACATTTTAAAAGACAGCAAGGAATCCTTTACTTACCTGAAACTTGGTCATTTTCTCCTGCTCTTTCTGGGGAAGGTCACAGTCCCGAGATGGCATAACTGGGGAAGACCAAAGACGCCATGAGACACAAGCCTGCTGTTAGCCCACGTGGACATATGAGGAAATTACAGAAATAGCCCTACATTCAGACAGGTATAGCCACTTACAGCTTGGTAAGCAGAACATGGACTGTATTCCAGCTACTAAATGGCATGATAGTTCAGTGCCACTGGGCAGTGAACAGTCTGCACAAGTGCAGCATTCCTGCTACAAGGATTTCTGATGGCAGAGACAGTAGGAAATGAGGCAATGTAACAGCATATGAGGGCTCTCAAGTCAAGTATCTGGGTTTAATTCCTAGAAATGATATTTACCAGCTGTGTAACCTTGGGGATATTAAAAACCCTCTCTGTGCCTCACTTCTGTTATGTGTACAATGAGGACATGGTAAGAATCATAAATCATACCTCCCTCATAGGGTTTTTCCAAGGATTAAATAAGTAGATGGAAAGTTCTAAGAACCAGGAGTCCCTTTCTATTACAGTTACAAAAAAGCTTCTTCATGGCTTCTTGCTGTTTAGCTAGGCCTGGCACAGTGGCTCATGCTTGTAATCCCAGCACTTTAGGAGGCCATGGAGGGAGGATCACATGAGGTCAGAAGTTTGGGACCAGCCTGGTCAACACGGCAAAACCTCATCTCTACCAAAAATAAAAAAATTAGCCAGGCGTCGTGGTGCAGGTCTGTAATCCCAGCTACTTGGGAGGCTGAGGCATGAGAATTGCTAGAACCTGGAAGGTGGAGGTTATAGTGAGCCAAGATCATGCCGATGAACTCTAACCTGGATGACACAGTAAGACTCTGTCTCAAAAAAAAAAAAAAAGCAGATGATACTGTGCCTCATACACTTGCCTTGCAAATATTGCTCTCCTATGAAAGTCACCTTTAATTTCTGAAAAGCCAAAATCTGACTTAAGGTTTCTTCTTAGTAATTTGTTGCCCAGCTAGTAATATTTTACTGACACTGTTATCAGTTTTCTAAAACGTATCATTCTGGGTCAATATACTTCATGAAGCCTGGAAACGATCATTGGTACATCTCTTTTATTTTATGTGCACAGAGAAAAACACACAGCAAAGAGAAAGATAAAGACACAAACGAAAAATCAAGAAACATGAAAGATAAATTGAGAGGCTTCCGTATTTGTCTAACAGGAATGGGAGAAGAGAATGCAGGATGGAGGGAATGACTGAGAGGTTTTAATTTCAAGATACAATTGCTGAGAATTTCACACAACTGATAAAAGATACAAGTTCGCATATAAAAATTCTGAACAGTATAAATAAAAATAAACACACTCCTAAACAAATCACAGTAAAACTCAGAAATGCAAAAGACTAAACAAACATAAAGAACTGGAAACAACAATAACCTTAAAGCTCCTAGAAAGAAAATATAGTTGACCTAAAAGGAATAACAATTAGATTGACAGAAATAGGGTAACAGAATGGAGATTTAAAACAAATGAATATTACCTCCAAAATAAAGAAACTGTCAACCTGAATTCTATGTTCAACTAAATGATTATTTACATGAGAAAGAAACAATATTTTAGCTGAAAAAAAAAAATGAAGAGAATTTATAACCATGTGAACCCTAAAAGATGGACTGCAAAAAGCAATGATAAGAAAACATTTGTGACTATATTGGTAATATAATCATATTTGTTTAAAAAAAGCCAAAGAACTATAATGACAAATTTTGAGGGTGGTTGCAATAAAAAGTAGATCTATAAAAACATAGCCTTTTTTTTTTTTGAGACAGAGTCTCACTCTGTCGCCCAGGCTGGAGTGCAGTGGCGTGGTCTCGGCTCACTGCAAGCTCCGCCTCCCAGGTTCACGCCATTCTCCTGCCTCAGCCTCCTGAGTAGCTGGGACTACAGGCGCCCAGCACCACGCCCGGCTAATTTTTTGTATTTTTAATAGAGATGGGGTTTCACCTTGTTAGCCAGGAAAAAAAAAAAAAGATAGCTGGGATTACAGGTACGCACCACCACGCCCGGCCAATTTTTGTGTTTTTAGTAGAGATGGGGTTTCATCATGCTGGCCAGGCTGGTCTCAAACTCCTGACTTCAGGTGATCCACACGCCTCGGCCTCCCAAAGTGCTGGGATTACAGGCATGAGCCACCACACCTGGCCCCATCTTCTTTTAGATTTTTTTTAGTCTCGATATTCTTCAGAATAAGAACACATGCTGATTAAGTTTAGTATTTGCTAAGAAGGAGAACATTTTTATAGTTAGAAGACACAAAACCATATAAAGTCCAGACCAGTTGAGCACAAATAAAAGGGAATAAACTGAACAAAAAAAGACAAGAAAGGACAACAAAATATGCACACAGATAGTAAAAGCAAATTATCCCAGACTGCACTAAAAAAAAAAAAAATTATATATATATATTCTAAAAGACACTACAAAAACATAATGACAAAACAGTGTGAAAGAAAAAGAACAAAAAACGATATACTGTACGGAGCAAATGGCAAATTATAGCTTCAGTTTCAGAGGTCATGGTAGAATATAAAAAAAAAAACTGGAGGGTGGAGCCAAGACAGCCAAATAGGAACAGCTCCAGTCTACAGCTCCCAGCGTGAGCGATGCAGAAGATGGGTGATTTCTGCATTTCCATTTGAGGTACCGGGTTCATCTCACTAGGAAGTGCCGGACAGTGGGTGCAGGACAGTGGGTGCAGCGCACCATGCGCGAGCCGAAGCAGGGTGAGGCATTGCCACACTCGGGAAGCGCAAGGGGTCAGGGAGTTCCCGTTCCTAGTCAAAGATAGGGTGACAGACAGCACTGGGAAAATCAGGTCACTCCCACCCTAATACTGCACTTTTCCAATGGACTTAAAAAATGGCACACCAGGAGATTATATCCCACACCTGGCTCAGAGGGTCCTATGCCCACGGAGTCTCGCTGATTGCTGGCACAGCAGTCTGAGATCAAACTGCAAGGCGGCAGTGAGGCTGGGGGAAGGGTGCCTACCATTGCCCAGGCTTGACTAGGTAAACAAAGCAGACAGGAAGCTCGAACTGGGTGGAGCCCACCACAGCTCAAGGAGGCCTGCCTGCCTCTGTAGGCTCCACCTCTGGGGGCAGAGCACAGACAAACAAAAAGACAGCAGGAACCTCTGCAGACTTAAATGTCCCTGTCTGACAGCTTTGAAGAGAGTAGTGGTTCTCCCAGCATGCAGCTGGAGATCTGGGAACGGGCAGACTGCCTCCTCAAGTGGGTCCCTAACCCCCGGGCAGCCTAACTGGGAGGCACCCCCCAGTAGGGGCAGACTGGCACCTCACACGGCCAGGTACTCCTCTGGGACAAAACTTCCAGAGCAATGATCAGGCAGCAGCATTTGCGGGTCACCAAGATCCGCTGTTCTACAGCCACCACTGTTCTGCAGCCACCACTACTGATACCCAGGCAAACAGGGTCTGGAGTGGACCCCTAGCAAACTCCAACAGACCTGCAGCTGACGGTCCTGTCTGGTAGAAGGAAAACTAACAAACAGAAAGGACATCCACACCAAAAACCCTTCTGTACGTCACCATCATCAAAGACCAAAAGTAGATAAAACCACAAAGATGGGGAAAAAACAGAGCAGAAAAACTGGAAACTCTACAAGCAGAGCGCCTCTCCTCCTCCAAAGGAACGCAGCTCCTCACCAGCAACGGAACAAAGCTAGATGGAGAATGACTTTGACAAGTTGAGGGAAGAAGGCTTCAGACGATCAAACTACTCCAAGCTACAGGAAGAAATTCAAACCAATGGCAAAGAAGTTAAAAACTGTGAAAAAAAAATTAGACGAATGGATAACTAGAATAACCAATGCAGAGAAGTCCTTAAAGGAGCTGATGGAGCTGAAAGTCAAGGCTCGAGAACTACGTGAAGAATGCAGAAGCCTCAGGAGCTGATGCGATCAACTGGAAGAAAGGGTATCAGTGACGGAAGATGAAATGAATGAAATGAAGCAACAAGGGAAGTTTAGAGAAAAAAGAATAAAAAGAACAAAGCCTCCAAGAAATATGGGACTATGTGAAAAGACCAAATCTATGTCTGATTGGTGTACCTGAAAGTGACAGGGAGAATGGAACCAAGTTGGAAGACATTCTGCAGGATATTATCCAGGAGAACTTCCCCAATCTAGCAAGGCAGGCCAACATTCAGATTCACGAAATACAGAGAACGCCACAAAGATACTCCTTGAGAAGAGCAATGCCAAGACACATAATTGTCAGATTCACCAAAGTTGAAATGAAGGAAAAAATGTTAAGGGCAGCCAGAGAGAAAGGTCGGGTTACCCACAAAGGGAAGCCCATGAGACTAACAGGGGATCTCTCGGCAGAAACTCTACAAGCCAGAAGGGAGTGGGGGCCAATATTCAACATTCTTAAAGAATTTTCAACCCAGAATTTCATATCCAGCCAAACTAAGCTTCATAAGCGAAGGAGAAATAAAATACTTTACAGACAAGCAAATGCTGAGAGATTTTGTCACCACCAGGCCTGCCCTAAAAGAGCTCATGAAGGAAGCACTAAACATGAAAAGGAACAACCGGTACCAGCCACTGCAAAAACATGCCAAAATGTAAAGACCATCAAGGCTAGGAAGAAACTGCATCAACTAATGAGCAAAATAACCAGCTGACATCATAATGACAGGACCAAATTCACACATAACAATATTAACTTTAAATGTAAATGGGCTAAGTGCTCCAATTAAAAGACACAGACTGGCAAGTTGGATAAAGAGTCAAGACCCATCAGTGTGTTGTATTCAGGAAACCCACCTCATGTGCAGAGACACATATAGGCTCAAAATAAAGGGATGGAGGAAGATCTACCAACCAAATGGAAAACAAAAAAAGACAGGGGTTGCAATCCTAGTCTCTGATAAAACAGACTTTAAACCAACAAAGATCAAAAGAGACAAAGAAGGCCATTACATAATGGTAAAGGGATCAATTCAACAAGAAGAGCTAACTATCCTAAATATATATGCACCCAACACAGGAGCACCCAGATTCATAAAGCAAGTCCTTAGTGACCTACAAAGAGACTTAGACTCCCACACAATAATAATGGGAGACTTTAACACCCCACTGTCAACATTAGACAGATCAATGAGACAGAAAGTTAACAAGGATACCCAGGAATTGAACTCAGTTCTGCACCAAGCGGACCTAATAGATATCTACAGAACTCTCCACCCCAAATCAACAGAATGTACATTTTTTTCAGCACCACACCACACCTATTCCAAAATTGACCACATAGTTGGAAGTAAAGCACACCTCAGCAAATGTAAAAGAACAGAAATTATAACAAACTATCTCAGACCACAATGCAATCAAACTAGAACTCAGGATTAAGAAACTCACTCAAAACCCAAAACCGCTCAACTACATGGAAACTGAACAACCTGCTCCTGAATGACTACTGGGTACATAACGAAATGAAGGCAGAAATAAAAGATGGTTCTTTGAAACCAACGAGAACAAAGATACAACATACCAGAATCTCTCGGACACATTCAAAGCAGTGTGTAGAGGGAAATTCATAGCACTAAATGCCCACAAGAGAAAGCAGGAAAGATCCAAAATTGACACCCTAACATCACAATTAAAAGAACTAGAAAAGCAAGAGCAAACACATTCAAAAGCTAGCAGAAGGCAAGAAATAACTAAGATCAGAGCAGAACTGAAGGAAATAGAGACACAAAAAACCCTTCAAAAAATAATGAATCCAGGAGCTGGTTTTTTGAAAAGATCAACAAAATCCATAGACCACTAGCAAGACTAATAAAGAAGAAAACAGAATCAAATAGATGCAATAAAAAATGATAAAGGGGATATCACCACCGATCCCACAGAAATACAAACCACCATCAGAGAATACTACAAACACCTCTACGCAAATAAACTAGAAAATCTAGAAGAAATGGATAAATTCCTCAACACATACACCCTCTCAAGACTAAACCAGGAAGAAGTTGAATCTCTGAATAGACCAGTAACAGGCTCTGAAATTGTGGCAATAATCAATAGCTTACCAACCAAAAAAAGTCCAGGACCAGATGGATTCGCAGCCGAATTCTACCAGAGGTACAAGGAAGAGCTGGTACCATTCCTTCTGAAACTATTCCAATCAATAGAAAAAGAGGGAATCCTCCCTAACTCATTTTATGAGGCCAGCATCATCCTGATACCAAAGCCTGGCAGAGACACAACCAAAAAAGAGAATTTCAGACCAATATCCTTGATGAACATTGATGCAAAAATCCTCAATAAAATACTGGCAAACCGAATCCAGCAGCACATCAAAAAGCTTATCCACCATGATCAAGTGGGCTTCATCCCTGGGATGCAAGGCTGGTTCAACATACACAAATCAATAAATGTAATCCAGCATATAAACAGAACCAAAGACAAAAACTACATGATTATCTCAATAGATGCAGAAAAGGCCTTTGACAAAATTCAACAACCCTTCATGCTAAAAACTCTCAGTAAATTAGGTATTGATGGGACGTATCTCAAAATAATAAGAGCTATCTATGACAAACCCACAGCCAATATCACACTGAATGGGCAAAAACTGGAAGCATTCCCTTTGAAAACTGGCACAGACAGGGATGCCCTCTCCCACCACTCCTATTCAACATAGTGTTGGAAGTTCTTGCCAGGGCAATCAGGCAGGAGAAGGAAATAAAGGGTATTCAATTAGGAAAAGAGGAAGTCAAATTGTCCCTGTTTGCAGATGACATGATTGTATATCTAGAAAACCCCATTGTCTCAGCCCAAAATCTCCTTAAGCTGATAAGCAACTTCAGCAAAGTCTCAGGATACAAAATCAATGTACAAAAATCACAAGCATTCTTATACACCAATCACAGACAAACAGAGAGCCAAATCATTAGTGAACTCCCATTCACAATTGCTTCAAAGAGAATAAAATACCTAGGAATCTAACTTACAAGGGATGTGAAGGACCTCTTCAAGGAGAACTACAAACCACTGCTCAATGAAATAAAAGAGGATACAAACAAATGGAAGAACATTCCATGCTCATGGGTAGGAAGAATCAATATCATGAAAATGGCCATACTGCCCAAGGTAATTTATAGATTCAATGCCATCCCCATCAAGCTACCAATGACTTTCTTCACAGAATTGCAAAAAACTACTTTAAAGTTCATATGGAACCAAAAAAAGAGCCCACATTGCCAAGTCAATCCTAAGTCAAAAGAACAAAGCTGGAGGCATCACGCTACCTGACTTCAAACTATACTACAAGGCTATAGTAACCAAAACAGCATGGTACTGGTTCCAAAACAGAGATATAGATCAATGGAATAGAACAGAGCCCTCAGAAATAATGCCGCGTATCTACAACCATCTGATCTTTGACAAACCTGACAAAAACAAGCAATGGGGAAAGGATTCCCTATTTAATAAATGGTGCTGGGAAAACTGGCTAGCCATATGTAGAAAGCTGAAACTGGATCCCTTCCTTACACCTTATACAAAAATTAATTCAAGATGGATTAAAGACTTACATGTTAGACCTGAAACCATAAAAACCCTAGAAGAAAAGCTAGACAATACCATTCAGGACATAGGCATGGGCAAGGACTTCATGTCTAAAACACCAAAAGCAATGGCAACAAAAGCCAAAATTCACAAATGGGATCTAATTAAAGAGCTTCTGCACAGCAAAAGAAACTACCATCAGAGTGAACAGGCAACCTACAAAATGGGAGAAAATTTTCACAATCTACTCATCTGACAAAGGGCTAATATCCAGAATCTACAATGAACTCAAACAAATTTACAAGAAAAAAACAACCCCATCAAAAAGCGGGCAAAGGACATGAACAGACACTTCTCAAAAGAAGACATTTATGCAGCCAAAAAACACATGAAAAATGCTCATCATCACTGGCCATCAGAGAAATGCAAATCAAAACCACAATGAGATACCATCTCACAGCAGTTAGAATGGCCATCATTAAAAAGTCAGGAAACAACAGGTGCTGGAGAGGATGTGGAGAAATAGGAACACTTTTACACTGTTGGTGGGACTGTAAACTAGTTCAACCATTGTGGAAGTCAGTGTGACGATTCCTCAGGGATCTAGAACTAGAAATACCATTTGACCCAGCCATCCCATTACTGGGTATACACCCAAAGGATTATAAATCATGCTGCTATAAAGACACATGCACACATATGTTTATTGTGGCACTATTCACAATAGCAAAGACTTGGAACCAACCCAAATGTCCAACAACGATAGACTGGATTAAGACAATGTGGCACATATACACCATGGAATACTATGCAGCCATAAAAAATGATGAGTTCATGTCCTTTGTAGGGACATGGATGAAACTGGAAACCATCATTCTCAGCAAACTATCGGAAGGACAAAAAACCAAACACCGCATGTTCTCACTCATAGGTGGGAATTGAACAAGGAGAACACATGGACACAGGAAGGGGAACATCACACTCCGGGGACTGTTGTGGGGTGGGGGGAGTGGGGAGGGATAGCATTAGGAGATATACCTAATGCTAAATGAGGAGTTAATGGGTGCAGCACACCAACATGGCACATGTATACATATGTAACAAACCTGCGCATTGTGCACATGTACCCTAAAACTTAAAATATAATAATAATAAAATTAAAAAAAAAAAAACTGACCTTAGCTACTCAGGAGGCTGAGGCAAGAGACTCACTTGAACCCAGGAGGCAGAGGCTGCAGTGAACCGAGATGGCGCCACTGCACTCCAGTCTGGGCGACAGGGCGAGACTCCGTTTTAAAAAAAAAAAAAGAAACAAAACAAAAACAACAAAAAAAGCTGACCTGATGTCTGGCATATGCTTTAAGACAACCATCTGCAGCCTTTTTGGAACCAGGGACCAGTTTCGTGGAAGATAATTTTTCCACAGATGGGGGCGGGGGAGATGGTTTGGGGATGATAGGTTCCACCTCAAATCATGAGGCATTAGTTACATTCTCATAAGGAATGCACAACCTAGATCCGTCGCATGTGTAGTCCCTCCTATGAGAATCTAATGCCCCTGCTGATCTGGCAGGAGGCAGAGCTTAGGAAGTACCACTCCAATCACCTCCTTCTGTGCCGTCAGGTTCCTAACAGGCCACAGACTAGTACCAGGTCCGCTGCCCAGGAGTTGGGGACTCCTGCTTTAAGACACTCTAATTTAAAAAAAAAAAAAGTGGGGTGGAAGGAGGAGGAGATGGTCTGCAGCAAATGTTGAATCTAAGTGTTGGTTACGTGGAATTCACTGCACCACTCTTTTGACAGTTGAATGCTTGAAATTTTTCGGCCAGGTGCAGTGGCTCACGCCGGTAATTCCAGCACCTTGGGAGGCCGAGGTGGGCGGATCACCTGAGGTCAAGAGTTCAAGATTAGCCTGGGTAACACGGTGAAACCCCGTCTCTACTAAAAATAGAAAAATTAGCTGGGAGTGATGACGCACACCTGTAATCCCAGTTACTCGGGAGGTTGATGCAGGAGAATCACTTGCACCTGGGAGGTGGAGGTTGCAGTGAGCTGAGATCACGCCATTGTATTCCAGCCTGGGCAACAAGAGTGAATCTCTGTCTCACCAAAAAAAACAAAAAAAACAAAAAAAAAAGAAAAGAAAATTTTCATAATATATTAAGAAAAAAACTACTACACAGAATACCAAACCTATTTTGAGAAACATCCATAGCAAATACTAAAGGGAAACACATTAAAGTGTTAGCAGTTTTATTATAAGTAATTTTTTATTTTTAAGTTTTTGGAATATAACATCACTGTCCAATAGAAATATACTGAGACACATACGTAATTTTAAATTTGCTAGGCAGTGACATATAAAAAAGGTAAAAAAAACAAAAATAGGTGAAGTCAATTCTAACAACATTATTTAAGCCAGTGTATCCAAAATATTACCATTTTCATATAATACAAAAAATTATCAATGAGCCATCTTACATTTTTTGTACAAAGTTTTTGAAATCCAGTGTGTATTTAACACTTACAGCACATCTCAATTTGGACTAGACACATTTCAAGCGTTCCTAGGGCACATATGGCTTATAGCTACTGGATTGGATAGTGCATCTCTATAATGAGCATTCATTACTTCTATAACCAGAATATGACATATTTTGACATGGAATCAAATTAAGTAAGTGAGATGTTGTAAGATTTTTCTTAAAAATTCAAAATTCATCAGTGCAATTTTTGAGGTCTTCCACAGTAAAATCCATACCTACATTCCCAAGGCTGATTTCCAATGGGTCACCTGTGGCCATATGGATTACTATTTAAGATAACTGAAGATGACTATATCATTTAGATTAAGATTACAAACTCTGAAAAAGGAATAGAAAATAAACAACAACAAAAACCAAAGAAACAAAAACAAACAAAAAAGATCACACAGTCTGAAAAGGAATGCTTGGGTTCAATCCCAAATCCACCTCTTACTATCAGTTGAATAACTTCGGGAAAGTATTTAATAACATAAGCTCTGCCTAATTTCCTCATAACATAATAACAAGACCTACTTCATCAATAGCTATGGTCCACAGACGAATGCCTTAAAATCAAAGTGGTAAGATGTTATTGGTAATATACTCACTTCCAAGTAGCTTTCCTACTCACTCTCACATTTATTCAACAAATATTTCATCATTTTTCAGTAGTAACTTACTGAGTGAAGGAAACTTGACTAACTGAAACGACAGAAAATGGAACAACAAAGTGCGTTCTGGTAGAAGCCAAGAAGTCCCTCCTTCCTCCTCTGCGAATTCGGAGGCGATGAATAAAAGGATGCTGTCAGTTAGCACGATGGAGTCTCTATCCCGGATAAACGGCAGTAAACATCCCCACGCACTGGAGCCCCATGACTCAATCCTTCCTAAAAAAAATAGATCACTAGAAGTTCGGGAAGAACTCAGTCTCCTGAAGGATACTACAGAAAGGCCACGGCATAAAGCCCTGACCTTTCTTCTCTCTTCACTGGAGCTTCCAGTAAAAACGGCGCTTGTGAGGGAATCACTGTATCAATAGCAGAAGCCAACCCGGTATCAGGTGACACCACTGTTCTAAGGTTTGACCCGTATTATCTTGTTTAATTCTAATTACAACCCTACCCAGTAACTACTACCTTTCTTGCTATTTTAAAGATGAGGAAACAGGAGCGCGGATCGTAGGTAACTCGCTGTTTATTATACCCACAGAAGTAGCGGCGCTGCTTGCCAAGTGCGGGAGGAGAGCAAACTTGCACCCTCGGCCTCTCGGCCTCCGCCGCGGCCGCGACTTCTCCATCCTAAGACTGATGGCTGGGGAGCGCCAATTCCCAAGCACAGGCTGAAAAGTTGCAAGAGGGGTCGTAGGGGTGCAGGGCTCACTCACCTCCCGGACCCAAAAGATGGTGGCGGCCTCGCTCTCCGGGGCGGAAGTGGCTCTGCCTGCCCAGAGCTCCTGAACTACCCTTCCCAGAAGGCCCGCGCTCCTGCGGCCCAATTGTTTCCGGACAGAGTTCTGGAATACGTTTCCCAGAACTCCCAGCTGCCGCCCTCTTTGCGCTAAAAAAAAAAAAGAAAGAAAAAAGAAAAAAAGAAAAAAAAAAGAAAAGAAAAGAAAGAGCGAGTGAGAGAGGGTTACCGAGAGTGTGACAAAAGAATCTCCAAATTCTCGGAGCTCCCGGACTCGGGAATCCTCTTCTTGGCTTCTTGCTGTTTAGCCAGGCTGAAGCAGTTCTCTGATATCAGTGGAATTTAGGTTTTTCTTATTAACAAAAAGTAACAGCAAATATGTGAAGAATTGGAGCCCTAAAATAAAAAAAGATTATAGGCCGGGCGCGGTGACTCACACCTGTAATCCCAGCACTTTGGGAGGCCGAGGCGGGCGGATCACGAGGTCAGGAGTTCGAGACCAGCCTGGCCAATATGATGAAACCCCCGTCTCTACTAAAAATATAAAAATTAGCCGGGCGTGGTGGCGCGCGCCTGGAGTCCCAGCTACTTGGGAGGCTGAGGCAGAAGAATCGCTTGAACCCGGGAGGCGGAGGTTTCAGTGAGCCAAGATTGTGCCACTGCACTCCAGCCTGGGCGACAGAGTGAGACTGTCTCAAAAAAAAAAAAAAAAAAAAAAAAAAAAAAAAAAAAAAAAAAAAAGATTATAAGAAACATCATGTGATCCTGTAATAACAGAATTATACCCACCACTTCCAAAAAAAAAAAAAAAAAAAGGCAGAGGAAACCCTTTAAGTTTTTACATTTAACAGGATCAACTAATAGAAAAACTACTCTTTAGATACAAAAAGAATGAAAGAGCAATCAAAAAATGCAATGAAGGCAGAATATACTGTGGATTTCCACTTTTGTTAATAGCACAGTCATATAATTCAGAACAATTTGCTTGCTGAGGATAGCTAGACACAGAAAACACAAGCTTTGGCATATGGTAGATCAACTCAAAGCAACTGGGGCCACTGTAATCATTCCTCAAGGAGTTTCTGAATTTGAAAGAGGGACAAGTTTATTACTTCAGTGTTTAAACCATGATCTTTATTTGCTTAAATGTATAACAGAATTGATGTTTCCAAGAATTGAGGGTTGAAAGAAGAGAGCAATACCTAAAAATATTCACATATCCACTACAGTACATGTTTGTAGTTCTCATTTACTAAATATATATTCTTTATTCTGTTATATACAACTATCTCTTATAAAGAACCAAGTATGTGCCAGGAACTAGTCCAAACTATTCCGACTCTGGGACCCTCACTACACTTTCACAACTTTTTTCTTTTTTCTTTTTGTTTTGTTTTGTTGTTGTTGTTGTTGTTGTTGTTGTTGTTAGATGGACTTTGGCTCTTTTGCCCAGGCTGGAGTGAAGTGGCGTCATCTTGGTTCACTGCAACCTCCGCCCTCACTCAGGGTTCAAGCGAGTCTCCTGCCTCAGCCTCCCAAGTCGCTGGAGTTATAGGCACCCCCCTCCCCACCACGCCCAGCTAATTTTTGTATTTTTAGTAGAGACAGGGTTTTGCCATCTTGGCCAGGCTAGTCTCGAATTCCTGACCTCAGGTGATCCACCCGCCCTGGCCTCCCAAAGTGCTAGCATTACAGGCATGAGCCACCGCACTTAGCCCATTTTCACAACTTTTTTAAGACAAATAATGTAATGTCCTCTAGTTTACTCTTTGGGATCCAGAGGCAGAGAGAGGTTAAGTGTATCTCCTAAGATGGAAATTTGATTATTTTCACCTGCGTGTCTATCCAGTGCCCTTAAGAGAAGGTTCAAATGCTTTAACAAGTCACACAAACAGGAATTTTCCAGATGCTGTTTCTCTCTTCGAATCTGCTTTCCACTCTACATGTCCAGCCATAGTGGATTACTTGTACTCCTACAAAAAGCCTCTAATTCTTTGTATTTGCTGTCCCTTCTGTCATAACCTGCTACTCTTTTCCCTCCTGGGTGACAGTCTTCATCCATAGCTTAAATATTCCCTGCTCTAGTAAGACTTACTATGGGTTCTTGCCTTGTAGACTAATAAAAGTAGTGTGAAGTAGCCAATATTACAGACTTAGTATAAAGCTGCCTAGATTAAAATACTAGTGCTTCCATTTCTTCTGTCCCCTTTTTCTTCATTTGTAAAATGGAGACTATAATAGGGTTGATATCAAGTACAAATGAATAAGTACACATAAAACACTGGAAATTCTGCCTGATTCATGACTACCCTATAAAAAGTTAGCAAATGTTAACCTCAGGTGATAAACAAAGGACGCATAAATTATGGATGGAAGGTTTCTACAAAAAGTTGCTTTGATCATTAAAATATTATCAATAACCACACATCAACTTTTGATTACTGGGAAAAAAAACTAGAAGAATATGCAAATACATCCCACCAAAAGTGAGATAAAGGGTCACTAATATTGACATTATTTCCTTTTATTTTTTCCTAAATCCATTTTGGGAATTCTGAATACAATCTAAATGATCTGCAGGTTTCTGTTTCAAGACACTGGGCAGCTCCACAAACCACAAACACTAAACCCCTCCTTGCCAGTCTTGTGCTGGGTGCTAAGCACATGGTAAAGAATGGGACATAGTCCCTGCAACAAAGTAACATGCAGCCTAAGGGAGAAACAGATCAGATCTAAAAGACCCTGAGTAGGCCAGGCACGGTGGCTGGGATTACAAAGTGCTGTAATCCCAGCACTTTGGGAGGCCAAGGCGGGCGGATCACGAGATCAGGAGATCGAGACCATCCTGGCTAACACGGTGAAACCCCGTCTCTACTAAAAATACAAAAAATTAGCCAGGCATGGTGGTGGATGCCTGTAGTCCCAGCTACTCAGGAGGCTGAGGCAGGAGAATGGCGTGAACCCGGGAGGTGGAGCTTGCAGTGAGCCGAGATCGCGCCACTGCACTCCAGCCTGGGCGACAGAGCGAGACTCCGCCACAAAAATAAATAAATAAAGACCCTGAGTAAAACATTCCAAATAAAGAAGCCAAATTCATAACTATTCCTTTCCAAATCTCAATGATTCCCTCTCTCTTAGGTTTTTCACATAACTACCTTCCTCCTAGTTGCCAGGAAAGAAAACCCTGACGTTATTTGCTTTCCTTTGCTCTTCATTCATAATTACTTTATGTTAATTACTTTTCATTTATACCGACTGACTAGGATTTGGTTTTGATTTTAAATAGTCAAATTCCTCCTCTTCCCATCAAAAACATATGTGGGAGAAGAGTAATAGATGCAATAAGATAGACAAAATGTTTACAAGAGTTAAAGACAAATGATGGCGGGGTGGGGGTCATTAACACTATTTTCTGTATGTGCATGTTTGCGAATTTCTGTAAGAAAAATTAGAGAAATACCATGTGGGTGGTATGGCACCAATGCATAAATGCATTTAAAATGTTAGTGGTTATCTCTAAATCCTGAGATTATGGGTTAAAGGGAGGGGGTCTCACTGTCATCCAAGCTGGAATGCAGTGCCGTGGTCATAGCTCACTGCAGCTTCAAACTCCTGAGCTCAAGGGATCCTCCCACCTCAGCCTCCCAAGTAGCTGGGACTATCGGTATGCGCCACCACACCCAGCTAATTATTTAAATATACAGCAGTGAATACGGGTAACTTTCATTTCCTTTTATACATTTCTGTATTTTCTAATCTCTCTATAATGGTCATGCATTATTTCTGTTAAGGAGAATATAGACTCTAAAGCCCCAGATCACCTTCCAAACCTGATAGAAAAAGACTTCCACAAACCATATACACGATTATTTCATATGGTTCTAAGAAAAATGTACAGCGTGGAGAATATGAACACAGACTTGAGGCTCCAACTTCTTGGGTTCATATGGACGTTCTGCCTCTTACTAACTGTACATTTTAGGGTTCATCTTCCCTCTTCTTAGAGCATTTCCATAAGAAACCTAGTGCTTCTGAATCCTTTCTCTAACCTTTTGATATGCATGTAAATTTCGTTAGAGGCTATGTAAGCCTCTAGCCAGGTTTACAACCTAGAAGTATTTGTGAAAGTTCTGAGATTTGTCCCTTTTGAATATAAACATCTGAGAAAATAACAACTCACTGTCCCTATCACTATAAGCGTTTAACCAAGGTGCCTCTCTTTAAACTGTAAATCGGCTAGCAGATGAGGTAAGAAGTTTTATTACTTTGGATAAAGTTAGTTAACTAAGACTGGATTCTCAAGTAAAGTTAGAATAAATTCATAAAAGAATTAGCAGTAAATGATGAGACCAAGTCCTCTTATTGAAAAATCATTAATCTTGAGAACTGATGTACATAGTGGTCTAAAGTAGAATTGTATAAAAAGTTTAAAACTGCTTGACTGTACACATAGGGCGGAATTTTTTAATAATATTTTTCTTTAGATTGCCTACATACTATACAGTGGTTGTCCTTATTCAGTAATAAGACAGCTTTCTTTTCTACGTTGTGTAGAGAAGTCTATTCGTGTCTCTGTTAGAACATAGTGGTACCTACCACATAACGCTATTTTGGACATTTAATGAATAATTCGTATAAAAGTATAAGGACCTCCTACTAATGACTCTACTTCAGAAATGAGGAGAATCGGATAGAAAAAGATTAAGATTAACTCACAAAACGTTATAACACTAGTAAGTGGTAGAGCTGGCATGCAGGTAGGAGAGGCTGGCTGGGGAAAGCCAGAAGACCCTCTAACCAAGGGACAACCGATCCAGGACGCTCCCAACCCGGGGACTCACGAACTGCTCCAAACGTGAGACTCAGCCGAGAGGAAAGATTACAAACTGCTCCCAACTCCAGCCTCCCAGCTGGCCACAGCTTCTCTAGCCCTCTTCCAGACGAGGGCCAGGGCCCCGCTTGCTCCCTGACGAGGCTGAGAAAACTTGGAGGGCCCCAGCAGATCCAAACACTTGTCTCCTTGAGCCCTCCTAGAGCGAAAGAGCCTTCCAGCAACTAAAGAGAAACCCTGGATCACTTCCCACAATTCCCTAGCTCGGCCATCCAAAAGCGGAAGTTCCCCAGGCTACGCGGACCCCTGACTACACTTCCCAGAATGCCCCAGGGGGGAAACGGCCATAGTTCCGCCCCTTGGAGCGGAAATATTTCTGAGTAACCTGAGCTTCCGGGTATCCTAGAAAACCAAGGCGAATCTTAGCCAAGTTTTGCAATTTTAGGGTGGAAGTGTCTGTCTTGGTGGTGTCTACCGATTCTGTTGTTCAAGGGCCTCGGGGAAGAAGTTGGGGATCGGGAGAAGGGTACCTAGTAAAACCCAAAGAGCTGCACTACAGAAGTAAAGATAAAGGGCAAATAGATCGTCTTCACTAGGGGACTGAAGCAAAACTTGAAATCACATTAGTACCTGAAAATAGATTAAAGTAAACCTTTTCTGTTAGTGTTTGCAGGTACCTGACATAAACAAACAAAAATATTCTAATAGAGAAAGAGACTGTCGTCCTAGGCCTCATATTCTTTCTCTAATTTTAAAATATATTAATATTGGACAAAGTACAATAGTCCTTGAAGAAAAGAACATGTTAAGATATACAAAGAAACATTTCATAGTAATGAAAATTTTCTATCAACTATAACAGCCTTACATAATACAAAGCAAACTTTATAAAGAAAAATTGATTGACAGACTCATAAGGAGAAAAACACTGATAAACAGGAGAGCTTTTAATACATAATTAGAAGGAAACACAGAAAGCATTGAAATCATATACAGGTCTTGGAGTTAACAATGGTTCACTTAAGATTTTTTGACTTCATGATGGTGTGAAAGCAATACACATTCAGTACAGTACCTATACAACCCTTCTGTTTTTCCCTTTCAATACCTATTCAATAAATTATATGATATTCAACACTTTATTATGAAATAAGCTTCTATTTGTTAGATAACGTTGCCCTTGGATCACCTGAGGTCAGGAGTTTGAGACCACCCTGGACGATATGGCAAAACCCTGTCTCTACTAAAACTGTGAAAATTAGTTGGGCGTGGTGGCGTGCACCTGTAGTCCCAGCTACTCCGGAGGCTGAGGCAGGAGAATCGCCTGAACCTGCAAGGCGGCGGTTGCAGTGAGCCAAGATCGAGCCATCGCACTCCAGCCTGGGCGAGAGAGTGAGACTCCCTCTCAAAACAAAACAAAACAAAACAAAACAAAACACCTTGCCCAACTGGGGGCTAATATAAACGTCATGAGCACCTTTAAGGTAGGCTAGCCTAAGCTATGATGTTTGGTAGATTGGGTGTATCAAATGCATTTTTGACTTAGGATACTTTCAACTTACAGTAGGTAAGTTCATCAGAATGTGAGCCCATTGTAAGTTGAGAAGCATCTGTCCTAAAACAGGAGAAAAGCTGAACAAAAAAATAAAAACACTTATCTCAGGAATTCAATAAACAAATACCAAAACCACAGAGGGTAGATGGAAATAAATGATCAAGATAATAGGAAATACATCAAATAGAAAACGAAATGGAGTGGATCTTAAAAAGCAAAATGATCACTCTATAAATAGAACAGTAAGATTGACAAAGTCCAGTGACAGTAAACAAAAAAGACAGAAATGACATATTACCAATTTCAGAAGTAAAAGGGAACATCACTAAATATATTAAGAGAATATTATGAGGAACATTATGATGATATATTTAAGAAATATAAATTCCCACTTAAAACTAAAATAAACATACACAACAATTAACAAAATGTTGAAAATTTATCTCTGAGAATGAGAATGGGAAGAGAATGCTGAATATCACCAATTCTAATCAAATTGTACTGAACCTTATATCTAGCAACTTGGTCAAAATAAGTTTATTATTTATTTATTCATTTCTTTTCCCTATGGAACACTCTCATTTCCTCCCCCAGCCCCATATTTTGTTTGTTGTGTTTCTCTTTGTGTGTGTTTTGTGCAAAGTGCATGTGATGTGGTTGTGTGTGCATGTTTTTAGTTTATATAAGTGGTATTATGTCATAAAAATAAATGTTAAGACTTTTGAAACTCAGCAGTATGTTTTAAAGATTCATCCATGTTTCTAGCATACATTAACCTATTTTATAGAACTAATTGTCTACACCCAAAATATTTTATCTATTTACTATTCCATGACAGAAACCTGGATTGCCATTGGCAGTAACAATGCTAGGAACATCACTATACATCTTCATAGAAATGTGTGACAATTTATTTAGGACACATATCCACAAGTGTAGCTGTTGGTTCATAGCAGAGTCATATACTTACACATTTACAAATAATATTAATAGCTATATTGCTCTTCTGAATCGTTAAACCATTCCACATTCTCATGAGCACTGAATACAGTTTGTTGTATAACCACCCATTTCCATACCATCATTTGCCATGGTCAGTCATCCTATGTCTTGCCACTCCATTAAACACACACTGGTGTTTCACTGTTTTAATTAAATTTCTCTCATTTGTAATAAGTTTGAGCATTTCTTCAAAATACTTTACAGCCTATTCTGTAAACTGTATATTTATGCCCTTTTCTTCTGTTACGGGTGCTATATTTTCCTTGTTTACTTGGATTATATACCACGAATATCAATACCTTATGCATTTGAGACATAGCAATACCTACTACTTGGTATTTTTTGATATTTCTTATAGAAACTTTATTGAGATATAATTGAAATACTATACAGTTTACCCATTTAAAGAGCACAATTAAATGAATTTTATTATATCCACAGAGTTCTGCAACTATCACTGCAATCTATTTTTAGGACATTTACATAATCGCAAAAAGATACCTAATACCCATTAACAGTCACTTCCGATTTTTCCCAAACTCCTCAGCCCTAGGCAATCACTAATCTACTTTCTGTAGATGTACATATTTTGAACATTTTCTGTCAGTGTACTCACACAATATGTGGTCTTTTGAAACAAACTTTCTTTACTTAGCATAACATGTTGAAGGATCATCTATGTTGGTGCATGAGCCAGTTATTCATTTCTGTTCATGGCTATATAATGTGCCATTGGATGAATATACCACATCTTATTTATTCACTAATGGCTATTTTGGATTGTTTCCACTTTTGGCTATTATGAATAATGTTGCTTTGAACATTTATTTACAAGCTTATGTGTAGGCATATGTTTTAATTCCTCTTCGTTGTATATCTAGAAGTGGAATGCTGAGTCATATAATAACTCTGTGTTTAAACCCTTGGTACCAAAACAGAGATATCGATCAATGGAACAGAACAGAGCCCTCAGAAATAACGCCACATATCTACAACTATCTGATCTTTGACAAACCTGACAAAAACAAGCAATGGGAAAAGGATTCCCTATTTAATAAATGGTGCTGGGAAAACTGGCTAGCCATATGTAGAAAGCTGGAACTGGATCCCTTCCTTACACGTTATACAAAAATTAATTCAAGATGGATTAAAGACTTACATGTTAGACCTAAAACCATAAAAACCCTAGAAGAAAAGCTAGGCAATACCATTCAGGACACAGGCATGGGCAAGGACTTCATGTCTAAAACACCAAAAGCAATGGCAACAAAAGCCAAAATTGACAAATGGGATCTAATTAAACTAAAGAGCTTCTGCACAGCAAAAGAAACTACCATCAGAGTGAACAGGCAACCTACAAATGGGAGAAAATTTTCACAACCTACTCATCTGACAAAGGGCTAATATCCAGTATCTACAATGAACTCAAACAAATTTACAAGAAAAAAACAACCCCATCAAAAAGTGGGTGAAGGACATGAACAGACACTTCTCAAAAGAAGACATTTATGCAGCCAAAAAACACATGAAAAAATGCTCTTCATCACTGGCCATCACAGAAATGCAAATCAAAACCACAATGAGATACCATCTCACACCAGTTAGAATGGCGATCATTAAAAAGTCAGGAAACAACAGGTGCTGGAGAGGATGTGGAGAAATAGGAACACTTTTACACTGTTGGTGAGACTGTAAACTAGTTCAACCATTGTGGAAGTCAGTGTGGCGATTCCTCAGGGATCTAGAACTAGAAATACCATTTGACCCAGCCATCCCATTACTGGGTATATACCCAAAGGACTATAAATCATGCTGTTATAAAGACACATGCACACGTATGTTTATTGCGGCACTATTCACAATAGCGAAGACTTGGAACCAACCCAAATGTCCAACAACAATAGACTGGATTAAGAAAATGAGGCACATATACACCATGGAATACTATGCAGCCATAAAAATGATGAGTTCATGTCCTTTGTAGGGACATGGATGAAACTGGAAATCATCATTCTCAGTAAACTATCGCAAGGATAAGAAACCAAACACCGCATGTTCTCACTCATAGGTGGGAATTGAACAATGAGAACACATGGACACAGGAAGGGGAACATCACACTCCGGGGACTGTTGTGGGGTGGGGGGAGGGGGGAGGGATAGCATTAGGAGATATGCCTAATGCTAAATGACGAGTTAATGGGTGCAGCACACCAACATGGCACATGGATACATATGTAACAAACCTGCACTTTGTGCACATGTACCCTAAAACTTAAAGTATAATAATAATAAAATTTAAAAAAAAATGCTGCTACCAGGAGGTTGATGACAGTATTGCTTGAGGCAAAGAAGTAAATATCTAAACATGCACATTTATGTCTTCAGGAAAAATAAAGTATTGTAAAAATAACAACAACAACAAAAAAAACCCTTGGGAAACTGCCAGACTGTTTGCCAAATAAATTGCACCATTTTACATTCCCACCAACAATGTATGAGGGTTCCAATTTCTCCACTCTCTTGGCAACCGTTTTATTATCTGTCTTTTTTACTGTGGCCAATCTGATGGCTAAGTAATATCTCATTGGGGTTTTGATTTCCATTTCCCTAATGACTTATGACATTGACCATCTTTTTATGTGCCTATTGGGCATTTATATGTCTTCTTTTGAAAAACGTCTATTCAGATACTTTGGCCCATTTTTTAATTGGGATATTTGTCTTTCTAAAGTGTTGAATTGTAAGAGTTCTTTATGTATTCTAGCTACAAGTCTCTTATCAGATATATGATTTACAAATATGTTCACCCATTATGTTGGTGTCTTCACTTTCTCGATGGTATCCATTGATGCATAAAAGTTTTTCATTTTGATGAGTTCCAATTCATTCATTTATTTTTTGTTGTTTCTTGTGCTTTTGATGTCATATCTAAGAAACCGTTGCCTATTTCAAGGTCATGAAGATTTATATCTATGATTTCATCTAGTTGTTTATAGTTTTAGCTCTTACATTTAGGCTTTCTACCCACTATAAGTTAATTTTTGTATATGGGGTAAAGTAGGGGGTCCAACTTCATTCTTTTTCATGTGCACATCCAGTTTTCTTAGCACCATTCACCATTTGTTGAACAGACTGTTCTTTTTTCATTGAATTGTCTTGGCACCTGTACTTGATTTTAATATTCATATACTGTGTCTCACATTGAATAAGCATCCTTAATTTTGAGGAGAGAAATGTAATAAGCATTTTCCTTAATTGCTGTGCTTTTGAAAGTCCTAGGTTTCAAGAATATTCTCCTACATTAAAAAAATTAACTTTCTAAATTTACCTTTCCCATTTAGGCCCTTTAATCCTTTTGAAATCTATGTAAATATTATTAGGTAAGGATCTGCTTTTATTTTCCTGCATATACAAAAAACTTTAAAATAATTATAATAAATAATATTTATGGACAGACAATTTAATATTTTAAACATCTCAATATTCTCCACCAAAGTAATCCATCATATCAATGCAAACCCAATAAAAATACTAGAACTTTTTCTGGAAATTGATACAAATATTACAAAAATTTGGAGTAAAATCTGAGAGCTAAGAATAGTCAAGATAATGTGAAAGAATAACAAAATGGAAGACTTACTTTATGAGATATCTAATCATATTATAAAGCTACAATATCAGTGTGGCATTTGCTTAAAGATATATAGATAAAGGAAGAGAATAGAGTGTAGATCAAAGTAAATACTGTCTTTCATTTGTGAAAAGGATATGCTGCTGTACAGATTATAAAAGTTCTTTTTAATATGTGCTTCTTCACCAATTAGATATCCACATGGAAAAATATATATTCGTCTGTACTTCACGGAATTCACAAATATAACTTTCAGAAAAACTGTAGATCTAATTTTGGAAAGTAAAGCAATGACACTTAGGGAAACAAAAGAACCTGTTTGTTGCCTTGAAGTGGAAAAAAATATGAGACCAAAATAATTCACAATTTTTAAAAAATTAAGTGACTTAGATTATTTTACAAATGAAGAACTTCTCTTAATTAAGGCACCAATAAGAAAATGAAAAGGTAATTCTCAAATTGAGAAAATTTGTAAACCATATATGTGACAAAAGATTCATATCCTGAGCATATAAGAATACGTAAATCCTAAAATCTGTAAGAAAAAAGTCAGGCAAACAAATAAGAAAAATGTAAAAATAACTGAACAGACAGTTCAGAAAAGATGACATAAATACTCAATAATCAAATAAAAAGATATTCAAGTTCTTGAGTCACCAAAGAAACTCAAAATATTATGAGAACTCCACTACATTCCAACCAGAAAGGTTAAAATTAAGAATTAGTCAAAGCAACGTTGACAAAAATGCAAATACTTGCATCGTGTAGGAGTGTAGTTTTATACAACCACTTTGCAATAAAGTTTTGCAGTAATTACTGAAGCTGAGTAGTTTTAGTGCTACCACTAAAACTTTCAGTGCTATTACTAAAACTCTCGTATAACCCTTATATCCATGCTTATATATATATTATCAGTAGAAGGAGATTCATATGTTCAGCAAAAGACATGTCTTTTTATGTTTATACAAACACTAATTTTATTTTATTTTATTCATTTTTTATTTATGTATTTTTTTTTTGAGATGAAATCTTGCCCTGTCGCCCAGGCTAGAGGGCAGTGCTGCGATCTCAGCTCACTGCAACTTCTGTCTCCCGGGTTCAAGCGATTCTCCTGCCTCAGCCTCCTGAGTAGCTGGGATTATAGGCACATGCCACCAAGTCAAGCTAATTTTTGTATTTTTAGTAGAGATGGGGTTTCACCATGTTGGCCAGGATGATCCAGAACTCCTGAACTTGTGATCCGCCCACCTCAGCCTCCCAAAGCTCTGGAATTACAGGCGTGAGCCACCACACCCAGCCTACAAGCACTGATTTTAATAACCAAGGACAAGAAACTACACAAAATCTATCAACGATTAAATGAATTAATAAGTTATGTGATATTTATACATTAAAATAATACATATTAATGAGAGTAAACCAGTTATATTCACTTTCAACAGCATGGATAAATGTCATGGACATAATGTGGACAAAGAAAACACAAAATTGTATGTATTTTATTATTCTATTTATATGAAGTATAAAAAATAGCAAAGCAAATCTATGCTATTATAAATCAGAATAGTGCCTACCTTGAGAGAAAAGTAGGGATTTGAATTGGGCATGAATGTTTTTAGGGCGATGTGCTAATGCAGGTCCTCTTAGAAATAAAAATGCAGCCAGGCGAAGTGGCTCATGCCTGTAATCCAAGCACTTTGGGAGGCCAAGGTGGGCAGGATCACCTGAGGTTGGGAGTTCAAAACCAGCCTGACCAACATGGAGAAACCCACCTCTACAAAAAATACAAAATTAGCCGGGCGTGGTGGCGCATGCGTGTAATCCCAGCTACTCAGGAGGCAGAGGCAGGAGAATCGCTTGAACACGGGAGGCGGAGTTTGCGGTGAGCCGAGATCTCGCCATTGCCCTCTAGCCTGGGCAACAAGAGTGAAACTCTGTCTCAAAATAAATAAATAAATAAATAAGAAAAATAAGAAGAAAAGAAAGAAAGAAAAAAAATGCAAAGGCAGAATTAGTTGTGTAAGAATTTTATTAGGGGAAATTATTGTGAGAGAAAACAAGAGAGAAGCTACACTACGATGTAAATCTAACACTGAGTAAAGAACAAAAGGCAGCCAAGGGAACAAAGTGAGACTCTGTCTCTACAAAAAAATACAAAAACTAACTGGGTGTGGTGGCACGTGCCTGTAGTCCCTGCTACTTGGGAGGCAGAGGCTGGAGGATCACTTGAGCTGGGGAGGCAGAGGTTGCAGTGAGCCAAGATTTTGCCACTGCACTTCAGCCTGGGTGACAGAGTAAGACCCTGTCTCAACAACAACAACAACAACAACAACAACAACAAAGGAAGATTGGATAAAATCATTCTGGACTTCCATGCAGCTTAAGAAAAGTTACACTAGGCCAGATGCAGTGGCTTACACCTGTAACCCCAGCACTTTGGGAGGCCAAGGCAGGCGGATCACCTGAGTTCAGGAGTTCAAGACCCACCTGGCCAACATGGTGAAACCCCGTCTCTACTAAAAATACAAAGATTAGCTGGGTATGGTAGCATGTCTGTAACCCCAGCTATTTGAGAGGCTGAGGCAGGAGAATCCTTTGAACCCTGGAGGCGGAGGTTGCAGTGAGCTGAGATCGCACCACTGCACTCCAGCCTGTGTGACACAGCGAGACTAAATCTCAAAAAAAAGAAAGAAAGAAAAGTTATATTAAAGAAAAAGCAATTAAAGTCAGGTATTCACAATCTTATCTACCCAACAGAGAAGATCCATGTCTCCCTGAACAGGTCTACCTTAGAATCCTTACTGCTCTCAGATATTGACTGGGAGCAGCAGCCCTCAGAAAATCTGGCCTTGATACAAACACAGGATTGACCTTAAAACACAACAATAGGGGTCTTTGGTTACTTGCATTAAAATATTTGTGAAGTACATTTTCATGGCTACCACATGCTGGTTATGTGCAGTTTCTTGATACAGATGCTGGTATTTTGAGGGTGTTGAAAATTAAACAATCACGACACATATGACATATTCATTTTTCTACATATATTTATACTTCGATGAAAATTTAAAATATGTGGTGCTATTCATATGCTGGACAATTCAATGTTGTAAAGCTATCAGTGTTCCTTTGAATAATCTATATGTTTAATAAAATTCTCAGCAGTTTTTTTGGTGGAAACTAACAAGCTGAGTCTAAAATTTGTAAAGAAAAGCAACAGTCAAGAATAACCAAAACATCAAAAGAAAATAGAAAGAGGTGGGTTTATGCGATAAGACATCAATACTTTTTATGTATTTGCAGTAATTAAAACAGTATGCTATATATGCAAATATGAATAGACTAATGGAAGATAATAGAAAGTTCAGAAACAGATTTACATATATCTAGTCATTTGATATTTGACAAAGATAATAACTAAAATGGAGAAATCTCTTAAGAAGTGAGGATATTGTATATTCTTCACATGGAAAAATAATTTTATTTTTTATTTTTTTGAGACGGAGTCTTGCTCTGTCACTCAGGCTGGAGTGCAGTGGCACGATCTGAGCTCACTGCAAGCTCCGCCTCCCGGGTTCATGCCATTCTCCTGCCTCAGCCTCACAAGTAGCTGGGACTACAGGCACCCGCCACCGTGCCCGGCTAATTTTTTTGTATTTTTAGTAGAGACAGGGTTTCACCGTGGTCTCGATCTCCTGACCTCGTGATCCGCACGCCTTGGCCTCTCAAAGTGCTGGGATTACAGGCGTGAGCCACGGCGCCCGGCCTGGAAAAATAATTAGTCTTGACCTTTATCACATCCCATATGTAAATATCAATATGATATGGAATATGGATCTTAAAATTAAAAGATTTTTTTAAATAGCTATTAAAATATCTTTATGACCTTCTCTAATGTTGGCAACGATTTTTTTAAGTACCAACTGAAAAGTAAAATTAAAAAACTCAAAATGAGAATGGTTGTTTATCCAATGTACCATAAGGAAAGTGAAAATGCTGGCCACAGTTGAAAAGATAATCACAATACACACGTATGTCAAAAGGCTTATAGGCAGAATATAAAGAAATCCTATAAATACCAGAATAAGGCTGACAACCAAATAGACAAATAAATCACTTGAGTAAGCACTATATGAAGAAGAATATACAAATGTACAAGGCTTCAGATACATGCTCTGTTTGCTCAACTTCATTAGTCATTACAGCAGTATAAATTAAACCCTCAATGAGACAACTCTATCGCCATACCAGAATGACTGATTTTTAAAAAATTACTCGCGTCTAACTGATGTGTTATATCTTTTGACCAATATGTCCCAATCCCTCCACTCCAACCCCTGGTAACCAGCATTATACTCTACTTCTTTTAAAAAATTAGAATGATGAATTTAAAAAATAATTTAAGTCTGACAACACCAAGCATTGGCAAGCACATGGAGCAGATGGAACTCTACCACGGTCCTTGTAAGAGTATAAATTGGTACAATCACTTTGGAAAATGATTCACAGTATCTGCTAAAGTTAAATTTATGTATTCTCCATGACACAGAAATTCCACTTCTAGCAAGCAGAAACACACACACATGCACACCCCGAAATATATATAAGATTTCACCCATGGGATGTAGTGTGCCTACATTTGCTCTACAGTAACAAAATAAGTAAACAATTGCTATAAAACAGCAGCATAGTTCAATCTCACAAACATAGTGTTGAGCAAAACAGAGACACAAAAGGATATATACAATATGATTTCATATATATAAAGATATACAAAAGAAGTAGTCAATGGTGATAGAAGTTAGGAAAGTGATTATAGTTGAGAGAGAGGGGTAGTGTCTGAAAAGGAGCAGAAATCGTTCAATATCAGTCAGGGTTCAATCAGGAAAGCAGAATCACTAGGATTTTAGGGACAAAGACATTTTAAAGTAGGAATTAGGTAAACAAACATAGGAAGACAAATCAGAGATGGCAGGACTTCCGAGAATTGAGGCATGTCCCACTACTGAAATGGAACTGTTAACAGGAATCATGTTAAGTTTAGTGAATTCTATGAACACTAGCCCAGTGAACACAATTCATTTTTTGAAAAATGACTGCCCTGGTCACAAGAAATGCTGGGTGGAATTCCATGGCAGAGAATAAAACATTTTGTAAAGTCCACATGTGATGCTTTTATCAGAAGCATTGGAACAGGAAAGGCAAATTCATATCTAGAGTAATTGTCTTTTCCATTGAAAACAAAGTGCTGTCTCCTCCATGATGAAAGTGGTCCAGTGTAATCAAATTCCAGCAGGAGGTTGGTAGTCCCCTTTGATGAACAGTGCCTATCTGAGGTCCAGTGTTAGTCCATATTTTTGATAGCTTGGCCATATAAATGTGGTTGTAGCCAGATTGGATTTAGTGAATGGAATTTCATAGTACTGAACTAATAAGCTCCATTTCTTCCACCATGACTACACTGTTCATGCACCCACTGGGAATGGACATGGTTGGCTAGAGAAAAATCTTGAAGAACATTCACAGAATGCACCATCTTGATCACCTGATTATTAAGCTCATCTTCTGGTGAGGTTGCTCATTATTGACAATTAAATAGGTCGCAAGTAATTTTATATTCTGCTCATTAAAAGTAGTCCACTCACATACCTCATTGTCAATTTGCCTTGTCAACCAATTACCAATCATGCTTCTTTGAAGTCCATGACCATCCAGCAAAACTATTCATCCCCCTGGCATCATTCCTTCTGGGGAAAAAAAAACTATGAAGTACACTACTCAAAATTCTAACAAATGGGAATATTTTCTTTTACCACTCTCCTTTGGGGCCACCGCAGCATGAGGCTGTAGTGTGCCAGCTGTCCAGTTTTAGGTGATGCTAGAACATTATGCAGAATTACCTATAAACCAGGTCCACATGTTTATTCTTCATTCAACTGATTATAGCAAACTCCTCATGAAGTCAAATGTATGGACTAAAAGACTGGTGTCACCGTAGCAGGACAAATGGAGCCAGAGAAGGTCATGAAAAGAAGGTTCTCATGCACATATACCTGATAAGAGGAACTATCACAAAAGACTGCAAAAATCACAACCTTGCACAAAGGCCACCACAACCTTACACACACAAAAATACTTTGGTTAGGACAGCTGCCCAGCAACTGGCTATCCAACCTTGAACTACTACCACCTTTGTTATTGATCCTTGTAGACAAAGGTAATTGTTTCAAACAACTCATGTAACCCTCCTCATTTCTCCTTTAAAAGCCCTTGTCTTTCTTTACCTCCCTGAATACACCCACTATATTCCCATTGCAATACTCATTCCTGAACAAATACAATTTCTTTTAGACATCTTCTCTCTGTGTCTGCTATTTAGGTTGACATAAAGTTTGTGTCAAGAAGTGAGACTGAAGTCAGCTGACCTCAAATGGGCCAGCATCCCCTGGAATCTAGTGAGGTACCAACATTGACCCCTTTTGTGCCCTCTGCTTCTATGGCCTTCCTTTTCTGCTCTGGTGAATCTTCGCTTAGATTCTCAGATGTCCTTCGTTTGGTAAGCTCTTTTGACTTTATTCAGGATCTGGATTTGGCTATAAGGCCACCTTAAATTAAGGACCTGGCAACCCTGGTGGGACTACAAAAGCCTTTTTGTCTTTTCTGGAAAGCCTCTTCTGGTATAAGGCCAAGTGTTCTTTTGGAGAGTACTCTGGTTCCTACAGAACTTACGTTCTGTGAGGCATGTATTTTCTAGTGAATTTGCTTTGGTTTTTCTGCAAACATGGTTTTATATTTTGTTTGCTCTGCAAGCCTGACTTAAAATTTTTGTGAGCATGCTTCATTTGGTTTCATGTCAGTTCGGTTACATGCAACTGTAAATAATTTGGCTCTTTTATTTGTTTTCCCTGCTTGTTTCTGAACATCTTCCAAGAGCAAAAATAAACATTCTAAATGGCACAGTATATTACTGTTTTAATGTATCATGACTAAAATTTTAAAGGGAAAAGGGAAAATATCTTTTTGTGTTGTCTGTATGTTCTCGTGTCTATGTATTATATGTATGTAATATTTTCTACCAAAATATATGAAAGAGCTCTATTTAATTGACTTAAAGAAAAAAATTAAGCACTTAAGTAATTTATCAGAAAAAGAGTAGTTAACTCACATTTTTTTAAGTTCACATGACTTGGGTAAATCTTTGGTAAATAAACTGATTTTAGTGGACAATTAAAGCCACTAAGACCAGGCATGGTGGCTTGTGCCTGTAATCCCAGCCAGTTGGGAGGCTGAGATGAGAGAAATACATGAAACCAGGACTTCCATACCAGCCTGGGCAACATAACAAGACCCTGTCTCTAAAAATATTTCTTTAGAAATTAGCCAGGTGTGGTGATGCACGCGTGTCTCCCCAGCTACTCAGGAGGCTGTGACAACAGGATCACTTTGCCCAGGAGTTCAAGGCTGTAGTGAGCTATGATTGTACCACTGCACTCCAGCCTGGGCAACAGAGTGAGACCTTGTATCTAAACAACAACAATAACAACAAAATAAGAATAATAATAAATGCCACTAGGAAGGTCACTGCCATCAATGAGGGACTCCAGTCTCCAAAGAAAACATCTCCCATGTAAGGATAAAATGGTCACAGACAAGGAAGATTACCACTGAGGCACCTACCAGTCTCAAGAAAATTTCTATGCAACCAGGGAAAACTTGGTCATAGGTTAGACCACTAGGACAAAGGCCATCTGCCAAGTATAAAAAGATGAATTCTGTGTCAGGTACACTTGTTAAAACAAAACAGCTTGGTCAATGCTTTTGACAAAATTTATGGGCTTTTCTTTGCTCTTGAGAGACTGATAAGAAATGCAATGGGATCTTCAACTTCTAAAGAATGCCAAGCCCTCTGGCACTTGAGGCAGCTATACATTTGAAATTTATGATCCTTTCTCAAGCACATTTAAAAAATAATTGGCAAATTACACTAAGGATAATGTACGGCCATTATGGGAATTATTTAAACTCTCTAAGCTTGTTTCCTTAGAGCTGAATTAGGATACTGCGACTGTAGGATTAACATGTAGGGGCTTCTAAGCTAGCTCTCTTTTTTCTCTGCTTGCTCTGAATCTGCTGACTTGTTTGCTTGTATTAAATTTGTTAATAAATTCAAGGATTCTTGGAAGTTTATTTTTCTAGCCAATCCTAACTGAAATGTAAATATCCAGAAGTTAACTAAAACAACTCATTTAAAATTGAAGAGGGAAAAAGGGTAAAAGATTTTTCAAAAACTAAAACGCTATAAAAACAGCTTTACCCAAAATTTGGTCCACTTCCCTCATAAGATTTCCTATCAAAGGCAAAAAAAAAAAAGATTAGCAATATGAACAACTGATCTTAACTTGTCCCATTTTTTTCAGAACTATAATTTGGATCCAACTGTCTTTTTTTATACACTAGTAAGTTTATATTAGTATATTTTACTGTTTCTTGACTACAATTTTGGAGTGATAAGCTATAAGATCTTTTTGTGTTTCTGTATGTTTCTGGGTCTGTGTTACACATACATAATATTTTTCTACAAAAATATATAAAAGAGCTCTATGAAATTGATGTAAAGAAAAAAATTAAACAATTTATCAGAAAAAATAGTAAATAACTATTTACTAAAAATAGTAATAAACCCAACTTTTTAAAATTTGTGTGACTTAGGTAAATCTTTGGTAAATAAACTGATTTTAAAATTGTTGGTAAAATAGTGAGGTCTTCAGAATTGCTAGCATACATTTTGCCTGGATATATTTGTCAGACAATTTTCTTTCTATGTAAGATGAATCTTATGGAAAAAAATTTGTGTTTAATCAAGTTGCCTATAGTTAAAAGGGAATTATTCACAGGTTTTATCAAAAATTGAGTATTAATACAGTGATACAAAACCAGAATCCATTCACCTATGTTTAAAGCAACAAGGTTTTCTTGAAGTATTTATCTGATTTTAGTTAAAAAAAATATCTGCAAGAGATTTTGATAATCTGAAATCCGTTTAAATTTTCAACCATCTTCTGAACTGCAGCTTTTTCCTGTTTTACACTTTCCACTTAATTTCCCTTATTCCAGCTTTAAAATACTATCTCCTTCATTTAAAAATAGTAATTCAGTTTCTCAAAAGAACTTTCCTTTTGAAGCTTTTCAAATTCATATCTCAGTTCGACTTTGCTGTATCTCATTGCACATCATTTGATGAGAAACATGCTTCATGTTGTCTTTATTAGGTTTTTGATTACTTAGGTGCTTTGAAAGAATTAAGGTTTGTTTTTTTTACATCTATGTAAAGTTCTGCATTTGTTTTTGGAAGCTTTTTTCACTCTGATTAAGTGAACCACTAAAATCATGCATCATTGCCTTCAGCTCTTCCTTGTCTCCTTAGGGATGATAACCCTCTCCCTCAACTTTGGTGTCAGCTCTTGTAACTCTCTCTCTTTCTCCTCTCTCTCCTCTCTGTCCTCTCTCTCCTCTCGCTCTCTTGCTCTCTCTCTCTCTCTCTCTCTCTCTCTGGCTCTCTCTCCAGTTCTGACTCTGCTATTGTGGCCTAACACTAAAAATGTTTGTCTTTAAGGCCTAGGAGAATCTAGGGGAATAATATTTTCTTCCAGTATAATTTGAGTCTGTAATTTTGTCTTTTCTTGATGTGTCTGAATTGCTCTAACCAATAAATTCCACATTCTTTTACTTTTTCTAAGAGCCACATATCCCACTGCTCAAGGTACTTGTTTTCTTGTTTATCTTTTCTATAATATGGTACACTCATAACCTTGGATACACACTCTTCCAGTGTTTAGTTGAATTCATGTACCTTTTCATCAGGCTCAACTTCCAGGTTATTGAAATGGGTTTCCCATAGGGAGAAGCAATCACAAGGGGTTTTTAAATATGTAGAAGGTTGTTATCTTTTGATAACTGGCCTAGGAAACAAAGATTTTTTGTTTTATCAAAATAATTTCTCATGCTTCATGTTGTCTTTATTAGGTTTTTTATTACTTAGGAGCTTTGAAAGAATTAAGGTTTTTTTTTAAATCCATGTAATGTTTTGTATTTGCTTTTGGAATCTCTTTTCACTCTGATTAAGTGAATGACTATTATTCCACAATAATCTGTGATTCTGTTTTAATTAAATGTTTTAACCATTTTGACATTTTTGGCAGGTCTCTCCAGGATCAAAGTTCTAAATTAAGTCTTTTTGACCTATAATTAACTGAGAGATTTTCCAGTTGGGCCCCTGGAGAACCTTAAAGGAGGTATCATCTTGTAGAGATGTTAAACTAATTTGGCTTATTTGATTAATTGTATGGGAATCAATGTCAAATAATAAAGTGATGCTATATTTTCTTTAAGTTACATGGATATGTTATTGATGTATATTAAATATTATGTGAAATTTAAAAAGTTCTGATGGTCCTGATGTAATGCTGTCAACCACGATTCTGGCTGTTACCTTAAAATGCTAAATACAATAGAAATAATTGAATTTCCTTCTCAATTGCTGAACTCCCATCAGATTTTTAATGATGGTAATTCTAAGTCTTTGACATCCACATTTATGATTTTTCTCTCAAGGTATCTGCAATCAGATTCATGGAAAAGACTCTAATAAGCACTCTTAAATACAAGTTTCTAATAACTTCAAGATTAATGAACTAAAAACTTTTCACAACTGCAATGAAGAAATTGATGAATTTGGGAAACTGCGAATCAAGATCAAGCATAACAAAAACTAATTACATGAAATTGAATAACTGGTAATGTTTTTATAACTTTTAATTTAAACATTGTTGGTTTTTTACTGAAATGTTTTGTCTTCCAAGTTTAAGGAAACATTTTCTCTTAAGCTATCTATAGTTTACAACAATTTGGTAAAATATACTTTTGTGAACAAAGGTGGAAATATTATTTTTTTCTATTTGGTCCCTTCAAAATTTGGAAACGATTTGTGAGTGTTTCTTAAATGACAACATAATTATTTGCATACATTCAGTATGAATCTGTACCTCCTTGTGACATGATACAATTAAAAACATTGGTTGTATTACCAAGGTTTTAACTGGAATGCCATATTTAAATTTTTATTTGTACTGCAAACAAAGTCTGAAGTCTGCCTTTGTTTGGCTTTCTAGACTCAAGGGGTTTTAAAATCAGAGATTCTTGGCCAGGCACGGTAATCCCAGCACTTGGGGAGGCCGAGGCGGGCAGATCAAGAGGTCAGGAAATGAAGACCATCGTGGCCAACACGGTGAAACCCCGTCTCTACTAAAAATACAAAGAAAATTAGCCGGGCGTAGTGGCGGGCGCCTGTAGTCCCAGCTACTCGGGAGGCTGAGGCAGGAGAATGGCGGGAACCCGGGAGGCGGAGCTTGCAGTGAGCCGAGATCGCGCCACTGCACTCCAGCCTGGGTGACAGAGCGAGAGTCCGTCTCAAAAAAACAAATAAATAAAATATAATAAAATCTGAGATTCTTATGTGGTCAATTTACCACTCTTGCTGCTCTTATGTAAAATATTAGGTTAAGTAATAAACTTAAACTGAAATAATAAAACTAATAAAATTATACTAGAAACTAAAATAATAATAAAACTAAACTTATTTACAAACAAATCAGTCTTACTGTAATTATCTTTGGTAGAAATTAGGATAACTAGAGACAAAATTATGTTTCTAGAAAAGGACTATAATACATCTGTTATTAGATTGTAGTTCTGTGCATTGTCTTTGAGTTTTTATTATCTACTGTAGACCAGACTGGATCCTAAGTTATTCTAGGTTCCCTAATCCAATTTTCTCCAATGTTACTACTAAGAATGGGAACTACTCTTTCCTAAAGTCCTGTAAGCTGAAGCTAGAAAACTTGATGTAAATTTTAAGAGACAAGCCTCATGCCTGATTTGTGGGTCATGCAGAAAGTTCACCAAACCACTCAATGCTATAACCAGAGTCATTCAAACTACAAACCAGGATGAGAAGTTGATGTCTTTATGCTGTGGACAGCTTTCTCAAGATGTCAGAACAATCTTTATCATAATGAGACTGTTGCCCCTCTTAGTGTTTTTTTTTCTTTTTTTGAGACGGAGTCTCTCTATGTTGCCCAGGCTGGAGTGCAGTGGCGTGATCTCGGCTCACTGCAAGCTCCACTTCCCAGGTTCATGCCATTCTCTTGCCTCAGTCTCCCGAGTACCTGGGACTACAGGCACCCACCACCATGCCCAGCTAATGTTTTGTATTTTTAGTAGAGATGGGGTTTCACCGTGTTAGCCAGGATGGTCTCGATCTCCTGACCGCATGATACACCTGCCTCGGCCTCCCAAAGTGCTGGGATTACAGGCGTGAGCCACCCTGGCCGCACCTCTTAGTTTGTCCTCGCCTACGCCTTTTTCACTGAGCAGGATAATGGTGTAGTTAAAATTTTACAATTAGTAGCTTATGTGGACAACTTGACAAAATGTTAGATCTGTTACGCCAAACTTAGATCTTTACATGACCAAAGAATCCTTTAGTCCAACTTTTAAAATATTCCTAATACAACTGTCACTCACTCTATGCTTTTAATTCAACCCAGTCATGAGATATCAGAAGACAAAATTTTTCTATATTATCTATTGGTTAAATAAGGTAGTGCATGTTCTCACTTATAGGTGGGAATTGAACAATGAGAACTCATGGACACAGGAAGGGGAACATCACACTCCGGGGACTGTTGTGGGGTGGGGGGAGGGGGGAGGGACAGCATTAGGAGATATACCTAATGCTAAATGATGAGTTAATGGGTGCAGCAAAACAACACGGCACATGGATACATATGTAATAAACCTGCACATTGTGCACATGTACCCTAAAACCTAAAGTAAAATAATAAAAAATAAATAAATAAATAAATAAGGTAGTGTCTATGCTATTGCTAGGACTACATGCTGTACCTGGATAAATTCCTCTGGGGAAGTTGAGACCCAAATACACAAAATAAGAAAACAGGCACATAGTTACATTAGGTCTCACCTAATTTCCAATGATCATTTGATTGATTCAGTTGCTTGCCTTTAAGCCCAGGTTCATGGCTCGAAACCATTATGGAAACTGGGATGATGATATTAGTATAAATTTTACTTTGTGTCTTTATTTTTAAACTTTGTACCTGTTGCCTGTCAAATTTCTGTGGAAGTACAACTCCTAACACAATAATGCTGGCCTACAGCTTTGAAATAATAGCCCACACCTACAGAACAAACAAAATTGAACTTAACAATGGACTCCAGATAGACCTAGCCTACGAGCCACGCCCTCCAAACCTCCACTGTTGCTCAAATGTCATGACCTTACACAAACAAAACTACTTCCATGAAGACATCTGCCCAGCAACTGGCTGTCCAACCTTGGACTGATACCACTGTTTTTATTGATCCCTGTGGTCAAGAAAAATTGTTTCAAAACAACTTACGTGGCCTTTTTCATTTTTACTTATAAAACTCCTGTCTTCATGTACCTCCCTGAATATATCCACTGTATTCCCATTGAAATGCTCATTCCTGAATAAATGTAATTTTATTTTAGAGAGCTTCTTTCTCCTTTGCTTAGATTGACATTTATATCAGACAAAATAGACTTAAGACAAAAACTGTCACAAGAGACAAAGAAGGATATCATATAATGATGAAAAGTTCAACTCACTAGGAAGATACAACAATGACAGTTGTTCCTCAGTATTCACAGGGGATTAGTTCCAGGACACTCTGTGGATACCAAAATCCATGGATACTCAAGTCCTTTACATAAAATGGCACAATATTTGCGTATAACCTATGCACATCCTCTCATATACTTTAAATCATTTCTGGGCTATTTATAATTCCTAATAAAATGTCAATACCATGCAAATAGTCATTATATTGTATTGTTTAGGGAATGATCACCCAAAAAAGTTGGTACATATTAAGTACAAATGCAACGGTCCATTTTTTTTCAAATATTTTTGATCCAAGATTAGTTGAATCTGTGGATGCAGAACCTGCGGATACAGAGGGCTATGTAAATATATATGCACCTAACATTAGAGTGCCCAAATATATAAAACATTGACAGAACTGAATGGGGCATAAACAGCAACACGGTAATAGTAGGATACTTTAATATCCCACTTTCAATTATGGATAGAAACAGACAGAAGATCAATGAGGAAACGGAGGACTTGAACAACACTACAGACCAATTGGATCTAACAGATATATACAGAACACTTCACCTAACAACAGCAAAATGCACATTCTTTTCAAGTGCACATGAAACATTCTCCAAGATAGACCACATTAGGCTACAAGTCTTAATAAATTTAGGAAGACTGAAATTATACAAAGTATCTTCTCTGACCATACTGGAATAAAACTACAAATTAATAGTAGAAGAAAAACAAGAAATTCCACAAATATGTGGAAATTAAACAATGCATGCTTAAACAACCAATGGGCCAAAGAATAAATCATAAAGGAATTTAGAAAACATCAGGAGACAAATAAAACAGAGATAAAACATTTCAAAACTTATGAGATGCAGTGAAAGCAATCCAAATAGGGAAGTTTATAGTGGTAAACACTTACCTTTAAAAACAAGAAATACCTCAAATTGACAATCTAACCTAATACTTTAAGGAAATAGGAAAAAAATCAGCAGAAGGAATAAAATAGTAAAGATTAGAGCAGAAAATAGAGAAAAGAAAATAACCTTTAAAAAGGAAACTAAGGGTCTGTTTTGAAAAGATTAATACAATTGACAAATTAATTACTAAAAATAATTAAAATTAATTTCTTAGCTAGATTAAGAAAAAGAGCAGACTCAAATATTTAAAATTAGAAATGAAAGAGGAGACATTATGATTGATGTCACAGAAATAAAAAATTATGAGAGATTACTGTGAAGAATACACCAACAGATTGGATAACCTAGAAGAAATGGATAAACTGGGAATATGCAACCTATCAAGACTTAATCATGAAGAAATTTTAAGAAAACAACTGAACAGGTGTATAACTAGTGAGGCGTTGGATGTAGTCATCAAAAGCCTCCCAGGAAAGAAAACTCTAGGACCTGATGGATTCACTGCAGAATTCTACCAAATATTTAAAGAAGAATTAACATACAAATTCTTCTTAAACTCTTCCAAAGAACTGAAGAGGAAGGAACACTCCATGAGGTCAGCATTAACCTGATACCAAAAGCAAAGACACACAAGAAAATAAACTGTAGACCAATATCTCTGATAAATATTGATGCAAAAATCCTAAACAAAACAATACCAAACTTAATTTAACAGCACACTAAAAGAATCACATGTCATGATCAGGCAAGATTTATACCTGGTATAATTCAACATATAAAAATCAATCAATGTAATACACCACATAACAAAATAAAGGGCCTTTCATGATTTAAAAAAACACCATTTAACTAGAAATCAAAAGGAAAGTTACTAAATATAATGAAAGCCATATATGAAAAGCCCACAGTTAATATAATACTCAATGGAGAAATACTGAAAGCTTTTACTCTAAGATCAGGAACAAGGCAAGGATCCCCAACTTACCACTACTATTTAATGTAGTACTGGATATTCTAGCCAAGTCTATCAGAAAGTTTTAAAAAAGGCATCCAAATTGGAAAAGAAGAATTAAAATTTTCTCTGTTTGTAGATGACTTGGTCTTATATGTAGAAAGATCCCACATACACACAAAAGCTACAACTAATAACTCAGCAAAGTTGCAAGATACAAAGTTAGCACTAAAAAACCAGTTGCATCTCTATATACTAGCAATCACCAATGTGAAAAGAAAATTTCATTTACTATAGCATCAAAAAGGGTAAAATACTCAGGAAAGAACTTAATCAAATAACTGAAATATTTTTACACTGAAAACTACAAAACATTGCTATTAATAAAAGAAGAAATCTAAGAAGATACAAATAAATGGGAACTCATCCTGTACTCAGGGGTTTGAAGACTTAATAATGTTAAAATTTTCCATGCTATCTAAAGTGATTTACAGATCAATGCAATCACTATCAAAATCCCAATGACTTTTTTCAGAAATAGGAAAAAAAATCCTAAAATTTGTATGCAATCTCAGAGGCCCCACACTCCCTAATTTCAAAACATATTTCAAAGCAGCAGTAATTAACAGGATGTGGTACTGGCATATAGACATATAACCAATATAACACAGAACCCAGAAATAAACTCCTGCATATATAACCAAATGATTTTGACAAGAGTGCCAAGATTACACAATGAGGAAAGGACAGTCTCTTCAAAAAATGGTACTGGGAAAACTGGATATCCACATGCAAAAGAATAAAGTTAGACCCTTACCTCACATCGTATACAAAAATTAAATCAAAATGGATTAAAGGCCTAAATGTAAGACCTAAAACTGTTAAAATCCTAGAAGAAAATATAAAGGAAAACCTTCAGAACATTAGATTTGGCAATGATTTCTTGGCTATCACAACAAAAGCACAGATAATGGAATGAAAAAGACAAATGGGATTATATCAAACTCAAAAACTTCTGTGCATCAAAAGAAACAACCAACAGAGTGAAAAGGTAGCCTACAGAATGGAGGAAAATTGCAAGTTATATATCTGATAAAGGGTTAATATCCAGATTATGTAAGAAACTTCTACAACTCTATAACAAAAGAACCCCAAATAATCCAATGAAAAAAATGGGCAAATTTCTTAAATAAACATGTCCAGAGAAGATATACAAATTGTCAATAAGTACATGAAAAGATGTTCAATATCACTAATCTTTTAGAAAATGCAAATCAAAACTGTAATGAGATATCACCTCACACCCACTATTGTGGTCACTGGTAAAAGAAGAGAAAAATAACAAGTGTTGTCAAGGATGTAACGTTGGAAGACCTGTGCACTGTTGGTGGAAATGTAAAATGGTATAGCCATTATGCAAAATAATATGGAGGCTCCTCAAAACATTAAAAATAGAATTACTGGATAATCCAGCAATCCCACTCCTGCGTATATATCCAAAAGAACTCAAAGTAGCATCTCAAAGGAATAGATGTTCATCACAGCATTATAGCCAAGATGCAGAAGCAATCCAACTGTCCATTGACAGAAGAATGGATAAAGAAAATGTGCTATACACATACAATGCAATATTATGCAGCCTTTAAAAAGAAGGAAATCCTGTCACATGGCACGACATTAATCAACCTCGAGAACATTATGCTAAGTGAAATAAGCAAATCACAAAAGGGCAAATACTGTAAGATTCTATTCACATGAAGTATCAAAAGTAGTCAAAATCATAGGAACAAAATTTAGAAAGGTAGTTACCAGGGGCTGGGAGGAAGGGGGAGGAAACAGTATCAAATTTGTATAGATTTTCACTGTTGTAAGATGAGAAGTTCTATAGATCTGTTGCATAATGTGAATACAATTTACACTAATGAATTGTACACTTAAAAATGTTAAGATAAACAATGGTTAAGATGGTAAATTTAGTGTTATGTGTTTTTGTACCATAATAAATTTTTAAAGTCAAGCATACACATACAAAACTCACTAAGAATCCTACTAGTCATTGTATCTCTTCCTTGGTGGTTTTAGAAGGGTCATATGCAGCTATTTGTTCTTCACTTTGGAATAGGTATCTTGGTATATCTGATACCACTGGTCCTTTAGAAATCTTTTCTTTTTTTTTGAAATGGGGTCTCGCTCTGTCACCCAAGCTGGAGTGCGGTGTCGTGATCTCGGCTCACTGCAACCTCCACCGCCTTCCAGATTCAAGCAGTTCTCTGCCTCAGCCTCCCAAGCAGTTGGGATTATAGGCGCCCACAACCACGCCCGGCTAATTTTTGTATTTTTAGTAGAGACAGGGTTTCACCATCCTGGCCAGGCTGGTCTTGAACTCCTGACCTCATTATCCACCTGCCTCGGCCTCCCAAAGTGCTGGGATTACAGGCACGAGCCACCGTGCCCGGCCAGTCCTCTAAAAATCTAATGAACGTGGCCAGCTCCTGAATTTTTGCATTATCCATCTTCTAACCAAAATGTCTATTGTAATTGCTTCTTTCTGCTTAGAAAGTACAATTGGCATTTTATCTACAGACTAGAGCAGGGGCCAGAAAGTTATTTCTGTAAAGAGCCGGGCAATAAATATTTTAGGCATTGCAGATCACATGATCTCTGTGGCCAAACTACTCAACACTGTCATTTTAGCACAAAAGCACTCCTGGGTAATATGTAAAGACTGGTTATGGTTATGCTTCAATGAGACAATTTATAAAAACAAGTTGCAGGAGATATAGTCCATGAAACATAGTTTACCAATCCCTGGGTAAATTGTGACAAATACCGGAAAGTAGATACAGAACTGAACTGGGACCTTAAAAGTGTATTGATGGCCCTACCAAACTAAACTTCTGTGGATGATATTTATAGGCAGGTATAGAGAAAAAGGCATATATTGGTTTGGTGGCTCTCTATATCAGGTGCCAGCAGACATGTGGATTTGCTGTAGAAATAAAACCACATCTGGAACTGCAAATGAAGTCAACTTCTAATTAAGTTTCAAATAATTTTCATGTATTTCTCTAGGATATAAGTATCTCTGCACAGGTCAATTGAGTGAATGAATCAGCATATGAACATGAAGGTGATCTGGCTGCAACATCTGTCACCCTATTGATCACCAGGGTTGAATCAGGATGTGGTAGAACCATAACGCTTGCAACTTTCAAGATACTGCTAGTGGCACTAACCTCTGCAATTCCTCCATGAATGTGTTTTTGCTTTCAGGTTATCATTTTTTGGCATATACAAAGCATTTATAGTGTTTGTCTTTGGAAAAATAGCCCTCTTTCCACGGATCAGGGAATATTCAGTATGAGGATTCTGCCAGCTATTGAATGTAGCTGTTACAATTCTGCATTCTGAAACTTGGGAAATAATCAGAGGATGAGTTCCGGGATCCATTCAGACCACCACAAATGGGCCTGAGCAAAAACATTCATTAATTGTTAGTCTTCTATAAGCCCTTCTGCTACCTGGTGGGCTACAGTGACATTTTAGGGTTCTCAGAGTTAATGTCAATTCAGCTCTAGTGACCAGTAATCAATCCCTCCATATTCAGGCTGTTTCCAATTACCTAATCACAGCTCCATTAAATATGGTTGCAAGTCACTTTGCAGAAGTGCCGAAACTGACTTATATATGGCAGTATAAGTCAGTTTCGGCAGCATATCAGTGTACTTTCTCAAGGAGACTTGACCTACACTTCATTCAAGGTGTTCTGGGAATGAGAACTCATTCACATTATGTAATTGCCTGAGAGGCCACAATTCTCTCTCATGTTGATTTACCAGACCCAGAGTCTTTCCACTTATTCAAATCAAGCAGGGGTTCAGTAGGCTTCTGGTCTATTTCAGCCAGAGGGACACCACAATCTATGAGCAAATGCAAAGATCTCTGATAATCCCTTTGACTTTGCTGATCATTGTGATAAACATGCTCATTTTGTCTCTACCAATAAAGTGCCTCCACTTGACCCCTAATGCTCCAGGATCCCATCATCCTCACTGAATTCTTTTTTAAAGCCCATTTCAATGTCATAATTTTCCTCTCTCATTCCTGGTCTGCCGAGAAGAGTTACTACAGAGCTCTCCCAAACTGCCAATGCTCCTCTCGCCAATGAATTTCTCAAGTCCTTGGCAAAGAGTGTCTTCTGAATCTTTCCAGAGTACAAGGGTTGAGGAAGGCTCTACATAAATCCATTCCAGCATTCTGGCATTCCTATGTCTCTGTATATGTTCTATAACACTGGTTCTCAGTTGGGGACAATTTCCAAACCCCTGCACTGATGTCTGGCAGTGTCTGGAGACATTTTTGCTTGTTATAACGGAGGTGTGTGTGTGTGTGTGTGTGTGTGTGTGTGTGCGCGCGCGCGCGCGCGCTACTGGCATCTAGTGGCTAGAGGCCAAGGATGCTGCTAAACATCCTACAATGCATAGAGCATCCCCTAAGACCAGAGCTATCCAGTCCAAAATGTCCATTGTGCCAACGTCGAGAAATTCTAACATACTTACAAAGTTCTGGCTTTTTTTTTACTTTAGGGTAGGCTAACGTTTTTGCATCCAGGTTTCATACAACTGAGAAAACTGTTGAAACTATTCCCAGGTGCCCAAGCTAACAGTGGGCCTGGAATCACTGTTCACTGCACCTATATCAGCAAATCCAGCCTAATCCATCATTATTTCCACTTGATTCAATACCGGTAAGATCTACAACCATATCTATTTCTCACGTTTCTATTGATATAAATTACAAAAATTCTTATTTTGGCGATGTATCTCCTCATGGTCATATTTTCTACTTGGTGACTCCTTCCGTTGTCTGTGAGGACCCGAGTTTCATTATTGGTCTAGAAAAATGAGAGGTAGTGGAAGCAAGTCTTGAGGATCTAAAGTCTTTTGCAAGGAAACCATCTCAGGGAAGGTCATCACAGGCTTTTCAGGCAAGGGAGACTGACCTCAAAGAGAGGAAGAAGGACTCCTTCTAACGGCAAGAGAGGCTCAGCTAGATTGAGCAAAATCCTCAACTTTGTTGGAATCTGCTCATTTGTTCCCAAATTTTTCAGGATTCCATTCCTTCCCATTGATGCCTTGTGACATAAGACACCCTAGAAGTTGTGAATTAAATGTGTTGTCATTCAGCCACTGATTTTGGCTTCGCATCCCTTTCTCAAAAACAAAGGAATCCTGATAATATATAACAAATTCTCCCAGATGTTAATATGCAGCCAAGCTAAAAGCTAAGATATGAAAATCTCCCGGAGGCTCAAAATAGGGAAGTTGGGTCCATGGTGGCAAGGGAGAGATGAAACTTATTTTTTTCTTGAGACAGGGTCTCACTCTGTCACCAGGCTGCAGTGCAGTGGTGGGACCATGGCTCACTGCAGCCTTGACCTCCTGGGCTCAAGTGATCCTTCCATCTCAGCTTCCTGAGTACCTGGAACCACACGTGTGCCTCCATGGCTAGCTAACTTTTAAAACTTTTTTTGGAGAGACAGGGTCTCACTATATTGCCCAGGCTAATCTTGAACCCCTGAGCTCAAGAGATCCTCCCACCTCAGCCGCCCAAAGGTCTGGGATTACAGGTGTGAGCCACTGCACCTGGCTGAGTTGAAACTTAATAGTTCACAAAGGCCAAAAGAACTGGATACAAAACTAGCTGTCTAATCTTGAGTGTAGATGAGAATCAAGGCCAGAGGAGCCACAAACACTGTGAGTAGTAAACTACCCAACACTACAAATGAAAGAGCACCTCCCTTCCACTGACTGAAAAGATAGGTGCTCCCTGGTTGCTAGCCCCATCTTGAACCTAAAGACCAGGGTTAACCAGAAGGGCAGATATGAGAATCAAAAAGAACCATTTTGGAATCCTGACCGAAGTAGGTCTAAATCCTGCTCTACCTGGGGTCTTTTTTAAGTTATGGGAGACAAATCATTTGGTTTAACATAAGGCTTGGTACATTTTTTTCTGTAAAGGGCCAGAAAGTACATATTTTAGATTTTGTGGTCCATAGTTTTTGTCACAACTACTACATTCTGACACTGCAGCAAGAAAGCACAGATAATACATTAAAACATAGGCATTGCTATATTCTAATAAACCTTTAAGGAAGTGGGCTGGATTTGGCCCACAGGGGGTAGTTTTTTGACCCCTGACTTAACTCACTAAACTACTGAGAGTTGGTGGGCTATCCTGATCTAAGAGCAAACTAAACATTGAAGACTCAGGATTTCTGATATCTAACACAACTTCAGGTATCATGGACTTTACATACTTAGCATGTGAAGGTGCAGTCCAGGAACAACAGGAATTTTAATCCAAATAGAGAAAATTGTGGAAACCTCACAAAGATATATCCTTTGCTGAGTAAAACCTTTAACCAAGTAAGCTTTAAATGCCACAGAAATGCCTAAGAAAGAAATGGTATTCAATCCTGCTTAACTGCCTCTTCCCACGGTTTGTTTTCACTGGCATCATGCTGCTCTCTCCCTACGCACATCTTTTCCTCTGGGAATCGTTATTAAATTTTACCTCAAAAATTATGTATTTCCACTCTATATCTTCAGAATTTGCCCTTACCTTCTTTTTTTTTTTTTTTTTTTCTTGGAGACAGAGTCCAGGCTAGAGTGCAGTGGCATGATCTCAGCTCACTGCAACCTCCGCCTCCTGGGTTCAAATGATTCTTCTGCTCAGACTCCCGAGTAGCTCGAATTACAGGCGCCCGTCACCTCACCTGACTAGCTTTTTTTTTTTTTTAATAATGATGGAGTTTCACCATGTTGGCCAGGTTGGGCTCAAACTCCTGACCTCAGATGATCCGCCTGCCTCAGCCATCCAAAGTGCTGGGATTACAGGCACGAGTAACTGCACCTGGCCTCTGCAAATTTTATTATTCCTTTTTTCCACAGCTCGATTTTCCTTGCCATACAGTACCTAGAAAGGCCCAGCCATTTCCTCCAATCAGACCAAGCACTTGAAAAGACAAGCCAGTGCCCTCAGTTATCTATCCATTCAGCCAGTAAGTCTGTCAAGAACTAAGAAGCATTCCTACTACTGGAATTACATTAAAACTGTATTGATTGCATAGATTTGTACCAAAGAAGCTTCAAATGCATTCACTGCAAATATATATTCACTCTCACCAAGGCATCCATATCTTTGAACCACCATACAAGTTCTTATAATTAATTTCCAGAGTTCCATCCTTTAATTTTGGCCTTATATGCTATATGATGATACAAGATTTAATTGTTAAGGGATTAATATCTTCTAATAATTTTTTAAATTATATTTTAGTTTTACTATGTTACTGTAAAATAAGTATTTTACTATAAAACCAATGATCAGCTAAAAAATTAAAATATAGAAGTTAAATGTGAAAAAAATTCCTGCATTCTCTTCGATGCTATGGTGGCATAGGATAGACTGTCACAATTAGATGCACTATTCACTCACATGGACACACACGAATTTAAGGTATGCTTTTTTTTTTTAAGACTGAGTCTCACTCTATCGCCCAGGCTACAGTGCAGTGGCAACATCTTGACTCACTGCAACTTCTGCCTCCCAGGTTCAAGCGATTCTCCTGCCTCAGCACCCCAAGTAGCTGGAATTACAGGCATGCACCACCACGCCCAGCTACCTTTTGTATTTTTAGTAGAGACAGGGTTTCACCATGTTGGCCAGGTTGGTCTCGAACTCCTGACCTTAGGTGATCCACCCACCTCGGCCTCCCAAAGTACAGGGATTATGGACGTGAGCCATCACACCCGGCCTGTGATGTTCTTAAACTGTTACACTCTTCTGTCATAAAATTTTGTCATCATTTTCAAGGATCCTTTTTACTGTAGTATATAAAAAATTATTTCTATTTTTACAAAATTCATTAACACTGATGTGATACTCACATTTTCTACTTGAATCTCCTAATCAAAAATTCCTATTCTATGAATTCCAGAAAAAAGAGATGCACATTCTATATTCTGATACATATTAACTTCTCTTCCAAAAACATGTTTTTCACTGCCACCACTAGGAAAAAGGGTGAAAGTCAGTCATGCTCCAGAAATCGATTTTTGATGAAATTTATCAAATTTTAAAAAATATTTTGTCCTTTTTCTCAGAATATGGGGGAGAGAAGTTGACAAAAGAAATCTGGAATAGCTGCAACCTAAGTTCTGATTAAAGTAATGCTAAAGCCCTTAGAAGGCAATCATGTCAAAGCCTGAATGAAAATGTGAAAAAAAACAATGATCAATTCAACATCTACTAAAAAATGTTTGTCATTAGCAACTGACACTTAAACCCCTGCCTTAACAGTGTTGAAAAAATAAGTGTAGTATGTAGTGTCCAGTTATTACAAGATGAACAAAATTATCTGTTACAAAAGATAACTGAATCTATATGGTATAAAACCAGTAGAAAACTAGACGTCTGGGAAGATAGGACACAACTTGATTAGTGAGGCTAAAGGAGGACAGGATCTAATCACAAGACAATGCCATATTAACACTGGAGAGTTCAGTATTGAGTGGTTTTCTACATTTCAATTGTCTCCCGACTTAATCTTATTAAGGCTACTTTCAGGTTTCCTGTTTACAAATTCATGATATTCTGCAGGTGATCTCAACATAATTTTCAAAAATGTTTCCTATTAACAAATATTGAGCACCTGTGAAGTATATGGCAATGGTAAGATTATGTAGATTCAGTAGTGAACAAAGTCTCTGCCTTTATGGAGTTAACATTCTAGTGGACACTTAATTTTGGCATGTCCACCATGATACTTTTATAAAAGGCCTGAGAAAAATTTCACTCTAACACCCGTCTTCTAAGTAACATTTTATAAAGGTCAAGGTTCTAACTAAAGAAGCCCTTGCTATGTTAATCATAAAGATTGTTTTGTTGTCTTTGGACCACTGGGACATGAGGAGCTGTGGCTGAAACACTTTGAGACTTGATAACTGGAAGAATTCAAATGACACAAGTCTTCACAAAGAATCATTTTATAGATTTTTTTTCCTGTGTGGGTTCTCTGATGTTCTTACCACCCCTATTATTTTTATAGGATTTATCACCAACATGGATTCTGTGATGAATTGTAAGATTTGATCGCCAACTGAAGCTCTTACCACATATCTCACATTTATAAGGTTTCTCCCCAGTGTGAACTCGCTGATGAGATTGTAGTTGTGAAGACCGACTGAAGACTTTACCACACACATCACATTTGTATGGTTTCTCTCCTGTGTGGACACTCTGATGAAGTTGAAGACTTGAGGCCTGACTGAAGTACTTACCACACTCCCCACATTTATATGGTTTTTCTCCTGTGTGCACCCTCTGATGCATGTCAAGATTCAAGCTCCACTTGAAGCCCTTCCCACACTCATCACATTTGTATGGCTTATCTCCAGTGTGGACTTTTTGATGGGCTTGAAGATGTGCACTCCGACCGAAACTCTTCCCACATTCTTCACATTTGAATGGTTTTTCTCCACTGTGGACTCTCTGATGGGCCAAAAGATTTGAGGCCTGCCTGAAGACCTTCCCACACTCCTCACAATTATATGGTTTCTCTCCTGTGTGGATCCTACAGTGAATTTTAAGATCTGCTCTACGACTAAATCCCTTGCCACACTCTTCACATTTGTATGGTTTCTCACCCGTATGGATCAGCTGGTGAATCTGAAGTCGTGAGCTCTGATTGAAACCCTGCCCACACTCCTCACACTTAAAAGGTTTCTCTATACTGTGGGCCTTCTGATGGATTTGAAGATATGAACTTTGACTGAAGCCCTTCCCACATATCTCACATTTATAGGGTTTCTCTCCTGTGTGGACCACTAGATGAACTTGATAATGGGAATTCCTCCTGAAGCTCTTCCCACACTCATTGCATTTGTATGGCTTCTCTCCAGTGTGGACTCTCTGATGGGCTTGAAGATTTGAACTCAGAGTAAAGCCTTTCCCACATACAGCACATATGTATGACTTCTCTCCAGTGTGGACTCCCTGATGGGCCTGAAGACTTGAAGGCCGACTAAAGCCTTTACCACATTCCTCACATTTATAGGGTTTTTCTCCTGTGTGGACTCTCTGATGAATGTAAAGATTTGAGCTACAAATGAAGCCCTTACCACACTCCTCACATTTGTATGGTTTCTCTCCTGTATGAACTCTTTGATGGGACTGAAGATGTGAATTCCGACTGAAGCTCTTACCACATGCATCACATTTGAATGGCTTCTCCCCAGTGTGGAGTCTCTGATGGTCCTGAAGATGAGAGGCCTGACTGAAGGCCCTCCCACACTCCTCACAATTATAAGGTTTCTCTCCCGTATGGACCTTACAATGAACCTTAAGTGCTGATCTACGACTGAAACCTTTCCCACATTGCTTACATTTGTATGGTTTCTCTATCACGTGGACTTTCTGATGGGTCTGTAGATGAGCGCCCTGACTGAATTCCTTACCACACTCATCACACTTAAGTTTTTCTCCCACATGTACTTTCTGATGAACAGGAAGAACTGGGCTGTAACAGAAGCCTTCTCCAAGCTCAACACATGTAAGAGACTTCTCTCCTGACTGTAACTGCTGATGAAGATCAAAGCTGGAGAGATCACTGAAGGGTTTTTTACACTCATTACACTGGTAAGATTTCTGTCCCGTGTGAATCATCCTATTCTGATCAAATGTCAAAATCTTCACGTTGTCTTTCTCGTAATCATTGGGTCTGTAAGATTTTTCACTTTTGTGTACTCTATGACCATCATGATGTGATATCCAACTGATGGGATCAACACCCTTCTTACATTGACATAATTTATTTTTTATGGAAATTTGCTGATCTCTGTTCAATCTCTGTGACTCAGTCAGGAATGTTTTCCTCCAAGAATCCTGGGTTCTCAAGATAGGAAACTCTGGATTCCCAGTATTATTGGGACCATCTGTTTTATTTCCTGTATAGTTCTCATCTTCAGAAATTTGAATAGACAGTTCTGCCCCTACCTGGCAAGGGAAATCACCTTGTTTGTGAAACTGAGAATTATTGATCATGGAGTCTTGACACCTGGTTAAGTCATTTGCAATTTGTTGCCAGATTTGCCAACAAGAAAGCTCTTCTTCTGATTCTCTGTCTTGAACAGTAATTAACTTACTTTGATTTTTCTCTCCTGTAAGGACAAAGGATTCAGAGCGATAGTGAATTTTTTTGTTCAAAGATTTAAGATTTCACACTGAGGACAGAGTAAAAGACTTTAATGAGCCTCGGGATAGTTCTGCTCATCTTTTGTGACACATTTGAAGTTTCTGGTTTACATATTGACAGAAACCAAGAAATGGTCCACCAAGCTCCCAATTGCTATGCACTAATGAAACCCATTTAAAAACACAACTATTGACATAATATCTAAATTTTTTATTCCATGTCTTTCCTACCATAATATGGTATCAATAAGGAAAAACATTTCGTAGTGCTCACAGTTTACAACCACAGCCCAGAAGTTACTGCCCGGCAGTTATTAATAGTCACTCAAGGAATGTATGCATGTATCAATCCTTGTCTGACTTACAACATTTCTTCTAACTTCAAATCCAAGTTGACATTTGAGCCAGGTCATAGAGCAAAAGAGCTTTTACAAGTAAGGTATCTGAAATACAGAAAGAACTCGAAAGTACGGTTTTGCTGCAAAGTTGAAAAGCTGTACCTGAGGTAGGGGTACACCAAGTGAGTTATTGCTGAAGAGAAAAATCAAAGTTGATAATCACTTGGGGTGAAAGGAAAGCATGAAGACCTATGCACTGGATCCTTCTAAGGCTTTTGACCTGAGTCAAAATTGGAAGTCTAGCAAAGCATGCTGTCTCTTTGAAAGCAAGGTATGGAAAGTTTCTGGATGTAGACATGTTTGTCTTTAACAAGAATGTTTTCCAAATTGACAAAATGGTCTATTAGTCAATTGTGAAATAAATTTAATAGCTTGTGATATTTAGGGAAAAAAAACAGATAAAGTATCATATCAGAATAATCACAAGCAGTAATAGTGTCATTACATAAAAGGCCTTCTAAAGACATACATATAAGCCTACACAATATAAATGTTTGAGAGGCAACAATGTAAGATCCATTTCTTTTTATGAATGTGGACTCTGGAAGAAGCAAATGGGATGCAACTGTGCAAACTTTTTAAGGGAAAGGCTAATGCTCATGTCCTGGTTTTTAGTTTTACTTTTTCTTTCCTGATATAATGGGTAAGGAAATCGAATTTTATTCCCTTCTATGGGGGAATACCTAAGAAATAGAAATAAAAGTCCTTATTGTAAAATATTCCCTCCCTGAATGAATATGCTCTGCTACAAATGCTCAAAGAAAATCATAAGGAAAGCATGTTCCTCAGTTTGGTTACAACTATGACACTATAGGTTCCCTAAGACATGGGTCAACTTGTACAGACAGGCAAACACATGCAAGCACACACACACACACACACACACACACACTCACAAAGAGAAATTAGAATTATGTTAGGAATTCATCGGAAGACAAAAGATATTTTGCAATATCCCTTATTTATGCTGATTTGTTCACCACCTATTAGTTACCTCCATGGAAGACAGATTTCCATTAACTCATTTATTCAACTAATATTTATAGTGTCTCTGCCATATACCAGGACTATTCTAAGCACTGAGGAGACAGAAACAAATAGATGAAATTCCTCCACTCCTGGAGATTACACTCCAGTGAGGAGAGAAAGGTGGTAAGTCACTAAACAAAAACATATATGAGGTAATAATCAGTGCTTACACACAATATAAGGCAATGCACAGAGAGTAAATGGAAAGACTGTGTTTTTAATAGGGTGGTCAAAGGAGGCCTTTTTTTTTTTTTTTTTTTTGAGACAGTCTCGCTCTATCGCCCAGGCTGGAGTGCAATGGCACGATCTCAGTGCACTGCAACTCCTGCCTCCTGGGTTCATGCCATTCTCCTGCCTCAGCCTGCCGAGTAGCTGGGACTATAGGCGCCCACCACCACGCCCAGCTAATTTTTTGTATTTTTAGCAGAGACGGGGTTTCACCGTGTTAGCCAGGTTGGTCTCGATCTCCTGACCTCATGATCTGCCCACCTTGGCCTCGCAAAGTGCTGGGATTACAGGTGTAAGCCACCGTGCCCGGCCAAGGCCTTTCTTATAATACTAAAACTGAGCAAATAACTGAATGAAGAAGGGACCAGAAGGATTATAGATGAAAGATTATTTCAGGCAGAGAGAAGAACACACACAGGGCTGTGAGGCAGAAGCATCCTTGATAGGTCTGAAAAGCAAGAGGGAGGACAATGTGGCTGGAATTCACAGAAAAAGAGAGTATAGAAGATATATTGAGAGAGGTAGTGGGGGATGAAAAGCACACCGTGTAAGACTCTGTCAGCCATATTAAGTGGATTTTACTCTATGTAAAATAAGTCACAGAGATTTTTGAACAGAACAACAACACAGTCTGACACAAGGTAACAAAAACTCACTTTGCCACTTGAACAGAATGTAAGAGAGGGGTGGGAGCAGGGCAAGCAGTACAAAGGGTGTTGCAATAATCCAGGAAAGACAGTTGGCAATTTGGACCAGGTGATGGCAACAAGGCTAACGAGAAGCAAAGCAGATGGACAGTTAACTATAAGAACTCACAACTGTTTGGTTTTTACCTAAATTTCCCTGTCTTCGGGTTGCTGTCGTCATTATCCAAAGCTGCTCATTTCTTTCTATAGGTGATACATCTTGTTTGAAGGGTTGATGCCCTGTGAAAATGCCACATCACAAGTTGAAAATGACCATATTAGAGTTAAAATACACTGGAAATCTGAGTTGCAACTGCACATTCAAGACACTGAAAGCAGTGTTTTTCAAACTTTTATTTAAATCATGACTCAGTAAAGAAACACCATTTATTTCATGACCCAGACACACATGCGTAAATACATATTATGAAAACCAAGTTTGAATAACCTATTTTTAACTCATGTCTGTTTTCATTAAATCTCCCATTGGTTCTCACATCACTCAAGCAATTGGCCAGAGTTTTTGCTGCAGTGTGTGCCATTCTTCCTAAGGTGTTCTAGTATTTTCTACCCTATTTTATTTCATTAAAATCTGCTGGTGGCATTTAATAAATTGGTTTTATAATTCAATACTGGGACAGGTGTAAAATATGAAAAAGAACAGACAAGGCATAGCAGTATTCTGTTCATTTATAGTTCTTCTATAAAACACAAATGAAAAAGACCTAAAATATTCTGTTCAGAAAGACCAGAAACATCCAGTGTCTCTGCATCCCATAAAAATTAGGAAAGTTAGGTTCCCACACTCAGGAAACCATTTCAAGGGCCACAAAGCCTTAAAACTCCAAGGTCACAAAGATATTCCAGAGGGAGGCTGTCCTCACCCACTGATAGCAGGTTCCTAAAGTTCTCCACCATCACATCTCGGTACAGCTTCCTCTGGGCAGGGCCCAGCAGCCCCAACTCCTCCTCCGTGAAGGCCACAGCCACGTCCTTGAAGGTCACTGCTTCCTACGACAAAAACACAACCTCAATCTTACAACCAATGTCCACTGGAAGATGGGTAACACTGAGAAGGTGAAGAGAACAGGTGGAAAGGTGTTCTGGATGCTGAGCCGTTTGTAGATTTCCCAGCCCTTCTCCTGCCTTGCCAGTGCCATACACTGACTTACCAAAAGTGCTGCTGTGAAAAAGAAAGCTTTGTATATTTACCGGAAGCTTTCAATGAGTACTCTTACAAGGGAATTTCCTAGAACTGTTACCTGCTGAACCTAAAACATTGCCAATTTCCCCAGAAAGGTTTACCAGTTTAGTCCCATAGTGTTTGATAGCACCTGCCTTCCTACTGAGGTGGGAGCCAAGTGAGCAGTGTTATACGTGGAAATAAACCTAAAGGGCATGTCAGGTTTCTGAATGAAGGACTCTTTCTCTCTGTCCTCCTGTCTTGGTCTTTCACTTGAATTAATACACTGATCCCGGATCTTTAGTTTTCCATGTGAACTTGAGCACGTTCCTCATTTTTCACAAGCCCTTTTCTATTTATGTTTAAAATGGAGACAAAACAACCTCTTCATAGTTGCTGTGAGGTATCAATACAGGAGCAGAGTGTAAGTGCTTGGCAAATCCTTTCCTACCACTAGGCATTTTAAATTAAGGTCACATATTACTTTGACTAAAAAAAATATTCAAAGGGAAAAAGACCAGTAAACACACAGGTATGACTGAGGCATAGGGAAGACAGAATGTAGCTCTTGTAGTAAAAAAGTCTAATATTTTTTCTGGGTGAAGCAGCTGTTAAATCCTGACACACTGTGCCATATTTGAATATTCTATCAAAAAACATCTGAAGTACCACACACAAAACATACCTTTTCAATTCTGACTATCTAATGTTACGGATTTTAAAAGGCAGTATTTTTCAAAATTGATTTTTTCAGAAAAAGTTAAATGCAAGAAAACTAACACTGTAGTTCCTAAAACAGTAAAAATCCTACACTAACTGTATATATAGAGAGAAGAGTTTAAAAACTGGATACATAAATTTGATAGAAATACAACAAAAATAAATATTATAAACGTAAGAAATGTAAAATTATATCTATGTTATGAATGCCAATATATAATTATGAGTACATACAATGAAGAGATTATGGAAATAAGATATTTTTCATTTCTATTAATTTTTTTTTTTTTTTTTTTTTTGAGACAGAGTCTCGCTCTATTGCCCCGGCTGGAGTACAGTGGCATGATCTCGGCTCACTGCAACCTCCGCCTTCCAAATTTAAGTGATTCTCCTGCCTCAGCCAACTGAGTAGCTTGGATTACAAGTGTGTGCCGCTACACCCAGCTAATTTTTGTTTTTTTTTTTTTTTTTTTTTTTTTTTGAGACAGAATCTCGCTCTGTCACCCTGGCTGGAGTGCAGTGGCACGATCTCTGCTCACTGCAAGCTCCGCCTCCCGGGTTCAGGCCATTCTCCTGCCTCAGTCTCCCGAATAGCTGGGACTACAGGCGCCTGCAACCATGCCCAGCTAATTTTTTGTATTTTTAGTAGAGACGAGGTTTCACCATGTTAGCCAGGATAGTCTCGATCCCCTGACCTCGTGATCCACCCGCCTCGGCCTCCCAAAGTGCTGGGATTACAGGTGTGAGCCACTGCACCCGGCCTAATTTTTGTATCTTTAGTAAAGACAGGGTTTCACCATGTTGGCCAGGCTGGTCTCAAACTCCTGACCTCAAGTGATCCCACCCCCTGCCTCGGCCTCCCAAAGTGCTGGGATTACAGGTGTAAGCCACTGCACCCACCCATCATTTCTATTAATTTTTCTACCTTTATTTGTAAAATAAAAATGACGAAATAAAACTAAAACCAAAACCAGCTAAACTTAAACGGGACAAAATAAGCACCTAGCACATTCAACAGGTCGTCAAATGCCTTGACTCTTACTTGAAAAAGAAAAACCTGGTCCCATTTCTAAGTACTAAAATGGTATTTTTAACAGACGGGAAAGGCAAGCTCTACTCACCTTGAACATATTCATTTTTAATTCTTCCTTCTGGGGAAGTGCAGAGTCCTAAGAAGCTGAACTAGGAAAGAAGAGAGAAATAAATGAAAACTGGGCAAATATGTTGCTAATCCACGTGGCTGCTCTTTAGGAATTAGCAAAGGTGTGTGCTTCTTGGGGTGGCTGTAGCTTTATGTGGCTTTTAAGCAGATTATGACATGGATCCCAGATACCCATCTACCCCTTTCAGCAGTAGTTCAGAACCTGGCTAACCACACAGTGGCCTCACTGCCCATGTGCCTGTAATTCCACACCAGTAATTCTTATTCTGAGTATGGTATAAATTGAGACAATATAAGTACAGTAGGCTCTGGAATTGATATGCATGGGTTAAAATCCTGACAGGGTACTCACTAAAAGTGTCACCTTGGGGAAATTATTAACATCTCTTTGCCTTACTTCTGTCATCTGCAAATGGTAAAGAATAACAGTACCAACCTCATCGGATTGCTGGAAGGTAGAAAGCTCTTACAACATAGTCAGGTATCTTATTTATTTGCAATTGCAGTAAGTAGAAGATAGTCTATGGTTTGAAATTATCCTTAAAAATATAATTTCCACCAACAGAATATTGTAAGATAGTTGGAGTTCACAGGTTGTTGCTATGTCACGTGAAAGTGTCTTATAACTGTGAAAAACATCTTGTCGTCTTTCCAATAATTTGCTAACACTGAACTAATAAAACCCAAGATACTGCAATTAAAAAACACCGTTTGACAATCCGTACCTAACTTAAATTAAAAAGGCAAGAACCTGGCCAGGCACAGTGGCTCACGCCTGTAATCCTGCTAGCACTTTGGGAAACCGAGACAAGCAGATCACTTACAGTCAGGAGTTGAAGACAAGCCTGGCCAACAAGATGAAACCCTGTCTTTACTAAAAAGACAAAAATTAGTTGGACATAGTGGCAGGCACCTGTAATCCCAGCTACCGGGGAAGCTGAGGCACAAGAATTGTTTGAACCCAGGAGGCGGAGGTTGCATTGAGCTGAGATTGCCCCACTGCACTCCAGCCTGGGCGACTGAGTGAGACTGTCTCAAAAAAAAAAAAAAAAAAAAGGAAAAGGGAGGAACCTGAGTCTATATTGTTATAAACAAAAGAACGTGTAATACATAAATGGGTGACAAAAGAAAGCTCCTATAGTAGAACACATAAACTAATAAAGGTAGAATGAAAGATAACTAGAACATCATCAATAGCTGCTAAAAACTGGTGAAAGTTTGGTGAGGAATAACATGGCTACATAGTCTCAAAGTATTAAGTGCAAAAGGAAAAAGGTAACCTGGCAGACATTTTATCCAAAAAAACAAAGTTGACACCACTAGTGGGACAAATCCACAAACCAACATTTGACTCCTATGATGCACTGAGAAGGATGCCTCACTACTTTTATGGCATCTCTGCTGACAATGCATAGCTTGAATTTAATTGTGAATAAATATTAAGGAAACAAAAAAATAAGAACATTTTACAAATAATTTCTCAATACTCTACAAAGATATCAAGAGCAAAAAAGAAATAAAGTCTGAGGAATCATTCTAGACTAAAGGTGACTAATGAAACCAAAACTAAGCGCAATGCATACAATTAGACTAGAAACTCACCTGGGGGAAGAAATTACTTTCAAAGTCTTTAATGGGAAAATGGAATAAGTTTAAATACAAACTGTGGGTAAGATAACAGTAAGTTATCAATGTAACTAATTTCATTTTGATCACTATCTCTAGCTTGCTCTCAAATGCTTCAGCAAAAAGACAAAAACAAAATATGACAAAGTTGTGAAAGCAAAAAGACAAAAAAAAAAACAAAACTGCTTTGACAACTAACAGCAGCAACAGCCAGAACCTGCTGTTTTCAATTTATCAACAAGAATGAGACAGGTCTACTCAGTGATCATGGTGAAAAAGAAAAAAATAAAACATCTTGTAACACAGAGAGAAATACATTCTACATTGACAAAAATAGCCAAATAATTGCCTCTTCCATCTAACATGACCACTTTGTTATCAGTGACAACTCCAGTCTCATTATTTCCCCACCTCCAACATAAAAATTACAATAGTCAGATCAAATTACTACTGCTTCTTGACAGCATCCAATCCAGAACAAACCCATTGCCTAAAACTCTCCCCAACTCAGCTGACATAAACCAAAACCCTATAACCAGGGTCCTCCTAACTGCCTCTTACCAAGACACCCCATGCATGTGTGGGCTCCTTGGATGCAGCAAGCTAAAACAAACTTAATTGTCGTTGGTTACAGGTATGTTCCTGGTGATGGCTGATGGTCATCAACAGAGCAAACAGGGAAAACATAACAACATAACAAACAAACAAACGTAACAACTGGTGAATCTGGGTGAAGAGCATATGAGATTTCCTTACACTATTATTTTTGCAGCTTTTCTACAAGTTTGAAATTGTATTTTAAAAAAAAGTTGGCTGGGCACGGTGGCTCATGCCCATAATCCCAACACTTTGGGAGGCCGAGGTGGGCGGATCACCTGAGGTCAGGAGTTCGAGACCAGCCTGGCAAACATGGTGAAACCCCATCGCTACTAAAAATACAAAAAAATTAGCCGGGTGTGGTGGCGGGTGCCTGTAATCTCAGCTGTTCGGGAGGCTGAGGCAGGAGAATCGTTTGAACCTGGGAGGCGGAGGCTGCAGCAAGCCGAGATCATGCCATTGCACTCCAGCCTGGGCAACAAAAGTGAAACTCTGTCTCAAAAAAAAAAAAAAAGAAATTAGGAAAGTCATTAATCACAATAACGATGATGAGATGATGACAATTATGGCAATAATATCTAACATTAATTAACAATAACTAGGTAGCTGATCTTCCCACTTCAGGCAGAAGGCCTCCAATACAAAAGATGGCAAGGAATCTGCTCCCCAACGCCTGGGAGAAATAGATCTTCAGGACTCTAAGTTCCTCCATTTTGACTCTAGACTTGACAGCTGTCTTCTACTCATATCATGGTTTTTGCAAAGAAACTTGACAGTTAATATTTAATGGGAAAGAAAAATCACTGGACTGAGTAGGGTTCTAGTATGGCCAGCTCAGTTTTATCTGTGACATCTGGCAGGGTCAGTTTTCTAGTCCTGAGTTTCCAGATAAGACCTTTTCCTGAGCTTCTCAAACTTTAACATGCACCTCAATCACCTTGGGATCTTGTTGAAATGCAAATTTCTGGGTCCTATCTGCAAAAATGCTAAATCATAAGGTCTTGGGTAGGGCTCAAGAATGAGCCTTTCTACCTGGGTGATGCCAATGTTGCTGCTTTGTGGACCACAGTTTGAGTAGTGTTGCACTGTACTCAGTTCCTCTCCCAAAACAGCCCCTAATAAACAGAAATATATACAAGAAAAACTTGACAGAAAGGCACTAAAACTATAGTTGTTATCTTTATACCCTAAGGTCGTGGGGAATTTACATTTTTTAAATATATTTCTGTGTTTTCCATGATTATGTGTTACCTCTATATTATTTGAAACAAATAAAACTAATAATTGAGAAAACTATTTTTAAAAAAAACTCTTTTCTTTTTTTGAGACAGAGTCTTGCTCAGTTGCCGAGGCTGTAGTGCAGCGGTATGATCTCAGCTCACTGCAACCTTGCCTCCTGGGTTCAAGCGATTCTCCTGCTCCAGCCTCCCAAACTCCTGGGATTACAGGTGTTCGCCACCACGCCTGGCTAATTTTTGTATTTTTAGTACAGATGGGGTTTCACCATGTTGGCCTGACTGGTCTCAAACTCCTGGCCTCAAGTGATCTGCCTGCCTCAGACTCCCAAAGTGCTGGGATTACAGGCGTCAGCCACCGCACACAGCCACTATTTTTTAAAACTCACAGAATAGCCCAAACCTTGAGCAAAGTCCCCACAGTGAAGTCCCAACCTATTTTCACATGATACTAGCCAGCTGCCTATGGCTCATGCAGAATATACCAAAGAAAACTCAGGTCCAGACTCAGACTGCCTCGGTTCCAATGCTAGCTCTGCCTCCTACTAGCTAGGTGGCTATGAGCAAACAAGTTATGTTCTTATGTCTCAGTCTCCTCGGAAAAAGAGTATCACTTCACAGAGCCACTGTATAGTAGAAAGGTGTTCATTTGTATAAACCCCTTAGAATGGAACTTAGCAACTAAAGCTAAATTATAATCACTTCTCATGCCCAAATACATGACCCCACACATTCTCTGATTTATGTGAATAAAACAAGAATAACAACAAGTCTTACTCACTTGGGGTTCTGCTGCCTCCTCCTCTGTGCAGTGCTTTTTGAGAAGTCGGGGCTGGGGAAGAAAAAAAGCTGTGAAATAACCAGATTGTGTCTCCATCCCCGATACATCACAGTGGCATCTCCCAGTACCAGTTACAAGCAACCCTCTCCTTCCTAAAAAGAGGTCAGGGACAATCCAGCTTCATGGACTCACAGAAGTTCGCTACAAAATGGGAGTTTCTAGGGAAATTACAGTAGTATTGGTAATTCACGTGCTAGACAGTTTTACACTTTTTGTATTACCTCGTTTTCTCTCAAAACATTCTATGAGGAAGTTATTGCTTTTATTTTCCTTCAGAACAGCAAACGAAGGCACGGGGATTAACTAACTGGCTCAATGTGATACTGTATGAAGTGGTAGGGCTGGCTCATTAGGTGGGGGAGTCACAATGAGAGCGAACAGCCCGAGACCTTCAAACCCGACGAAGCATCATCCCAGCCGCCCCAAGCCAGTACGCCCCCAATGCAAACAAGCTCCGCCCAGGGAAAAGCAAAAGAGCATCCTGGCCCCTAAAACCTCCGCGCTTAGCCGCTACTCCTTTATTTCCCCAAACAAAAGACCGCTAGCTGCTGACCACCGGTGCATTTCGGGGAAGTTTGAAAGGTTCCTGAGAAGCTGACCTGAATCACCAAAGCCAGGGAAAAGATGGCTGCTACGTCGTCTTCCTGGGCGGAAGCGCCTGCGAGTAACCGGAAGACCTGGACTACACTTCCCAGAATTCCACAGCACTGCCTTCCTCGAGCCGGAAGTGCCTAGAACTACCTGGAACGATTGGACCTACAGTTCCCAGGATACCGCAGGGGAAACATTTACAGCCTTACTGCAGTTGAGCTATGTGCGACTACACGGAGTGCCGGACTACATATCACAGAATGCTGGAGTTGGGGGAAAAACAGAACAGTACCGCCCTCCTGGACTACACTTCCGGAATGTCCAAGCCTTCTGACGTGGAAGTGTCCAACTACCTTGAGCTGCTGGTTTTCATTTTCCAGAATCCCTCACTTCTCTTTAGGTATTATTATGATCTGAGTGTTTATGGCCCCCACCAAATTCATATGTTTAAATCCAAACTCCCAAGATGATGGTATTAGGAGGTGGAAACTATGGGACGTGATCAGATCAAGAGGGCAATGCCCTCATGAATAGGATTAATGCTCTCTTGTAAGTGGCCTGAGGGAGTTCTTTTGCCTCTTTAGTTATGTGAGGACACAGCCAGAAGGACCATGTATGACTTAGAAAGCGGGACCTCACCAGACACTGAATCTGCTGGCACCTGATCTGGGGCTTATGTGCCAGCAATTTCACTCCTAAGTAAATACCCAAGAGAACTGAAACATATCCACACAAAAACTTGTTCTAAAAAAGCTCATAGCAGCATTAGTCATAATAGTCAAAAAGTGGATAAGACCCAATGTCCATCAGCTGAGGAGTGGATAAACAAAATGTGGTCTATCCATATAATGCAATAGTATTTAGTAATATGAATGAACAAAATATTAATTCATGTTACAACATAGATGAACTCTGACAACATGATGCCAAATGAAAGAAGCCAGACACAAGAAACCATATATGGTATGATTCCATTTATATCAAATGTGCAGAATAGGCACATCCATAGAGACAGAAAGTAAATTAGTTGTTTCCAGGGCTGGGGAGATGTAGTTGGGAATGGGGAGTGACTGTTAATACGTACGTTTCTTTTTTTTCCTTACTTTTTTAGAGACAGCGTCTTGTTATGTTTCCCAGAATGGAGTACAGTGGCTATTCACAGGCATGATCGTAGCACACTGCAGCTTTAAGTTCTTGGGCTCAAGTGATCCTCCCGCCTCAGCCCCCTGGGTAGCTGAGACTACAGGCATGCACCACCACACCCAGCTCAGGTAGGGGATTTCTTCTGGGAGCAGATGAAAGAGTTCTAGGATTACATAGTGGTAATCATTGCATAATATTGTGGATCTTTTCAAAGACAGAAAAATGTTATGTGACAATAACCCCTAAAGCGTTAAAATGTAGCTAAACTCAAAGCTAAGACAGGGAAATCCCAAGGCCCAAAGATGAACAGGCAAGTCAAGCCCACAGATGGCAAAACTGAATGATCCCACAAGGGCTGGGCATACTAGGTAAGAGCTAAGGAATTAATCTTGTGTGTGGATGGGAGTTAGAGTGGCCATGCATTTTGGGAGACATGAACTATACGATACTACAAATGAAACGGTTCTCTCCTCTTGACTGTGAACAAACAACAACCAACCAAAAACAAAGCCAGATAGCTCCCAGCTTCTACAGCTGTCTTGTGACTAACCTGAAAACTCTGGTCATGAGGAGGGTAGATGTAGACTGTACCTACAGTCTTATCAGTTATGGGGCGGAGGGGCAAGAAATTATTTGGTTTAGTCTACTAGTTTTGGTTACAAATTACCTTGAAGGAAGATGACCTAATGTGGTATCTGGTGATACAAAGAAAGAAAAAGAAAGAAAAGAATATAGGTACTGGATTTCTGAAGCCCTCTGTTCAGAAAAAAGTTAACATAGGCCTGAGACTGTTATACTTAAAAGGCCTGCTTGCAACGTGCTATAGTTTGATGGTTTTCCCTTGTTAAAACTTAATCCCTTCTTGCTTTTTCATCGCTTCCACCATATGAGGACATAGCATCTATCTCCTCCAGAGGATGCAGCAACTAGATGCCATATTGGAAGCAGACAGCAGCAGCCCTCACCAGACGTTAAACCTGCCCGCATCTTGACCTTGGACTTCCCAGCCTCAAGCACTGTGACAGATAAATTTCTATTGTTTATAAATTACCTAATCTGTGGTATTCTGTTATAGCAGCACAAGATACAAGGTTAGCCCTTGACTGGTGTCTGGGAACTTGAATTTCAGGAGGATTTCCACAATTCCCTGATAAGAGTGGCTCACCATGCCCCAGCTATTTGTATAATGTGATTTATGCTGAATTCCTTCTGAGAATCTAGAATTTTGGCCCAAGCTGGCCTGTGTGACCAGTTCCAAAACAAAACACAATGTAGTGCCTAGGGCACTAAGTCTCCATTGAGCTTACTGGGTAGACATTTCACATGTTACAATTCAATGCTGGAAAAACAGTACATCATGAATGATTCCGCAGGGAGAGGATTATTGGAAGCTTGTACCTGATTTCTTCTGGACTTCATCCCATGCACATTTTCCCGTTGCTCAACTGACTTTGTATCTTTTACTATAATAAATCATAGTGACTATGATAACATAGGGTGTCTTGAGTCCTCCTAGTGAATTACAAGAATGCGAAGGTGGTATTATCAATCCCCAGCATACCATGTAAATTGAGGTAGCATGGACCTTAATGAGTAGCCAGCATCCAGTGAAGGTATACTGAAGAAAATCAATAGTGGAAAAAAGTCTCCCCAGTTAAGATATAATTTATTCCAGCAGTTCACAACCTTTTTGGCATAGGGGACCAGCTTTGCAGAAGACAATATTTTTCCACACGGTGAGGTGGGGGCATGGGGATGGTTTGGGGATGATTCAAGCACATTACATTTATCATTTTATTCTCAAAAGGAGCGAGCAACTTAGATCCTTTAAAAAAAAAAAAAAAAAAAAAAGAGTTTCACTCTTGTTGCCCAGGCTGGAGTACAATGGCGCGACCTCAGCTCACTGCAACTTCCATCTCCTGGGTTCAAGTGATTCTCCTGCCTCAGTCTCCCAAGTAGCTGGGATTACAGGCACCTGCCACCATGCCTGGCTAATTTTTGTATTTTTAGTACAGATGGGGTTTCACTATATTGGCCAGGCTGGTTTCCAACTCCTGACCTCAGGTGATCCACCCACCTCAGCCTCCCAAAGTGCTGGGATTAAAAGCATGAGCCACTGTGCCTGGCTGCAACCTAGATCTTTCACATGCGTAGTTCACAGTAGGGTTCATGCCACTGATCTGACAGAAGGCAGAACTCAGCTTTGCTCACTTGCCCACTGCTCACCTCTTGCTGTCTGGCCCTGTTCCTAACAGGGTCTGTGGCCCAGGGGTTAGGGACCCATGCTTTAATCAACTACACTGAAAATATCACCATCATGTCCAAAGAATATGGAATGGCATTCAAACCCACTATTTGTCTTTACTGGTTCCACATCCAGTAAGTGGATTGCACTTTATTCTTTTATGCACAATTTTTCCTCAGTGAACCTTTTTAAACATACCTCCCTAACGTATGTATACCACTTTGTTTTCATTTCCAGGATTCTCTCTGTGTTACAGATTAATGCTTTAAAAAATGTAGCAAGCAAGGCCGGGCGCCGTGGATCATGCCTGTAATCCCAGCACTTTGAGAGGCCGAGGTAGGCAGATCACTTGAGGTCAGGAGCTCGAGACCAGCCTGGCCAACATGGTGAAACCTCGTCTCTACTAAAAACACAAAATTTAGGCCGAGCATGGTGGTTCACGCCTGTAATCCCAGCACTTTGGGAGGCCAAGGAGGGCGGATCACAAGGTCAAGAGATTGAGACCATCCTGGCCAACATGGTGAAACCTCGTCTCTACTGAAAATACAAAAATTAGCTGGGCATGGTGGCGCACACCTGTAGTCCCAGCTACTCAGGAGGCTGAGGCAGGAGAATTGCTTGAACCTGGGAGGCAGAGGTTGCAGTGAGCTGAGATTGCGCCACTGCACTCCAGCCTGGCAACGGAGTGAGATTCCGTCTCAAAAAAAAAAACTTAGTTGGATGTAGTGGCATGCCCCTGTAATCCCAGCTACTCGAGAGGCTGAGGCAGGAGAATCATTTGAATTCGCGAGGCAGAGGTTGCAGTGAGCCAAGATTGCGCCACTGCACTCCAGCCTGGGCAACAGAGAGAGACTCCGTCTCAAAAAAAAAAAAAAAGAAGTGTAGCAGGCATTAATTGCAAAGATACAGTTGTTCACATTCATCCACTTATCCATGTATTCAGAGAATTTTTTTGTTTTTAAAATTGGCTTCCGGCACATATACACCATGGAATACTATGCAGCCATAAAAAATGATGAGTTCATGTCCTTTGTAGGGACATGGATGAAACTGGAAAACATCATTTTCAGTAAACTATCACAAGGACAAAAAACCAAACACCGCATGTTCTCACTCATATGTGGGAATTGAACAATGAGAACTCATGGACACAGGAAGGGGAACATCACACTCCGGGGACTGTTGTGGGGTGGGGGGAGGGGGGAGGGACAGCACTAGGAGATATACCTAATGCTAAATGACGAGTTAATGGGTGCAGCAAACCAACATGGCACATGGATACATATGTAACAAACCTGCACATTGTGCACATGTACCCTAAAACCTAAAGTATAAAAAAAAAAGAAAAAAAAATTGGCTTCCAGAATCTATTACTTATGATCTTATGATATAGAACAATCATATTTTGAAGGGATTATCATATAGCACTTTTCAAAATTCTAATGTACATAATTTACTGCTTTGGTAATAGTGATGTTCAATAAGAAATTAAAATGTAATTTATGGAATTATAAAATGGAAAAATACCACAAAATGCTCATTGCAAGAGAAAATTGCTAAAAATAGTATCCTTTACACATTATCTTATGCATGTACATACACACTCACTCACAAAAATGTATAGATTTCATTATGCTACAAAAGCAATAGTCTGTGATCTTCCAAAGCCCATATTCTTTCTTTATCCTGTCATTACAGATACCTGCCACCATTTTAATGACTTCAGGTCAATACAGGAATGAAAATATCAAAAGTCAAATTATTATAGAGGAACACACACTTCCATTTAAAACAATTCATTGACATCATTGATACGTTAGTCTTTTTGGTATTTTAATCTCATAATCATAAATTCCAATTATATAACTTCCAAATCAGAGATATACAGTGTAAATTATGAAAAACACTCTTCCTTAAACCCACGTTTTACTGACAGCAATAGGGAAAAGCATGGTAAATGCCAATCCTGCCCAAATAATACATTTAATAAAATTATCAAATTTCCACAAGTTGTTTTTGGTATTCGTTTAATGGGTGTGGGGTAAACATATGGTAGAGCCCCTGCCTCAGAAGTTTTTTTTTTTTTTTTTTTTGAGATGGAGTCTTGCTCTGTCACCCAGGCTGGAGTGCAATGGCGCGGTCTCGGCTTACTGCAACTTCCACCTCCCGGGTTCAAGCAATTCTCCTGCCTCAGCCTCCTGAGTAGCTGGGATTACAGGCGCCTGCCACCATGCCTAGCTAATTTTTGTTTTTAGTAGAGACGGGGTTTCACCATGTTGGTCAGGCTGGTCTCTAAGTCCTGACCTCAGGTGATCCACCTGCCTTGGCCTCCCAAAGTGCTGGGGTTACAGGCGTGAGCCACCACACGCAGCCAGAAGTTTTAATAAGAGAATGCTACAGTTATTAGAAGGCAATCATGTCAAAGTCTGGATGGAAATGTGGAAAGTCAGAAATCAAATAAATTCAAGGAGGTTGATAAAAATTTGGCATTGGCAATTACTTCTGACACTTTAAAAGTGTTAGAGTAAACCCCTGCCTTAACATTAATGGATTAAAAACTCAATTGTGTAATATTCAGTAAACTCTTGTCAGGTTAATTAAATTTTTTTCAGTCTGCACTGTCAGAAAAATCACAAAAGATACTTCAACTTCGCCAGGTGTGGTGGCTTATGCCTGTAATTCTAACACTGGGAGGCCAAGGAGGTTGGATTGCTTGAGCTCAGGTGTTCAAGACCAGCCTGGGCAACGTGGTGAAACCCTTTCTCTACCAAACATACAAAAATCAGCTGGGTGTGGTGGCACATGCCTGTGGTCTCAGCTACTCAGAGGGAGAGATGGGCGGATGGATGGAGCCTGGGAGGATGAGGCTGCAGTGAGCCATGATTATGCCACTGCACTCCAGCCTCGGTGACAGAGCGAGGTCCTGTCTCAAAAATAAAATTAAAAATAAACTTGTATAAAACAACTTATGTTTTATACAACCCTTGGGAAACTAGACAGGCTTTCAAACAGTAAGAACCAAATTTGAGAGAAGAGACTAGAGAGAGGACAGGTGTCAACTGTAAAAGAGTAATATCATATTAATATTGTAGGCTGCAGTATCCAGTGGTTTTCTGCATTTCAACAAATGTTCGTTTCCACAAATAATTTTATTTTGCAGGTTTCTTCCTTTGGATACAATGTTCAAATATTGTGCATTTACTCCTTTTGATTCAGTTAACAAACAAGTATTGAGCACACCTACAAGCACTAGTCAATGTTAAGGTTGTATAGATTCAGCAGCAAAGTTCCTGCCCCCATGGAGCTTACAGTCTAATGGACATCAATTCTGGCACCTTCATCAGCAGACTTTTTTAAAGCCCAGGTCAAACTCATTTTCTAAGTCCTATTTCCTAGGTGACATGTCATAAATGTCAAAGTTTTGACAGAATGCTTTACTGTACCACTTAACAAGGGTTCTCAGCTGTGTGGTCACGGACCACTGGGATATGTTGAGCTATTGCTTAAACACTGACTTAAATAAAACAAATATTTTAAATAAGAGAATGCTACTGTAATTAGAAGGCAATCATTTCAAAGTCTAGATGGAGGCCAGGGCGGTGGCTCATGCCTGTAATCCCAGCACTTTGGGAGGCCGAGGTGGGTGGATCACATGAGGTCAGGAGTTCGAGACCAGCCTGGCCAGTATGGTGAAACTCCATCTCTACTAAAAATACAAAAATTAGCCAGGCGTGGTGGTGTGCACCTGTAATCCACTGAGGCAGGAGAATCGCTTGAACCCGGGAAGTGGAGGTTGCAGTGAGCTGAGATTGCACCACTGCATCCAGCATGGGCAACAGAGCAAGACCCCATTTCAAAAAAAAAAAAAAAGTCTAGGTGGAAATGTGGAGCGTTACAAATCAAATAAATTCAAGGAGGTTGATAAAGAAAATTTTTCTCTCCTATGAAATCTGATTACAAGCATTCAGGTTGTACATGAGTTCTGTTTTTTTTTTTTTTAATCACCTTGTAGAACTTCCTCCCTCTGACAACTCTCTGATGTTCTTACTATTCTCATCATTTTCATAAAATGTACCAGCAGCATGAATTTTGTGATGACTTACAAGATTTGATCGCCAGCTGAACCTCTTACCACATATCTCACATTTGTAAGGTTTTTCCCCAGTGTGAACTCGCCTATGATACTGTAGTTGTGAAGACCGACTGAAGACTTTACCACACACATCACATTTGTATGGTTTCTCTCCTGTGTGGACACTCTGATGAAGTTGGAGACTTGAAGCCTGACTGAAGTGCTTCCCACACTCCCCACATGTATAGGGTTTTTCTCCTGTGTGCACCCTCTGATGCATATCAAGGTTCAAGCTCCACTTGAAGCCCTTTCCACACTCCCCACATTTGTATGGCTTTTCTCCAGTGTGGACTTTTTGATGGGCTTGAAGGTGTGCACTCCGACTGAAGCTCTTCCCACACTCTTCACATTTAAATGGTTTTTCCCCACTGTGAACTCTCTGATGGGTTAGAAGATGCGAGGCCTGACTGAAGACCTTCCCACACTCTTCACAATTATATGGTTTCTCCCCTGTGTGGATCCTACAATGAATTTTAAGATCTGCTCTACGACTGAATCCCTTTCCACACTCTTCACATTTGTATGGTTTCTCACCCGTATGGATCAGCTGGTGAATCTGAAGTCGTGAGCTCTGATTGAAGCCCTGCCCACACATTTCACACTTAAAAGGTTTCTGTACACTATGTGCTTTCAGATGGATTTTAAGATATGAACTCTGACGGAAGGCTTTACCACATACTTCACATTTATAGGGTTTTTCCCCTGTGTGGACTACCAGATGCACTTGATAATGAATTTTCATTCTGAAGCTCTTCCCACACTCATTGCATTTGTATGGCTTCTCTCCAGTGTGGACTCCCTGATGGGCCTGAAAACTTGAACTGTAAATGAAACCCTTACCACACACTTTACATACATATGGTTTCTCTCCAGTGTGGATTCTCCGATGGGCCTGAAATTGTGAAGGCTGAATAAAGCACTTACCACATTCTTCACACTTGTAAGGTTTCTCTCCTGTGTGGACCCTTTGATGGATACGAAGGTTTGAGCTACAAGTGAAACACTTACCACAGTCCTCACATTTGTATGGTTTCTCTCCTGTGTGGACCATGCAATGATTATTAAGTGCTGATCTACGACGGAAGTTCTTACCACATGTATCACATTTGAATGGTTTCTCCCCAGTATGGATTCTCTGATGTTCCTGAAGATGGGAAGCATGTAGGAAGGCCCTCCCACATTCCTCACAATTGTAAGGTTTCTCTCCTGAGTGTAATTTGCAATGTACAGTAAGTGTTGATCTACGACTGAAGCCTTTCCCACATTCCACACATTTGAATGGTTTCTCTACAGTGTGGACTCTCTGATGAGTTTGCAGATGTGAGCTCTGACTAAATTCCTTACCACACACATCACACTTATAGCGTTTCTCTCCCATGTGGACTCTCTGATGAATATGAAGGGCTGAGATGTAACAGAAGCTTTTTCCACACTCATCACATGTATTAGACTTCTCTCCTGAGTGTAACTGTTGATGAGGATCAAAGTTGCAGACATCAGTGAAGGATTTTTTGTACTCATCACATTGGTGAAGTTTCTGTCCCGTGTGAGTTGTATATAGTCCTGCCCTAACCTGGCAGGACAAATCACCTTGTCTGGGGAACCGAGAAATATTTATCATAGAGTCTTCATACTTGATTAAATCACTTGCAATCTGTTTCCAGATTTGCCCCCAGTAAAGCTCTTCATGTCGTCCTGCTCCTGGAACAGTCTCCATCTCACTTTGGATCTTGTCTGCTGTAAGGACAGAGAATTCAGAGATGTTAAAAGTTTTTAAGATGTCATACTTAGGCGAGAGCATGGGATTTTAACAAATCCAGAGAAGGTCCAGTTTGTGTAATGGTCTTTTCCACTGTGTATCATGATCTCTGACTTCCACGCCTAGATAAATCAAGAGGTGGTCCAATTGGCTGCTATCTACCAGGCATTAGACCATACCAAGTCTCATATGTGAGACACAAGTTAGAAGTCAGTTAATTTTAAAAATTAATATGATACAAATTGTTAATTTTAAAGTCAGTGTAGAATAATAAATAGTAAATCATCTAAATATAAAAAGCATAGGCCGGGCATGGCCATGCCTGTATATCCCAATCTGGGAGGCTGGGGCAGAAGGATAGTTTGAGGCCAGGGGTTTGAGACCAGTCTGGGCAACAAAGCAAGAGTGTATCTCTATTAAAAATATTAAAAGTTAAAAAAAAAAGTATATAATATGAATCAACAAGAACTTCAAGGGAAAGTAAGAAAATAATCAAATATTTTGCAGTTTAGGTTCATGTTACATATTCAAATTATTAAATAACCTGAAATATTTATATTTATGTGTTCAAAATACAGTTGACCCTTGAACAACACAGGTTTGAACTGCATGTGTTCACTTACACATGGATTTTCTTCCATCTCTGCCATCCCTGAGACAGCAAGACCAACCCCTCCTCTTCCTCCTTATAATTTTCTTAATAAAATTTCTCTTTATTGTAAGAATAAAGAATTCTTCCTTTATTGTAAGAATATAGTATATAATACATTATAACATACAAAATATGTGTTAATTGACTATGTTATCAGTAGGTCTTTCAGTCGAAGTAGGCCATGAGTAAAGTTTTAGAGGGGAGTCAAAAGTTATACTTGGATTTTTTACTGTGAGGGGAGTTGGTGTCCCTAACCCCCATGTTGTTCAAGGATCAACCATATTCTTGAATATTCTGCATAACATATACACTTAATCTTATTTTTCTGTGTTAATAGACATCAAATGAGCTGGCAACTATTTTAAACTCTTGACCACTTCTAATATAACTTAGATTTAAAATATGTCTTCTGAAAGGTTTATCCTTAATAATATTCCAAAATGTTTAATCTTGTACAAAGAGATATAAATATTTGGAAATTATTTTTTAAGTGAACTCTTCCACAAAAGTTTAGTGGTATTAAGTACCTCTAAGAAAATTTTTACAGGGGAAAAACTTATTCCCCTCCCTGCAGGAATAGTCATTTAAAAGCTGCCTCTTGGCAGGGTGCAGTGGCTCACACCTGTAATCCAAGCACATTGGGAGGCTGAAGCCGGAGGATCACTTGAGCCCAGGAGTTCAAGACCAGCCTGGGCAACATAGCGAGACTCTGTCCCTACAAAAAAACTTTTAAAAAAATTGGCCAGATGTGGTGGCACGTACCCATAGTTCCCACTATTTGGGAGACTGAGATGGAGGACCGCTTGAACTCAGGAGTTAGAAGCTGCAGTGAGCCATGATTTTATCACCGCACTTCAGCCTGAGGGACAGAGTGAGACTTTGTCTCAAAAAAAAAAAAAAAAGAAAAAGAAAAAAAAAGCTGCCTCCTCCTTTGTATCAGTAGACATTTGTTAAATGGTATCTATATAACTCTGCCTTGAGTCATTTTATTGGCAAGTTACTTCAATGTCCAGGTGACTGGAATGGTTAACATGACTTGCAGGCTGGGAGCAAGTATCTAACTACATACTGACTAAAATATAAGCAGATAAGCAGATGGTGAAACTTTAGCTTCTGTCAGCAAGTTTCCTACATGAAGACTAAAGGGAAAGAAAGTTGAACTGATAACATATATTATTCTATAACCTGGCAGTAATTCAGACCTCCAAGAAAAAAAAAAGTGAAAAAGAAGTAGACTCCAATCTTTCACAACTGAGATGGAGATAGGGAGAAGAAAAAGATGATGTCACAGTATAAACTTTGAAAGCCACCCCCACAGCAGGAGTTATATTCAAGCAGGAGCTCTTCCCAGATAGCGAGATGGATGATTCCTCACTTCTTGTGGGTCTCTGCTCAATGTCAGCTCACCAATGAGGGCTGCTTTGTTACCCATTGAAAAATAATGAATCCTGTCTTCACCCAATTCACCTCTAGCAACTTGAATTTGTCTATGTTCTTCACAGCACTTTTAACCACTGGACACACTAAGTTACTGGTTGTTTAATGTATGTCCTTCCCACCACAATGCAGCATCAATGAGGGAAGCATTTTCTAATTTTGACATAATACTCATTTTACACTTTCCTACTTTATAACCATTGTCCAGAACTGTGCCTGTCACAGTGAATGCTCAATAAATGCATGTCAAATGAATAAATGAACCCCAGCTTGACTGTTTTTGTGTGAGAATTTAAGCCAAGTCCTAGAAGAAAAACATATTTTCCAAATAAGTTATTTGAAATAGGAAAAGAACAGAAAATTGTAATTTTGCAGAGAAGCTGAAAAGCTGTACAAGAGAGAGGTACATCCAGGGTGAGGCTAATAAGAAAATTTGAAGGTGGCAAGAATCACTTGGGATGAAAAGAAAGCAGGAAGCCCTATACACTGGTTTCTTCTGAAGTTCTCAATGTAGATAAGTTGGGCCTTTCACAACATTTTTTGAAGTGAAAAACTGTAGCCCTTTAGTGAGCTGTGAAATAAATTTAAAAGCTTGTAATAAGCATTCAGAAAAAAAGAATCAGGATAGAAACTATCAGAGTATTACCACCAGCAGGAAAGGGGTCCTTATGTGAAATGCTTACTAAAGCCATAATGTCAATCTTTACAGTCATGAAATGTTTGCTTCATTGTTCTAGTTTCAATGAAAGATGCATTTCTTGCTATGGCTCATGCTTAAAAGAGCTCAAAAACTTTGGTTCTAGAAGTTACCTGGTCCTTAATTAAGCAAACTGCTTCAAATGGAAAAACAATTTCCAACTGTGACACCTTGGAAAAATATTCATAGGAGAGTATGTAACTCTTGATATATATATATATATATACACATATATATATATGTATATGTATATATATATGTGTATATATATATGTATATATGATCATATATATGATCAATATATGATTATATTTAACAAACTGACCCTCAAAAATAGTTTTTTGAGGGGGACAAGTTTCTCTGATGATGTGACAATTTTGAGCAAGAAGTTTCTTCATTTTTCCCAGGTTATAATGTCAACTAGTTGAAAATAAAAGCCAGGTCTTTATAAAAATAAAGGAAAAATTGTATGACATCTATATTCTTTAATATATGCTTAATGGTTACTACATTTGTAGAAAATAAAAGCACAGCATATTTTTGAACCAGAGAGTCAAGCAACATTCAGTTGTGTTACTTTGCCATTCAAAACTTAAATCTTCCACCTCTGGCACAGGGGAGGCAAAACCTGGGGGCAGTGATGTGGATGGGCACTTTGGAACAAGCAAATGAGGTTCAGATGGGCAGTCTGCTGAAAAGAAAGCAGTTTGCAACCTAGTTACTATCTGACACCTTAGGAAATACTTATCTTCTTGTGTGGGGGAGCTGTCTCAGAAGTAGACATCAGAATCTTCATTCAAAAATTATTCCTTCCCAGAAATGAATGTGTTCCATACGATGGAAGCCTTCAGGAAAGCCACTGGGAAGGCTTGTTACTCAGTGTGGCCACAACCACAATGGTTGTAAGTTTTCACGGTATGAGGTACAAGTGCACACACAAACATTCACATGAAGGGCACCTAAGGCAGAAGAAACTGGATGTGCAGCCATCAGAAAACAAATAATGTTCTGCAACCCCCTTCATTCACTCTGGTTTGTGTATGACCTCTCCTAGCTGCAAGACCCCTAGAGTGAGGTCACATCCATCCATTAATGCCTTCATTATGCCAACAAATATTTATATTAACAGATATCTGCCATGTAACAGGACTATTTAGGCACCGATGATAGAGTAATAAACAAACAAACAAAAAAATTCCTCCACTCTTGGAGATTATATTCTAGTGGGGAGAAACAGGGGACAAGCAAGTAAACCAAAGTCTATGAGACACAAGAGAAGGCAGGGCAGAGAGTAAAGGACGGCATTTCCAGTAAGGATGTCAGAAAAGGCCTCCACTGTGAAATTAAAACTGAGCAGAGACCAGGATGAAGTAAGAGAGGGGCCGAGAGGATTGTAGGCGAGTTTTTCCAGGCAAAGACAAGGGCAAATAAGGGCTTTGAGGCAGAAGTATCTGTAGTTGGCAGAATAATCATCCCCCAAAGAATCCATGTTCTAATTCTCATCCTAAGAATATGTCAGGTTATGACAAAGGGTAATTAAGGTTGCAAATCAGCTGAACTAAAAATAGAAGGCAATTCTACATTATCCACGTGGGCCCAGTGCAATTAGAGGGTCCTTATAAAGTGGAAAAAGAATGAAGACAGAATAAAAGGGAAATGCAACTATAGAAGAATGATCAGAGAAGCAGTGCTGCTGGCTGTGAAGAGGGCCACAAGCTATGAAATTTGGCAGCCCCTACACACCGATAAGGTAAGGATACAGATTCTCCTTCCCTAGAGCCTCCAGGAAGAAACAGGGACCTGCTGACAGCTTGATTTCAGCCTAGTAAGACCCATGTTGGATTTCAAACCAAAAACTGAAAGACAATACATTTTTATCATTCAATCCACTCAGTTTGGGGTAATATGCTACGGCAGCAGTAAGAAATACAGTGTCTAGGTTGGACACAGTGGTTCATGCCTGTAATCCCAGCACTTTGGGAGGCTGAGGTAGGCAGATCACTTGAGGTCAAGGAGACCAGCCTGGCCAACATGGTGAAACCCCATCTCTACAAAAAAAAAATCAGCTGGACGTGGTTACAGGCACCTGTAATCCCAGCTACTTGGGAGGCTGAGGCAGGAGAATCGCTTGAACCTGGGATGCGGAGGTTGCAGTGAGCTGAGATTGCACCACTGCACTCCAGCATGGGCGACAGAGCGAGCAGTGTCCTTACCAGATCTGGGAAACAGCAGGGAGGGTGATGTGGCTAGAAAAGATGGAGCAAGAGGTAGAATACAAGAGATGTAGTCAGAGAGGCAGAGGGGGATGAACAGCAGACCATGTAGGACTCTATAAGCTCCTTTAAGAGGCTTCAACTTTAAGAAAAATAAGAAACCATTCAGAGTCTTTTTTTTTTTAGATGGAGTGTCGCTCTGTTGCCCAGGCTGGAGTGTAGCAGTGCGATCTTGGCTCACTGCAACCTCTGCCTCTTGGGTTCAAGCGATTCTCCTGCCTAAGCTTCCTGAGTAGCTGGGACTACAGGCGCTGGCCACCACACCTGGCTAATTTTTGTATTTTTAGTAGAGACAAGGTTTTGCCATGTTGGCCAGGCTGGTCTCAAACTCCTGACCTCAGGTGATCCTCCTGCCTTGGCCCCCCAAAGTGCTGGGATTACAGGCATGAGCCACCGTGCCCAGCCCTGTACAAGGTCTTAAGCAGAGGAATGGCAATCTGACTTAACATTTCCAAAGGATCACTTTAGCTGTGACATAGAGAATGCCTGTAGGAGAACATACTTTATACTATTAAGGGTGGATGCAGTGTGCCCAGTACGAAGGCTGTTGCAATCATACAGGACAGAGGTTTGGCAATTTGGACCAGATGGCAGCAACAGCAGGGGAGAGAAGTACAACAGATGGACAATCACGTAGAAGGACTCTCAGCTGCTTGATTCTTACCTGATTTCCCTTTTCTTTGAGCTGCTGTCTTCATCATATGAAGCTTTTTTTCCTTTTCTAAAGGGAATACATCATGTTTGAAGGGGTGATGCCCTAGAACATGCAAAGTCACATATTTAAAACAAACACACTAAAGATACAACTGAATTTACTGGCAATTTGAATTACTACTGTATACTGATCAATCAATCAAAAGTAGTGTTTTCAAACACTTTTAGAAAAACCTAATGAATATCAGTATTTCAAGATCCAGACACATATACATAAATATGTGCTATAAAAACCTATTTCTGAAAGGAGTCAGTTTACTTGCCTTAGGTAGACAGCAAGGGAAGGGTCTTTGGAAAGCCCCTGACCCATGGGTCAGTGCCTTATTTTTATATCCATGAAAAGCAGCCTGGAAAAAAAATTTAAGCTGCAGGCACCAATAAGGGCACTAGCACAGGGTGTTGTGCCTGGAGACATGCCCACAGCTGCACAGATAGAAAAACCTCCAGCCCATTTGGATAAAAACTTGTACAAACCTCCAGCTCACTCAGATAAAGGAGCAAGGCCTGGCATAAGAATGCCTTTGTCCTTTGTATAGTCAGCGGGCTCCCAGGAAAAAGTTTCTTCTCCTTTTGTGGGGCATGGGTACAGTGGGCTCCAGTGGGTTCCAGTGGGCACTCTACTTTCTTCTTTTCAAACTGTAAGTCCGGCCTCTATAAATCTTCACGTCAACCTGATTGGTCCCAGGCCAAGGTCCCGGGCAAAGGTAAGTCACACTTTCTCCAAAACAGCCCACAAACTAAGCACATTCCTTCCCCTTCCCAGTCCATAAAAACCCCAAACCCCTGCCTCATAGGGGGAACCCCGTTTGGGTCCCCCTCTCTGCTGGCAAAAAGCTTTCTTCTTTTGCTTATTAAACTTTCACTCCAACCTCACCTTTCTGTCTGCACTCATTAATTTTCTTTAAAATAAAACAAAAAACTTTGGTGTTATCTCAAACAGAAGAATTGTTACATCTTGGTTCATTACTAAAATTACATTTCTAACCAATGTCTTTTTTTTTTTTTTTTGAGACAGTCTCACTCTGTCACCCAGGCTGGAGTGCAGTGGCGTGATCTAGGCTCACTACAACCTCTGCCTCCTGGGTTCAAGCGATTCTCATGCCTCAGCCTCCCAAGTAGGTGCGATAACAGGCATGCACCACCACACCTGGTTAATTTTTGTATTTTTTATTTTTTGGTAAAGGTGGAGTTTCATCATGTTGGCCAGGCTGGTCTCGAACTCCCGACCTCAGGTGATCCACCCGCCTCAGCCTCCCAAAGTGCTGGGATTACAGGTGTGAGCCACTGTGTCTGGCCCCCGTCTATTTTCATTAAATCTCCTCCCACAGGTTCTCACACCACTCATGCAATTTATCAGTTTTATTTGCTATGTATTCCATTTATTTTAATGAACTCTGATATTTCTATCTCATTTTATTTCACTAAAAACTACTGATAGGAAAGTCAGGTCTACAAATGTAGGTGACTAATTCCAAGACCTCCAAAGTGTTGAACCCCTGAAGACACAAAATCACTCCAGGAGACCGACATTGAGTGTCAGAAGGCTCATGTCCTCACCCACTGACAGCAGGTTCCTGAAGTTCTCCAGCATCACATCTCGGTACAGATTCCTCTGGACAGGGTCCAGCAGCCCCAACTCCTCCTCAGTGAAGACCACAGCCACATCCTTGAAGGTCAGTCCCTCCTATAACATCAAATACACCTCGCTTCAGTCTTATTAACAACCTCTTGAAAAGAAACAGCACTGAGAAAGTGGAGAGTATGTGGGGGAAGCTGGTCCAGATTTTCAGAGACTTAATGTGTAGATTTCTCAGCCCTTCTCCTTCCATCTTACCAATGCCACACTTTGATTTTCCTTAGCGTCAATAAAAGTACATCAGTGACAATAGCCTTTGACATTTCCTTTGTGGCTTCACTGAGTCTATTTGTAAGTAACCATCTAGAACCGTAAATGATGCATCCTGAGCCATACAGGTTTCACCTTTTGGTAAATATTACCAATTGCCCCAGAAACATTTAGCAAGTCAAAACCAACATACATGATAACACCCACCTTCCTCCTCTCTCACATAGGAACCCTGGATGCTATCCCTTTTCATTAAAGTCTGCCAAACTAACAAGCTTTTGGTAACATATCTAAAACTGCTATGTAGTTTTCCTTCTGTACACCCAGGGCACACAGCACCAGCATTACCTGCAGCATTTAGTGTCATGATCTGGAGCCATCATGCCTCAGTGCACACAAGGGTACCCTTCAAAGTTGTGTGACCTTGGGTAGGTTCACCTAGTTTCATCTCGGTATGATAGTTCTTACATGACAGAGTTCTTTCAAACGTTGAACAAGAGACTGCATATAGCATTTGGAATAGTGTATGGCACAGACCAAGTACCTAAGAAACATCAGCTATTATTTCTTATTATTACCATCATCATCTATTTCACCTCATTTCATGACTGTATATTATTCGAGGGAACTGATGATCTGCATCTACCTGTTCTAAATAATGAATATTTAATTTTCAATATTGTTCTCATTATAACCAATCCAGCAAAGAACATCATTTCATGTAGATCTTACTTTCTTTCCTTTTTTTTTTGTTTTGAGATGGAGCTTCGCTCTTGTTGCCCAGGCTGGAGTGCAATGGCACAATCTTGGCTCACTGCAACCTCTGCCTCCTGGGTTCAAGTGATTCTCCTGCCTCAGCCTCCCGAGTAGCTGGGATTATAGGCATGCGCCACCATGCTCAGCTAATTTTGTATTTTTAGTAAAGATGGGATTTCACCATGTTGGTCAGGCTGGTCGCGAACTCCTGATCTCAGGTGATCCGCCTGCCTTGGCCTCCCAAAGTTCTGGGATTACAGGCATGAGTCACCCTGCCTGTCAGATCTTACTTTCATGTGTGTTTAAAATGATTGCAGGCCATGCACAGTCACTCACACCTGTAATCTCAGCACTTTGGGAAGCCAAGACTGGATGACTTCTTGAGCCCAGGAGTTCAAGACCAGCCTGGGCAACATGGTGAGACCCTGTCTCTACAAAAAATTAGCTGCATGTGATGGCGTGTGCCTGTGGTCCCAGGTACTCAGGAGGCTGAGGTGAGAGAATTGCTTGAACCCAGGAAATCAAGGTTGTGGTGAGCGATGATCACACCACTGCACTCCAGTCTGGGCTACAGAGTGAGACCCTGTCCCCAAAAAATTAATTAAATTAAATAATTGCAAATAAAAAATAAAACATCAAAAAAATAAGCACATTAAAAATTATCACATAATGGCAGATTTTCTTCCTTTTTTCCTGCCTCCCTAATCTTTCAAGAGAATACAAGCACTTGGCTGGGTGCGGTGGCTCATGCTTGTAATCCCAGCACTTTGGGAGGCCGAGGCAGGTGGATCACGAGGTCAGGAGTTCAAGACCAGCCTGGCCAATATGGTGAAACCCCATCTCTACTAAAAATACAAAAATTAGCCAGGTGTGGTGGTGCACACCTGTAGTCCCAGCTACTTGGGAGGCTGAGGCAGAAGAATCACTTGAACCCGGGAGGCATAGGTTGCAGTGAGCCAAGATCACACCACTGCACTCCAGCCTGGGCAACAGAGCCAGACTCTGTCTCAAAAAAAAAAAAAAAAAAAGAGAGAGAATACAAGCAACTTGTTTCTCTACATGATGACCAAAAGCAGGTTATAAATTTTCCCATGGTTTTGATAATCTAATTAGGAAGAACAATTCTTTTTATTATTCTTACTTACTTGATTATAAATGAATACCGATGTTTATTATGAATTTCATCTTTTTTGGCACCTGTGTGGTAAATATTTTTGCCCCAACTTGTTATGTTTCCTCTTAATACTCTATAAGGTATTGTCACAGAGTAATTTAAAGATTTTATATAACCACTGTGCTAATCACCGTCCTTGTGCACCCGGAGTGCTGAGCATCTTAGTGCATCTGAGGTGCCACCACGTTAGGAAGACAAGAGGTCCCCCACTACCTGTGGACGTTATCACCCAACAGGGCACTCCAGACACTCACACCACGGGTCATTCAACTGAGAAATATTTGTTTCCTTTTGTCTCTCACTTTCACTTGAATGGAATGGCTAATGTTTCTGACCCCTGACTTTCTATGCCAATCTGAGAAGGTTTCTCATATTTCACCTGTTTAAGAGGAAGAAGAGACCAGGAACCTCCTCATTCTGCTGCTCTGAGTAAATACAGTAACAGAACACAAGTGACTGGCAAATCTTCCGTATCACTGGACATTTTAAATGAAGGTTATTACCTACTATTTTGGTTAAACTGGTTACTTTATAAAGGCTAAGACACTAGTAAATAAAATACACACGAAGTATGATTGAGGCACAGAGAACACAGAATCTAGCTCTTCCTATATGAAAACTCCAACAATATTATTTGTGTGAAGCAGCATTATAGCCTGTTGTGCTGTGCCATGTTAGAATATTCTATCTACAGCCAGGCACGGTGGCTCATGCCTGTAATCCCGGTACTTTGGGAGGCCAAGGCGGGCAGATCATCTGAGGTTAGGAGTTTGAGACTAGCCTGACTAACATGGAGGCACCCCATCTCTACTAAAAATACAAAATTAGCTGGGTATGGTGGCACATGCCTGTAATCCCAGCTACTCGGGAGGCTGAGGCAGGAGAACTGCTTGAACCCAGGAAGTGGAGGTTGCGGTGACAAAAAAATCAGCAGAAAGTTTTCAGAATTGATTTTTGAGGAAATGGTTATGTAGGAAAATTGTCATTGCAGTGTTATTTAAAACAATAAAATTCTTAAATCACCTAAATGTCCATGAGTGGGAAGTAGTCAAAAATAAAAAGGCACATTAATTAAATGGGAATATGGCATAACCTCAAAAAATGAACATTACTTAGTACTTAAGGAAAAAATAACAAATATGAGATATATATCATGAATACCAATATAGTTATGAATGCACATTAGGAAAAGACTGTAAGAAAATAAAAGCAGCTAATATGTAAGCAGAGAAGTAAAGTAGAGCTGCTCATTCCCACTAATTTTTCTACTCCATAAAATAAATACAGTTGTCCCTCAATATGCTTGGGGAATTGGTTCAAGGACCCCTGAGGATACCATAATTTGTGGATGCTCAAGTCCCTTATCTAAAATAGTGTTTGTACTACAGTCAGCCCTCCACATCCATGGGTTCCACATCCACAGACTCAATCAAAAATACGTATGGTCAGTCTTACATAGACTCAGGTTTCAATCTGTGGTTGGTTGAATCTACAGATGCAAAATTCAAAGATGCAAAACCCCTAGATGTGAAACCCACAGATACAGAAGGTCGACTGAAATAATAAAATAAGCAACTCAAAAGGCAGAAGGACGCACTTAGCATATGCCCGTTGTTCTTGAGTCTTCCTCAGGAAACATGACAATGTGAATAGTGAGATGGAATTTTAACAGCAAGAGAGGCAAGCCTTATTCACCTTGAATGTGGTCATTCTTCTTCCTGTTTCTGGGAATTTGCAGAGTCCTGAGTTATGCCATTTGAGAGAAGGCAGAGTTGTGCCTGGAACACTATGGAAGACATAAAAAGAGACATGAAAGCATGGCCAGGGATGTCCCCACCAACACAGATGTGTATTGTGAATTAGCACATGAATGTTCACAGCAGCATTATTCATAAAAATCCCAAACTGCACACAGCCAAAATGCCCTCCTATGGAAAAATGGATAGACAAATCCTGGCATATCCATACAATGGAATCTTATTCGGAAATTCAGAGGAATGAAGTACTGACTCGTACTACAACATGCATGAACCTTGGAAACACTATGCTGAGTGAAAGAAGCCAGGCACACAAAACCACAGATTGTATGATTTCATGTATATGAAACATCCAGAACAGACAAATGTATATAAAAAGAAAGTAGGTTACTTGTTGATGGGGATTTGGGATAAGAATGGGGATTAAATGTAAATGGGCAAGAGGAGTCCAATTGGGGGATGAAAATGATCTAAACTAAATGATGATGATGATTACTACACTCAGCAAAGTGTACTGAATTGTACACTTGAAATGGGTGAATTCTGATATGTAAAATACACCTCAATAAGTTGGAAAAAAATTACTAATCTACATGTCATTTAATTTAACAAGACTGAGTTCTGAGTCCATATTGATAGAATATTTACTTTTGAATGAATGAATAAGCAAACGGGAACAGGGGATGCTGGTCTTTACAGTATGATGCCCACTAACAAGTGTATCTACTCATAAAAATTAATTTTATTTTAATTTATTTGAGACGGAGTTTTGCTCTTGTTGCCCAGGCTGGAGAGCAGTGGTACAATCTCGGCTCACTGCAACCTTCTCCTCCTGGGTTCAAGCGATTCTCATGCCTCAGCCACCAGAGTAGCTGGGACTACAAGTGCGCACTACCACAAGGGGCTAATTTTTGTATCTTTAGTAGAGACAGGGGCTTTTGCCATGTTGGCCAGGCGGGTCTCAAACTCCTGGCCTCAAGTGATCCACCAGCCTTGGCCTCCCAAAGTGCTGGGATCACTCGGGCTCTGACCCTGAGGGCCTCAGTTCCATAACTCAGGACTCAGGCATGACCCACTGTGCCCTGCCCTCTTATACTATTTTTGCAACTTTTCTATAGACTTAAAATTATATAATTACTGTATTAAAGTTTTTTTTTAATTGGGAAATAGTCATAGGAGTAATAATAATGAGAATAAGAATGAGCATGATAGACAATGGGAGGTCACTAGTTTATTATCTCTTTATTTGGAAATTTCCATGGATAAGCAGATAAATAGAAAAACATTGAGAAATGTATAATAAAAATTTTGTAAAACATTTATAATATAAACATAGAACCACTAAAACAAAATGCATTAGAAATTTAACCATTACTATCTTTACATCCTGATTTCATAGGTAATTAAAATTTTTGTATCTTCGTATTTCTGTAATTTCTGAATGCTCCACAGTGATACGGTTCTATTAGAATGTGAAATATTTGTAATAAATGAAACAAAATAGTTGACAGTTTTTAAAAACTGAGAAAACTCCAAGCCAATTAGCCTTGCTCTTAAGGTCCTTTAATCAAGTTCTAACTTCCCCACCTGAGTACAGCTAGTTCCTCTGCCTCAATGAGAATCTATTCAAGAGATGATCAACTCGGGCTCTGACCCTGAGTGCCTAAGTTCCAACCCCAGCTTCACCTCTTACTACCTGGATCACCAGTACCTCTCCACAGAGTCACGGTGCGGCTTAAACGTATCTAATTGTATAAAGCCCCTAGAATTGAAGTTAGCAATTAAGGCTTAATTATTATAAATGCCCATGCCCTATTACACATGCTACAAAGATACAGTCTCTGTAAAAGAAAAATGACAAGTCACACTCACGTGGAGCTTTGCTTTCAGTAGCCAAGAAGTCAGTCCGCGCAGTCCTTTTTCAGGCTGGGGAAGGAGAAAGCTGTGAAACACTCTGACTGGGTCGCTGTCCCCGAGAAAAGTTAAATGCTCCCCTCCCTTCGTGGAAGTGGACGCAACCCTCGCCTTCCTAAAAAGAGGTCAGAAGGCGTCCGCGATCGTCCAGCGTCCTGCAGGGATCAGAGACAAGGGCTAGGGCCCCTGCTGCTGGAGCTCTGACCCCACCGGGGTACCTAACAGGTTTCGTGGGAAATTAACAAGAAAACACCACTCACCAAGTGACAGGGACTGCTTGTGTTGTGTAACCTATTCCAGTTCCCAAAACGATTCTACAAAGATGGTCCTAACGTCCCCATTTTAAAGAACAGCAAGGAGAGGCCCAGGGAGATTAACACGCCAACCTTGCACTGTAAAAGGGTGACTACGCGCCTGGAGTGCAGGGAGGCGGAGTGGGCGAGCTCAGAGCCCCAGAAACCCTCAAACCAGGCGAGACGCGACCCAACCAGGTCCCAATGCCCCCCGCTTCCCGCCCCGGCACACGAAGGGAGCCCCAAGCCCAAGAAGGCTCCGCTGACACAACAAAAGCCGCCGCCCTCGCCCCTCCAAACCTCTGCTCTCCGATGAGGCTTCTTTTCCCATAACCGGACCACTAAGTCCTAGCGAGCCACAAGCTTAAGTCCCTGACATTAGGAAGGGCCCGCAAGTCGCGGAACTGGAACAAACTACCGTGGAATGCGCCGTGACAACCGCTCCCCCTTCCCTGGAGCGGAAGTGCCCGCGACTCCACTGATTGTCGGGACTACATTTCCCAGAATTCCCCGGACCCGCCTGCGTGGGTCAAAAGGACCACGACTCTACCGAGCATTTGGATTACGCTCAGAATGCTGAGGGAAAAACGTTCAGAATCTCACCCTTCAGGGGAAAGCGTTGGGACTCCGCGGTGCTCCTTGACTACGATTCCCGCAATGCCCATGGGGAACGAATCCCATATCGCTGAGCGCCTGGTAGGGAATGTGGACTGTGACCCTGAGAGTCGTCCTTCCCTCTCCCTGAGTCCTTGAGCGAAAATATTGAATAGACAGCAATTCCTGAAGTCTAAACGCCTCCCAGGACTACAGGAGGATTATTGGAAAGAGAACAAGCGAGGAGATACAATCTTCAAGGACTACACGGGGAATGACTTTTTAGGGGTCAGTAGATGATTGATGATTGATTACTATAAACTGATAATATGAGGCCAAAACTAAAAGTTTAAAGAGTGAGCAAGTACAATGGTTTGGGAGAGGCAATGAAGAACAAATAAGGTGCCAGCCTCTACTCCGGACTCTGTGGTACCACTGGTTTGGCAGGAAAAACAATCATCATTTGAGAGGGCCAGTGGGGAAGCCCTGTCCTCATGGAAAAGCTATCTTCTTTCATTTACACTTTTCATGGTATTACGTCTACTGAAGAGGTAAAAACACCAAATTTCAGAGAAGCTCTTAAATTGCCCAATACTTCAAAGCAAGTATAACTGGTGAAGCGCTTGGCATTGATGTCAGACACCCAATCCCTATGATTTATTTAATGCAGTAGCATTAAGGAGGATCCTATACACGAAGGAACATATTTTATTTTCTTCCTTTATATTTTTTGATTAAAATATCGTTATTATAGTTAGCAATTTGGAATCTGGCTTACGTTGGTTGATTCAAATTAATAATAGAATAAAGCAAAATCAGAAAACAACCCATCTAAAATCTTTCTTAAAAAATAACCAGGGGCTCGGTGCGGTGGCTCACGCCTGTAATCCCAGCACTTTGGGAGGCCAAGGCGGGCGGACCATGAGGTCAAGAGTTCGAGACCAGCCAGGAGAACATGGTGAAAACCCATCTCTACTAAGAATACAAAAATTAGCCGGGCATGGTGGTGCGTGCCTGTAATTCCAGCTACTCGGGAGACTGAGGTAGGAGAATCGCTTGAACCTGAGAGGCGGAGGTTGCAGTGAGCCAAGATCGTGCCACTGCACTCCAGCCTGGGCAACAGAGCAAGACTCTGTCTCGGAAAAAAAAAAAAAAAAAAAAGATAACCAGATTTTTTTCTCCCCATAAACATACATTGGCTTATTGATATGGTTTAGATCTGTGTCCCCACCCAAATCTCATGTTGAAATGTAATCCCCAGTGTTGGAGTTGGGGCCTGGTGGGAGGCTATTGGATCATCGGGGAGGTTTCTAATGGTTTTGGGCACCATCCCCCTAGTGCTGTTCTCCTGATAGAGTTCTCATGAGATCTGCTTGTTTAAAATTGTGTAGCACCTCACTCCTCGCTCTTTTCCTCCTACTCTGGCCATGTGAAGTGCTGGCTCCCTAGTCGTCTTGCAGCATGGTTGTAAGTTTCCTGAGGCCTCCCCAGAAGCTGAGCTGATGCTGCCATGTTTCCTCTACAGCCTGCAGGACTCTGTGTGAGCCGATGAAACCCCTTTATAAATTACCCAGACTCAGGTATTTCTTTATAGCAATGCGGGAATGGACTAATACACTTATCAATCTATATTTTTGTTTTTTAAAAAACGAAGTCTCACATTCTAGATTCATTTTATAAACAAAAAAAGACCTTTTCACAATTTTGTTTACACGTAAAAACAAGGTTAGTATGCTAACCACACAATGTCATACATTCCCCTCTTTGAAAATTGACTGCTATTTCTGTACTAGTTACAGCTGTATTGTTGCTCTAGTCTGCCCTTCCAAATGACAAAATTTATTGAGATGCTCCATCTCGGCCAGGCGCAGTGGCTCATGCTTGTAAACCCAGTACTTTGGGAGGCCAAAGCCAGTGGATTACTTGAGGCCAGGAGTTTGAGACCAGCCTGGCCAACATAGTGAAACGCTGTCTCTACTAAAAATACAAAAAATTAGCTGGGCGTGGCATGGTGGTATATGCCTGTAATCCCAGCTACTCAGGAGGCTGAGGTACAAGAACCACTTGAACCTGGGAGACCGAGATCACACCACTGCACTCTAATCTGGGTGACAGAACAAGACACTGTCTCAGAAAAAAAAAAAAATGGAAGGGAGGGAGGGAGGAAGGAAGGGAAATGCACTCCAGCTGAGTGGCAGAGCGAGACTCTGTCTCAGAAAAAAAAAAAAAAAAAAAAAAAAAAAAGGAAGAAAAGAAAGAAATGTAAATCCATCAGTATCTTCTAAATAATTTAAAATTATTTTTTCCAGGGTTATATTTTTAACATTTTGATCTTCAGCAATTCCAACATTCAAGATTATGTCTTTCTGGATTATGATCAATTCCTGTCCTTAGTGCATGATCTCAGGACGTACCAGATACTAGTTTTTATCCATTACTGGTGCTGCTAAACTTGAACAGTTGATTAAGGTGTTTCTCTCCAGAATTCTGCACTCTAAAATTATTTTTCCCCTAAAAAGTTACTACTATCTGGTGAAAAATTGAGATACTCCAACTCATTCTATGTTGATTTTTTGGCATTATGCTCTAAGAAAAAGCTTTCCATCTATATTATTTATTTGTTTATACCAGTGTGGATTTGTGAATTCTTGTTATATTAATGAGTTCACACCTACTACTGTTATTATGTATTTTGATTCTCTGGTTGTCTCAGATTTTGCCAGTAAAATCGTCTTCAAGCAGTCCCCTCTTGCCTTCTGGCTCCTTCTGTTCATCACGATATGAGCTCTTTGTGCACTGGTTTACTTTTTGATACTGTGTGTTCCAAGTTCATTAGGTATTTTTCAAGTTCATTGGGTATTTTCTTTTTTTTTTTTTTTTTTTTTTTTTTTGAGACGGAGTCTCGCTCTGTCGCCCAGGCTGGAGTGCAGTGGCGCAATCTCGGCTCACTGCAAGCTCCGCCTCCTGGGTTCACGCCATTCTCCTGCCTCAGCCTCTCCAAGTAGCTGGGACTACAGGCGCCCGCCACCACGCCCGGCTAATTTTTTTGTATTTTTAGTAGAGACAGGGTTTCACCGTGGTCTCGATCTCCTGACCTCGTGATCCGCCCGCTTCGGCCTCCCAAAGTGCTGGGATTACAAGCGTGAGCAACCGCGCCCGGCCGTTCATTGGGTATTTTCCCTACCCTAGCCATGAGATCAGATATTTCTCCTAGGACTTCTGGTTGCTATTTGTGGAAAATGTAGTTAGAAACAAAGAACTGAGTGCTAGGTGTGATCGCTGCTACCTTAGTGTTATTGATTCTTGACCCTCTCAGCTGACAAAACTAGCAAATATATACTTTTTTTTTTTTTTTTTGAGACGGAGTTTCCCTCTTGTTGCCCAGGCTGGAGTGCAATGACGTGATTTCGGCTCACTGCAACCTCTGCCTCCCAGGTTCAAGAGATTCTCCTACCTCAGCCTCCCAAGTAGCTGGGATTATAGGCATGCACCACCACGCCCGACTAATTTTATATTTTTAGTAGAGACGAGGTTTCACCATGTTGGCCAGGCTGGTCTTGAACTCCTGACCTCAAGTGATCTGCGCACCTCGGCCCGGGCTTTTTGTTTGTTTTTTGTTTTTTTGTGGTAGAGACAGAGTCTCACCATGTTGCTCAGGCTGGTCTCAAACTTCTAGACTCAAGTGATCCTCTCGCCTCAGGCTTTTTCCACTTTTTATGCTGCTATTGATGTCTAGTTATTATGATCTAGACTGTAATTGGAAAATATATTTTTATGGTGTCAAACTTTTACATTTATCAAGACTTGTTTTGTGGCCTAATATATGGTCTTGAAGAATGTTTCATGTGCAATTGAGAAAATGTGTATTCTGTTGGGGGGCGGAGAGTTATGTAAATGTCTCTCAGGTTGATTTGGTGTATAATGTTCTTCAAATTATCTGTTTCCTTATTTATCTTTTGTCTGGGTGTCCTATGCATTTGAAAGAAAGGTAGGGAGTCTCTTACTATTATTGGAGAGTTGTGTATTTCTCCCTTCAATTCTGTCAGTATTTACATTTTATATTTTGGAACTCTGATATTTGGTACATAAATAACTGTTTCATCTTAGTGAAATGAACCTTTTAGCAATATTTAATGTCTCATTTAACAGTTTTTGACTTAAAATCTAATTTATCTGTTAGTATAGCTACCTGTGCTGTTATTTTTTTTACATGGAATACCTTTTTCCATCATTTGCCTTTCACCTATGCATGTCATTAGTTCTAATGTGCAGAGCATATAATTACATATTGTCTTTCAATCATTTTGACAAACTACATCTTTTTATTGGGGAGTTTCATTAATTTCACTTAAACTAATTATACATAGGTAAGGACTACCATTTTAAATTTGTTTTCTATATGTCCTGTTGTGTTTTTGCCTCTCTTTTCCTTCATTACTATTGTCCTTTGTGTTGAGTTCTTTTTTTGTAGTGATACATTTTGAATAACTTTTTTTTTTTTTTTTTGAGTTGGAGTCTCACTGTGTCGCCCAGGCTGGAGTGCAGTGGCACAATCTCAGCTTACTACAAGACCTCCACCTCCCGGGTTCAAGCAATTCTCCTGCCTCAGCCTCCCAAGTAGCTGGGACTACAGGCGCGTGCCACCATGCCCAGCTAATCTTTTTTGTATTTTTAGTAGAGATGAGATTTCACCATATTGGCCAGGATGGTCTCGATCTCTTGACCTCATGATCCGCCCGCCTTGGCCTCCCAAAGTGCTGGGATTACAGGCATGAGCCACCGTGCCTTGCCTTGAATCACTTATTTTCCTTTGTGCGTGTTTCATTGGTATTTTCTTTATAGTCACCAAAAGTATATGTAACATCCTAAAGTTATAACAATCTTTTAAATTGATACCAACTTAACTTCAATCAGATATAAAAACCCTACTCCTTCACAGCTCCTTCCTCCCCGCACTGTTACTGATCTCATAGTACATCTTTACATATTGTGTACTTATTTACATAGATTGGTAGTCATTTTTATGCATTTGTTTTTTACGTCGTGTAGAAAATAACTGGGATTACAAACTAAAGTTACTATCATGTTGTTTGTATTGCTTCATGTAATTGCCTTTAGTATAGACCTTTATATTTTCATATGATTTCAAGTTATTGTCTAAAATCCTTTCAACTTGAAGGATTGATTCCCTTTATCAATTTTTTTTTTTGAGATGGAGTCTCGCTGTGTTGCCCAGGCTGGAGTGCAGTGGCACAATCTCGGCTCACTGCAACCTCTACCTCCCAGGTTCAAGCAATTCTCCTGCCTCAGCCTCCTGTGTAGCTGGGATTACAGGTGCTCACCAACATGCCTGGTTAATTTTTATATTTTTAGTAAAGACAGAGTTTCACCATGTTGGCCATGCTGGTCTCAAACTCCTGGCCTCAAATGATCTGCCTGCCTCAGCCTCCCAACCTTTATCAATTCTTGAATAACTTGTCTACTGGCAATTCTCTCAGCTTTTTTTTTTCTGAAAAGTTATTAATTGATCTCTCATTTTGGAAGTATAGTTTTGCTGAATATAGAATCCTCAATATACCAGGTTTTTTTCCAGCACTTTAATACATCATCTGGCCTTGGAGGTTTGCTGAGAAATCCACTGATGATCTTTTTTTTTTTTTTTTTTTTTTCTTTTTTGAGACAGTCTTCCTCTGTCGCCCAGGCTGGAGTGCAGTGGCATGATCTCGGCCCACTGCAATCTCTGCCTCCCAGGTTCAAGTGATTCTCCTGCCTCAGCCTCCCGAGTAGCTGGCACTACAGGTGTGCACCACCACACCTGGCTAATTTTTGTATTTTTAGTAGACACAGGGTTTCACCGTGTTGGCTAGGCTGGTCTCAAACTCCTGACCTCAAGCGATCCACCTGCTTCAGCCTCCCAAAGTGCTGCGATTATAGGCTTGAGCCACTGATGATATTATTGAGGATCTCTTGTACATGACAAGTCACTTTCATGCTGCTGCTTTCAAGATGTTCCTTTGTCTTTTTGATTATAATGTGTCTCAGTGTGGGTCTCTTTGGATTTATCCTACTTGAAAACAAGAATTCAGTCACTGCCAAAATGTGTGATTATTTCTCTTTTTGAGTACACAGTCACAGAAGTTCATGACCATAGGTCCTTATGGAGATCTCTGGGGAAAAAATTAGTGCTGTAAATTTTTTGCAATCTAGCAAGGTCCATCCTTATCCAGAACTGCCCTCCCATCCCATCAAAGGAATTGTGGATTTGTAAACTGGACATGTCTTGGAATTTATTTTTGGGCTGTGAGTCTGCATTAGAGGATTCAAGTTACACTTTGGTTCACTTGAAATAGAAACCTTCTACCTATATAGATTATGTAACAATTTAATAGACTTCTCATAAACTTATTTATTTCATTTACTTTTTTGAGATGGAGACACGCTGTATCACCCAGGCAGGAGTGCAGTGGCACGATTTTGGCTCACTGCAACCTCCGCCTCCTAGGCTCAAGCGATTCTCCTGCCTCAGCCTCCTGAGTAGCTAGGATTGTAGGCGCACACCACCACACCTGGAGTATTTTTTGTATTTTTAGTAGAGATGAGGTTTCACCACGTTGGCTAGGCTGGTCTAAAACTCCACCTCAGCCTCCCTAAATGCTGGAATTACAAGCATGAGCCACCGTGCCCATCCTCATCAATTTATTTATTATGTTATGGATAATAAGACCAACAAAGGAAGGTCAACTAACCTGACTTGAAGCCTCCCTCCTTTTTCAAACGCAGAGGAAGGATGATAATCTGTAATAATCCCCACCAATTGTGAAAATATACCCAAGTCAAAGTTGTATTAGGGAACTCACCAGTGTCCACAAAAGAAAAAGGAAATCAAATCTGTGGTAAAAAATGGCAAAGAACATTAGCCCCACATAAGCTCAGGGTACTAGATACAGAACTAGGTATTTAATATTCAGTGTGGTTGAAATATTAACAAGAAACACAATCAATCCCACATGTTAACACCATGTTGTAACCAAGCTGATGATCCAGGACACACCAGAGAGCAGACATAGACCCTACCAAACTTTTAATAATTATAATAGGCAAATATTTTCTGTTTAATCTGCTGAGTATTCTGTTACAATTACCTTGGAGATGAGCTATTCTGGTATCTGGTGACAGTTAAAAACCAAAACACACAAAACAAAAAAGAAGACTGCAGCCAATAGTTTTCTAATACTATGTGCACAAAAAGTTAATATAACAGGCCTGAGACTGCAAATCTTAAGAAAGGACTGCTAACAAGACTGGCCTTTAGCTGGTGTTAGGAAACACGGAGTTTGAGAGGGTTGCCACCATTCTGTAACTGGTAGGCATGGTTCAAGTTATTCTGAACACTTGCTCCCCTTCTTGGAGTCTAGAATCTTGATATGTACCAGTGGGATGGTACCTACATGATTAGTCCCAATAAGAACCTTCGGTACGGGTTGACAATTAATTTCCATTGTAGACATTTCACAAGTACGATCACAATTCAATGCTGGAGGAATTGAGACCTGTTACTCCATGCACAAAGGATCTTTACAAATTTATATCTGATTTCCTCCAGATATTATCCAAGAACCTTTTCCCTTTACTGATTATTTATATCCTGTCACTATAATATAGTCATGAGTACAACTATATTCTGAGTCCTCTTAGCAAATCATAGAATCTGGAGAGATTGTCTTAGGGACCTCCAACCCACTATGCAAATTGAGACAGCACGGCTCTTCATAAAGTACCTAGCATCCTGAAAAGATACAGTCTAGACCATTAAGTATAAAAATCAACTATCTCTAGTAGACATTTTGCTGAAGACAGCCTTTTAACCTAATGTACTCAAAATACCACCACGGTGTCTGTGAATGGAATGGTGCTCAATCCTGCTCTTTGTCCTAACTGGTTCCAGACTTAGAGGCCCCACTGCTGTCATGCTATTGTTCCCTACCCACACACACCTTTTCTTAAAAGAATCTTTGTTGATTTTTTACATCCACATGTATACCCCATGATTTCTATCTCCAGGATTTTTCCACGCCTTCACTTATGCTTAAAGCGAGCTCACATGCATTATGTATGAGGACAGCTGAAGACACGCACCAATTTTTCTCTATATTCAAACTAGAGAATTTTTTGTTTTGAAAACCAATTTCCACAATCTTATTCCTTAATTTTGAGTCATGTCATACTATTATATGATACTTGGTACATATCCAAAGAAAAGAAAATCAGTATGTTAAAGTGTTATCTCCACCGCCCATGTTTATTGCAGCACCATTCACGATAGCCAAGAAATAGGCCAAGATATGTAATCAACCTAAGCGTCCACTGGATGAATGAATAAAGAAAATGGGGCAAATATACACATCAGAGTATTAGCCATGAAAAACAACAAAATTCTATCACTCACAGCAAAGTGAATGAGCCTTACAGGGCATTATATTAAGTGATATATGCCAGGCACAGAAAGATGCATACCACATGTTCTCACACATATGTGGAGGCTCAAAAAGTTAACTTCATAGAAGTAGGGAGTAGAATAGTAGTTCTTAGAGGTGAGGAGGCAGGGTGGTAGCCAAAGGTTGGTTAATGAATACAGAAATACAGGCAAGTAGGAGGAATAAGTTCTAGTGTTTTATACCACTACAAGGTGACTGTAATTAACAACGTATTATTTTCAAGTAGCTAGGACAGTGAATTTTAAGGGTTCCCAACACAAATAAATGATAAATGTTTGAGGTGATGGATACGTTAATTACACTGATTTGATCATAACACATTGTATACTTGTATTAACTATCACACTGTACCCCATAAAAGAGTACAACAGTTATGTGTCATTTAAAAATAATGACAAAAGCGTATCAAGATTCAGGCGCCTCTTGTAGCGCTTCCCACAGTCCTCACATTTAGATGTTTGCTCTCCACTTTGGTCTCTTTGTTGGTCTTTAAGGCATGAACTGTGCACAATGCTCTTCCCACAGTCCTCACATTGAAGTAGTTTTTCTCTACTGTGGAGTCTCTGATGGGTTAGATGAGTTGAGGCCCACCTGAAGCTCTTTCCACACTTCTCACATTTGTATGGCTTTTCCCCAGTGTGAACCCTCTGATGGGAATGAAGCTGTGAATTCTCAGTAAATCTCTTCCCACACTCTTCACATTTGAATGGCTTTTCATCACCATGGAGTCTCTTATGATTCAAAATACTTGAGGCCCGGCTAAAGCTCTTCCCACATTCTTTACAATTATAAGGTCTCTCTCCAGTGTGGACCCTCTGGTGCATGTCAAGATTAAACTTACTGTTGAAGCCCTTCCCACACTCTTCACATTTGTATGGCTTTACTCCAGTGTGGACTCTGCGATGAGAATAAAGTTGTGAATTCTGAGTAAATCTTTTCCCACACTCTTCACATTTGAATGGTTTTTCTCCACTGTGGACTCTACGATGGGTATAAAGTTGTGAATTCTGAGTAAATCTTTTCCCACATTCTTCACATTTAAATGGTTTTTCTCCACTGTGGATTCTCTGATGATTCAAAAGACATGAGGCCCAGCCAAAGCTCTTCCCACATTCCTTACAATTATAGGGTTTCTCTCCTCTGTGGACCCTCTGATGAAAGTCAAGATCCAACCTCCTTTTGTAGCCCTTCCCACACTCCTCACATCTATATGGCTTTTCTCCACTGTGGGCTCTCTGGTGAGAATAACGTTGTGAATTTGTATGAAATCCCTTCCCACATTCTTCACATTTGAATGGTGTCTCTCCACTGTGGACTCGCACATGTCTTGAAAGACCTGAGGCCCATCTGAAGCTCTTCCCACATTCTTTACAATTATATGGCTTCTCCCCTGTGTGGTCTATCTGATGCTTATAAAGATCTTGCCTATAAATGAAGCATTTTCCACATTCCTCACATTTGTACCATTTCTCTCCTGTGTGGACCATGCGATGACTATTAAGTGCTGATTTCAGACCAAAGCTCTTACCACATGTATCACATCTGAATGGTTTCTCTCGCATGTGGACCATGGAATGCCTATTAAGATTTGCTCTACTACGGAAGCTCTTACAACATATATCACATTTGAATGGCTTCTCCCCAGTATGGATTCTTTGATGTTCCTGCAGCTGGGAATCATGAATGAAGGCCTTCCCACATTTCTCACAAATATGAGGTTTCACTCCTGTGTGTAATTTACGATGAACATAAAGTCCTGATCTACGACTAAAGCCTTTCCCACACTGCTCACATTTGAATGGTTTCTCTCCAGTGTGGATTCTCTGATGAATTTGCAGATGTGAGCTCTGATTGAATTCCTTACCACACACATCACAATTATAGAGTTTCTCCCCCATGTGAACTCTCTGATGGATACGAAGAGCTGAGCTATAACAGAAACTCTTTCCACATTCATCACATGTATGAGACTTCTCTCTTGACTGTAATTGTTGATGAAGATCAAGGACGGAGACATCACTAAAGGACTTTTTACACTTCCTACCCTCAGAAGGTTTCTGTCTTATGTGAATTATAGATAGTCCTGCATCAACCTGGCAGGGCATATCGTCTTGTTTGGAGAACTGAAAGCTGTTTACCGTGGAGTCTTGAAACCTGGTTAAGTCACTTGAAATTTGTCCCCAGGTTTGATGACTGAACAACCCTTCAAGTGTTCCTGATTCTGGAACAGTCTCCATCTCCGTTTGGATCTTGCCTCCTATAATGACACAAAATTAAGAGATGTGGGCAAGTAAAGCTTTTATTCAGTGTTATCAAGATTTCATACTTAGGACATAGCCTGAAATTTTAATAAATACAGGGAATGTTCAGATTGTATTTTCCTTTTTTTTTTTTTTTTTGAGACGGAGTCTCGCTCTGTCCCCCAGGCTGGAGTGCAGTGGTGTGATCTCCGCTCACTGCAAGCTCCACCTCCCGGGTTGTTCACACCATTGTCCTGCCTCAGCCTCCTCAGTAGCTGGGACTACAGGCGCCTGCCACCACGCCCAGCTAATTTTTTGTATTCTTAGTAGAGATGGGGTTTCACTGTGTTAGCCAGGATGGTCTCGATCTCCTGATCTTCTGATCCGCCCTCCTCAGCCTCCCAAAGTGCTAGGATTACAGGTGTGAGCCACTGTGCCCAGCCCTGTATTTTCCTTTTTTTAAGCGAGTGTGTCCCTCTGTTACCCAGGCTGGAGTGCAGGGACACGATCATGGCTCACTGCAGCCTTGACCTCCTGGGCTCAAGTGATCCTCCCACTTCCGCCTCCTGAGTAGCTAGGACTACAGGCACATACCACCATAACTAGCTAATTTTTACATTTTTTGTAGAGACAAGGTCTTGCTATGTTGCCAAGGCTGGTCTTGAACTCCTGGCCACAAGTGATACTCCCATTTTGGCCTCCCAAAGTGCTGGGATTACAGGCTTGAGCCACTGTGCCCAGCCAATGTGTTTTCCAAGTACACTATGGACTCTGGTTTGCATGAGACCAATTCAGAACCACACCAAGTGTCATATGTGAAATACTTGGTAGAAATAAAACCTTGCATGGTAAGTTATGTAACTAATAAATTATGTAAACAGTGAGATATGAATCAAATGTGAACTTCAAGGAGAAGCCATAACATCATCAAAACTTTGTATATTTTAGTTTGTATTGTATATCCTTATGAAGTAAAGAAATTATCCTAAGTCACAAAGAGGCCTGGGTGATGTCCTCAGCATCTGAGAGGCAATCTCTAGGTCCTTAAAATGTCATGCCTTAGGAGAGTGTCTTTGTTTGCCTGGAGGTAGTAGGTCTAGTAAGTCACTGTGGACAGTGTAATACTATGATTTAGGATTATGGGTGGCCACACCTATGAGGAGAATGTGGTGCTCACTATGTGAGAAAGACCAACCATGTGATTTATGGTGAGGCTTTAGGTCATGTGGAATCAGTCAACCAGGAGACTGAGACTACTCATACGGGAAAGAAATCAACCAATAATGGCAATGTAATTAACGGACAACGATTACTGTGAATACCAGGGCTCAGGAAAGCTTCCCTGATAGGCTCTCCTCCCATCTAATGTCACACCTTAATCTTGGGGATGTAAGGCATCCTGATTTCATGGGGAGAGTACAATAAAAAGTTCTCATTTGATACTTCCCTGGACTCTGTCTTACTTGACTTTTCTCCTAATTGTAATATGCATCTTTCCCCTATAAAAGCCCATAACTTTAAGAATATAGAACATGAAGGTAATTTGGGGAAACCATTGAATTTGTCATTGGTAAGGAGTGACAGCAGTCTTCTGTGAGCTGTCACTTTAAACTTTGTAATTGGTTAAGCTCTTCACAATACTAAATATCAAATACCTAGGAGTATTTATGTCTACATTTTCAGAGTATTCCTGCACAAGAATTTTTGCAGAACATGTATAATCTCATTTGTCTGCACTGATATGAACAATAACTTGATTACGTGAAATAGAAAAGGATCAGAAACCTTCAGTTTTGATGGGAATCTGAAAGGCTGGACCTGACAGAAATACACAAAGGGGGATGCTCCTGATGAGACAATGAAAGTTGGTAAGATCACCTGGGATGAAAAGAACGCCTAAGGGGTCATGCCCTGGTTGGTTCCATGTGAAGTTATTGGACTGTCTCACTGAAAACAGATGGTAGAAAAAATATGATGTAAAGAAATAGACCTTTATACCCATTTTCAAAATAAACACTACAGACTCTTAGTGAGCTGTAAAATAAATCTGAAACCTTCTAAAAAGCATTTAGGAAAAAGAACCAGAATAGAAATTATCATAGCATCGTGACAAACAGAAAAGGTGCCATTATATGAAATGCCTACTAAAGGTACTCATACACATCTACATGCCCAAAATATTTTCATCCTGGTGATGATGAAAGATGTATTTCTTACTATGGCTCATGGTCATAAAACATTGAAAATCTTGGTCAGGATATTACCACATTCTGAATTAGGTAAATCAATCAAATGGAAAGTTAATTTTCAATGGCTGAATCTTAGGAAACATTAGTAAGTAAGTGTGTACCTGCTGGTGCACATTAGTACATGCATATAATTAAAACATCATCCCTTATAAATAAGAAATTTTTGGGAAGAAGGAGGAGTCTCTTTCAGGATGTTAACATTTTGAGAGGGCAGCTTCCTGATTCTTTCCAGGATATAAAGTTCACCCGTTCAAAATACAGCACCATGTCTCTATACAAAGAAAAGGAAGATTGTACAAAATCTGTATTCTTTAACATGTTTAACAAATTTGTAAAAAATACAGATGCAGAAATATATACCACGCTATCAAACAAAGATGACTAGAAATATAGGCAACATTCAGATGTGTGACTTGTGTCACCCTTATCCTCATTCTTCCCTCTCTAGGAGAAGGAAAGAGAAACCGGGGGTTGGTGATGTGCATGTAGACGTTGGAAGAGGCAAACAGGCTGCAGATGCATAAATCTCTTGAAGGAAAGGTAGCTGGCAAGCTGGTTATTTTCTGAGACATCAGAGAATTGAAAGTTTTTTCCCCTTGTATAGGAGAGCTGTTTCAGAAGGAGACATCAGAATCCTCCTTCGAAAAGGTTTCTTTTGGCCAGGGGTGGTGGCTCATGCCTGCAATCCCAGCACTTTGGGAGGCCGAGGTGGGTAGATCACCTGAGGTCAGGTATTCGAGACCAGCCTGGCCAATGTGGTGAAACTCTGTATCTACTAAAAAATACAAAAAAAAATAGCTGGGTAAGGTGGCATATACCAGTAATTCCAGCTACTTGGGAGGCTGAGGCAGGAGAATCACTTGAACCTGGGACACGGAGGCTGCAGTGAGCCGACATGGCATCATTGCACTCAAGTCTGTGTGACAGAGGGAGACTCCGTCTCAAAAAATAAAATAAAATAAAATAAAGAAAGAAAAAGAAAATAAAAGGTTTCTTTCCACAGATGAATATTCTCCCTACAAAAAGCTCCAAGACAAGATCATCATGGCAGACGGAAGGCAGGACTAGATTGCAGCTCCAACTCCGACGGACAGAGCAGCATACAGAGTCTCCCATTGTGAATTTTACCTCCAGATCAACTGCAAAAACAAACTAGCAATCCCGAGAAGACCCACAGACCCTCTGAAGGAAGTGGACTGCTCCTGCAGGACCCTGGAGATACCACAAATACTGTGGGTGCCCCAGCTGTGGAAGTGAGAAAAAGCCTCCTCTCCTGAACACACACCCTCACTGGAGAAACTGAAGGTCTGTTTGCGGGAGAAGTTTCCGACCTTTCCTGGAGCTGAGTCAATTTAGAGAGCTGAGTAAGATACAGGGGTAGACAAAGCAACAGAAAGGCCTTGGGACCTCGTTGGGTCCCTAAGCAGGCCATTCTTGCCTGGCATCACAGGGATCCATCAGGAAGGCAGCCAGAGGAGCAGGGGGTGGGGAACTCCACAAGGAGAAGGAAGTATCCAGCTGAATTTTGTACAGTTTGAACGGGGCAAGAAGCCTCCTGGCCAGAACCTGGGGGAGGGCGTGAATCTAGTGTGCAGACTCACAGGCAGGGGAAGACCCAAGCCCTTTTCTTTTGCAGCTGAGAGGTGGGTAGCCTGGGGCAAGGTCTCAAGCCCAGCTTGCCCACTGCCTGAAAACAGACTCAGGGCTGTTAGTGGGGGCACAGTGGGAGTGAGACCAGCCCTTTGGTTTGCATGGGAGCTGGGTGAGGCCTGTGACTGCCAGCTTTCCCCTACTTCCCAGACAATTTGCATGACTCAGCAGAGGCAGCCATAATCCTCCTAGGTACACAACTCCAGTGACCTGGGAACCTCACCCACATCCCCTACAGCAGCCGCAGCAAGACCCACCCAAGGAGAGTCTGAGTTCAGACACACCTAGCCCTCCCCCTCCCTGATGGTCCTTTCCTACCCACCCTGGTGGCTGAAGACAAAGGGCATATAATCTTGGGAGTTCTAGGGCCTCATCCACTGCTGGCTCCTCTCCATACTACAGCTGATGCTCTCTGGAAAGTGCCACCTCTTGGCAGGAGACCAACCAGCACAAAAATAAAGCATTAAACCACCAAAACTAAGAAACCTCACGGAGTCCATTGCACACCCCCGCCACCTCCACTGGAACAGGTGCTGATATCTATTGTTGAGAGACCCACAGACAGTTCATATCACAGGACTCTGTGCAGACAGCCCCCAGTACCATCCCAGAGCTGGGTAGATTTGCTGGGTAGCTAGATCCAGAATAGAGACAACAATCACGGCAGTGTGGCTCACAGGAGGCCACATCCATAGGAAAAGGGGGAGAGTACTACATCAAGGGAACACCCTGTGGGACAAAATAATCTGAACAACAGCCTTCAGCCCTAGACCTTCCCTCTGACAGAGCCTACCCAAATGAGAAGGAACCAGAAAACCAACTCTGGTAATATGACAAAACAAGGCACTTTAACATCCACCAAAATATCACACTAGTTCACCAGCAATGGATCCAAACCAAGAAGAAATCCCTGATTTACCTGAAAAGGAATTCAGGAGGTTAGTTATTAAGCTAATCAGGGAGGCACCACAGAAAGGTGAAGGCCAGCACAAGGAAATCCAAAAAATGATACAATAAGTGAAGGGAGAAATATTCAAGGAAATAGATAGCTTAAATAAAAAAACAATAAAAAATTCAGGAAACACTGGACACACAGAAATGCAAAATGCTCTGGAAAGTCTCGGCAATAGAATTGAACAAGTAGAAGAAAGAAATTCAGAGCTTGAAGACAAGTTCTTCCAATTAACCCAATCCAATAAAGACAAAGAAAAAAGAATAAGAAAATATGAGCAAAGCCTCAAAGAAGTATGGGATTATATTAAATGACCAAACCTAAAAATAATCAGTGTTCCTAAGGAAGAAGAGAATTCTAAAAGCTTGGAAAACATATTTGGGGAAATAATCGAGGAAAACTTGCCCAGCCTTACTAGACACCTAGACATCCAAATACAAGAAGCACAAAGAACACTTTGGAAATTCATTGCAAAAAGATCATTGCCTAGGCACATTGTCATCAGGTTACCTAAAGTTAAGACGAAGGAAAGAATTTTAAGAGCTGTGAGACGGAAGTGCCAGGTAACCTATAAAGGAAAACCTATCAGATTAACAGCAGATTCCTCAACAGAAACCCTACAAGCTAGAAGAGATTGGGTCCCTATCTTCAGCCTCCTTAAACAAAACAATTATCAGCCAAGAATTTTGTGTCCACCAAAACTAAGCATCATATATGAACGGAAGATACAGTCTTTTTCAGACAAATGCTGACAGAATTTGCTACTACCAAGCCACCATTACAAGAACTGCTAAAAGGAGCTCTAAATCTTGAAACAAATCCTGGAAACACATCAAAACAGAACCTCTTTAAAGCATAAATCATACAGGACCTATAAAACAAAAACACATATTAAAAAGCAAAAACAAAAAATACAAAAACCAAAGTACACAGGCAACAAATAGCAAGATGAAGGCAACGGCACCTCACATCTCAATACTAACATTGAATGTAAATGGCCTAAATGCTCCACTTAAAAGATACAGAACTGCAGAATGGATATGAGCTCACCAACCAACCATCTGCTGCCTTCAGGCGACTCACCTAACGTGTAAGGAGTCATATAAACTTAAAGTAAAAGGGTAGAAAAGGCATTTCATGCAAATGGACACCAAAAACGAGCAGGGGTAGCTATTCTGATATCAGACAAAACAAACTTTAAAGCAACAGCAGTTAAAAGAGACAAAGAGGGACATTATATAATGTAAAAGGCCTGGTCCAACAGGAAAATATCATAATCCTAAACATATATGCACCTAACACTGGAACTCCCAAATTTATAAAACAATTACTAATAGACCTAAGAAATGTGGTAGACAGCAACACAATAATAGTGGGGGACTTCAATACCCCACTGACAGCACCAGACAGGTCATCAAGACAGAAAGTCAACAAAGAAACAAGGAATTTAAACTATATCTTGCAACAAACAGACTTAACAGATATATACAGAACATTTCATCCAACAACTGCAGAATACACATCCTATTCAACAGCATATGGAACTTTCTCCAAGACAGACCATATGATAGGCCATAAAATGAGCCTCAATTAATTTAAGAAAATTGAAATTATATCAAGCACTCTTTCAGACCACAGTGGAATAAAACTGGAAATCAACTCCAAGAGGAACCTTCAAAACCATGCAAATACATGGAAATTAAATAATCTGCTCCTGAATGACCATTGGGTCAAAAATGAAATCAAGATAGAAATTTAAAAATTATTCAAACTGAAAGACAATAATGACACAACCTATGAAAACCTCTGCGATACAGCTAAGATGGTGCTAAGAGGAAAGTTCATAGCCCTAAATGTCTACATCAAAAAGACTGAAAGAGCACAAACTTACATTCTAAGATCACACCTCAAGGAACTAGAGAAACAAGAACAAACCAAACCCAAACCCAGCAGAAGAAAGGAAAGAACCAAGATCAGAGCAGGACTAAATGAAATTGAAACAAAACAAAACAAAACAAAAAATACAAAAGATAAATGAAAAAAAAAGCTGGTTCTTTGAAAAGATAAATAAAATTGATAGGCTATTAGCAAGATTACCCAAGAAAATACGTGAGAAAATCCAAATAACCTCACTAAGAAATGAAACAGGAGGTATTACAAGTGACACCACTGCAATACAAAAGATCATTCTAGGCTACTATGAACACCTTTACACACATAAACTAGAAAACCTGGAAGAGGTGGATAAATTCCTGGAAAAATGCAACCCTCCTGGCTTAAAACAGGAAGAATTAGATACCCTGAACAGACCAATAACAAGCCGTGAGACTGAAATGGTAATTTAAAAATTACAAACAAAAAAAGTCCAGGACCAGATGGATTCCCAGCAGAATTCCACCAGACATTCAAAGAAGAATTGATACCAATTCTTCTGACACTATTTCACAAGATAGAGAAAGAAGGAACCCTTCCTAATTCATTCTAGGAAACCAGCATCACCCTAATACCAAAACCAGGAAAAAACATAATCAAAAAAGAAAACTACAGACCAATATCCTTGATGAACATTGATGCTAAAATCCTTAACAAAATACTAGGTAACCTAATCTAACAACATATCAAAAAGATAATCCATCATGATCAAGTGAGTTTCATGCCAGGGATGCAGGGATGGTTTAATATACCCAAGTCAATAAATGTGATACACCACATAAACAGAATTAAAAACAAAAAATCACTTGATCATCTCAACAGATGTAGAAAAAGCATTTGACAAAATCCAGCAACCCTTTATGATTAAAACTCTCGCAAAATCGGCATACAAGGGACATACTTCAATGTAATAAAAGCCATCTATGACAAACCCACAGCAAACATAACACTGAATGGGGAAAAGTTGAAAGCATTCCCTCTGAGAACTAGAACAAGACAAGAACATCTACTCTCACCACTCCTCAACATAGTACTGGAAGTCCTAGCCAGAGCAATCAGACAAGAGAAAGAAATAAGGGGCATCCAAATCGGTAAAGAGGAAGTCAAACTGTCACTGTTTGCTAACGATATGATCGTCTACATTATGAAAATCCTAAAGACTCCTCCAGAAAGCTCCTGGAACTGATAAAAGAATTCAGCAAAGTTTCCGGATACAAGATTAATGTACACAAATCAGTAGCTCTTCTATACATCACCAGCAACCAAGCAGAGAATCAAATCAAGAATTCAACCCCTATTATAATAGTTGCAAAAAAAAAAATACTCAGGAATATACCTAACCAAGGAGTCAAAAGACCTCTACAAGGAAAACTACAGAATGCTGCTGAAAGAAATCATAGATGACACAAACAAATGGAAACACATCTCATGGTCATGGATGGGTGGAATCAATATTATGAAAATGACCATACTGCTTAAAGCAATCTACAAATTAAATGCAATCCCTATCAAAACATCACCATCGTTCTTCATAGAATTAGAAAAAACAATGCTAAAATTCATACGGAACCAAAAAAGAGGTTGCAGAGCCAAAGCAAGACTAAAGCAAAAAGAACAAATCTGGAGGCATCACACTAACTGATTTCAAACTATACTATAAGACCACAGTCACCAAAACAGCATGGTACTGGTATAAAAATAAGCACATAGACCAAAGGAACACAATAGAGAACCCAGAAATAAACCCAAATCCTTACAGCCAATTGGTCTTTGACAAAGCAAACAAAAACATAAAAGTGGGGGAAAGGACACCCTTTTCAACAAATGATGCTGGGATAATTGGCTAGCCACATGTAGGAGAATGAAACTGGATCTTCATCCCTCACCTTATACAAAAATCAATTCAAGATAGATTAAGGACTCAAATCTAAGACCTGAAACTATAAAAATTCTAGAAGATAACATTGGAAAAATCCTTCTAGACATTGGCTTAGGCAAGGATTTCATGATCAAAAACCCGAAAACAAATGCAATAAAAACAAATATAAATAATTGGGACCTAGTTAAACTAAAGCACTTTTACACAGCAAAAGGAACAGTCACCAGAATAAACAGACAACCCACAGAGTGGGAGAATATCTTTACAACCTGTACATCTGACAAAGGACTAATATCCAGAATCTACAACAAACTCAAACAAATCAGTAAGAAAAAAACAAACAACCCCATCAAAAAGTGGGCTAAGAACATGAATAGACAATTTTCAAAAGAAGATATAGATGGCCAACAAACATATTTTAAAAAGCTCAAAATCACTAATGATCAGGGAAATGCAAATCAAAACCACAATGCAATACCACCTTACTCCTGCAAGAATGGCCATAATCAAAAATCAAAAAACAGTAGATGTTGGCATGGATGTGGTGTTCAGGGAACACTTATACACAGCTGGTGGGAATGTAAATTAATACAGCCACTATGGAAAACAATGTGGAAATTCCTTAAAGAACTAAAAGTAGAACTGCTATTTGATCCAGCAATCCCACTACTGGGTATCTATCCAGAGGAAAAGAAGTCATTACACAAAAAAGATACTTGCACACGCATGTTTACAGCAGCACAATTCAAAATTGCAAAATCGTGGAACCAACACAAATGCCCATCAATCAACAAGTGAATAAAGAAACTGTGGTATTATATACGATGGAATACTACTCAGCCATAAAAAGGAATGAATGAATAGCATTTGCAGCAACCTGGATGAGACTGGAGACTATTATTGTAAGTGAAGTAACTCAGGAATGGAAGACCAAATATCATATATTCTCACTGATATGTGGGAGCTAACCTATGAGGACACAAAGGCATAAGAATGACACAATGGCCTGTAATCCCAGCACTTTGGGAGGCTGAGGCGGGCGGATCATGAGGTCAGGAGATCGAGACCATCCTGGCTAACATGGTAAAACCCGTATCTACTAAAAATATAAAAAAAATTAGCAGGGTATGGTGGCAGGCACCTGTAGTCCCAGCTACTTGGGAGGCTGAGGCAGGAGAATGGCGTGAACCCAGAAGGCGGAGCCTGCAGTGAGCCAAGATTGCGCCACTGCACTCCAGCCTGGGCAACAGAGCGAGAGTCTGTTTAAAAAAAAAAAAAGAAGAGACAATGGACTTTGGGGACTTGCGGGAAAGAGTGGGAGGAGGGCGAGAGATAAAAGACTACAAATATGGTGCAGTGTATACTGCTCGGGTGATGAGTGCACCAAATTCTCACAAATTACTAAAGAACTTATGTAACCAAATATCACCTATACCCCAATAACTTATGGAAAATTTTTAAAAAATAAAAATAAAAACATACAGCTCCAAGACAAGTCAGAGAGAAGGCATAATACTCAGTGTGGTCATAAAAAGAACACTTAGAAGTTTCCATGGGATGTAGGTGAACCGCACATACCTAAAAATAGTATCCCAACAAGGAATCCTAAGAAAGTTCTAGATAGGCAGCCATCAAAAGACAGAAACATGTTCTGCAATAGCTCTCATTCACTCTAGTTTGTGTATCACTTATTAGCTATCTATCTCCATGATTCCTGGAGACAGTGAAGTTCCCCTCATCCATTAATTTATTTATCAGGATAACAAATAATTAGATACCTGCCATGTACCAGAACAATACCTTCTATCCTGTGAATAGACAGCCATGAGCAAAACAGCTAAAATTCCTCCTCTTAGACATCACATTCCTGGGGGTAAAGGTGACAGGTAAACAGAAATATGTAAGACACAGTGCAAGACAGCACAAGAAGAAAAAAATAGAACAGTGTTTTCTTTGTTTTTTTGAGACAAAGTCTCACTTTGTAACCAAGGCTGGAGTGCGGTGGCACCATCTCGGCTCACTGCAACCTCGGCTTCCTGGGTTCAAGCGATTCTCCTGCCTCAGCCTCCCAAGTAGCTGAGACTACAGGCACACGCTACCACGCCTGGCAAATTCTGTATTTTTAGTAGAGATGGGATTTCACCATGTTGGCCAGGCTGGTCTCGAACTCCTGTCCTCAGTGATCCACCCACCTTGGTCTCCGAAAGTAGTAGGATTACAGGCGTGAGCTACCGCGCCTGGCCTAGAATAGTATTTTAAATAGGGTGGTTGAAAATGGCCTCTCTAAAACTGAACAGAGACTTGAATATGCTTAAAGGAGAAGCCAGAAAGTTTTGAGGTGAAAAAGTTCAGAGAGAAAAGCAAGTAAGGGCTCTGAGGCAGAAGCTTCAGTAGTAGACAGAACAATGATTCATAAAAGATGTCCACATCCAGTACCCAAGACATATGAACATGTTATATTACACAGCAAGGGGGACTGGGATTGCAGATGCAATTAAGGTCACTAATCAGCTAACTAGAAAGTGAGGTCATTGTTAATCATCCAGGGGTAACCAACACAATTACAACGAACCTGAAAGGCAGGAGACGGAGGCATAAGAAGAGTGGCAGAGTGAGCATGACTATGGAAGAAGGGTCAGAAATGCAAAGTAGCTGCCTTTGAAGATGGAGGAAGGGAAACAAGAGCCAAGGAGTGCCTAGAGACTGGTAAACCAAAATAAAGGCTTCTCCCCAAGAGCATCCAGAAAGAAACAAACACCTACAGACACCTTGGTAATTGTCCAGTGAGATGTGTCAGACTTCAGGCCTAAAGAACAGAAAGATAATAAATTTTTGTTGTTTAGTCAACTAAATGTGTGGTCATTGGTTACTACAACAGGCAATACAGTGTCCTTGGCAGGTGGGAGAAATGGTAGGGAGGACAACGTGGCTGGAAAGACAAGGCAAAAGGGAGAGGACAGGAGATGTAGTCAGAGAGGTGGTGGGGGATGAAGAGCAGATCACATGGTCTCTAAAAGGCACTTAAAACACTGGTAACTTAAGTAAACATAAGAAGCCAGCCGGGCGCGGTGGCTCACGCCTGTAATCCCAGCACTTTGGGAGGCCAAGGCGGGCGGATCACGAGATCAGGAGATCGAGACCATCCTGGCTAACATGGTGAAACCTCATCTCTACTAAAAATACAAAAAATTAGCCGGGTGTGGTTACGGGTGTCTGTAGTCCCAGCTACTCAGGAGGCTGAGGCAGGAGAATGGCGTGAACCTGGGAGGCGGAGCTTGCAGTGAGCCGAGATTGCGCCACTGCACTCCAGCCTGGGTGACAGACAGAGCGAGACTCCGTCTCAAAAAAATAAATAAATAAATAAGAAGCCAGAAAGGCTTTTGAGCCAAGGAATGGCAGTCTGACTTACATTTCCTAAGGAACACATTGGCTGCCATGAGGAAAACAGATGTCAGGGTGGGAAAAGTAGGAGCACGGCAACCAGCCGAAAGTCAGCTGTAATAATTCAGGAAAGAGGTCTGGCCATTTAGACCAGGGCGACAGAGCTGGGCAACAGACAGAAGTAAAACAGACGGGAGAGTCATGCACAAGGACACAGAGTTGCTTGCTTCTTACCTAAATTCCCTTCTCTTTGGGTTGCTGTCTCCATCATCCAAAACTTTTCTTCCTTTAGGAAGTGGAAAGTATCTCTGTGGAGTGGTTGATGCCCTGTGAACATGAAAAGTCATGTGCTTAGTGCTAATACATCCTAGAAAAAAACTAAGTAAAATTTACTAGAAACTTATGCATAGGTTCCCAATGCATACTCAAACTTGAACGCTCTAGGATACAAAGCCACTCCTGGTCCTGATGTTCCCTTACAAAGGGTGCCTGTCCTCACCCACTGAGAGCAGGTTCCTGAAGTTCTCCAGCATCACTTCTCGGTACAGTTTCCTCTGGGCAAAGTCCAGCAGCCTCAGCTCTTCCTCAGTGAAGACCACAGCCACGTCCTTGAAGGTCACTGCCTCCTACAGCATCAAACATATGCAACCTCAGTCTCATGACCAATGAGTACTGAGAGAGGGGTGGCACTGAGCAGACAGGGGGGAGGGATGAGAAGCTGTTTTGGATCTTGAGAGACATAGGTCAACGCACAGACTTCCTTTTTTATTATTTTATTTATTTACTTATTTTGAGACAGTCTTGCTCTGTTGCCTGGGCTGGAGTGCAGTGGCATGATCTTGGCTCACTGCAACCTCTGATTCTCAGGTTCAAGTGATCGTCCTGCCTCAGCCTCCCAAGTAGCTGGGATTACAGGTGCCTGCCACCATGCCTGGCTAATTTTTGTATTTTTAGTAGAGATGGGGTTTCACCACATTGGCCAGGCTGGTCTCAAACTCCTGACCTCAGGTGATCCGCCCGCCACAGCCTCCCAAAGTGCTGGGATTACAGGCATGAGCCACTGCTCCCAGCCAGCTCATAGATTTCCTATTCATTCTGTCTGTATCCTTGACAATGACGGATTTTCTTGAGTTCTACCAGAAGTGCAATGATGGAAAAGACCTCCTGTAGGTTTACTTTGTGCACTTCTTGAGTCTTCTTGTAGGTAACCCTGTAGGACTCTAAATGCAGCATCCTGGGCTGCATGTATATAGGTTTCAATGAATCTTGCCAATTGCCCCAGTAACATTTAGCAATTCAGTCCCAGTCTTGTCTGATAATTCCCATTTTCTCTCTCACACTTGAAGCCTGAATGTTATCATTTTTCTTTAATATCTGCTACCAAACCAACAAAGCTTGTGGTAACCTGTGTGGGACAGCTATACAGCACATCCTCTGTACTCTCAAGGCATAAACTACATACATTAATTGCAGCATTGATCTATGATCTGCAGACAGTGTGCCTAAGAGTACATCCCAAGCCTCTGTGCCTTCCTGGTCACATGACCTTGGACAAGTTCACCTATTTACTCCCTCTCTAATAATTTTCATATTATAGTTTTTTCAATGATTAAACAAGGAAATACATGGAGCATTGGGAAAGTTGATCAGTACAGACTAAATACCTAATAAACACTAGCTTTTTAAAATTATTTTTTATTATTATTGTCATTGTTGCCATCTATTTTATCTCATTTCATGTCTGCATAGTATTCCAAAGAATTGATCATCTATTTTTATCTACTCTAAATAATCTTTAATTTTATATATGCTCATTAATACCAATCGTGTGAAAAAAAAACATTTTATATAGACTTTACTACTGTTTATTTAAAATAATTTTAAATGAAAATTAAAATGTCAATAAATAGGCATATTTAAAATTGTGATCATATAATATCAAGTCTCAATTTTTTACCAAACCCTAATCTTTCAAGAGGATACATGTACACTGATTTGTCTTACCATAACCAAGAGCAGGTTATCAATTTTCCCATGATTTTTGTAATCATATTAGGAAGAATTTAAGTCTCACTTATTTGATTATAAATAATACCATCACCTTTTCAAATATTTATTGGCCATCTCAATTTCTCCTTTTAAACTTGCCTATTGATGTCCTTCATTCACATTCCTTTGGATTTTCTTTTCTATTCTGTACACGAGATTCTTATTTTGGATTTTATCTTTTTCAGATATACAAGTAGTGAGTATTTTCACTCTAGGCTGTTATATTTTCTGGTAACATTGTGTGAGGTACTACCCTCTACCACACTGAAAGTAAAGATTTTCTATCATGACTATGGTTATCACTGTCCTTGGGTGCCTGGAGCACTGGGTGCATCTGAGTAGGTGTCAAGTCAGGAAGAAAGAAGATCACCCCGAAATGGTGCCTGGGAGGAGCAGTGCCACCTGTGGACGCTGGCTCTCGGGTTGGCACAACACAACAGGCTATAACTGCTTAACTGCTGCTTTACACAAGGATTATTGGAGGTGTTCACACAGGAAGAGCTAGATTCTGTTTCTCCCATGCTATATCTCTGTTGTACTCCCTAAGTCTTCCCAAGACTGAGAAGAACTTGTGAGAATATGAGTAATGAGAAGAAATACAGCCAGGCACGGTGGCTCACGCCTGCAATTCCAGCATTTTGGGAGGCTAAGGCAGACGGATCACCTGAGGTCAGGAGTTTGAGACCAGCCTGGCCAAGATGGTGAAACCCCGTCTCTACTAAAAATACAAAAATTAGCCAGGTGTGGTGGTGTATGCCTGTAGTCCTAGCTACTTGGGAGGCTGAAGCAGGAGAATCACTTGAACTCCGGAGGCGGAGGTTGCAATGAGCCAAAATCAGGCCACTGCACTCCAGCCTTGGCGACAGAACAAGTCTCCATAAAAGAAATTTTAACAGCAAGAGAGGCAAGCTCTACTCACCTTCAACGTGGTCATCTTTCCTCCTATTTCAGGGAATATTCAGAGTCCTGAGTGATACAGTCTGAGGGAAAGCAGAATCCTGCCCGGAAAGTACCAGAGAAGGCAGAAAAAGAGACATGAAAGTGTGGCGAGGGATGCCGTTTGCCAACACGAATGTGTATTGTAAATTAATACATGAATGTTCACAACAGCATCATTCATAGTAACCCAAAACTGCACACCAACAAACGCCCTCCTATGCGTACATGGATAGACAAATTGTGGCCTATTCATACAATGGAATCTTATTTGGAAATTAAAAGGAATGAAGTACTGATTCATGCTACAACATGCATGAACTTTGGAAACATCATGCTAAGTGAAAGAAGCCAGTCACATAGGAAGGCCCACATATTGCATGATCCTATTTCTATGTAATTCCAGAGTAGGCAAGTGTATACAATGAGAAAGTAGGTAGGTGGTCTCTGCATATTTGAGGTGAGAAAGAGGATTAACTATAAGTGGACACAAGGAGTCTTAATGGGGGATGAAAATGATTTAAACTGAATTATGGTGATGTTTATTCCACTCTACAAAGTTCCTAAAAATCATTAAAGTGTACACACGAAATGGGTAGTTTCTATGATATGTAGAATACACCTCAATAAAGTTGGACAAACCATTGGTAATTGTTCATCCACATGTCATTTAATAAGACTGGATTCTGGATCTACACTGATAGAATATTTATAGTTGAATGAATGAATAAGCAAATGAAGAAGGGGAAGTTCACCTTTACAGTAGAATGAGCACTAATAAATGTATTTCTCCTTAAAAATTTTATTTAACTAAAAAAATAGGGAGTATATATTGAGAGCAACTTGAATCTGTGTTCCTGGGGTAAAAAAAAAATTCAAAATAATAACTTTACAATGCAGAAATTTGACAAACATGACTTTGGCCAAGTGAACGAAGTTGAGATCACCAATGAAGTGACAAACTGACATATAGCCCCTGTAATGTTGCAATGAGAAATTTACCACTTCAGGCTGGGCACGGTGGCTCATGCCTGTAATCCCAGCACTTTGGGAGGCCAAGGCGGTTGAATCACCTGAGGTCAGGAGTCTGAGACCAGCCTGGCCAACATGGTGAAACCACGTCTCTACTAAAAACACAAAAATTAGCCGGGTGTGGTGGCAGGCACCTGTAATCCCAGCTACTTGGGAGGCTGGGGCAGGAGAATTGCTTGAACCCGAGAGATGGAGGTTGCAATGAGCTGAGATCGTGCCATGCACTACAGCCTGGGTGACAAGAGTGAAACTCCGTCTCAAGAAAAAAAAAAAGAGAGAGATTTACCACTTCTGTGGTATTCCAGCAAAAAATGCATAATTTGAAGTTAAACATGAAATACATCAGAAAAACTCCAAATGAACATCTTTGACCAAAATAACTTCATCTATACTCTTCAAAAATAACAAGGATAAAATATCAAGAAAAAAAGATGAAAGCTATGCTATCTTTCAAGATTAAAGAGTAGAAAAACATGACAACTGAAAGCAACACCCATGCCCGAAGACACATCCTATACACTCCCGGTTGGGGTGAGCCTCTCTGTCAAAGAATCACTCACGTAGAGCTTTGCCCTCAAAAGCCAAGAAGTCCCTCCCTGCAGCTCTTTTGGAAAGGTCGAGCTGGGTAAGGAGAAGGCTGTGAAACACCCAGACAGTGGTCGCCGTGCCCCATAAAAGTTAAATGCTCCTCTCCCCTCCTGGAAGTGGACGCAACCCTCGCCTTCCTAAAAGAGAGGTCAGAAGGCGTCCGGGATCACCCAGCGTCCTGCAGGGATGAGGGAGAAGGGCCGGTGCCCCTGCAGCTGGAGCTTTCACCCCACCCGGGGACCTGACAGGCATCGTGGGAAATTAACAAGAGACCACCAGTCACCAAATGACAGGGGCTGCTTTAAGGCTGTCATTTGTGTTACCGCTTTCAGTTCCCAAAACGATTCTATTAGGATAGTCCTAAACTCCCCATCTTAAAGAACAGTAACGGAAGACCCAAGGAGATTAAGTAACATCCCAACGTTTTATTGAGAGGAAGTGGCCACGCGCGTGGGGTGCAGGGAGGCAGAGTGGGCGAGCTCAGAGTCCCGGAGACCCTGAAACCAGGCGAGACGCGACCCGACCAAGTCCCAAATACCCCGGGGACGCGAGCAGAGCCCCAAGCCCAAGAAGGCTCCACTGACGAGAACGAAAACAGCGGCCCCCGCCCCGCCAAACCTTTGCTCTCCGACGAGGTTTCTTTTCCCCTAATTCGATCACCAGTTCGTTGAGGATCCAATGCGTAGGCCCAGGAAATTCAGAAGGGTCCCGCGGAACTGACCCAAACTACCAGGGTCAGTACAAACTACAAAACTGCAGCAACCTCACATTAACGGAGCGGAAGTGCCCGCTACTCCACTGTCTGGACTCCACTTCCCAGAATTCCTGAGACAAACTGACTGCGACGACCCCCGAGCGTCTGGACTACACTTCCCAGAATTCCCTGGGATCCACCTGCCGGAGCCAAATTGACCGCGACTCCACTGAGCGTCTGGACTACATTTCCCAGAAATCCCCTGAATAGCCTGCCTGAGCCAAGCTGACCGCTACTCCGCTGAGCTTCTGGACTACCATTCCCAGAATTGCTTGTATCCTCCTCCTGGAGCCAGTGTGTGCGACTCCACAGAGCATTTGGATTACACTCCTCCGAATGCTGCAGGAAAAATGCTCAAAATCTCATTCTTCAGGGGCAAGCGTTGCCATCCGGGGTGCCCACTGGGAACGAATCCCAAAGCCACGAGCGCCTGCCTGGTGGGGAATGTGAACTGTTATCCTAAGAGTCGTCCTTCTCTCTCTCTGGTTCAGGACAGAAAATACTGAATAGAGAGCAATTCCTGAAGTCTAAACGCCTCCAATGATAACAGGAGTGTTATTGGAAAGGGAACAAGCGAGAGGACAGAGTCTTCGAGGAGTTAAGTTTTGCTAATCTAATGGTAAGAAATGGTATCTAAATGTAGTTTTAATTTGTATTTGTTCTTTTGTAAATAAAGTGGAACATCCTTGCATATTTTCCGTTGCCATTATTATAGTATTTGTGAATTGGTTAAATAGTTTGCCCACATTTCTATTGAGTGTTTAGTCTTTTTCCCTCCATTAAGTATTATTTACATATTCATATTAACATTGTATCAAATATTGCTCAACCAAAAAGCTTTTCTCCTTTGACTTGTTTTTTGCTATGCAAAACGTTTTTAACGTAGTCGTTTTATTATTTAAAAAACATTTTTGAGGTGTAATTCACAAAACAAAGTTATTTTAAGGCACATAATTCAATGGCAATGGCATCTAGTACAAATACAGTGTTGTTGATATATAGGAGTTAAGAAGCAATCACTTACGCAGATAGCGTATGGGAGCCCTCGGTAAGGCATTTCTTTTTAATGAAAAGCAGCCCCAAATTATTTCCCTTCCTAAGGAACAGCAGCCTGTAAAATAGAGCTGCCGCAGACATAGATACCAGCAGTTGTGCCAATCATGTTCAAGATGGCGGCTCCATCCTCCCTTCTCTTTGTCAGCCACGTGCACAGTAAGAAGCTGACAAGATGGGCCAATCAACTGGGAAGCCTATTTGCATAAGAAGATTAGAGTGGGGAGACCAGCCTTCCCCACGCACTATGTAAATGTCATAACTGATCGAACCAATCTATGACCCCTATGTAAATCAGAAACTGCCTCCTCAAACTGGTCTGTAAAACTCAGCACATTCACTGCCAGCCAACCCTTTTCCGCTCGGAGACCTCTTCCTCTATAGAGGAACCTGTGTCTCTTTCTCTTCTCCCTGTTAAATCTCCGCTGCTAAACTCCTCTTGTGTGTCCGTGTCCTAAATTTTCCTGGCGCTTAACGAAGAACCCCGGGTTTAAATCTCAGACAACGTAGCTGCTTCATTGTGAAACCACCACCTCTTGAATTCCAAAACATTTTCATCACCCAAAGAAAACCCCATGCCCACTAAGCAATCACTACTGTTGTCCATAATCCCATTCCTGGGGAAACATTAATCTTTGTCTCTTTTCTATTACCTATTTTGGACAAATCATAAAAATGAATAAAACCTTTTGTTTCTAACTCCCTTTGCTTAGCATAATATTTTTAATGTGATTCACATCATACCACCTATCAGTACTTCATTCCTTTTCATAGATGAGTAGTATTTTATGTTTATACTACAATTTGTTTCTCCATTCATACATTGATGCACATTTGGCTTCTTTTCACCTTTTGGCTGTAGTGAGCAGTATTGCTACGGATGTTCGTGTACACTTATTTGTTTCATTACCAGCTTTCAGGTTTTTTGTTTTTGTTTTTGTTTTTTTGAGACGGAGTTTCGCCTCCCGCGTTCAAGCGATTCTCCTGCCTCAGCCTCCAGCATAGCTGGGATTACAAGCATGCACCACCACACCCGGCTAATTTTGTATTTTTAGTAGAGACAGGGTCTCTCCATATTGGTCAGGCTGGTCTCAAACTCCCAACCTCAGGTGATTCGCCCGCCTCGGCCTCCCAAAATGCTGGGATTACAAGCATGAGCCACAGCATCCAACCATGTATTCCACTTCTTTCTGCTGCTGAGACACAATAATTTCAGATGACTTCTCTTTATATTCACTCATTCTGAAGATAATATAGCAAGAGTAGGGAGATGAATATTAGATGCACTTACCTGTGGCTTCAGAGCCTGCACAAACACAATCTCATATATACCACTTCCGAATGGAATACTAATCTGCAAATGTAACTTAAAGAGTTGAAGGGGTCAACACCCAATTCATGATGGAAAGCATAAGTCACATGTTAATTTGGTGGTCTGTGGTCAAGTGTTCTGTCCCTTTTAAGACCCCTAGTGGCCGGGCGTGGTGGCTCACGCCTGTAATCCTAGCACTTTGGGAGGCCAAGGCGGGTGGATCACGAGGTCAGGAGTTTGAGACCAGCCTGGCCAAGATGGTGAAACCCCATCTCTACTAAAAATACAAAAATCAGCTGGGCACAGTGGTGGGCGCCTGTAATCCTAGCTACTCGGGAGGCTGAGGCAGGAGAATCGCTTGAACCCGGGAGGCAGAGGTTGCAGTGAGCCGAGATTGCACCACTGCACTCTAGCTTGGGCCACAGAGCAAGACTCATCTCAAAAAAAAAAAAAAAAAACAAACCCACCCTAGCAAAATGAAAAGCTTCTTCTCCAGAGGAGAGTAAGTATATGCAGAGGATGGCAGAGATTTGCTTCAAAATACTAAGCATCTGAATTTTGATTCTCCAATTAGGTCCAGCCATAGGCTTCAAACGGACATTTCAAACACTTTTGGACCTCCAGGATCATAGGGTTTTAGTGGCAGAGAAGCTTACGTGGAAGCTGAGACATATTACACAAACTTCTCTTGTTTGGGACAAGTCAAAAAGTTTTTGGGTCACTCATAAAAGTCAGAGTTGCACAATCGAAACAATAAGTTGCATCCAGTATCAAAAATGGCACACTAAGCATTGTGACATTTTCTTTGATTGTAGGGGGGGTGATAAGCCCTATTTGTTCTATACCTTAGAAAATATATCACTTTAACTTAACACACTTAAGATATTACTATGGTGTATACCTGATGAATTAGCATCTGACAATAGTTTGAATATGTATCCCCTCCAAATCTCATGTTGAAATATGACCTCCAGTGTTGGAGGTGGGGACTATTGGAAGGTGCTTGGTCATGGAGGCAGATCCTTCATGAACACTGGTGTCCCCACCATGGTGATGAGTGAGTTTGCACTCTTCATTCACACAAGGGCTAGTTGTTTAAAAGATCATGGCATAAAAAAATTAAAAATGCATAGAAGTATAAAATGGAAAAATGCATGCAAATACTCATTGCCAGCAAAGATCAGTAAAAATATTCATTTACACAGTATATAAACACTCAAAAGAACATAAAAGACACAAAGATATTTATTTGATTAGGTTATGAAGGCTAAAAAAAGCCACATTGTTTTTCTCCTTTTGTTATTGTGTCTATGTCATCATCTCATTGATTTCATATTATTATAGGAATAAATGCAATTCACACAAATTCCTGTTCTTGAACACTTGTTTTTCCATTTTAAAATGGAGTGACATCATCAATGTGGTCTTCTACTTTTTGGAGTTTTAGTGTCATAGGCATAATTTCCTATCCTATGGTTTTCATATCAAACAGTTGCACCTTATACATTCTGACATGTTCTGCTCTCCAAAAGACATATTTTTACCGCCAGCAATAAAGAGGAGGATTTAAATGTTACTCCTGCCACCAATAATTAATATATTTGATGAAATTACCAAACTCCATTAAGTTTCTCTTCCTGTTTCATAGTGTTGGTGGAAAAATATTGGATAAGAAGGTTGACAAAAGCTGTCCTTCAAATTTAGAATATTTTATACCAGAGAAGTTAAAAAAAAAAAAGAAATTGTACAGCAATTAAAAGGCAATCATACCAAGGCCTGCATAGAAATCAGAAATCATGATCAATCTAGGATTGACTAAGAAAATTTCTGTCAGGCCAGGCGCGGTGGCTCACGCTTGTAATCCCAGCACTTTGGGAGGCCAAGGTGGGCGGATCGCGAGGTCAGGAGATCGAGACCACAGTGAAACCTCGTCTCTACTAAAAATACAAAAAATTAGCCGAGCGCTGTGGCGGGCGCCTGTAGTCCCAGCTACTCAGAGAGGCTGAGGCAGGAGAATGGCCTGGGAGGCGGAGCTTGCAGTGAGCCGAGATTGGCCACTGCACTCCAGCCTGGGCGACAGAGCGAGACTCCGTCTCAAAAAAAAAAAAGAAAAAAGAAAATTTCTGTCAATGTACATCTGGCACTTTAAAAGTGTTACCGTAAATCTTGCCTTAATACTGTTGAAAACACTTAATTGTGAAATATGCAGTGGTCTGCTATTGCGAAATTAACCAAACCTTTTCAGTCTATACTGTGAGAAAAACTACAAAAGATAGTTCAATTTATACTGTATACAAGCAATGAACATTTGATAGAGCCACAAATAATCTGACTTCAGAACACATGATGGGGGGAAGCCAGGAGCCAAGTGCAATAAAATAATATTCAATGAATATGATAAATCTGATCAAGAAAAAAACTTAAAAGGAAAAAATAATAATATGCAAAATATTGCTATGGATTGCAGTACTGAGTTTACTCTGCATTTCAACTCATGTTTCCCAGAATTATTTTTTGCAGGCTTCCCTTTTTGGATACACAAAATTGTATCCAAACCCATACATATGTTTTATCTTTTCATTGATTTAACAAACAAGTACTGAACACATACAAAGTGCTAATCAGTGTTAAGGCTGTGATGATTTAGCAGCAAAGAAAGACACATGTAGCTTACATTCTAATGGACATCAATTTTGGCACGTCCACCATTAGAGTCTGGTAAATTCATGAACTCTTACTCTTTCTAAGGCCTGTCTCCTGAATGATAGCTGTAATTACCAAACTTCTGAATGAAGCTTTATTACACCATTTACAAGGATTCTCCATTATGGTGGTCCTGAGACTACTGGGGCATGCTGAGCTATGGCTGAAGCACTGATGTTATCTTAAACAAATGTTTTCCCTCTTCCAAGAATGGGTGAAATTTATCACCAGCATGGATTCAGAGATAAAGTACTCAAAGGGAAGTGCTTACTATGTGCCTCATATTTTAATGTTTCTCTCCTTTGTGAACTTTCAGATGAGATTGCATTCATGAAGACTGAGTGAAGACTTTATTGCACCATCACATCACTAAGGTTTTTCTCCAATATGAACATTCTGATGAAGTTGAAGACTTGAGGCCTGACTAAAGCACATATCACACTCCCTACACTTCCATGTTTTCTCTCCCATGTGGACCCTCTGATGCTTATCAAGATTCAAGCACCTGTTGTAGCCCTTCCCACAGTCCTCACATTTGTATGGCTTTTCTAGACTGTGAACTTTTTCTTGCACTTTAGAGAATGAATTCTGTACAATGTTCTTCCCATGCTCCTCACATTTGAGAGGTGTTTCTCTGCTGTGGCGTCTCTGATGGGTCAGACGAGTTGAGGACCAGCTGAAGCCCTTCCCACACTCATCACATTTGTATGGCTTTTCTCCAGTGTGCACTCTTTGATGAGAATGAAGCTGTGAATTCTGGGTAAATCTTTTCCCACACTCTTCACATTTGAATGGTTTTTCTCCACTGTGCAGTCTCTGATGTTTCAAAAGACACGAGGCCCAGCCAAAACTCTTCCCACATTCTTTACAATTGTACGGTCTCTCTCCTGTGTGGACCTTCTGGTGCATATCAAGATTAAACTTGCTATTGTAGCCCTTTCCACACTTCGCACATTTGTATGGCTTTTCTCCAGTGTGGACTCTCTGATGGGAATGAAGATGTGAATTTTGAGTAAACCTCTTCCCACACTCTTCACATTGGAATGGTTTTTCTCCACTGTGGAGTCTCTCATGTTTCAAAAGACATGGGGCCCGACTGAAGCTCTTCCCACATTCCTTACAATTATACAGTTTCTCTCCTGTATGGACGCGCTGGTGAAAGTCAAGATCTAACCTCCTTTTGTAGCCTTTCCCACACTCCACACATTTGTATGGTTTTTCTCCACTATGGGATCTCTGGTGGGAATAGCATTGTGAATTTGTGTAAAATCCTTTCCCACATTCTTCACATTTGAATGGTTTTTCTCCACTGTGGACTCGCTGATGTTTTAAAAGACACGAGGCCCATCTGAAGCTCTTCCCACACTCTTTACAATTATATGGCTTCTCTCCCGTGTGGACCATGTGATGCGTATAAAGATCTCGCCTACAAATAAAGCCTTTTCCACACTCCTCACATTTGTATGGTTTCTCTCCTGTGTGGATCATGCGATGACTATTAAGTGCTGATCTCTGACGAAAGCTCTTACCACACGTATCACATCGGAATGGTTTCTCTCCCGTGTGAACCATGGAATGCCTATTAAGTCTTGATCTACCACAGAAGCTCTTACCACATATATCACATTTGAATGGCTTCTCCCCAGTATGGATTCTCTGATGTTCTTGAAGCTGGGAATCGTGAATGAAGGCTTTCCCACATTCCTCACAATTATAAGGTTTCTCTCCCATGTGTAATTTGCAATGAACATTAAGTGCTGATCTACGACTGAAGCCTTTCCCACATTCCACACATTTGAATGGTTTCTCTCCAGTGTGGACTCTGTGATGAGTTTGCAGATGTGAGCTCTGACTGAATTCCTTACCACACACATCACACTTATAGCATTTCTCTCCCATGTGGACTCTCTGATGAATACGAAGGGCTGAGATGTAACAAAAGCTTTTTCCACACTCATCACATGTATGAGACTTCTCTCCTGAGTGTAATTGTTGATGAAAATCAAAGAGGGAGACATCACTGAAGGACTGTTTATATCCATTGCCCTGGGAAGATTTCTGTCTTGTGTGAATTACAGATAGTCCTTCCCCAGTTTGGCAAGGGAAATCACCTTCTTTGGAGAACTGAGAGCTATTTATCACCAAGTCTTGAGACCTGGTTAAATCGCTTGCAATTTTTTCCCAGATTTGCTGGCAGGACCACTCTTGATGTGTTCCTGCTTCTGAAACAGTCTCCATCTCAGTTTGGATCTTGTCTCCTATCAGAATACAGAATTAAAAGATGAGGACAAGTAAAGCCTTTGTTCGGTGTTATCAAAATTTCACTTAGGCCATGGCATGAAACTCGCATGAGTATAGACAACATTCAGTTTGTATTTTTCAAGTGCACCATAATCTTCGGTTTGGATGAGGCCAATTTCAAACTAAACCAAGTATTATATGTAAAATACTTGGTAGAAATAAAAGACTTACGAAAAACAACAGATGTTGACATGGGTGTGGTGAAAAGAAATGCTTATACACTGCTGGTGTGAATGTAAATTAGTACAACCTCTATGAAAAACAGTATGGAGATTCTCTAAAGAACTAAAAGTGGACCTACTATTTGATCCAGCAATCCCACTACTGTCTACCCAAAGGAAAAGAAGTCATTACATCAAAAGGACACCTGCATGCCTATTATTTATTACAGCACAATTCACAATTTCAAAGATAATGGAACCAACCTAAGTGCCCATCAACCAATGAGTGGATAAAGAAAATACGGTATATATTCACCATGGAATACTATTCAGCCATAAAAAATGAAATAATGTCTTTTGCAGCAACTTGGATGGAGCTGGAGGCCGTTATTCTAAGTGAAGTAACTCAGGAGTGGAAAACCAAATACCGTGTTTTCACTTATAAGTGGGAGTTAAGCTATGGGTATGCAAAGGCATACAGAGTGATATAATGGACTATGGAGACTCAAAATGGGGAGGGTGGAAGGTAGGGTAAGGGATAAAAAGCTACAAGTTGGGTACAATGTACACTACTCAGGTGATGGGTACACTAAAATCTCAGACTTCACCATTAGACAATTCATCCATGTAACCAAAAACCACTATATATTTTAATAAAATAAAAAGACTACTGAAATAAAATTTTTAATAAAATAAAAATAAAAGACAATAATAAAATTAATATGATACAAATATTATACCTGCTAGTCTTCCTAGTGAATTTCCTAATCAGTCTAAAATCTTGCATGGTAAATTATGAAACTAATAAATTATGTATATAATAAAATATGAATCAAAACGAACTTTAAAGAAAATATAATCAATACTTGGTACATTTGTGTTTATATTGTGTATGCTTACAAAGTAAAGATATTAACCTTACTCAAAATGAGGTCTGGATGTTTTCCTCAGGATCTGAGAGGTAATGACTAGGAGTTTATGCCTGAGGAGAGTGTCTTTGTTTGCTTGAGAGTAAAACTAGGTCACTGGAAAGTGAAACAATATGATTTAGGGTTGTGGCTGGCCACGCCTTTGGGGGTTGGTGCCCCCATGTCACAAAGAGCAATGTGATTTAAGGTGGGGCTTTAGGTTACATGGAATCAGTGGCCCAGGAGGCTGCCTAGCCACATGGGAATCAATCAACAAATAATGGCTATGTAATGGAGCCTCAAAAATTACTCGTAAAACCAGGGCTCGGTGGGCGCAGTGGCTCACGTCGGTAATCCCAGCACTTTGGGAGGCCTAGGCGGGCGGATCACGAGGTCAGGAGATCAAGACCATCCTGGCTAACACGGTGAAACCCCGTCTCTACTAAAAATACAAAAAAATTAGCCGGGCATGGTGGCGGGTGTCTGTAGTCCCAGCTACTCAGGATGCTGAGGCAGGAGAATGGCATGAACCCGGGAGGCAGAGCTTGCAGTGAGCTGAGATCGCCCCACTGCACTCCAGCCTGGGCGACAGAGCAAGACTCCATCTCAAAAAAAAAAAAAAAAAACCAGAGCTCAGGTGAGCTTCCCTGATTCGCTGTACTCTATGTCACACCTTAATTCTGGGAATGTAACACATCCTACTCTATCAGGAGAATACAATACAAGATCCTCATTTGGTACTTCCCAGAACTGTTTCTTATTTTTCTCTTGGTGAAAGGTAATGTGCATCTCTACCCTGTAAATATCCGTAACTTTTAGTATAAAAGCATTCAGTGAGTTTTGCTTATCTTTCTAGGTAATTACTGAATGTGAAGGTAGTTTTGGGAAATCCCCACACTTGCAGTTGTTGTGAAGTGAGAGCGATCTTCTGTAAACTCTTGCTCTAAACTGTGTAGCCAGTTAAATTCTTCACAATAACATCAAAGGCCTAGGAGTGTTTATATCTACATATTCATAATATTCCTACACAAGAATTTTACATAACATGTATCTTTAATTTTACTTTTCTGTAGCTGTGAACAATAATTTGGTTAACTGAAATAGGTAAGAAACAGACAACCTGTTTTGATGGGAATCTGAAAGGTTGGACCTGACAGGGATATACAAAGGGTGATGCTCCTGATGAGACAATGAAAGGTGGTGAGAACACTTGGGATAAAAAGAATGCCTGAGGGGTCATGCCCTGGTTGGTTCCATGTGGGGATATTAGACTCTCATTTAAAAAAAAAAAAAAAGAGCAGACGCTAGGCACAGTGGCTCACGTCTGTAATCTGAGCACTTTGAGAGGCCAAGGCGGGCAGATCACTTGAGCCCAGGAGTTGGTGACCAGCCTGATTAACATGGTGAAACCCTGTCTGTACTAAAAATGCAAAAATTAGCCAGGTATGGTGGTGCACGCCTATAATCCCAGCTACGTGGGAGGCTGAGGTATGAGAATCATGTGAACCCAGGAGGCAGAGGTTGCTGTGAGCTGAGATCATGCCAATGCTCTCCAGCATGGGTGACAGAGTGAGACCCTGTCTCAAAAAAACAAAAAGGAAGAAAAAAGAGGGCAGAAAATATATGATATAAATACTCCTTTATACTTATTTCCAAATGGAAGAATATAGACAGAAAGTGAGATGTAAAATAAATTGAAAGCCTTCTAATGAGCATTTAGAAAAAAAGAACTAGAAAAGAAATGATCACATCTTCATGACAAGCAAGAAAGGTATCATTTCATGAAATGCCTACTGAAGTAACCCATAGACATCTACATGCATGAAAAATGTTTGTCCTGGTTATGGTGAAAGATGTGTTTCTTACTATGACTCACACTCATAAAAATGTTGAAAACTTTGGTCAGGATATTACCAAGTCCTAAATTAAGTCAGTCAAATGGAAAGTTAACTTCCAAGGTTGAATCTTGGAAAAACAGTAATAGGTAAATGTGTACCCAATGGTACACACTGGAATATGGATATATTTAACACACTGTTACTTAAGAGGTTTTGGGGGAGAAGAGAGAGTCTCTTTCAGGATGTTGATATTTTGAGAGGGCGGTTTCCTGATTCCTTCCAAGTTATAAAGTTGAAAATAGAGCACTAGGTCTCTAAAAAATAAAGAAAAAATTATGTTGTAAAATCTATATTCTTTTATGTTTTTAACAATTAAATCTGTATACAATGAAGATGCAGAAATATACATATTTTTGAACAAAGATGACCAGAAATATAGGCAATGTTCAGCTGCGTGAATTGTGTTGCTCTCTTCCTCATTCTTCCCCATCCAGGAGAAGGAGAAACCTGGGGTCAGTGACGTGCATGCAGACGTTGGAAAGGCAAATGGGCTGCAGATGGGTAAATCTGTCAAAGGAAAGCTAGCTGGGAAGTTGGTTATTATCTGACACATCACAAAATGGAGAAATTTTTCCCCTTGTAGAAGAGCTGTCTCACTAGTAGATATCAGAATGCTCATTCAAAAATGATTTCTTTCCAGAAATGAATATGCTTCCTATGAAAAGCTCCAGGATAAGTCACGTGGAAGGCATATAGCTCAGTACAGTAATAAAAAGAATGCTTAGAAGTTTCCATGGGATGTGGTTCCACTGTAAACACACAATGCAATCAAATAACGGAATCTAAGAATGTTGTAATTAAATACATGGCCATTGGAAGACAAAAAACATGTTCTGCAATATCTCTCTTTCACCGTAGTTTGTGTTTCACTTATTAGCTCTCTCCACAATTCCAGGAGACAGTGAAGTCACCCCATTCATTAGCTCATATATCAGGTTAACAAAAATTTGGAAACCTGCCATGTACCAGGACTATTCTAGGCACTGAAAATACAGCCATGAAGAGTTAAAATTCCTTAGACATTACAGTCCAGCATGTAGAAGTGACAGATAAACAGAAGTATATGAGTCTTGGTAGAAGAGAGCACAAGAAGAATCAAAATAGAATGGAATTATAAAGAGAGTGGTTTGGGATGGCTTCTCTCATGACTTTAAAACTGAAAAGAAACTTGAATAACTGAAAGAGATGCCAGAAGGTTTTGAGGTGACAGAGTATCCCAGTGACTGAGATGAGCAAGTAGGAGCTGAGACAGAAGCTTCTGTAGAGACAGAATAATGGTTCCTAAAAGATGTCCACATCCAGTCCCCAGGACCTATGATCATGTTGTTATACAGCAAGGGAATAGAGGTTGTAGATGCAATTAAGGTTGCTAGTCAGTTAACCAGAGAACAGAAAGATCATCCTGGATTATCCAGGAGTGATCGAAACAATTACAAGGGACCCAAAAGGTGAAAGAGGAAGGCATAAGAAGAGTGGCAGAGGGAGCATGACTATGGGGATGCAAGTTGCTGCCTTTGAAGACAGAGGAAGGGAAGCAAGAGCCAAGGAGTGTGGACAGTGCCTAGACACTGATAAACCAAAGTAAAGGCTTCTCTCCAAGAGCATCCCGAAAACATGAAGCCCTACAGACAACTTGATAATTGCCCAGTGAGATGTATCAGACTTCATCCCTAAAGAACACAGAAATAATAAATGTTTGTCGCTCAGTCTGCTCAGTCTGTGGTCACTGGGTACCAGCAAAAGGCAACAGAGTGTCCTTGGGAGGACAGAGAAACAGCAGGGAGAATAAAGTGGCTGGTAAAGACAAAGCAAGAAGGAGAGGACAGGAGATGTAGTTACAGAGGTGGCAGGGAGGGGATGAGGAGCAGATCACAGGGTCTCTAAAAGTCAATTAAAGAGGTTGTAACTTTAATAAAAATAAGCCAAACAGGCTTTTGAGCTGAGGAATGGCAATCTGACTTACATTTCCTAAGGATCACTTTGGCTGCTATGAGAACAGATGTCAGGATGGGAAGGCGGGCAGCAGGGTCACCAGGTGTAAGATGTTTGTCAATAATCCAAGAAAGAGGTTTTGCCATTTAGGCCAGGGCAATGGATTTGAGCATGGACAGAAGTAAAACAGGTGGAAGAGACATACAGGGGATTCATAGTTGCTTGATTCTTACCTGAATTCCCTTCCCTTTGGGTTGCTGTCTTCATCATCCAAATCTTTTCTTCCCTTAGGAAGTGGAAAGTATCCCTGTGGAATGCTTGATGTCCTGCAAACAGGCAAACTTACATGCTTAATCCCAACACATTCTAGGTAATATCAAGGTAAAATTTACTAGAAATTTAGGTTCTCCCTGCACACTCAAACTTGAACCATAGGGTTCAAGTCACTAATTAAGACTTGAAACTTTGTACCCTAGGATACAAAGCCACTTCTGGGGCCTGACTTTCTGTTACAAAGGGTGCCTGTCCTCACCCACTGAGAGCAGGTTCCTGAAGTTCTCCAGCATCACATCTTGATACAGCTTCCTCTGAGCAAGGTCCAGCAGCCCCAGCTCTTCCTCAGTGAAGACCACAGCCACGTCCTTGAAGGTCATTGCCTCCTACAGCATCAAACATATGCAATCTCAACCTCATCACCAAAGATTCCTGGGAGAGGCGTGGCACTGAGCAGACAGAGAGGAGGGGTGGGAAGTTGTTTTGGATCTTGAGAGACATAGGTCAACTCATAGATTTCCTACTCATTCTGTCTGTATCCTGACAATGACTGATTTTCCTGAGTTCCACCAGAAACGCAATGATGAAAAAGACCTCCTGTATTTTTACTTCGTGCAATCATTGAGTCTCCTTGTAAGTAACCCTCTAGGACTCTAAATGTGGCATCCTGGGCTACACATATATATGTTTTGATAAATCTTGACAATCACCCTCAGCAACATTTAGCAATTCAGTCTTGACTTTGTTTGATAATGCCCATTGTCTTCCTCTCTCAAACTCGAACGCTGGATATTATTGTTTTTCTTTAACATTTGCCAAACTGACAAGTTCATGATAACACATGTGAGTAGTTATGTAGTGAGTCCTCTGTACTCTCAAGGCAAAAACTACATATATTAATCGCAACATTGAATGTCATGATCTGCAGCCAGCGTGCCTCAGAGCATGTATATAAGGCTCTGTCCCTTCCCAGTCATGTGACCTTGGACAAGTTGGCCTGAATGTATTACTTTCCTCTCTGTATAATGATTGTCACATGATATAGTTTTTAAATAATTAAACAGTGGAATATACATATGGTACTGGGGAAAAGTGTGTAGCACAGACTGAATACTTAATAAACATTACCTGTTTTTATTTTTGCCAATTATTGTTATTGATTTTATCTCATGTCTGCATAGTGTTCCATGGAACTGATCTATTGTTATTATTATTTTTTTTTTTTTTGAAACAGAGTCTCTCACCCAGGCCGGAGTGCAGTGGCGCAATCTCGGCTCACTGCAAGTTCCGCCTCCCAGGTTCACGCCATTCTCCTGCCTCAGCCTCTCCCAGTAGCTGGGACTACAGGCGCCCGCCACCACGCCCGGCTAATTTTTTGTATTTTTAGTAGAGACGGGGTTTCATCGTGGTCTCGGTCTCCTGACCTTGTGATCCGCCCACCTCGGCCTCCCAAAGTGCTGGGATTATAAGCGTGAGCCACCGCGCCCGGCCTGAACTAATCTATTGTTATTCTAAATAATGAATATTTAATTTTATATCTTTTCCATGATTACCAATCCAATAAAGAACATCATTTCAGGTAGATCTTACTCTCCTGTTTAAAGTAAGTTTTAAATAACAAAATGTCAGAAAATAAGAATGTTTAAAATTATGATTATGTCATGTTTTCTCAATTTTTTTTTTTTTAACCTAACTTCAAAATCTTTCAAGGGGATACATTATTCTGGTTTTTCTTAACATAGCCAAAAGCAGGTTATCAATTTTCCCATTACTTTGGTAATCTGATTAGGAAGAAATTGTTTTTTTCTTTTTTTTCTTTTTGTAGAGATAGAGTCTTGCTGTTTGCCAGGATGGTCTTGAGCTCCTGGTTTCAAACAATCCTCCTTCCTAAGCCTCCTAAAGTGCCAGGATTATAGGTGTGAGTCACAGGCCTGGCCATGATTTTGTTTTATTATTCTCACTTATTTGATTATAAATGAATACCACCATCCTTTCAAATATTTATTGACATCTGTTTTTCTCCTTCTATACATTCCTGGTAATGTCCTTTATTCGTATTTCTTTGGATTTTCTTCCCTAGTCTGTGCATAAGATTCTTATTTTGGATTGTATCTTTTTTTAGATATCCAAATGGTGAATATTTTCTCCTTAGACTATTACATTTTCTGGTAACATTGTGTAAGGCATCTTTTCCCATAATGAATTTTAAAATGTTCTATAACGACTGTGGTAATTGCTGTCCTTGGGTGCCTGAAGTGCTGGGAGCCATGGAAGAGGTACCATGATAGGAAGAGAAGACACCACCCCTCCCAAGGTAGGTCCAGGGAGGAGCAATGCCACCTGTGGACATCATCACTCAACAGGACACTCCAGACACCCACACCACAGGGCACAGGCCCCTCAGTGGAGAATTCTCTCTTTCTTTTTCTCTCTCTTTCAACTGAGTAAAAAGGTGAAAATGGCTAATATTCTGGACCCTTGGTCTCCTGTCTGAACCTGAGCAGGTTTCTCATATTTCATGTGTTTAAGAGGAAGATAAGAATAGCCTCATTCAGCTGTTCTGAGGAGTAAATGAAGAAATAAACACAAATGACTGGCAAATCTTCTACTATCATGCACAAAAAATTTAGGTTAGGCTGGGCGCGGTGGCTCACGCCTGTAATCCCAGCACTTTGGGAGGCCAAGGCAGGTGGATCACCTGACGTCAGAAGCTCGAGACCAGCCTGACTAACATGGAGAAACCCCGTCTCCACTAAAAATACAAAATTAGGCGTGGTGATGCATGCCTGTAATCCCAGCTACTCGGGAGGCTGAGGCAGGAGAATCCCTTGAACCCGGGAGGCGGAGACTGCAGTGAGCCGAGATCGCACCATTGCACTCCAGCCTGGGCAACAAGAGTGAAACTGTCTCAAAAAAAAAAAAAAAAAAAATAGCTTACATATTACTTTGGTCAAATTCCTTAATATATAAAGGAATAAAGAAAGGCCAGTATATAAAAGACACAGAAGGCATGACTCAGGCATGGGGGAAAGAGAATCTAACTCTTCCTGTGTGGAAACTTCCAGCAATCCTTTTGTGAAGCCACAGTTAGAGCCTGCCGTGATGTGCCACATATGGATACTCTATCTACAAAACAGCCAACGTGGCACACATCAAAAGTAGCCTTTCAAAACTGAGTTCCTGGTGTCTGGGAGTATAAAGTAATTAAAAAAGAACATCGATTAAATGGGAATAGGGTGCAACCATTAAAAATGAACATTATATAATATTAAATACAAAGAGTGCAATTTGAATTAGATTAATATCACCAATACAAATACAGTTATGAATGTACATGAGGAAGAGTATCACAGGATTAAAAATAGCTAGTGTGTGAGCAGAGAAGTAGTATAATGAAATAATATCCATTCCTACAATCTTATCTACTCCATAGAATAAATGATACAAGAAAACAAGAAGTAAAAACAAAGGCAAAATCCACTCAAAAGTAACAAAGGAAGTACATGGTACACAAGAGATCCCCAAATGTCTGTTTTTCTCCTTGAGTCTTCCCAAGACAGAGAAAAACTTGTGACAATCTGAGTACTGAGAGGGAATTTTAAGAGTAATAGAAGCAAATCCTACCCACCTTGAACGTGGTCATTTTCCCTCTTACTTCTGGAAACTTGCAGAGTCCTGAGTGATGCAGTTCCTGGGAAAGCAGAATTGTGCCTGCAAAGTGCCAGGAAAGGCAGAAAAAGAGACATGAAAAGGTGGCCAGGGATGCCACCCACCAACAGGGATGTGTATTGTGAATTGGCACATGAATGTTCACAGCAGCATTAATCATAAAAACCCAAAACAGCACAACCAAAATGCCCTCCTGTGGGTAAATGAATAGACAAATCATGGTCTATCCATACAATGGAATCTTATTTGGAAATTTAAAGAAATGAAGTACTGACTCATGCTACAGCATACATGAACCTTTGAAACATTATTGTGAAATGAAAGAAGGCAGTTACAAAGGACCACATATTGCAGGATTCCATTTCTATAAAATGTCTGGGTAGGAAAATGCATACAGAGAGAAAACTGATTAGTGATTGCTTCAGATCTGAGTGAGAATGAAGTCTAACCATAAGTAGGCAGGAGGAGATCAATATGAGCATGCAATGATCACCGAACTGTGGTGATGGTTACTCCATTCAGCAAGCTGCCTAATTATCACTGGATGTACACCTGATATAAGTAAGTTCTACGATACAATAGGTTGGACAAAATAATTGTTAACGTACACGTCATTTAACTTAACAAGAGTCAATTCTAAGGCCATATTGATAGAATATTTGTAGTTGAACAAAGAATAAATGGAGGAGAAGGTCATTTTACAGCTGAATGCCCACTAATAATGTTATCTATTCCTAAGAAACTTTATTCTTTTCGATTTTTCTTAAGTAACTTTATAGTGGAGAAATCTGAAAGACAGCATCTCGGCCAAGTGGACAAGGTTGAGATCACCAATGAAGAAACAAGCTGACATCACTTGGACCCTGTTATGTTGCAATGAAAAGGACATTTCAGCACTTCTGTGGTATCCCTACCAACAATGCATAATCTGAACCCACATGTGAATTACATCAGACACAACTCCCAATGAATGCCTTTCTCCAAAATAACTTGCTTATACTCTTCAAAAATATCAAGCATAGAAAGACAAAGGGTGTAGAATCTTCAAGATTAAAGATTATGGAAATGTGACAACCAAAGGCAAAGCATAAAATTAGACTGTGAACACCGGTGGTGGTGGCAGATGGGTAGGGGACACTTGTAAGAACCTTAAGTGAAAAACAGAACAAATTTAAATATAGAACCACGGAGTACATAACATGAAGTAATATGTTACCTAGCACTGTATAATAGATAATACAATAAACTACTATTAGCAGTCTTTGGATAGATATCTAATATTTAATAAATAACACCTGGTATACAATCTAAAATTATCTAATATGTTATGTGAAACCATATACTAGCTCTTCCTAACCTCCTCTTACCAAGACAGCCCCTGGTACGTGGGCTTCCTTGCTGCAGAAAGCTATAATCAGCTGTCTCGGTTACAGGTATGTTTCTGGTGGTATTCAGCTGATGGTCATCAACAAAACAAACAGGAAAAATGTAAACACTTGGCAAACGTGGGTAAAGAGTAAATAAGAATTTCTTAGGCTACTTTTGCAACTTTTCTATAGGTTTCAAATGATATGAAAATAAAAAGTTTTATAATTTTAGGAAACAGTCGTAGGAAAAATGATAACAATAATGAGATTAATGAGTATGATATAACATGATAATTCACTAGTTTAGTCTCTTTGTCAGTATTTGGAAATTTCCATAGTTAAACACATAAGGGGGAAATATTAAGAAAAAAATTATAAAAATTTTTAAATGTTCCTAAATAAACCTATAAATATACAAAAAGAAAGAAACACATTACAAGCTTAACAGTTGCTATCTTTACATCATGGATTCGTGGGTAATAAAAACATTTTGTTCTTTTTTTTTTTTTTTTTTTTTACACGGAGTCTCGCACTGTCGCCCAGGCTGGAGTGCAATGGCGGATCTCGGCTCACTGCAACCTCCACCTCCCATATTCAAACGATTCTCCTGCCTCAGCCTCTTGAGTAGCTGGGATTACAGGTGCCCACCACCAAGCCCAGCTAATTTTTGTAATTTTTTTTAGTAAAGACGGGGTTTCACCATGTTGGCCAGGCTGGTCTCGAACCCCTGACCTCGTGATCCGCCCGCCTAGGCCTCCCAAAGCGCTGGGATTACAGGCATGAGCCACCGCGCCAGGCCCATTTTGTTCTTAATAAAGAAAAACAGAATGCTCTACAATGACATGGTTCTATAAGAGTACAAAATATTTGTAATGATTGAAACAAAATAGTTGACATTTTTAGAAACTCAGAAAATTTCAAGCCCCTAAGTCTTGCTTTCCCCACCTAAGTCCAACTAGTTCCTCTGCCTCAATGACAACGTATCCCAAGAGAAGATCAAATCAGGCTCTGACCCAGACTGCTTAGGTTCCAACCCCAGCTCCACCTCTCACTAGTCGGGTGCCTATGCGCTCTGTGTCTCACTTTCGTTTTTAAAATAGAAAAAAGCAATACTTCTCCACAGAGCCACGGTGTGGCGTAAATTTATTTGTATAATGCCCTTAGAATGAAGTTACTAATTAAGACTTAATTATTATCGACCCCCATGCCCGAGGACACAACCTATACATTCTCGGTTGGGGTGCGCATCTCGGTCAAAGAGCCAAGGACCACTCACGTAGAGCTTTGCCCTCAGAAGCCAAGAAGTCCCTCTCTGCAGCTCTTTTGGAAAGGTCGGGTTGGGGAAGGAGAAAGCTGTGAAACACCCTGACCGCGTCGCCGTCCCCCATAAAAGTTAAATGCTCCTTTCCCTTCATGAAAGTGGACGCAACCCTCGCTCTCCTAAAAAGAGGTCAGAAGGTTTCCAGGATCATCCAGCGTCCTGCAGGGATCATGGAGAAGGACCGAGGCCCCTGCAGCTGGAGCTCTGACCCCACCCGGGGACCTGACAGGCTTCGTGGGAAATTAACAAGAGACCACCAGTCACCAAGTGACAGGGACTGCTTTAAGGCCCTCATTTGTGTTACCTCTTCCAGTTCCCAAAACGATTCCATTAGGGTGGTCCTAAAGTCCCCATTTTAAAGAACAGTAACGGGAAACCCAAGGAGATTAACACCCCAACGTTATATCGCGAAGAAGTGGCCACGCGCGTGGGGTGCAGGGGGCGGAGTGGGCGAGCTCAGAGCCCCGGAAACCCTGAAACCAGGTGAGACGCCACCCAACTAAGTACCAATGCCCTCGGGACGCGAGGACAGACCCAAGCCCAAGAAGGTGCCACGGACAAGAACGCAAACGGCGGCCCTTGCCCCTCCAAACCTCTACTCTCCGACGAGGCCCCTTTTCCCCTAATTCGATCACCAGTTCTTTGAGGATCCAATGCGTAGGTCCAGGAAATTCAGAAGGGTCCGCAACGCGCGGAACTGCCCCAAACTATCGCGGAAAAACTGCAGCAACCTCAGTCCCCGAGCGGAAGTGTCCGCGACTCCACCGTGTTTGGACTCCACTTCCCAGAATTCCCCGGGACCCGCCAGCCGGAGCCAAAGTGACCGCGACTCCACTGAGCGTCTGGACTACACTTCCCAGAATTCCCGGGGATCCACCCGCCGGAGTTAAACCGACCGCGATTCCACTGAGCGTCTGGATTGTACTCCTGCAGCATCACCCTCAAGGGGAAGTGTTGACGACTACTGGGAAGCCCTTGACCACTCTTCCCATGGGGAACGAATCTCGTATTTCCTGTTGGGAAATGTGGACTTCTACCCTGAGAGTCGTCCTTCCCTCTCCCTGGGTGCCCAAGAGAAAATATCATATAGAAAGGAATTCCTAAAGTCTAAACGCGTCTAGTGAGGACAGGAGTGTTACTGGCAAGGGAACAAGCGAGATGATACACTCTTCAAATAAGTTTTGCCAGTGGTAAGAAATGGCATGTAGTTTTAATTTATATCTCTTGTAAAAATGGCATATTCTTGCATATTTTCAGGTGTCATTATTACATTTTTTGTAAATTGTCCAGATGTTTTGCCCGCTTTCTTATTGAGTTTTTGGTTTTATCCCTCACTTTTCAAGCACTGTTTTTATATTCATGATATTAACATTTTATCTCGCAAATATTTTCTCAACGAAAACGTTTGTTTTTTTCTTTATTTTATCTATGCAAAACATTTTAATGTATTTTATTATTTAAAACATCTCTCTATTGAGGTGTAATGCACAAAACGTGAAATTCACCATTTTAGGATATATGTAGTACAAATAAAAAGTTAGGAAACACTTTCATCACTCCAAAGACCCCATACCCACTAAGCAGTCACTGTCTAACACTAATCTCTGTCCTATGGAATTACCTATTGTGGACATTTCATATAAATGGAATTATACACTATGGAACCTTTTGTTTCTGAGACACCTTTCACTTAGCATACTGCTTTTTTTTTTTTTTTTCAGACGAAGTCTCACTTTGTGGCCAGGCTGGACTGCAGTGGCACAATCTTAGCTCACTGCAACCTCCACCTCCCAGGTTCAAGCAACTCTCCCGCCTCAGCCTCCTGAGTAGCTGGGACTACAGGCGCGTGCCACCACGCCCAGCTAATTTTTCTGTATTTTTAATACAGACGGGATTTCACCGTGTTAGCCAGGATGGTCTCGATCTCTTGACCTCGTGATCCTCCCGCCTCGGCCTCCCAAAGTGCTGGGATTACAGGCGTGAGCCACCGCGCCCGGCCAGCATACTGCTTTTACAGTTCATCCACATCACAGCATATACCAGTACTTCATAATATTTTATGTTTATGCTACGATTTGTTTTTTGTTGTTGTTGTTTGCTTTGTCTTGTTTTGTTTTGAGATGGGGTTTCCCTCTTGATGCCCAGGCTAGAGTGCAATGGCACGATCTCAGCTCACTGCAACCTCCGCCTCCCGGGTTAAAACGATTCTCCTGCCTCAGCCTCCCAAGTAGCTGGGATGACAGCCATGCGCCACCACACCCGGCTAATTTTTTTGTATTTAGTAGAGACAGGGTTTCACCAGGTTAGTCAGGCTGGTCTCGAACTCCGTACCTCAGGTGATCCGCCCACCTCAGCCTCCCAAAGTGCTGAGATTACAGGCGTGCGCCACGATTTGTTTATCCATTAATTGACTGCGGGACATTTGGGTTCTTTCCACCTTTTGGCTGTAGTCAGTAGTGTTGCTACAAACAGTGGTGTAGGAGTATTTGTTTCATCACCTACTTTCAATTCTTTTGGGTATATACCTAGATATGAAATTTAGTAATTCATATGGTAATTCTATGTTGGGAACCACGAAACAATTTTCCACAGCAACTGCACCATTTTTACATTCCCACCTTCAGTGTATGAGGGTAGTAATTTCTCCACATCCTCTCCAATACTTATTTTGTATATATGTATGTATAAAATATATATGTATATGTATATGTGTGTGTGTATAAATTGAAAACGGGGTTTCCCTGTGTTGTGCAGGCAGAATTGCAGTGGCTATTCACAGGCAACATCTCACTACTGATCAGCATGGGAGTTTTGACCTGCTGTGTTTCCACCCTGGGCCAGTTTACCTCTCCTCAGGCAACCGGGTAGTCCTCTGCTCCTGGGAGATCACCATGTTGATGTCGACTTAGTGTGGACACCCAGTGGGCATAGCTCACTACACCTCAAAACTCCTGGGCTCAAGCGATCCTCCTGCTTCAGCCTCCCAAGTAGCTGGGACTGCAGGTGCCTGCCACCACATCGGCTATTTTCTATTTTTAAAGATGATAGCTAACATAGCTGTTGTAAAATGGTATCTCATTATTGGTTTGATTTGCATTTTCCTAATGACTAAATAGTTGAGCATCTTTTCACATGATTGTTGGTAGCTTGCATATCTGAAATTTCTATTTGTATCTTTGCCCATTAGAAAATTGGGTGGTTTCTCCTCTTGTTATTGAGTTGTAAGAGTTCTTTCTTTCTTTCTTTCTTCTCTTTCTTTCTTTCTTTCTTTCTTTCTTTCTTTCTTTCTTTCTTCTTTTCCTTTCTTTCTTTCTCTTTCTTTCTTTTTCTTTCTTTCTTTCTCTCTCTCTTTCTTTCTTTTCTTTCTAAGAAACAGAGTCTCTCTTTGTTGCCCAGGCTGGAGTGCAATGGTGCTTCACGCCCCACTGCAGCCTTGACCTCCCAGGCTCAAGCGATCCTTCTGCCTCAGCCTCCCGAGTAGCTGGGACCACAGGCATGGGTCACTATGCTTGGCTACCTTTGTTTTTTTTTTTTTTTGGAGAGACATGATTTTCGCCATGTTGCCCAGGCAAGCCTCAAACTCTTGGGCTCAAGCGATCCACCCATCCCAGCCTTCCAACATGCTGGGATTATAGGTGAGAGCCACCTCACCTGGTCTAAGAGTTCTTTATATATTCTGATACTAGAAGCCATGCTGTATGGTGTTTTCATGCTCTTGACAATGTCTCTGTATGCATAGCATTTTTTTGCTCCAGTCCAATTTATGTGGGTTTTTTTTTAGCGTGTGCATATGGTGTCTTATCTAAGAATACATTCCAAATAAAAAGTCTTGAAGATTAACTTTTATGTTTTATTCTAAGGGTTGTATAGCTTAAGCTCTTATATTTAGGTCATTGATCATGTTGAGTTAATTTTTAAGTATAGTGTGAAGTGCGGATCTAACTTCATTATGTTGCATATGTATATATATTTGCCCAGCATTATTTGCTGAAGAGACTATGCTTTCTCCATTAAGCAATCTTGGATCCTTCTTGAAAATCAAGTGACTTTAGATGTATGGGTTTCTTTATGGACTCTCAATTCCATTCCATTACCATAGCTTGGTAGTAAGTTTCAAAATGGGGAAGTGGGAGCCATCCATCATGTTCCTTTAAAAAAAATTTTTTGTCTATTTGCTTCCATTGCAATTACATATGAATTTATGAATTGATTTCTGCAAAAAAAAAAAAAGGCTGTTTGGATTTTGATAGTGATTGCAGTAAAACTGTAGATTGGTTTGGGTAGTATTGTCATCATAAAAACATCAAGTCTTCCAATCCATGAATGCCTAGACAATAAGTGAATTCAGCATGATCATAGGATACATGATCAGCATAACAAAATTAATTTATATATATTATACTAGCAATGAACACATGGAAATCAAAGTTCATACCTAGAAGGAAGTTCAACAAAAGATGTACAAGGGTTGTAAGATGAAAATTACAACACACTGATGAAGAAAATCCAACAATATTAAATGAATGGAGAGACATTGTATGTTTGAGGATCGTGGGACTCAATATAGCAAAAATGTTCACTCTCCCCAAATTGATACACAGGGTTAAAATAATTACTATCAAAATTCCAGAAAGATATTTTGTAGATATAAAATTATTCTAAAATTTATATGGAAAGGGAAAGGAATTAGAATATGAGTATGGTTAGGGTTGTCTTCACAGTTGAAAATCTTTCATTTAACCAGAGACATTATTGGGGAGATACTCTGTAAAAAGCTGGTCTCGAACTCCTAGATTCAGGTGATCCTTCTGCCTCAGCCTCCCAAAGTGCTGGGATTACAGGCATGAGCCACCGTGCCTGGCCAAAAGTAAGGTTATTATACTCACTTTGGCACTGGAGAAGACCTGTCATAACCAGCAGACAATTTTCTCAGAAAACCTATGTGTAATGAATGTGGACAAGGATTCAGTGATGGCTCTAGACTTGAAATTCATCACTAACTAGATTTAGGAGACAGCCCCAATATCTTTAATAAAATATATTGGGCTTTAGCGATAGCTGAGTTTTTCCCATTCATGAGTTTTCATCCGTAAGCCCATCACCTTGTCAGGGTTGGAAACTTCAGAAATGTGATGCACCTTCAGATGGATTAAAGTCTTCACGTTTATTAAGGGGTCCATGACAATGCTACATCTTTTACAGGTAATGAGTATGGTTAGGGTTGTCTTCACATTTGAAATCCTTTCATTTAACCAGAGACATTACAGGGGAGACACTCTATAAAAAGTATGTGCTTTAAATATTCCTGCTTATATTATGTTCATCTTTATGCCAATATTTTTATGCTGTCCAATTCATCAGATTTTCTTTGTTGTTTAGTGATTTTCCCCCAAAAAAATACTAGCCTTCCCAAGTTTGTGGAAACAGTGTACTATTTTGTTGATAGAAGCTAAAGAAGATCAGTCAGGGGTGGTGGTCCATGCCTGTAGTTCCAGCTTCTCAGGGGGTTGAAGCAAGAGGATCACTTAGGCTCAGGAGTTCGAGGCTATAGGGTACTGTAACTGCATCTGTGAATAAGCAATCCAGCCTGGGCAACACCGAGAGACCCCATCTCAAAAACAAAACAAAACAAAATGCTGGGCGCATGGCTCAGGCCTGTAATCCCAGCACTTTGGGAGGCTGAGGAAGGAGAATCGCTTGAGCCCAGGAGTTTGAGACCAATTTGGGCAACATAGTGTGACCCCATCTCTACAACAAAAATTTAGCCAGGCGTGTTGTTGCATGCCTATAGTCCCAGCTTTTGAGGGGCTGAGACAGAAGGATTTCTTGAGCCTGGGAGGTCAAGGCTGCAGGGAGCCGTGATCATTCCACTGCATGCCAGTCTGGGTGACACAGCAAGACTGTCTCAAAAGAAAAAAAAAAAAAAAAGCCAATTCTTGCCTAATAATGGTCAGAGTTTATAGTGGTACAACCAGTTTGAAATACTTTTCGGAAGCATCTACTAAAATTAACATATTCATACCTTATAACTCTTTGCTGTCACATATATGACATTATTAAGGTTTCTCTACAGAACAGACACTGAATTTGAAGATGTGAGCCCTGACTGAAGCATGTACCACAATCTCCACACTTCCACGGTTCTTTTCCAGTGTAGATCCTCTTATGCATATCAACATTCAAGTGATCCAGCAATCCCACTACTAGCTGTATATCCAAAGGAAAGGAAATCAGTGTGTTGAACTCCTATGTGCACTCCTATATTTATTATAGTACTATTTGCAATAGCTAACATATGGAACCAATCTAAGTGTTCATCAACAGAAAATGGTAAAGAAAATGTGGCATACATACATAAAGGTACACTATTTAACCATAAAAAATAATAAAATTCTGTCATTTATGGCAAGATAAAGATAAGCTTTGGAGAACATGATGTTGAGTGATGTAAATTCAGGCCCAGAAAGATAAATACCACATGTTCTCACACATATGTGGAACCTAAAAAGTTGACATCACAGAAGCAGCATAGCATTGGCTGGGCACGGTGGCTCATGCCTGTAATCCCAGCACTTTGGGAGGCCAAGGCAGGTGGACCATTTGAGGTTGGGAGTTCAAGGCTAGCCTGGCCAATGTGGTGAAACCCCAACTCTAGTAAAAATACAAAAATTTTTAGGCATGGTGGGCATGGTGGCTCATGCCTGTAATCCCAGCACTTTGGGAGGGCGAGGTGGGCGGATCACCTGAAGTCAGGAGTTCAAGTCCAGGTTGGCCAATATGGCAAAAACCCATCTCTACTAAAAATACAACAATTAGTCGGGTGTGGTGGCGGTCGCCTATAGTCCCAGCTACTCGGTAGGCTGAGGCAGGGAGAATCGTTTGAACCCAGGAGGCAGAGGTTGCAGTGAGCCGAGATCAGGCCATTGCACTCCAGACTGGGTGACAGGGATACTCCGTCTCAAAAAAAAAAAAAAAGTACAAAAATTAGCCGGGTGTGGTGGCGCATGCCTGTAATCCCTGCTACTCAGGAGGTTTAGGCAGGAGAATCGCTTGAACCCAGGAGGTGGAGGCTGCAGTGAGTCAGGATCGTGCGACTACACTCAAGCCTGGAAGACTCTGTTCTCAAAAAAAAAAAAAAAAAAAAAAAAAAAAAAAAAAAAAAGCAGAAGCAGCGTGGCATAGCAATTACTAGAAGAGAAAAGTAGGAGGGAGGGTGGATGATGAAATATTGGTTAACAGATACGAAAGTACAATAAGATGAAAGGAACAAGTTCTAGTGTTCCACAGCACTAAAGGTGACTATAATTAATAATAACTTATTTTCAAATAACTAGAACAGCAGTTTTTGAAGGTTCAAAACACAAAGAAATGATAAACGATCAACACAAATAAATGATAAAGGTGATGGATATGCTAATAACACTGATTTGATCATTATACATTGTATATATATATTGAAATATGCTGTAACCCATAAATATGGACAATAATTATGTATCATTTAAAAATAATGATAAAATCATATCTAGATTCAAGCGCCTCTTGTAGCGCTTCCCACAGTCCTCACATTTGGATGTTTTTTCTCCACTGTGGTCTCTTTGTTGGTCTTGAAGGCATGAACTGTACTCACTGCTCTTCCCACAATCCTCACATTGGAATAGTTTTTCTCTGCTGTGGAGTCTTAGATGGGTTAGATGAGTTGAGGCCCATCTGAATCCCTTTCCACACTCCTCACATTTGTAAGGCTTTTCTCCAGTGTGAATTCTTTGATGGAAACGAAGTTTTGAATTCTCAGTAAACCTCTTCCCACACTCTTCACATTTGAATGGTTTTTCTCCAGTATGGAGTCTCTTATGTCTCAAAATACCTGAGGCCCACCTGAAGCTCTTTCCACATTCCTTACAATTATAAGGTCTCTCTCCCGTGTGGACCCTCTGATGCAAGTCAAGATTAAACTTACTAATGTAGCCCTTCCCACACTTCTGACATTTATACAGTTCTTCTTCTCTGTAGGCTCTCTGATGTGAATGGCCCTGTGAATTCATATAAAATCTCTTCCCACATCCGTCGCACTTGAATGTTGTTTCTCCATTGTGGACCCGCTGATGTCTTGAAAGACAGGAGGACCACCTGAAGCCCTTCCCACATACGTTACAATTATATGGTTTGTCTCCTGTATGGTCCATCTGATGCTTACAAAGATCTTGCCTACAAGTGAAGCTCCTTCCACATTCTTCACATTTGTATAGTTTCTCTCCTGTGTGGTCCATGCAATGACTATTAAGTGCTGGTCTCTGACCAAAGCTATAACTACAGGTATCACATCTAAATGATTTCTCTCGCATGTGGACCATGGAATGCCTATTAAGATTTGATCTACTATGGAAGCTCTTACCACATATGTAACATTTGAATGGCTTCTCCCCAGTATGGATTCTTTGATGTTCCCGAAGCTGGGAATTGTGAATGAAGGCCTTCCCACATTCCTCACAAATATGAGGTTTCACTCCTGTGTGTAATTTGCAATGAACATACATTCCTGATCTACGGCTGAAACTTTTCCCACACTGCTCACATTTGAATGGTTTCTCTCCAGTGTGGATTCTCTGATGAGTTTGCAGTTGTGAGTTCTGACTAAATTCCTTACTACACACGTCACACTTATAGAGTTTCTCTCCCATGTGAACTTTCTGATGAATACAAAGAGCTGAGCTATAACAGAATCTCTTCCTGTACTCATTACATGTATGGGATATCTTTCCTGAGTGTAACTGTTGATGAAGATCAAGGATGGAGACATCACTGAAGAATTTTTTACACTTCCCATCCTCAGAAGGTGTCTCTCCTATGTGAATTATAGATAGTCCTGCGTCAACCTGGGAGGGGACATCACCTTGTGTGGAGAACTGAGAGCTACTTATGGAGTCTTGAGGTCTAGTTAACTCACTTGCAGTTTGTTCCCAGATTTGCTGGCAAGACCACTCTTCATGTGGTCCTGTTGCTGGAACAGACTCCAACTCAGTTTGGATCTTGCCTCCTATAAGGACACAGAATTAAGAGATGTGGGTAAGTGAAACCTTTGTTCAGTGTTTTCAGGATTTCACTTAGGACATGGCCTGAAACTTTACTGAATACGAGGAAGGTACAGTTTGTGTCTTCCAAGTGCACCACGGTCTCTTGTTGTCACGAAACCAATTTTGAACCACATAATGTCTCATACGTGGTAGAAATGAAAGACTTAATTTAAAATATTAATATAATACAGTTAACGTGTTACTATTTCTACCAATTTCCTAGTTAGTCTAAAATCTTGCATGGTATATTATATAACTACTAAATTATATATATGATGAATCAGAAGGAACGTTAAGGGTAGGAAGACGTCAAGATGCCTGACTAAAGACACCCAGAGCTTGCCTCCTCCACAAAGAGCCAAAATAATGAGTAGTGCTCACTTCAGCAGCACATATGGTAAAACTGGAATGATCAGCCCCTGTGCAAGGCCGATATGCAAATTCATGAAGTATTCTGTATATTTTATTAATAAAAAATTTAAAAAGCAAATAGATAACCATACATCAAATAGCATCTAAGAGGGATCACTGGAATTGAGCAGAGAAGTGACAGGAAACACCCGAAGCACAAAAGAAGAGCGAAGGGAGGTAGCCCTTCTGGCCGTGATCACCTGAAAGCCCGGAAAGGCTCCTCAGTGCTGGGAAAGGGTAAATAAGAGAGTCCTAGTGGTTTACATTTCTGCTGTGGACTCCAGCAATCAACCATGAGAGAGGCCCTTGACCCCTGTGGGCCCTGAGACTAGCATAGGGGGCTGCCTGGAGTCCATGCGATGGCACTCAGAGAGGGTGCTCACGATGGGACCCTCACACTTCCCGAGACTCAAGCAGCTATGGCACAGCACTATTTTGAGAGCCTCACCCCCACCAGACAGCATCTTGCCCTGGTGCCCAACAGCCTTTGCATCTCCAAATCCCTGGAGCCCCATCGACATGCCCCCACATCCACCTGGAGGGTTGCAATAGTGCAGTGACTGTTAGACCCAGCAGTATGGCAGAGTCCCCAGCAATCTAGGCCACATAGTGTCCCATATTCTGGGGAGTGGGCCATGCAGCACACCAGGGAGGCTGCCCCAAGTACAGTACAAAGGGACCCAAAGTGTGTGCACTCACCAGAGCTTGAAAGCTGCCAGTCTGGGGCTGCTGCCTCTAACGGCAATGCTACCTCACCCCCAGCAGCAGGGCCACTGTACACTTACATGTGTTCTCATTCTGAGGAAAGGTTCTCTGCACACTCTGCCACTGCCACCCAAGCACACCTCCTAAAGGCATGGGGAGTCCCTTGCACTGCCCACCACAACCTGTGCCCATGCACAGGACAAGCCCACTTCACTTGGTACTGCCCATCTCAGTGCCAGAGCATGACACAGAGGGACCTGGGGATTGCTCTACCCTGTGTTGCCTCAGGCACATGTGTGCACAAACAGGAGACCTGACAAAGACCCAGCTTGTGTGCTGCCAGTGCTGGAGCATTCCATCTGGGGACCTAGGGATCATGCCGCCTCTTCCACCACAGCCTACATCTGCCTGCACCACTGAAAGGCCTGAGGACAGGCTCACCTGGCCTGGAGTCATTCCTCCACTACCTAAGCATACCACTTGGGGCTGTTGAGATCACCCTGCCATGTTGGTTGCCCCAGGTGTGAGCATGTACCATGGAGGGAGCTTTACAACAGACCCAGAACCTTGCCACAGGTGCCCAAGCATGCTGTCCAGAGGCCTAAGGATTTCCCTGCCCTGATCACCACCACTGGCATCTGTGTACTCCTCCTAGTGACCTGAGGACAGGTCCTACAAGCCTGCTGCCACCATCACCGCTAACACTCACCTGCACACACCATGTGGGGGCCTCAGGACTGGCCCACCCAGCCTATCACCACTACCTCTAACACCAGTACACATAGCCTTGAAACCTGAGGGTTATCCCGCCACCACTATCGGGTACTGTGCTCAGTACCTGGGTGACAGGATCATTTGCAATGCAAACCTCAGCATCACACAATATACCCAGGTAACAAACCTGCACATGTACCCCCCGAATCTTAAAATAAAAATTGAACAGCTAAAAGTCCTCCTCTAAAGACATTCTATTCCAGTGGGTAGAGATGACAGCTAAATAGAAATATATAAGACATAGTATAACACAACACCAGAAGGGTAAAGATAGGATGGTATTCTATTCTATTTATATATACATATAATTTCTTTATTTATTTTTTGAGACAGAGTCTCACTCTGTCACCCAGGCTAGAGTGTAGTGGCACAATCCCAGCTCACTACAACCTCTGCCTCCGGGGTTCAAGTGATTCTTGTGCCTCAGCCACCCGAGTAGCTGGGATTACAGGACTGTGCTAACACACCCAGCTAATTTTTGTATTTTTAGTAGAGTCAGGGTTTTGCCATGCTGGCCAGGCTGGTCTCAAACTCCTGGCCTCATGCTATCTGCCTGCCTCAGCCTCCCAAAGTGCTGGGATTACGGGCGTGAGCCACCACGCCCGGCTGGTATTTTAAATAGAGTGGTCAGAGAAGGCCTTTCTCATGATATTAAAACTGAACAGAGACCAAAATAAAGGAAGGGTCAGAAGGTTTTGAGGTGAAAGAGTATTCCAATCAGAAAGAAGAGCATGTATAAACTCTAAGACAGAAGATTCTGTAGTAGACAGAACAATGGTCCTTGAAAGATGTCCACATCTAATTCCCAGGACCTAGGAACCTGGTATGTTATACAGCAAGAGATATTAAGGCTGCAGATGCAATTAAGGTCACTAGTCAGCTAAAGAGAGAGTAGGAAGGTCATTCTAGATTATACAGGAGTGACCAATCCAATCGCAAGGGACCCAAAAGGTGGAAAACAGAGGCTTAAGAAGGGTGGCAGCATGACTATGGAAGAATGGTTAGAGATGCAATGTAGCTGCTTTTGAAGATGGAGGAAGGGAGACAAGAGCCAAGGAGTGTGGACAGTGCCTAGGGATTTGTAAACTAAAGTGAAGGCTTCTCCACAAGAACATCTAGACAGGAACAAAGCCCTAGGGACACCCTGATTTTTGTCCAGTGAGATGTGTCAGACTTCAGGTCTGACGAACAGAAAGATAATTGTTTGTTGTTTAATCTGCTAAGTGTATGGTCACTGGGTGACAGCAACAGGCAATACAGTGTCCTTGGCAGGATGGAGAAACAGCAGGGAGTACAACACGGCTGGAAAATGGAGATGTAGTCAGAGAGGCAGTGGGGGATGAAGAGCAGATCAAGGGTCTCTAAAAGGCACTTAAAGCAGTTGTAACATTAATACAAATAAGAAGCCATAAAGGCTTTTAAGCTGAGGAATGGCAATCTGACTTACATTCCCTAAGGATCACTTTGGCTGCTATGAGGAAAACAGATGTCAGGGTGGGAAGAGGGGTTGGGGGAGCAGGACAACAAGCAGGAAGGAGGTAAGAATGCAGGAAACAGGTTTGGCCATTTACACCAGGGCAATGGAGTTGGGCAATGGACAGTAGTAAAACAGATGGAAGGGTCGCATACAAGGATGCATGGTTGCTTGGTTCTTACCTGAATTCCCTTCTGTTTGGGTTGCTGTCTCCATGATCCAAAACTTTTCTTCTCTTCGGAAGTGAAAAGTATCTCGGTGGGAAGGTTGATGCCCTATGAACAAAGTCACATGCTTAATCCCAATACAGCTTAGGTGAAATTTAGGTTCTCACTGCACACTCGAACTTGAACGCTGATATGGTTTGGCGGTGTCCCCAAATCTCATCTTGAATGGTAGTTCCCATAATCCCCACATGTCCTAAGAGGGACCTGGTGGGAGGTAATTAAATCATGGGGGCAGTTTCCTCCAGGCTGTTCTCGTGATAGTGGATGAGTCCTCATGAGATCTGATGGTTTTATTTTATTTTTATTTTCTTTGAGACGGAGTCTCGCTCTATCACCCAGGCTGGAGTGCAGGCTGGAGTGCAGCGGCGGGATCTCGGCTCACTGTAAGCTCGGCTCACTGCAAGCTCCACCTCCCGGGTTCACGCCATTTTCCTGCCTCAGCCTCCCGAGTGGCTGGGACTACAGACGCCCGCCACCACGCCGGGCTAATTTTTTGTATTTTTAGTAGAGACGGGGTTTCACCGTGTTAGCAGGGATGGTCTCGATCTCCCGACCTCGGGATCCGCCCGCCTTGGCCTCCCAAAGCGCTGGGATTACAGGCGTGAGCCACTGCACCCGGCCCTATCTGATGGTTTTGTTTGTTTGTTTGTTTGTTTGTTTTTGAGACGGAGTCTCGCTCTGTCGCCCAGGCTGGAGTGCAGTGGCGCAATCTCTGCTCACTGCAAGCTCAGCCTCCCGGGTTCACGCCATTCTCCTGCCTCAGCCTCTCCGAGTAGCTGGGACTACAGGCGCCCACCACCACACCCAGCTAATTTTTTGTATTTTTAGTAGAGGCGGGGTTTCACCGTGGTCTCGATCTCCTGACCTCGTGATCCGCCCGCCTCGGCCTCCCAAAGTGCTGGGATTACAAGCGTGAGCCACCGCGCCTGGCCTATCTGATGGTTTTATAAGGGGCCTTTCCCCCTTTGCTCGGCACTTCTTCCTGCTGCACTGTGAAAAAGGTGCCTTTCTTCCCATTGGCTTTCCACCGTGACTGTAAGTTTCCTGAGGCCTTCCTAGCCATGCAGAACTGTGAGTAAATGAAACGTCTTTTCTTTATAAATTACCCAGTCTTGGGTATTCCTTCATAGCAGCATAAGAACAAACTAACACAAACACCCTAGGATACAAAGCCATTCCTGGGGCCTGATGTTCCATTACAGAGGGTGCCGGTGCTCACCCACTGATAGCAGGTTTCTGAAGTTCTCCAGCATGACATCTCGGTACAGCTTCCTCTGGGAAAGGTCTAGCAGCCCCAGCTCCTCCTTGGTGAAGACCACAGCCACATCCTTGAAGGTCACTGCCTCCTACAACATCAAATGTATGCAATCTCAATCTCATGACCAGTGATTCCTGGGAGAAGGGTGGCAATGAGCAGGTGAAGGGGATGGGTGAGAAATCGCTGTGGATCTTGAGAGATGTAGGTCAACTTACAGACTTCCCCATTCAGTCTGTATCCTCGCAATGACACACACTGATTTTCCAGAGCTCCACCAGAAGTGCAATGACGGAAAAAGTCCTATAGGTTTACTTTGTGCACTTATTAAGTCTCCTTGTGAGTAACCCTCTAGGACTCTAAATGCAGCATCCTGGGCTGCACATACGTGAATCTTGCCAGTTGCTCCAGCAACATTTAGCAATTCAGTCCCAACTTTGTTTGATAATGCCCAGGGTTCTCGTACTTGAACCCTGGATGGAATCTTTCTTTCTTTCTTTCTGTCTGTCTTTCTTTCTTTTCTCTTTTTTTTTTTTTTTTTTTGAGACAGAGTCTCACTCTGTCTCCCAGGCTGGAGTGCAGTGGCGCCATTTCAGCTCACTGCAACCTCCGCCTCCTGGATTCAAGCAATTCTCCTGCCTCAGCCTCCTGAATAGCTGGGATTACAGGCACCTGCCACAATACCCGGCTAATTTTTGTATTTTTAGTAGAGACAAGGTTTCACCATGTTGGCCAGGCTGGTCACGAACTCCCAACCTCAGGCGATTTGCCCGCCTTGGCCTCCCAAAGTGCTGGGATTACAGGCATGAGCCACCACACCCAGCCCATTTTTTTTTTTAATATCTGCCAAACTAACAAGTTTACAGTGACCTGTGTGGGACAGCTATGGAGTGGGTCCTCTGTATTCAAGACACAAACTACATATATTAATTGCAGCACTGAATGTCATAATCTGGAGCCAGTGTGCCTATGATCACACTGAGTGTGTGTGCTCACTCACAAGTCTCAATCCCAAGGCTCTGTGCTTTTGCCTTCCCATCTACGTGACCTTGGATAAGTTTGCCTACATGCATTCGTTTCCTTTCTGTATAAAGACTGTCACATCAGTTTTTTCCAGGAATAAACAAGAGAACATAAATGGGGAAAGTCTGTGGCACAGACTAGGTATTTAATTAACATTAGTTAATTTTATTACCTTTTTTCTTTTTTTTGAGACAGAGTTTCGCTCCTGTTGCACAGGCTGGAGTGCAATGGTGCAAACAGCTCACGGCAACCTCTGCCTCCCCGGTTCAAGCAATGCTCCTGCCCCAGCCTGCTGAGTAGCTGGGATTACAGGCATGCTCCACCATGCCCAGCTAGTTTTGTATTTTTAGTAGAGATGGGGTTTCTCTTTTTTTGTTGTTGTTTTTTGTTTTATTTTTGAGACGGAGTCTTGCTCTGTCCCCAGGCTGGAGTGCAGTGGCATGATCTGGGCTCACTACCAGCTCCGCCTCCCGGGTTCACACCATTCTCCTGCCTCAGCCTCCCGAGTAGCTGGGACTACAGGTGCCCACCACCATGCCTAATTTTTTGTATTTTTAGTAGAGACGGGGTTTCACCGTGTTAGCCAGGATGGTCTCGATCTCCTGACCTCGTGATCCGCCCACCTCAGCCTCCCAAAGTGCTGGGATTACAGGCATGAGCCACAGTGCCCAGCTGAGATGGGGTTTCTCCATGTTGTCAGTCTGATCTCGAACTCCCGACCTCAGGTGATCTGCCCACCTCGGCCCCAAAATGTGCTGGGAATATAGGCATGCGCCACCACACCCGGCTGGTAATGTCCTTTATTCGTATTTCTTTGGATTTTTTTTTATAACTTTCATTATAGTTATCTATTTCATTTCATGTCTGCAAACTATTACAGGGAACTGATGATCTATCTTTATTGTAAATAATAAATATTTAATTTTATGTAGTTTTCATTAATACCAATCCTGCAAAGAAAATCGTGTTATGTGGACCTTACTCTCCCGACTGATCACTGAAAATAATTTTGGCCAGGGATGGCAGCTCATGCCTGTAATCCCAGCACTTTTGGAGGCCGAGACAAGCAAATCATTTGAGCTCTGGAGTTCGAGACCAGCCTTGGCAACATAGCAAAACTCTGTCTCTACAAAATATACAAAAATTAGCCGGGCATGGTGGCATGTGACTATAATCCCAGACACTTGGGAGGCTGAGACAGAAGAATCATATGAACCCAGGAGGCGGAGGTTGCAGTGAGCCAAGATTGCGCCACTGCACTCCAGCCTGGGCAACAGAGCAAGACTCTGTTTCAAAAAAGAAATAAAATAAAATAATTAATTTAATTTAATTTAATAATTTCACACCAGGTGCTGTGATTCACACCTGTAATCCCAGTGCTTTAAGAGGCTAAGGTGGGGGCATTGCTTGAATTCAAGGGTTCAAGACTAGCCTAGGCAACACAGGAAGACACAATCTTTATAAATTTTAAAAACTAGCCAGGCATGGTGGTTCGTGCCTGTAGGCCCAGCTACTTGGGAGGCTGGGGCAGGAAGATCTGGACCCCAGGGGTTCAAGGCTGCAGTGGGCTACACTTACATCACTGTACTCTATCCTGGGCAACAGAGCAAAACTCTGTCTCTAAAGAATAAGAATAAACTAAAATAAAATAATTTCAAATGAAAATTAAAGTGTCAAAAAATAAGAATGTTGAAAATTGTGATCATATATGTCAGATCTCAATTTTTTATCAAACTCCAAAATCTTTCAAGGGGATACATTACCCTGGTTTTTCTTAAAATAGCCAAGGGCAGATTATCAAATTTCCTGTGATTTTGATAATCTCATTAGAGAGAATTCACCTTATTAATCCCATGTATTCGACTATAAATAATACTATCACCTTTTCAAATATGTTTTGGCCATTTCTATTTCTAAACTAAAATTTACCAATTAACATATTAATGCCCTTTATTCATATTCCTTTGAATTTTTTTTCTCCATTCTGTACATAAGATTCTTATTTTGGAGTGTGTCTTTTTTAGATATCAAAGTGGTAAATATTTTCACCTTAGACTCTTATATTTCCTGGTAACACTCTGTAAGCCATCTTTGCCATTAGGAATTTAAAGATTTTCTATAATGAGTATAGCAATCACTGTCCTTTGGTTCCTGGAATACTAGATGCACCTGAGGAGGTGGCACAACAGGAAGAGAAGAGGTCCCCCAAGGAGGGGTCAGGGGTGAGCTATGTCACCAGTGGTTGTCATCACTCAAGAGGACACTCCAGACACCCATACCAGAAGGCACAGGTCCTTCAATGGAGAATCCTCTTTCTTCTTCTCTCTCTCTTTCAATTTAGCAAAATAGCTAACATGCCGACCCTGGGTTTCCTCTCTGAACCTCAGCAGGTTTCTCATATTTCACATATTTAAGAGGAAGATGAGGCTGAGAATTGCATCATTCAGCTGTTCTGAGGAACAAACAAAGGAACAGAACACAGTGACTAGAGAATCTTCTGATATCATGCACATTTGAAACTAAAGTTACCTATCAATTTGGTCAAACTCCTTAATACATAAAGGAATAAGAAAAGACCAGTAAATAAAATATACACAATGCATGACTTAAGCATGGGGAAAACAAAAGCTAGCTCTTCCTATGTGAAAATCTCCAGAAATTCTTGTGTGAAGCCACAGTTACAGCCTGCTGTGCTGTGCCACATATGGATATTTTATCAACAAAACAGCCAACATGGCACATGTCAAAAGTACCCTTTCAAAATTGAGCTCCTAGTGCCTGTGAGTATAAAGTAGTTGAAACATCGGTGGGTGCGGTGGCTCACACCTGTAATCCTAGCACTTTGGGAGGCTGAGGCAGGCAGATCACTTGAGGGCAGGAGTTCGAGATCAGCCTGGCCAACATGGTGAAACCCCGTCTCTACTAAAAATACAAATATTAGCCAAGTGCGATGGTGGGCGCCTGTAATCCTAGCTACTCGAGAGGCTGAGGCAGGAGAATCGCTTGAACTCGGGAGGCAGAGGTTGCAGTGAGCCAAGATTGTGCCACCACACTCCAGTCTGGGCGACAGAGCAAGACTCTGTCTCGAGGAAAAAAAAAAAAAGGAGCATCAATTCAATGGGAACATGATGCACCATAAATAATGAACATTACATAATATTAAACAAAAAGAACACAATTTAAATTAGATAAGTATCAATACAAATACAGTTCTAAATATACATGAGGAATAGCATGAGAAAATAAAAATGTCTAGTTAGTGAGAAAAGATGTAGTGAAACAGAAGAATTGTTCCTTCCCACTAAATTTCTACTGGTAACATAAATAATGGTAAAAGTAAACAAAATCAAATCCAAACGCAAATTCAACACAAAAGAAACAAGGAAGCACCTGGCACACAACAGGTGCACAAATAACTGTTGTTCTCCTTGGGTCTTCCCAAGACTGAGAAAAACACGTGACAATCTTAAGTAGCAAAACAGAATTTGAACAGCAAAAGAGACCAGACTTACTCACCCTGAACATGGTCATTTTTCCTCCTCCTTTGGGGAATTTGCAGAGTTCTCAGTTATGCAGTTCAAGAGAAGACAGAATTGTGCCTGGAACGTGCCATGGAAGGCAAAAAAAAGACATGAAGGGGTGGTCAGGGATGCCACCCAACAATACGAACATGTGTTGTGAATTAGCACTTGAATGTTCACAGCGGCATTATTCATAATAACCCAAAATTGCACACAACCAAAATGCCTTCCTATGGGTAAATGGACAAATTGTCGCCTATCCATACAATGAAATCTTACTTGGAAATTTAAAGAAATGAAATATTGACTCATGCTACAACATGCATGAACCCTGGAAACATTATGTTAAATGAAAGAAGCCAGTCACAAAAACCCATGGACTGTATGATCGCATTTATATGAAATGTTCAGAATGTATAGTAGAGAAAGTAGATTAGTGGTTGCTTCATATTTGAGGTGAGAATGAGGTTTAACTATAAATGGGCACAACTGGGAGATGAAAATGATCTAAACTGAATCATGATCATGGTTATTCCACTTCACAAAATTCCTAAAAATCATTGAGTTCCATGCCTGAAATGGGTGAAAGATATATGTGAAATACATCTTGATAGAATTGGAAAAATTAATTGTTAATCTACATGTCATTGAAATCAGTAAGACTGAATTCTGAGTCCATATCAATAGTTTATAGTTGAATGAAGGAATGAATAAATGGGGGAGAAATGGAAACTCATCTTTATGGTAGAATGTCCACTAATAACATATCTCCCCATAAGAAACTTTATTATAATTTTCAAAATTTAAAAAAAGTAACTTCACAGTGGACAAATCTGAAAGACTTTGTCTTGGCCAAGTGAACAAAACTGAGATCACCAGTGAAGGGACAAACCAGCATCATTTGGACACTGTTATGTTGCAATGAAAAGGACACCTCACCACTACTATGGTATCCCTACCAACAATGCATAATCTAAACCTAAACATGAAATTTATCAGATAAACCCCAAATGAATGTCTTTCTATAAAATAACTTGCCTATACTCTTCAAAAAACCATGCATATAAAAGACAAAGGCTGTGGAATCCTTCTGGATTAAAGAAAAGTATAGAAATGTGACAATAAAGACAATGCATAAAATTGGACTTTGAATGGGGTTACAGGTTAAAAGTGGGGCAAGGGATAGTTATAAGGACCAAAATAAAAAACTGAACAAATTTAAATATGGAAGCTGCAGATTAGATAACAATGTTATGTAATATGGTATCCAACACCATCTAATAAACAACACTATAACTACTATTAGTAACTTTTTAACAGCTCTATCTGATATGTAATAGATAACAATATTATTTAATATAATATTTAATTATTTTTTTGAGACAGAGTCTCGTTCTGTTATCCAGACCAGAGTGCAGGGGCGCCATCTCAGCTCACTGCAGCCTCTGCCTCCTGGGTTCAAATGATTCTCATGTGTCAGCTTCCCTAATAGCTGGGATTACAGGCACACGCCACCTCAAATTTTAAAAAAGTAACTTCACGGTGGACAAATCGGCTAATTTTTGTATTTTTAGTAGAGATGGGGTTTCTCCATGTTGGCCAGGCTGGTCTTGAACTCCTGGCCTCAAGTGATCCACCTGCCTCGGCCTCCCAAAGTGCTAAGATTACAGACATGAGCCACCACGCCTAGACAGTATAATATCTAATAGTATCTAGCATGTTATGTGAAACCCTGTAACCAGCCCTTCCTAAACACCTCTTACCAAGACACTGCACAATTATCTTGAAATGTGGGCTTCTTGGCTGCAGAAAGCTACAAGCAACTGTCCCTGGCTACAGGTATGTTCATGGTGGTATCTGGGTGATCAGCAACAACAAAGCAAACAGGAAAAATGTAAACATTTGGCAAATTTGGGTAAAGAGTATATGAGAACTTCTAACACTATTTTTGCAATTTTTCTATAGCTTTCAAATGATATGAAAATAAAATGTTAAAAACTTTTTTTGTTTTTTTTTTTGAGACCGGGAGGCAGAGGCTGCAGTTTCGCTCTTGTGGCCCAGGCTGGAGTGTAATGGCACAATCTTGGCTCAACACAACCTCCACCTCCCAGGTTCAAGCGATTCTCCTGCCTCGGCCTCCTGAGTAGCTGGGATTACAGGCATGCACGACCATGCCTGGCTAATTTTGTATTTTTAGTAGAAATGGGGTTTCTCCATGATGGTCAGGCTGGTCTCAAACTCCTGACCTCAGGTGATCCGCCCACCTCGGCCTCCCAAAGTGCTGGGATTACAGGCGTGAGCCACCGTGCCCGGCCAATATTAGGAAACATTTACAAAAAAAAAATGAGATAACAATGAGATAAATTAGCATGAGCATGATATAACATGGCAGTTCACTAGTTATTTCCCTCTTGGCAGTGTTTCCAAATTTCCATAGTTAAACACAAAGGGAAAACACATTTTTTAAGTTATAAAATTTTGTTTAAATATTTATAAATAAATATGCAAATATACCAAAAGAAAGACCAAAAAGAAATGCACCGGATGTGGTGGCTCATGCCTGTAATCCCAGCACTTTGGGAGGCCGAGGCGGGTGGATCATGAGGTCAGGAGATCGATACCATCCTGGCTAACACGGTGAAACCCCATCTCTACTAAAAATACAAAAAAATTAGCCGGGCTTGGGGGTGGGCGCCTGTAGTCCCGGCTACTCAGGAGGCTGAGGCCGGAGAATAGCATGAACCCGGGAGGCGGAGCTAGCAGTGAGCTGAGATCGTGCCACTGCACTCCAGCCTGGGCAACACAGCGAGACTCCGTCTCAAAAAAAAAAATGCACTCGAAGTTTAACAGTTACTATCTTTATATGCGGATTCCTGGGTAATTATAAACTTGTACTACTCGTATCTCTCCAATTTCTGAACGCTCCACAATGATACCATTGCATAACAAGTGAAATATTTGTAATAAATGAAATAGTTCTAATGAATGAAATAGTTGATAAAGTCCCAGAACAGTCCAAGCCCATGAGCCTTGCTCTCAAGGTCCCTTCAATCAAGTCCTAGCTTGCTTTCCCCACCAGATTCCCGCTAGTTCCTCTGCCTCAATGAGAATGTATCCAAAAGATTATCAACTAAGGCTCTGACCTCTAATGCCCAGGTTTCAACCGCAGCTCCACCTCTTACTACTTAGGTGACTATTCTCAGATAACTCCTGCTCCTTTGTATCTCACTCATCTTTAAAACGGAAAAAAGTAGTACCTCTCCACAGAGCCACGGTGTGGCGAAAATGTGATTATTTGTATAAAGCCCTTGGGATAAAGTTACCAACTGAGGCTTAATTATTATCAACACCCATGCCTGAGGACACATCTACACTCTTGGTTGGGGTGAGCATCTCTGTGAACGAAAAAAAGCCAAGGACCACTCTCGTAGAGCTTTGCCCTCAGTAGCCAAGAAGTCCCTCCCTGCAGCTCTTTTTGAGAATCAGGCTGGGGAAGGAGAAAGCTGTGAAACACCCTGACCGCGTTGCCGTCCCGCATAAAAGTTAAATGTTCCTCTCCCTTCGTGGAAGTGGAAACAACCCTCGCCTTCCTAAAAAGAGGTCAGAAGCGTCCGGGATCACCCAGCGTCCTGCAGGAATCAGAGACAAGGACGGGGGTCCCTGTAGCTGGAGCTCTGACCCCACCCGCGGACCTGACAGGCTTAGTGGGAAAATAACACTAAGAAGAGACTACCAGTCACTAAGGGAGGGACTGCTTTAAGGCTTTCATTTGTGTTACCTCTTCCAGTTTTCAAAACGATTTCATTAGGATGGTCCTAAAGTCCCCATTTTAAAGAACAGCAGTGGGAGGTACAGGGAGATTAATAACATCCCAACCCTAAACTGTGAGAAAGTAGCCTCACAGGTGGGATGGAGGGAGGAGGACTGAGCGAGCTGAGAGCCCCCAGAAACCCTCAAACCAGGCGAGACGCGTCCCGACCAAATCCCAACCCCCAGCCTCATCCCCGGGGACGCGAGGACAGCCCCAAGACCAAGAAGGCTCCGCTGACAAGAAAGAAAAGAGCGGCCGTTGTCCCTCCAAACCTCCGTTTTCCAACGAGACTCCTTCTCCCCTTAGTCAACTTCCAGGTGGTTGCGAGCCAGCATCGTAAGGGGACACGTTTAGAAGGATAGACAAGACACAGGACTGACACCAAAGTACCACCGAAAGCACTGCAGCAACCTCACCCCCCGGGAGCGGAAGTGCCCCTACCGGGCTCAGCGTGTGAACTACATTTCCCAGAATTCCCCGGATACGCCGTCCTGAGCCTACTTGCTCGTCATTCAGCAGATCTCCTGCGCTACACTTCCTTGAATGCCAAAGGAGACTTTCAGTAGTATCACCCTCCAGCGGGAAGCGTGGGACTCCGCGGTGCTCTTTGACTACACTTCCCGCAATACCCACGAGGAATGAGTCCCATAGACCCGAGCGCCTGGTGAGGAATATGGACTGTGGCCCTGAGAGTGGTCCTTCCCTCTCCCTGCGTCCTCGAGAGAAAATATTGAATAGACAGGAATTCCTGAAGTCTACACGCCTCCCATGATGACAAGAGTGTTACTGAAAGGGAATAAAGCAAGGAGATACAATCTTCAAGGAGTTAGCGGGGAGTGACTGTGGAGCGGTCAGGAGATGGCTGAAAGGCTGATATACTAGATGCTAACAGTATGAGGCTAAATCTGAGACCTTGAAAAATGGGCCAGGAAAAATGGTTTGGGAGAGGCATTGAGTGGGGCACCAGCCCCTACTCCAGACACTGTGGTACCACTGGTTTGGCAAGAAAAACAACCACAGTTTAAGTGTTTAAGAGGGCTGTAAGAGTTAAAGAGAAAAAAAAAACACGAAAAGCAGCTCAACAGTCAAAGACAGGTTCGTTTTGGAGAATAAACCTGAGAGGGGCTTCTGGCCAATTGCTGTCAGGAGCGCTGTCTCTTACAGTCTAAGAGTATGGGCTTTAGGGTGAGAGAGCTTATCACGGGCTTAGAATGTTTCTGTGTTGGGGAGAAATCTGTTGTGGGGTTGGAATATCTCTGGTTGGAGGGGAGGTTATCTTGGGACTGACATGTCTCCAACAGAGGGGAGGTTATCTCGGGGCTGGCATGTCTCTGGTCAGGGAGGGGTTTATCTTACGGTTGGAATGCTTCTGGTTGGAGATGTCATTTGTGGTTTACGGTCATGCTGACTTTAGCCATTAGGCTGATGCCCTTTGGATTTAGGCAGTTTTTGATCAACGGGAACTTTAAAATGGCAGTGCTTGTCCAAGAAGGCGATGCTCCTGCCCTGTCAAGGGCCAATAATGGAGGGCCAATTGCCCTCCTGGAAAAGCTATCTTCCCACTTTTAAAGTTTTCATGTTAATATTCTTTAGACGTGGAAATGTCACATTTCAGAGAAATTAAACTGCTTAGTATTGTGAAAGGAAAATATCTTGGGCCCCCAAAATCACTAAGGAAACCTCAAGCTGGAAATCGCTTAGGGCAAACCTGCCTCCCATTCTATTCAAAGTCACTCCTCTATCTGTCCTTGCTATCAGGAGAACAGCATGGGAAAGACCCACCCCCATGATTCAATTACCTCCTACTAGGTACCTTTCATGATATGTGGGGATTATGGGAGCTATAATTCAAGATGAGATTTGGGTGGAGACACAGCCAAACCATATCAATATGTGTGGATTTCTTATTTTCCATTATTACTTAAAAGAAAGCTCATTTCTAACTCTTCTATGGTCATGTAACAACATAACCTAGAAATCACTTCATGTACAGTACATTCTTTTTAGCACTGCATAAACTAGAAAATCCAAAAATAAATTTCTACACCTACAGTGAGCTCACTTTCAACAAAGGTGCTAAGTATATATATTGGGAAAAGGACAGTCTCTTCAATAAATGGTGCTAGAAAAACATGATATCCACATATAGAAGAATGAAACTTCACCCCTATTGTTCACCATATACAAAAATAAAATCGAAATGGATTACAGACTTAAATCTAAAACCTAGAACTATGAAACTACTACAAGAAAACATTGGGGAAATGCTCCAAGACATTGGTCTGGGCAAAGATTTCGAGTAATACCCCAAAAGCATAGACAACCAAAGCAAAAATGGACAAATGGGATCACATCAAGTTAAAAAGCTTCTGCACAGCAAAGGAAGCAATCAACAATGTGAAGAGACAACCCACACAATAGGAGAAAATATTTGCAAACTGTCCATCTGACAAGGGATTAATAACCAGAATATAAGGAGCTCAACCCAGTAGGAAAAAAATTTAATAATTCAATTTAAAAATGAGCAAAATATCTGAATAGACATTTCTCGAAAGAGGGCATACGAATGGCAAACAGGTATATGAAAAGGTACTCTACATCATAGATCATCAGATAAACGCAAATCAAAACTACCATGAGATATCTCACTCCAGTTAAAATAGCTTTTATTCAAAAGACAGGCAATATCAAATGTTGGTGAGAATGTGGAAGGAGTGAGGGAGGGAATCCTCACACATTGTTGGTGGGAATGTAAATTAGTACAACCACTGTGGAGAACAGTATGGAGGTTCCTCAAAAATTAAAACTATATCAAAGTGATATCTGCACCCTCCCCTGCAATGTTTATTGCAGTACTATTCACAATAACCAAAATTTGGAAGCAACCTAAGTGTCCATCAACAGATGAATGGATACAGGAAATGGACATATACACAATGGAGTACTATTCAGCCACAAAAAGAATGAGATTTTGTTATTTGCAACAATATGGATGGAACTGGAGGACATTACGTTCAGTGAAATAAGTCAGGCACAGAAAGACAAACTTCACATGTTCTCACTTATTTGTAGGAGCTAAAAATTAAAACAATTGAATGCATGGAGACAGAGAGCAGAATGTTGGTTACCAGAGGGAGGGAAAGGTAGGGTTGGTGGTGAGGGAAGTGGGGATGGTTAGTGGGTACAAAAATATACTTAGATAGAATGAATAAGATCTAGTATTTGATAGCACAACAGAGTTACAGTCAACAATAATTTATTGTACATTTGAAATAACTAAATGAGTATGGATTGTTTCTAACACACACAAAAAACTGATAAATGCTTGTGGTAACATACCCCATTTACCCTGTGATCATTATGCCTTGTATGCCTGTATCAAAATATATACTCCATATGTGTACCCATAAAAATTAGGATTTTTTTTTTAGGCTGGGTGCAGTGGCTCATGCCTGTAATCTCAGCACTTTCGGAGGCTGAGGTGGGCAGATTACTTGAGTGCAGGAGTTCAAGACCAGCCTGGGCAGCACGGAGGAACCTCATCTCTACAGAAAAATACAAAACTTAACCAGAGGCAGTGGCGCACGCCTGTAGTCTCAGCTGCTCAAGAGGCTGAGGTGGAAGGATGGTTTGAGCCCAGGAGGCCACCACATCCAGCTAGTTGTATTTTTAGTAAAGACAGGGTTTCACCATGTTGGCCAGGCTGGTCTTGAACTCCTGGCCTTAACTGCCCACCTCAGCCTCCCAAAGTGCTGGGATTACAGGCATGAGACACTGCACCCAGCCCTTTGCCCATTTTTTTAATTGGGTTGTTTGTTATTGAGTTGTAAGAATTCTTTATATAATCTGGATAGTAGAACTCATGCTGTATGGTTTTTTCATGTTCTTGACAATGTCCATGTATGCATAGCATTTTTTAAAACTTAGGTCCCATTTAGGTATTTTTATTTGCTTTTGCTTATGTTGTTTCATTGAAGAATCCATTCCAAATAAAGTCAGGAAGATTTACTTCTATGTTTTCTTCTAATACTTTTATAGTTTAGCTATTACATTAGGTCATTGATGAATTTTGAGTTAATTTTTAAGTGTAGGGTGAGATACGATCTAACTTCATTATGTTGTGTGTCTGTGTATAGGTGTCCCAGCAGTATTGGTCGAAGAGACTCTTCTGTCTTCATAAAGTAATCTTGGATCCTTCTTGAAAATCAAGTGGCCTTAGATGTATGGGTTTCTTTATGGACTCTCAATTCTATTCCATTTGTCTATATATCTGCCTCCTGGGTTCAAGCGATCCTCCCACTTCAGCCTCTCCAGTAGTCTCCAGCTGGGACTACAGACATACACCACCACAACTGGCTAATTATTGTATTTCTTGTAGAGATGGAGTTTCTGATGTTCACTGAGAAATCTAAAAAATAATGCATACAATTATAAAATAGAAAAATACCAGCAAATATTCACTGCTGAAGAAAATAAGAATGTAATTGTAACACACTATGTATGTACACTAAAAAAGAAAATTCCAGAAACACAGATGCTTGTCCAGAAACAAACAGAGGTATTTATTTAAATTTTTTTTTTTTGAAACAGGGTCTCACTCTGTTGCCCTGGCTGGAGTGCAGTAGCACTATCACAGGTCACTGCAGCCTCAATCTTCCAGACTCAAGCGATGTAAGGATGCAGCAAAAATACAAAGACACATGTGGCTGACATTCTAGTGGTCATCAATTTTGACATGTTCATCATTAGTGTTTTGAAAGTGTGTGAACAAACTTATACTATGACCTGTCTCCTGAATAATAACTAACTGTCAAACTTCTGTTAGAAACCCTGCAGCATGACTTACAAGCATTCTCTGCTCTGACAGTCCCACGACCACTGGGGTATGCTGAGCTATGGCTGAAACACTTACTTTAAACTGTCCTCACTCACATGGGGAAGCTAAAAAAGCTGATTTCTTAGAAGTAGTGAGAACAGTGGCTCTAGAGGCAGGGAAGGGTAGGGGATAGGTGGGATGGCCAAAGGTTGGCTAATGGATACAAAAGTACAGGTAGATAGGAGGAAGAAGTTCTACTGTTCTGCAGCACTAAAGGTGACTATCATCAACAACAATTTATTTTCAAATTGCTGGAACAATGAATTTTTAATTTTCTCAACACAAAAAAGAGATAATTGTTTGAGGTGATAAATATGCTAATTACACTGATTTGATCATTATACATCATATACATATATTTAAATAACACACTGTACCCCATAAATATGTACGACACTTACGTGTCATTTAAAAATAATGATAAAATTATATCCAGATTCAAGCGCCTCTTGTAGCGCTTCCCACAGTCCTCACATTTGGATGGGTTTTCTCCACTATGGTTTTTTTGTTGGTCTTTACAGTATGACCTGTGTACAAGCTTCTTTCCACAATCCTCACATTTGAATGGTTTTTTTCGGCAGTGGAGTCTCTTATGATTCAAAATACTTGAGGCCTGTCTAAAGCTCTTCCCACAGTCATCACAGTTATAAGGTCTCTCTCCTGTGTGGGCTCTATGGTGCAGGTCAAGACCTGACTTAGTAATGTAGCTCTTCCCACACTTGTCACATTTGTATGGCTTTTCTCCAGTGTGGACTCGCTGATGGATCAAAAGATATGAGGATCGTCTGAAGCTCTTCCCACATTCTTTACAATTGTATGGTTTCTCTCCTGTGTGGATCGTCTGATGCTTACACAAATCCAGCCTACCAATGAAGCCTTTTCCATATTCCCCAGCGTTGTTTGGTTTCTTTCCTGTGTGGACCACACAATGCCTATTAAGACTTGACCTAAGACGGAAGCTCACACTACATATTTCACATTTGAATGGCTTCTCCCCTGTGTGAATTCTCTGATGTTTCTGAAGCTGGAAATCATGAATGAAGGCCCTCCCACATGCCTCACAATTATAATGTTTCTCTCCCATGTGTAATTTGCAATGAACTGTAAGTGCTGATCTACATCTGAAGCCTCTCCCACATTGTTCACATTTGAAAGGTTTCTCTCCAGTGTGGACTCTCTGATGAGTTTGCAGATGTAAACTCTGACTGAATTCCTTACCGCACACGTCACACTTAAAGAGTTTCTCTCCCAGGTGGACTCTCTGATGAATATGAAGTGCTGAGATGTAACAAAAGCTTTTTCCACACTCATCACAGGAATGAGACTTCTCTGTTGAGTGTATTTGCTGAGGAAGATCAAAGATGGAAATATCACTGAAGGATTGTTTACACTTCCCACGATTGGAAGGTTTCTGTCCTGTGTGCATTATAGATAGTCCTTCCTCAACCTGGGAGTGGGCATCACCCTGTTCAAAGAACTGAGAGCTCTTTATGGTAGAGTCTTGAGGCCTGGTTAAATTACTTGCAATTTCTTCCCAGATCTGCTGGCAGGACCACCCTTCATGTGGTCCTGCTTCTGGAACAGTCTTCATCTCAGGTTGGATCTTGCCTCCTACCAGAATACAAAATTAAGACATCAGGACAAGCTATGCCCTGTTCAGTGTTTTTAAGAGTTCACACTTAGGACATGGTATGAAACTTCAATGAACGTTCAGTTTATGTTTTCCAAGTGCACACTGGTTTCTGGTTTGCATGAAAGCAATCTAAAACCACACCATGTTGCTGGGCACGGTGGCTCACACCCATAATCCCAGCACTTTGGGAGGCTGAGGCAGGTGGATCACTTGAAGTCAGGAGTTCAGGACCAGCCTGACCAACATAGTGAAACCCCGTCTCTACTAAAAATACAAAAATCAGCCAGGTGTGGTGGCGCACACCTATAATCCCAGATACTTGGGAGGCTGAGGCAGGAGAATTGCTTGAACCCAGGAGGTGCAGGTTGCAGCGAGCTGAGATCATGCCACTGCACTCTAGCCTGGGCAACAGAGTGAGACTCTGTCTCAAAAAAAAAAAAAAAAAAAAAAAAAGAAAGAAAAAAAGAAAATACCATACCACATCTCAAATATAAAATCCTTGATATAAATAAAAAATTTAATAAAAAATTAATATGATACATACATTTAACCTGTTACTATTTTTAAAATTTCCAACTCAGTCTGAAATCTTACATGATAAATTACTAAACTATTATGTACATAATGAAATATGAATCAAAAGGAACTCTAAGGGAAAGCAGTAACATAATAAATACTTTGTATACTTGCCTGTATATTGTATATCCTTATAAAGAAGTTAGCCTTCCTTTCAGTACGAGATGGCTTAACAAACATTTTTAAAAATAAGAAGTTAACCTAACTAAACAGAGGTAGGGACTTTGTCCTCAGTATCTGAGAAGTAATCTGAAGGATCTTGAAGGGGCATGCCTGAGGAGCGTCTCTCTGTCTCCTTGGGGGCAAATCTTGGGTAACTCTTGATAGTGAAATAATATAATTTAGGGTCGTGAGTAGCTACAGCTTTGGGGGATGGGAAATGGCAGGTGGCGTTCCCCATGTCAGAAAAAATAACAATGTGATTTAATGTGGGTCTTTAGGTCACAGGGAACCAGTGGACCAAAAGACTAAATAAACACACAGGAATCAACCAACCAATTATGGCTATGTAATGGAGCCCCAATAATTACTCTGGATCCCAGCACTCAGTTGAGTTTCCCTGACTGGTGGTTCCCTGTGTCTAAGTCACATGCTAATTTTGGATATGTAACATGCCCGACTCCACTGTGAGAATACAATAGGAGATCCACATTTGGTACATCACCGGACTCTGTCTTATTTGGTTTTTCCCCTTGGTTAACTATAATATGCATCTTTTCCCTGTAAAAATCAGTAACTGTGAGAATAAATGCATCCAGTGAGTTCTGAGAGTCTTTCTAGGAAATTATTGAACGTGAAGGCAGTTTTGAAAAACTCCCGAATTTGCACTTGGAATGAAGTGAGAGCAGTTCTCTGTAAAATATCCCATTAAATTTTTTAGTTTAACCCTTCATGATACTAAACATCAAACACCTTAGAATGTTTATATCTACAAATCAAAAGTATTCCTGTATAAGAATTTTGCACGACACGTATAAAATACTTAATCTTATTTTTCTGTTTTGATGTGGATAGTAACTTGGTTATCAGAAAGAGTACAGGGACAGAAAACTGCAGTTCTGAGGGGAATATGGAAGGCTGTCCTTCCAGGGGTCCAAAAAGGAGGATGCTCTTCATCAGACAATCAATGATGTGAAGAATCACTTGGAATGAAAAGAAAGCCTGTGATGTCGATAAACAGGCCTTTATAACTGTTTTTATATTCAAGACTACACATCAATGAGCTGAAATAAAGTTAAAACCTGCAATAGACATTTATAGAAAGGAACCAGAATGAAAATTATCACAGCGTGGGGACAAGCAGGAAAGGTGTCATTACATGAAATGTCAGCTAAAGTCACTCATACATCTACACACATGAAAACTGTCCAGGTTATACTTAAAGAGGTGTTTCTTACTATGGTTCATGCTCACAAAATGTTCAAAACTTTGTCAGGATATTACCAAGTCCTGAATTAGGTAAATTTTTCTGATGGAGAGTTAAGTTCCAAAGGTTGAATCTTGGAAAATATTAATAGGTAGGTGGGTACCTATCAGTATACCTGGCTAAACTCCACCCTTAAGCCTAGAACCTCGGCCCTAAGTTAAAACAGATGACCCCATTTTTCTGCCCAAATGTTGCTTTTTTGGCCTGCCTGCCACTATCCTCTGCCCATAAAAGATTTCAGCTGGCAGAGCAACACAAGCAGCTGAGTGGCAAGGATACAAGTCGCTGAGCAGTGAGCAGAGAAGCAACTGAGTGTCGGAAACTACGGATAGATGTGGCTAACTTCAGAAGGTGCGGCTTTGGAGAGGGGCCCAGCCACAAATGGCCTGGCTTCCGGAACATGTTGATCCCCTTCCCATCCCCTTTCCAGGCTCCTTTTCTGCTGAGAACCACCCACTGCTCAATAGTTTTCTGCATTCATCACCTTTCACACAGTTCATGTGACCTGATTCTTCCTGGATGCTGGACAAGAACCCAGGTGCCAAGAGGGCAGGGGCTGCTACTCTGATGCTCCACTGAGCTGATTGGCACTTGGCCATCCCCAGATGGCAGAGCTGAAACAGCATGGGTTGTAACACGCTAGGACACTGCTGTGGGGCGTGCACAACAGAGCTGCTCTCGCCAGAGAGGAGCGACCCGCCAATTCCAGCATTCATTTGCTCCAGTTCCTGCACTCGCTCGCTTGCACGCTGCCTCCGGCAAGGAGTGGACAGCGGTGGGCTGAGTGAAACAAACCCTGAAGTTCCCGCCCGCAAAGACGGTCAAGGGAACAATCCTGTCTCATAGGTATGTGGATATATTTAATACACTGTGACTTATAAATAAGAGGTCTTTCAAGAGAAGGGAAGGTCTCTCAGGATGTTTCTATTTTGAGTAAGTAATTCCCCAATTCCTTCCGGGTCATAAAGCTTACCAGTTCAAAATATAGCACTAAATCTATAAAAATAAATAAAAAGCCTGTAAAATCTGTGTCCTTTAACTTTTTGACAATTAAATGTGCATAGTATAAAGATGAGGGAAATATACACATTTTTGAAGAAAGATGACCAGAAACAGAGTCAACATTCAGCTACATAGCTTGTGTCCTCTCATCCTCATTCTTCCCCCTCTAAGGGAAGGAAGGAGGAACCTGGAAGCAGTGAAGTGCGGGCCGACTTTGGAAAAGGCAAATGGGCTGCAGATGGGTAAATCTCTCAAAGGAAAGCTAGCTGGAAATCCTCATTCAAAAAGATTTCTTCCCAGATACAAATATGCTCCCTATGGAAAGCTCCAGGGTAGGTCCCAGGGAAGGCATATTACTCAGTGTGGTCATGAAAAAAATGCTATGCTTAGAAGTTTCCACAGGACATGGGTCAACTGCACACACATAAAACCAATCATGTCAAGGAAACCCAAGAAAGTTGAAAATGGATAAGCAGCCATCCACAGAGAAAAAAAAAAAACTGTTCTGCCATATATAATCAGCCCTCCATATCCATGGGTTTGGCATCCATGGATTCAACCAACAGTGCATAAAAAATATTTAGGGAAAAAAATTCCAGTTCCAAAGAGCAAAACTGGAATTTCTCACACACTGAGTCCTATGTTGAATCCTTGTGAATGAAGTGACAGGTAGGCATTGCATTTGGTATTATAACTGGTCTAGACATGATTTAAAGTATATGGGAGGATGTACATAGGTTATAGGCAAATACTTCACATATATCAGGAACTTGAACATCTCTGGCTTTCGGTATCCATGTGGGGTCCTGAAATCAAACCCCTGTGGCTTCCAAGGGACTAATATATTTCATACACTCTGGTTCATGTATTACTTATTAGCTAGCTCCATGATTCCTACAGTAAAGTCCCCCCATCCATTAATTCATTCATCAGGATACCAAATATTTACAGATCCCTCTATGTACTAGGACTATTCTAGACGCTGAAGATGCAGTCATAAACAAACAAATAAACACCTTGTAGAGATTATATTTGAAAGGGAACAGGTGATCTATCAGTAAACAAAAGCATATGACACATAATACTTGCAGGCCAAGTAAAGATAGGATGGTATTTTCAATAGGGTGCTTGAAGATGACCTCTTCCATGACATTAAAACTCAGCAGAGACCTGCATAAACTAACAGAGGGGGTCAGTAAGTTTTGTGGGGACAGAGGATTCCAGATAGAGAGAAAAGCAAGTGAGGGCTCTGAGGCAGAAGCTTCTGTAGTAGGGAGCATAATTCTTCCTGAAAGATGTCCACATCCAACCTTCAGGACCTATGATTCTGAAGCATTACACAGCAAGGCAGATTAAGGCTGCAGATGTCATTGAAGTCACTAATCAGCTAAGCAGAAAGTAGGAAAGTCAACTTGGATCATGCAGGAGTGATGAATGCAATCACAAGGGACCTGAAAGGTGGAAGACATAGGCATAAGAAGAGTGGCAGAGGGAGCGTGACTCTGGAAGAATGGTCAAGGATGCAATGTAGCTGCCTTCAAAGATGGAGGAATGGAAAACTAGAGCCACGGAGTGTGGACAGTGTCTAGGAACTGGTAAAACAAAGTGAAGGCTTCTCCCCATGAACATCCAGAAAGGAACAAAGCCCTAAGACGGCTTGATTTTTGCCCAGTGAGCTGTGTCAGACTTCAGGCCTAAAGAACAGGGAAATAATAAATGCTTCTTATTTAATCATCTAAGTTCGTGGTCATTGGGTACCAGCAACAGGCGATACAGTGTCCTTGGGAGGATGCAGAAACAAGAGGGATGACAAGGTGGCCAGAAAAGATGGAGAAAGAGGGAGAGTATGGGAGATGTAGTCAAGAGGCAGTGAAGAATGAAGAGTAGACCACAGGCGTTTCTAGAAGCCACTTAAAGAGGCTTTCATAAAATTAAGAAGCCAGAAAGGCTCTTAAGCTGAAGAATGACAATCTGACATCCATGTCCTAAGGATCACTTTAGCTGCCATGAAGAGAACAGATGTCAGGGTGGGAAGGCACAGAGCAGGGCCACCAGCTGGAAGGAGGTTATAATAATCCAGGAAAGATGTTTGGCCTTTTAGAACAAGGTAATGGAGTTGGACGTGCACAGAAGTAAAACAGATGGAAGTCACAAACAGGGACACACAGTTGCTTGCTTCTTACCTGAATTCCTTTCTCTTTGGGGTGCTATATCCATCATCCAAAACTTTTCCTCCCTTAGAAAGTGGAAAGTATCTTGGTGGAATGGTTGATGCCCTGTAAACAGGCAAAGTCACATGCTTAATCCCAACATATTCTAGGTAATATCAGGGTAACACTTACTGGAAATTTAGGTTCCCACTGCACACTCAAACTTGAACACCCTAGGATACAAAACCACTCCTGGGGCCTGACATTCCCTTATAGAAGACGCCTGTCCTCACCCACTGAGAGCAGGTTCCTGAAGTTCTCCAGCATCACATCTCGATACAGCTTCCTCTGGGCAAGGTCCAGCAGCCCCAGCTCCTCCTCAGTGAAGACCACAGCCACATCCTTGAAGGTCACTGCCTCCTACAGCATCAAACATATGCAACCTCAATCTCACGACCAATGGTTACTGGGAGAGAAGGAATATTGAGGAGGCCAAGGGGAAAAATGGAAAGTTTTTCTGGATCTTCAGAGATGTAGGTCAACTTATAGAATTCCCATTCATTCTAGTTTGTGTCCTGACAATGACACACCTTGATTGTCCCAAGCGTCATCAGAAGTCCAACAATGAAGAAGTCCTGTGGTCTTATTTAGTGAATTCATTGAGTTTACTTGTATGTAGCCCCCTAGGAGTCTAAATGCTGCATCCTGGGCTACACGTATATAGGTTTCAATGAACCTTGCTAATAACCCCAGAGACAGTGAGCAATTCAGTCAGTATCTGCCCGACCTGGCAGCCGGTTGATGAGGCTGTGGCTGTGAAACCCCAATCTCAGTATTCCCAATAATTATTTTTCCTTTTCCCTTTTATAATGCACATCCTGTTGGTAATTTGCGGTTCAGATCACTGTGGTAACTGACAAAGGTCCTCCTGACTCTAATCTGGAGGTGATGCTTTCCTGAACATCCCCTGACTTCTACGGGATCCCACAGTGGTGAAGAATGAGACCACGGAATACCGTAGGGGGTACCAGGGTCCTTCTGATGGTACTGGGGACACCTGATCCTTCCATTTGGGTGGCTGGCACCAGCAGGCATATCTTTTTGTATAGGACATGACCTCCCTTCCTGACTGAACAACTGAGGCAGGAAGGTCTGAGCCAAACAACCAGGGGAATGCATGTCTACAGTGGTAGTAGCCTCAGGACAGGGACAGACAGACTGGGTTGCTGCACCACCTCAGCCCACCCACTATCCAACAGCTATTAATCTGCTGTTCCCCCAAGGATATGGCAGCAGAGGCCTGGAAGCACAGCACATTCCTTATCTCAAGCTCCAGTCACCTCATGTTACCTGGCTAAGTGTTCCATCTGCTACCCTGGATTTATTCTATCACCAACCAGTGACCCTCTCATCCTGACCATGGTAAGCCACACCAGCATCCCTCATGCCACAGTGCACACCAACAGCTCCATAACCCTGGCTTGTCAAGTCAGAACCTGGCACCTGCCACATGAGAGAGAGCTGGAGGGCCCTGTGGTAACTGGTGTAAGGCAGCAGAATCACACAACCTCAACAAAGCTACAGTGGACTGTGCTTTCTCGCACCATGTTCCTTTGACTACCTGGATGAGAAATGTTCCACATAATGAAAACCAGGACTGGATGAGTGGTATTCCTCTCTGTAAGAGTCGCATGAATGTCATACTGGGGGAACTGACCTTATGCAACTGTGTCAAAAATGAGATGTGGCTGGCAAAAGATAACGTCCCCATTCCCACAAATGGGTCACAGAACAGCCAAACAAGGGAATGGGTGCTGTGTGCACCTGAGCCTTATGGCTTTCTCTGTGGGTGGTTTGGAGGGTGACCCAAATACAGGGTGGGCAATGTCATGCCTCGAAAGCTAGCAGACTGTTAGATCCTAAACACTGGGCATGCTGGGGGTGCCCCTAGATGTCACCCTGGGAGCGAGATGTACCACTGGGCAAGAAGGCTAAAGCTGTGCCCCAGGCTGATTGGGGACCTGCCTGGAGGTGCAGCTAGCTCCAGATTTATGTCCTACACCTACAGGTGAATTCCCATGAAAAATGATGAGACACCTGTCACAGACAATGGCCGATAGATACTGCTTATTCCACGGCCACTGCTTTGGGAGCCCAGCAACATCCATTCACTCCCTCAGGAAGGTTCAAAAAACACAAGTGCTCTGTGCTTTTAGCCCTACTGGGAGGAGTGGGTCCGTGACTGCCAACACCTCCGGCCTTCTCTGGATACATAGCTATTGTAAAAACTCAATGAGAGGCAACCCAGAAGCAGGTCCACTGGCTTCAGACACTGGGGTTGCCTGAATGATTCTTCTTTGGTATCTTTGGCAGCTTCTTATTTTGATAACTGGGACCTGGGCAGGATTACTACTTCAGGAAGGTCTGGCTGTGCTGCTTGTGGTCATGCTCCTCTGGGGTCCACGGAATGTATTCCAGCTATAATTCCGTGAAGTTGGCAGAGATTGTGTCAGTCAAGGTGTTACACTGATCTAACAAGATCAGGGGAGGCCTGGGGAGGTCGATGGACATATGAAATGGACCAGTTTGCTAAGGGGGATATCTGGGTCAGGGGGTGGACTGCAGGACAGTTGGGGTGCAGACACCACCCAGTTCTCTCCCCTTTATTGCTTGTAGTTCTCAAGAATAACTGTAGATTATTCTAGGAATGTAATATTATCGGGAGGAACTGCCTTTGACAGTCTGGGCTTTGTTCCTCTCTCACCTGGAAGGAAGATGTCCTTCAAGTTTTTCTCCATGAGTCATGGCATCCTGAAGTATATAAATGGGGGCAGGTTACCGTCTGGGGTGCCTCAGCTCTGGTGCAAGTGGGGCACATACAGTCAAGATTCCATCTGCTCCAGGTAGCTTTCTTGAGCCCTGGATGGCCAGCTCACAGTGGACCCTAGGCTTCTGGGCTCCCCTGCTGCCAATCTGTAGTAATAAATCTGCTTCATGCAATCTGTTGCATGTGAATGTGTCCCGCAGGACTCATATGAGTTGGTAATCAGTGCACAGTGAACCTGCTCCATGGTATCCTGAAACAGCTATGGTCTTCTGTACTCGCAAGGCACAAACCACATATGCTTATTGCGGCATTTAGTGTCCTGATCAGAAGCCAGAATGCCTCAGTGCATATCCTAAGAGTCTGCCCATTTCTAACCATGTGACCTCCGACATGTTTGCCTACAAGCCTTGTTCCCTCTCTGAATAATAGTTCTTACATGACAGAGTTTTTTCAAAAATTAAGCAAAGAAATATACAGTATTTTGAAAAGTCTACGGCACAGACTAAGTGTTTAGTGAACATTAGCTGGTATTACTTATTACTGTTATTACCATGATCTATTTCAGGGTTTCCATAGTATTCCAGGGAACTGATGATCTGTTTTCAGCTACACTAAAGAATAAATATTTAATTTTATATATTTTCCATTATCAATCCTGCAAAGATGATAAAGTAGTAAGATGTAAGAACATCTGACTCTCCTGTCTCATTTAAAAGAATTTCATATGAAAATTAAAATGTGAAAAATAAGCACATTTAATATTATCATCATATAATTGCATACTTTCTTCTCACTTTTTTCCCTACCTCTGTAATCATTCAACAGAGTACAAGTACCCTAATTCTCCTTATGATAGCCAAGAGCAGTTTATAAATATTCCCATGGTTTTGGTAATCTGATTAGGAAGAACAATTCATTCTATCATTCTCACTTATTATTATAAATGAGTATCGCCACTTTTCAAGATTATTGGCCATCTCTATTTCTTCTTTTACAATTGCCTTTTAGTATTCTTTGTTCCAATCTGCTTGAACTTTTTTCTTTATCCTTTTAGAAGATTCTTATTCTGGATTTATTCTTCCTTAACTATCCAAGGGGTAAATATTTTTGCCCCAGGTTGTCATTTTTTTCTGGTAACAATGTGTGAGGCAGGCCGGGCACGGTGGCTCACGCCTGTAATCCCACCACTTTGGGAGGCCGAGGCAGGCAGATCACGAGGTCAGATCGAGACCATCCTGGCTAACACAGTGAAACCCTGCCTCTACTAAAAATACAAAAAAAAATTAGCCAGGTGTGGTGGTGGGCGCCTGTAGTCCCAGCTACTTGGGAGGCTGAGGCAGGAGAATGGTGTAAACCCGGGAGGCAGAGCTGGCAGTGAGCCGAGATTGTGACACTGCACTCCAGCCTGGGTGACAGAGAGAGACTCTGTCTCAAAAAAAAAAAAAAAAAAAAAAAAAAAAAAAAAAAAGGGTGGGGAGGCATCTTATGCCATAATGAGGAATTTAGGGATTTTTTTTTTTTTTTTTTTTTTTGAGACAGAGTCTCACTCTGTCACTCAGGCTGGAGTGCAGTGGCATGATCTCAGCTCTCGGCTCACTGCAAGCTGCGCCTCCTGGGTTCACTCCATTCTCCTGCCTCAGCCTCCCGAGTAGCTGGGACTACAGGTGCCCGCCACCACCCCGGCTAATTTTTTTTTTTTTTTTTTGTATTTTTAGTAGAGATGGGGTTTCACCATATTAGCCAGGATGGTCTCTATCTCCTGACCTAGTGATCCACCTGCCTCAGCCTCTGAAAGTGCTGGGATTACAGGCGTGAGCCACCGCGCCTGGCCAAAGAAAAAATGTGTGAGGCATCTTGTGCCATAACGAGGAATTTGGAGATAAGAATAGCTGTAGTAATCACTGTCCTTGGGTACTTGGAACAATTAGTACACCTGAGTAGGTGCCAGGTCTGGAAAAGAAGAGGTCACACCAACGCAGGACAGGGAGAAGCAGCGCCACCTACGGATGTCATCACTCAAGGGAGCACTCCAGACACTCACACAACAGGGCACCGGACCCTCAGTGGAGAATTTTTCTTTCTTCTCGTCTCTCTCTTTCACTTGAGCAGAATAGCTAACATTCCTGATCCTTGATTGCCTCTGATTTTGAGCAGGTTTCTCATATTTCATGAGTTTAGGAGAAGAAGAGATCAGGAACCTCCTCATTCTGCTGCTCTGAGAAGTAAATGAGTGATAGTACACAAGTGACTGGCCAATCTTCAGTATTACTAGACTTTTTTTTTTTTTTTTTTTTTTTTTTTTGAGACAGAGTTTCGCTCTTGTTGCCCAGGCTGGAGTGCAATGGCCCGATCTCAGCTCACTGCAACCTCTGCCTCCCGGTTTGAAGTGATTCTCGTGCTTCAGCCTACCAAGTAGCTGGGATTACAGGCATGTACCACTACGCCCAGCTAATTTTGTATTTTTAGTAGAGATGGGGTTTCTCCATGTTGGTCAGACTGGTCTCGAACTCCCAACCTCAGGTGATCTGCCTGCCTCAGCCTCCCAAAGTGCTGGGATTACCAGTGTGAGCCACTGCACCCGGCCCAGTATTACTAGACATTTTAAATGAAGGCTTTCTGGCTGAGTGCGGTGGCTCACGCCTGTAATCTCAGCACTTTGGGAGGCCGAGGCGGGCAGATCACTTGAGGTCAGAAGTTCAAGACCAGCCTGGCCAACATGATGAAACCCCATCTCTACTAATAATACAAAAATTAGCCAGGTGACAAGAGATCCTCAAAGTCCTGTTGTTCTCCTTGAGTCTTCCCAGGGCAGAGAAAAACACACGACAATCTGAGTAGTGAGATGGAATTTTAACAGTAAGAGATGCAAGCCCTACTCACCTTGGACATGGTCAATTTTCCTCCTACTTTAGGGAATTTGCAGAGTCCTGAATGAAGCAGTTCCAGGGAAAGCAGAATTGTGCCTGGAAAGTGGCATGAAGCCAGAAAAAGAGACGTGAAAGGGTACTCAGGGATGTCGCCCACCAACAAGGACTCATATTGTCAATTAGCACATGAACGCTCACAGCAGCATTATTCATACTAACCCCAAATTGCACACAACCAAGAAGCTCTCCTATAGGTAAATGGATAGAAAAATGGTGGCATATTCATACAATGGAATCTTATTTGGAAATGTAAAGGAATGAAATACTGACCAATGCAACAACACCCGTGAACCTTGAAAACATTACAGTAAGTGAAAGAAGCAAGTCACAAAAAACCCACAGACCCTACGATTCCATTTCTATGAAATGTCTGGAATAGACAAGTAGAATAGAATAGAAAGTAGGTTAGCAGTTGTTCTAAATTTGAGGTGAGAATGAGGTTTAAAGTAAATAGGCATGGGGAGTCCAACTGGGGGATGCAAGTGATCTCGGCTGAATTATAATGATGATTACTCCACTTCAAAGTTCCTAAAGACCATTGACTTGTACACCTGAAATGGGTGAATGCTATAACTAAAATAAACCTAGAGTTAAAAAAATAACTGTTAATGCACATATCATTAGAATCAATAAGACTGGATTCTGAGTCCATATTGATAGAATATATATAGTTGAACAAATCAATGAACAAATAGAGGAGAAATGGAAGCTCTTATTTACAAGAAAATGCCCACTAATAATGTATTTTCCCATAAGAAACTTCATAATTTTAAAAAAAGTAACATAAGAGTGGACAAATCTGAAAGACATCTTGGCCAGTGACAAAGCTGAGATCACCAATGAAGGGACAAACAAACATCACTTGGTCCTTGTTATGTTACAATGAAAAAGGCATCCTGCCGCGCCATTGTACTCCAGCCTGGGTGACAAGGGCAAAACTGTCTCAAAAAAAAAAAAAAGAAAAAGAAAAAAGAAAAGGGCATCTCAACACTCCTGTGGATTCCCCACCAATAATGTATAATCTGAACCTAAATGTGAAATATATCTGTAGGGGAAAGAAAAAGAGATCAGGCTGTTACTGTGTCTGTGTAGAAAAAGGAAGACATAAGAAACTCCATTTTGATCTATCCTAAGAAAAATTCTTCTGCCTTGAGATGCTGTTAATCTGCAACCCTAGCCCCACCCCTGTGTTTGCAGAAACATGTGCTGTATTGACTCAAGGTTTAATGGATTTAGGGCTGTGCAGGATGTGCTTTGGTAAAAATGTGTTCGCAGGCAGTATGCTTGATAAAAGTCATTGCCACTCTCCAGTCTCGAGTAACCAGGGACATGATACACTGCGGAAGGTCGCAGGGACCTCTGCCCAAGAGAGCCTGGGCATTGTCCAAGGTTTCCACCCACTGACACAGCCTGAGATATGGCCTTGTGGGAAGGGAAAGACCTGACTGTCCCCCAGCCCGACACCCGTAAGGGGTCTGTGCTGAGGAGGATTAGTGAAAGAGGAAGGCCTCTTTGCAGTTGAGGTAAGAGGAAGGCATCTGTCTCCTGCTCGTCCCTGGGAATGGAATGTCTTGGTGGTATAAAACCCGATCGTACATTCTATTTACTGAGATAGGAGAAAACCGCCTTATGGCTGGAGGTGAGACATGCTGGTGGCAATACTGCTCTTTACTGCACTGAGATGATTGTGTAAAGTCACACATAAATCTGGCCTACGTGCACATCCAGGCACAGCTCCTTTCCTTAAACTTATTTATGACACAGAGTCCTTTGCTCACACGTTTTCCTGCAGGCCCCCTCCCCACCATTACCCTATAGTCCTGCCACATTCCCCTTGCCAAGATAGTAGAGACAGTGATCAATAAATACTGAGGAAACTCAGAGACCAGTGCCGGTACAGGTCCTCACTTGCTGAAAGCCGGTCCCCTGGGCCCACTTTTCTTCCTCTATACTTTGTCTCTGTGTCTTATTTCTTTTCTCAGTCTCTCGTCTCCGCCTTGTGAGAAATACCCACAGGTGTGGAGAGGCAGGCCCCCTTCGATATCAAACTCCAAATGAACAACTATGGAAATGTGACAGCTAAAGACAACACATAAACTGGACTTTGAATAGGTGAAGGGTGGGGCAGAGGACAGTCATAAGGACTTTTTTTTTTTTTTTGAGACGGAGTCTCGCTCTGTCGCCCAGGCTGGAGTGCAGTGGCACAATCTCGGCTCACTGCAAGCTCCGCCTCCCGGGTTCACGCCATTCTCCTGCCTCAGCCTCTCCGAGTAGCTGGGACTACAGGCGCCCACCACCACGCCCGGCTAATTTTTTGTATTTTTACAAAAATACAAGACGTGGTGGTCTCTTGTTTCCTGATATTTTAAAACGTTTGATATCATTTCAAAGCTATAGAAAAATTGCAAAAACAGTGTAAGAAACTCTCATATACCCAAGACGAGGTTTCACCGTGGTCTCGATCTCCTGACCTAATCATAAGGACTTTAAATGAAAAATTTAACAAATTCATATATGGAACTGCAGATTAGATAACATGATGCTAGGTAATATGCTATCCAACACTATCTAGTAAGTACACTACAAATACTAGTATTCTTTTAACACATCTATCTGATATGTAATCGGTAACAGTATTATTTAATATAACATCCAATACTATCTACCATGTTATGTGAAACCCTATAACCAGCCCTTCCTAAATGCCTCTTACCAAGACACCCCACAATTACCCTGGTATGTGGGCTTACTTGCTGCAGAAAGCTACCAATCAGCTGTCTCGGGTTACAGGTATGTTCCTGGTGGTATTTGGTTGATGGTCATCAACAAAGCAAACAGGAAAAATGTAAACACTTGGCAAATTTGGGTAAAGGGTATATGAGAATTTCTTACACTGTTTTTGTAATTTTTCTATAGCTTTGAAATGACATCAAACGTTTTAAAATATCAGGAAACAAGAGACCACCACTCACCAAGTGACAGGGACAACTTTAAGGCTTTCATTTGTATTATCTCTTTCAATTCGCAAAACAATTCTATTAGGATGATCCTGTAAGCACCATTTTAAAGAACAGCAGTGGGAAGTACAGAGATATTAACATTCCACATCACACTGCGAGAAAGAGGCCGCATACGTAGGGAGGTGGACTGAGCGAGGTCAAAGTCCTGGAAACCCTCAGAGCAGGGTACACAGGGCCACCCCAATCCCACCCCCCGGGACGCGAGCAAAGCCCCCCGACGCCAGAAGGCTCCGCTGACGGGAACAATAAACACCCTCCCTGCCCTCGCACCTCTAAACCTCTGCTCTTCGCCAAGGCTTCTTTTCCCCTGAGACGATCATCGATCATCGGGTGGTTGCGAGCCTCAAGCAAAGAGGGCTCGTTCAAAATGTCCTGCAAGACGCAGAAATGGCTCAAACTACCCCAGTCATTAAAGCAGAAACCTCAGGCTAGAAGACCGGAAGTGTCCTCTGCGCCAGAGTGTCTGGACTCCACTCCCCAGAATTCCCCGGACTCGCCCGCCTGAGTCAAAGGGCCCGCGACTCCGCAGAGTGTCTGGACTATCGTTCCCAGAATTCACCGGTTCACCTGCCAGAGCCAAAATGCCCAGTGTTCCACGAGCCAGTGGACTACACTTCCCATAAAATGGACTACTCTTCCCAGAATTCTCCGGAAACGCCTACCTGAGCTGAAGTATCAGGAATCCCGCAAGGTGTCTGGACTGCAGGGCCTCGGATGCAAAAGGAAAATGTCCATTATCTCACCCTTTAGGCGCAAGTGTTGCGACTACATGGTGCTCCTCGATTACACCTCCCGCAACACCCACGGGGAACGAATTTCATAGCCCCAGGCGCCTGGTGGGGAATGCAGACTGTTACCCTGACAGTCGTCCTTCCCAGAGTCCTCGAGCGAAAATATTGAATAGAAAGAATTTATGAAGTCTAAATGTCTCCCATGATTGACAGGAGTGTTCTTGGACAGGGGACAAGCGAGGAGATACAATATTCAAGGAGCTAGATGGAGTGACTGTTGAGCGGTCAGATGGCAGAAAGGAGGCTCAGGGTTTAAAGCAAGGATATCCAACTCCAGGGCCACAGACCTGTACCGGTCCACTGACTGTTAGGAACCGGGCGGCACAGCAGGAAGTGAGCGGCAGGTGAGGGAGCATTATGGCCTGAGCTCCACCTCCTGTGAGATCAGCCCAGCATTACATTCTCGTAGGAGTGTGAACACTATTGTCAACTGTGCGTGTGAAGGATCTAGGTCAGGTGCTCCTTATGAGAATCTAATGTCTGAGGTGGAACAGTTTCATCCCGAAACCATTCCCCAGTCCGTGGAAAAATTGTCTTCCACAAAACCGGTCCATGGTGCTAAAACGGTTGGGAACCACTGGTTTAAAGAATGAGCCAGGTAGAATGGGTTGGGAGGGGCAATGAGAAGCCAGGAAAGCATGAGCCCCTGTAACTGAAAAGTAGATTAGTGGCTTCCCGTTTGCAAAGTTTAGTTAACAAGAGGGAGGTCTGGTATAAAGAAAGTGATTTATTCCAGAGCTAGCATAGGGGAAGAAGCACAGGTGTTGTCTTTAAGTGTACTGCTTGGCTTTTAGAGCAGAAAGCAGGCACTTTTAAAAGGTAGGGGAGGAAGAGGGCAGGGGTCTGTGTGCTGACTTAGTGCCTTGTCTATTAGGCAGTTGAGTTGGCTTTTTCATGGGCAGAAATAAGTTGTAACCAGAAGGGAGAGAGTAGCAGGCGTGCTTTCAACTGTTGTCTCTTGAGGCAACCTCCTGGTGGGTGAGAGTTCAGAGGCCAGCATGCTTTAGTTTGTAAATTGACTGTTAATTCTGGAGGAGAGTTCTGGCTTGGTGCACACAGGTGAACTTGCCCTGTAGGAAGTGTCTGGTGAAGGGGAGGTCAAAGTCTATATTTGCATTTTCAAAGGGCTACGTTGGAAGTGGGGAACTAAGGGAATGAGAAAAGAGAGAGAAATAAATAAGCTGTCTCTTAGAAAAATGGTGGTTCTCAGTTACACCCCTAGTCCAGATGCTGTGGTACCACTGGTTTAGCAGGAAAAACAAAATTCTAACCACCAATGGAGAAGCTGTGTCCTCATGGAAAACCTATCTTCCCACATTTAACATTCTCGTGGTAGTCATATTTCTACTTTAGATGTAGAAACACTAAATTTCAGAGAAGTTAGTGAATTGCTAAGTATCTTAAAGCAAGTATAACTATTGAAGAGCTTGGCATTGGTATCAATCTGACACCCAACATCTGATTCAATGCCATAAAACTGGAGAAGATTCTGTAGGTGACAGAGCATGATTTAGTATTAAGAGTTTCTTCCTTTCCATTTCTTGGTTAAAATATCTTCATTATAGGAAACAATGTGAAAACTGGCATATGTTAATTGAAAGACATTAATAATAGTATAAAGCTAAATCAGGAAACAATTAATCTAAAATCCTCTTTTGAAGATAAACCAGATTTTTTGTCCTCCCAAATAAACATACATTGACCTGTCGACCTATATTTTTCTTTTTAAAAATAGTCTAATGTCCTATATCCATTTTCCTAAAGTAAAAAAAAAAAAAAAGACTTTTCACAATTTTTTTTTTTTTGATACAGAGTCTTGCTCTGTTGCCCAGGCCAGAGTTCAGTGGCATGATCTCGGCTCACTGCAACCTCCACTTCCTGGGTTCAAGCGATTCTCCTGCCTCAGCCTCCTGAGTAGCTGGGACTACAGGCGTGTGCCACTAGGCCTGGCTAATTTTTTTGTATTTTTAGTAGAGACAGGGGTTTCACCGTGTTAGCCAGGATGGTCTCAATCTCCTGACCTCGTGATCTGCCCACCTCAGCCTCCCAAAGTGCTGGGATTACAGGTGTGAGCCACTGCGCCTGGCTGACGTTTCACAATTTGGTTTGGACAAAAATTAAGGTGACTGAACAACCACATAATGCCAAACAAATTTTCAATGCCCCATTGAAAATTGAGTGATGGCTATTCCTATACCAATTACAGCTGTATCCTTACTCTACTCTGCATTCGCAAAAGATAAAATTTATTGATACTCTCAGTGGTAGTGTATGCAAGGAGCTGAACCTGAGATGTTAGGTGGCACCTGGCATCAAAGGCCCCTGCTGTTGCCCACGTCCTTGTGCTCTGGGCCTCTGATGGGAGGGGCAGCCTCCAAGATGTGTGAAATGCCTTTGAGGTCATTCTTCCATTGTCTTGGACAATAGGTCCTGGTTTTCTTTTTTAATAATAAGCATTTTATTATTATACTTTAGGATTTAGGGTACATGTGCACAATGTGCAGGTTTGTTACATATGTATCCATGTGCCATGTTGTTTTGCTGCACCCATTAACTCGTCATTTAGCATTAGGTATATCTCCTAATGCTGTCCCTCCCCCCTCCCCCCACCCCACAACAGTCCCCCGAGTGTGATGTTCCCCTTCCTGTGTCCGTGAGTTCTCATTGTTCAATTCCCACCTATGAGTGAGAACATGCGGTGTTTGGTTTTTTGTCCTTGCGATAGTTTACTGAGAATGATGGTTTCCAATTTCATCCATGTCCCTACAAAGGACATGAACTCATCATTTTTTATGGCTGAATAGGTCCTGGTTTGAACTGACATGGCCAATCCATACTAATCTCATAAATCAGTTGTTCAGCCACACCCTTGTTTTCTCCAGGACAGGGTTTTGCATGTTTTCCAAAGTAGATAAGCTGCAAAGTTTAAAAGTATTTAGTTCTCTCTACCTTTTAATTAGTAATTCTGACTTTCAGTCACTTCTCACTTTCTACATTTTACTATAGGTAGTCAAGATTATTCAAGATGCAACTTCAACACATTGTTAAGAAATAGCGTCAGCTAAATATTCAATTACATTGCTCACAAGTTCTACCTACCACAAAACACTAGGACCTGAATATAATTCAGCCAAATTATTTGCCTCTTTATAACAAGAACCCTGCTTTCTTCAGTTTCCAATAAGATGTTCCACATTTCTGACTGACGTCTCAACATTATGGCCTTTACTGTCCATATTTCTATCAACATTCTGATCGTGACCACATAGGTTTACTCTAAGAAGACTGATGCTTTCTCTAGCTCTCATTCTGTCCTTCTGAGCCCTAACGAGAATTGTCTTTAACAGTCCAATCATGACAATGTAGGCTTTTCCTAGCATGCATTTCAGAAGTCTCCCAGCCTCTACCCATTATACAGTCACAAAGATACCTCCACATTTTTAGATATTTGTTACAACAGCAATCCCACTTCTCAATACCACTATTCTTAGTCACAATAAACCATGGGCTAGCTGGCTTATAAGCAACAGAAACTTATTCCTCACAATCAAGGCACTGGGAGATCTTATGTCTGAAGTGGGGCCGCTTTCTGGTTCTTAGGTGGCACCTTGTTGCAATGTCCTCAAATGGTGGAAGTGATGAACAAGTTTCCTCGGGTCTCTTTTACAAAGCGACTCATCCCATTAATAAGAGTTCTGCCCTCATAAGCTAATCACCCTCCAAAGGCCCCACCTCCTAAAGCCATCTTATTGGAGGTAAAGAATTAAACATATGAATTTTAGTGGGCCACAAACATTTAAACCATTGCATCAGGTAGTTTCATAATTACTAAGTCATATTATTGTAAAAATAACTCAGCTAACTAGAGTTCAACATCATTACAGTTCTTTTTGTCTTTATGCTGAGGACATATACTCAAAATACTGTACTGTATTTAATATGATACTTAAATGACTTCTTGCTTTCATCTTTAGTCTGATTGTGTTATTGATTTGAAATGCATTTAGGTTAGTCTGTTATTCTTTGATTTTAAGTTTCCTGGTTTGTCTCCATTCTTGATTTCATATTATTGAGTATGTCAATCAGTAACATATTCCCATAAGTCAATACTATACAAAATGTTATTCTCAGAAAAGTGCCACTCACTTCCCTCCTTTCCACCACACCACTTCCATGATGTTGACTCCTAATACCCATGTGTAACCAATTTCATTATTTTCTGGTTTATCATTACCAGTTTTTACAGAAAACATGTAGATTTCTTATTTTCCCTGTTTACTTAAACAAAAGGTAGCATTCATCTAAACCTTCTATGGTCACCCAACAATATATCCTGGAAAATCCACTTCATATAGAGTACATGCTTTTCACAACTCCACAAACTCCATTGTGTGTTTTATTCAATACTGCACCCATTCATGGGCATTTCAGTGGTTTCCAATATTTTATTACTACAAACAATGCTGTGATACATAAACTCATACTATATATTTTCTCCCTGTTGAAGATATATGTTAAGGGTACATTTCAAAAAGTAGGATTTCAGGGCCAAAATGGGAATAGAAGTGTATTTTGTTGCATATTGTCAAATTGCGTTTATATTTTTATACTATTTTTCATTTCCAGAAGCAATGTATGAGGAATGTCTTGCCTTGACACTAGCTAACAGAATGTGGTATTTTGATGTTTTTAAAGTTTTCCCAATCTAATGGTAAGAAATGGTATCTAAATGTATTTTTAATTTGTATTTATTGTTTTGTAAATAACATGGAACATCTTTGCATATTTTCTTTTTTTTAGAAGGGTAGAACATATTTTATTTTACATGTTATTAGCTTGCTTTGTAGACTTAAATACCAAGGCATATGGTAGGTAGGCCTCCATTTGTATTCTTGCCCTGAAACCTGTAAATGTCACAGTCAGGCCTATATTCCTTTTTTTCACATTTATTCATCACATTTGTTCACAAGTTAAAGAATTAGAAACACAGCTTTGTCATTTGTAAAATAACCAAGTTGTATGAGATAATCTCGAATTTTCTTTCCCCCTCTAAAATGTTATGACTTTTATTATAATAAGTATTATTATTATTTACATTACTTTAAGTTGTGGGATACATGTGCTGAACATGCAGGTTTGTTACATAGGTATATATGCCATGGTGGTTTGCTGCACCTCATCTTTGCATATTTTCAAGGACCATTACTATATTTTTTGGAAATTGAACAAATCTCTTGTTCCATCTTCTATTGTGCTTTTGGTCTTTTCTCCTTAATTTTAAGTATTATTTATACATTTACAATATTAACATTATATCTTCCAAATGTTTGATTAAAAAAATAGTTTGAGTTTTCTCTGACTGTGCTTCTAGGTTTTTTTGCTATGCCAGATATTTTGAACGTAGTCTTTATTATTTTAAATAAGTTTTCTTGAAGTGTAATTTACAAAAAATAAAATTAACCATTTTAAAAATATATAATTTAATGGCAAGGGTACCTAGTACAAATACAAAACTACGACCTCTTAAGTTCTAAAACATTTCATCACCCAAAGAAAACTCCATCCCCACTAAACAGTCACTCACATTGGCCATACACCTATCCCTGGCAAATACAAATCTTTCTGTCTTATTTAATTATCTGTTTTAGTCATTGTATAGAAATGGAATCACACAGTATGGGATCTTTGTTTCTGACCCTTTTCATTTAGCATAATGTTTTTAAAGTTCATCTGTATCATAGCATGTATCAGTACATTATTTCTTTTTATACAGGAATAATATTTTATTCTGTGCTTATACTACATTTTGCTTATCCATTGATCTACTGGTGACATTTGGGTTCTTTCCACCTTTTGGCTGCTGTGAATAGTGCTACTATAAACATTCCTATACGCATATTTATTCCATTACCTGCTTTCAGTTCTTTTGGGTAAATACCTCGATATGAAATTAGTGATTAATAGGGTAATTCTATGAAGATCACAAAACAGTTTTCCAGAAAAATTGCCCCATTTTATGTTCCCACCTTCAACGTGTGAAGGTTATAATTTCTCCACAGTCTCTCCAACATGTATTATTTTCTATTTTTGGAAATGATAGCTAGCACAGTGGTTGTCAGTGATATCTTATTGTTGGTTTGATTTGCATTTTCCTCATGATTAATGGTGTCGAGCCCTTTATTGGTCACTTGTATACTGGAAATGCCCATGTATGTCCTTTGCCCATTTTTTTTTTTTCAGATGGAGTCTCGCTCTGTTGCCCAGGCTGGAGTGCAGTGACGCAATCTTGGCTCACTGCAACCTCCGCCTCCTGGGTTCAAGTGATTCTCCTTCCTTGGCCTCCTGAGTAGCTGGGACTACAGGCATGCACCACCACACCCAGCAAATTTTGTATTTTTAGTAGAGACAGGATTTCACCATGTTGGCCAGGATGGTCTCGATCACTTGACCTCCTGATCCACCTGCCTCAGCCTCCCAAAGTGCTGGGATTACAGGTGTGAGCCACCATGCCCAGCAGTCCTTAGCCCATTTTTAAATTGGGTGCTTTCAATTTTTTTCATTGAGGTATAAGAATTCTTGTTATATTCTGGATACTAGAACCCATGCTGCATGGTCGTTTCGTGTTCTTGACCATGTATATCCATGCACAGAATTTTTAAAAACTGAAGTCCAATTTATGTATTTTTTATTAGCGTCTGCTCACGTTGTCTCTTTGAATAATCCATTCCAAATAAAAAGTCAGGAAGATTTATCTCTATGCTTATTTCTAAGAGTTTTATAGTTTAAGCTCTTAAGTTTAGGTCACTTATGGATTCTGAGTTAACTTTTAAGTATACTGTGAGGTACAAACCTAACTTCATTATCCTGCATGTCTATGTATCAGCGTCCCAGCAGTATTGGCTACTATTCTATCTCCATAAAGTAATCTTGAATGCTTCCTGAAAATAAAGTGGCCTTAGATTTATGACTTTTGTTATGGACTCTCAATTTTAGTCCATTAGTCTCTCTCTCTCTCTCTCTCTCTCTCTCTCTCTCTCTATATATATATATATATATATATATATATATCTTTGTATGCTAGAACAACTTTGTATTCTAGAATCTTTTTAAATAGATAAAACAATTGTTTTGATTACTATAGCTTGGTAAAAAGTTTTGAAATCAGAAAGTGCAAGTTATCCACTTTGTTCATTTTTATCAAGATTGATTTTTCCATTTGTGGCCATTGCAATTACATATGAATTTCGGTATTGGCTTTTCTATTTCTACACAAAAGGCTGTTGGGATTTTGATAAAGATTCTATGAAAAGTGTATAATTCTCTGGGTAGTATTGTCATATTTACAATGTGAAGTTTTCCTATTCCCTCAGCTCCTAGATAATAGGTGAATTCAGGATGATTATAGGATACATGACCAACATACCAAAATCCATTGTATTTCTTTATAATAGCAATAAACACATGGAAACCAAAATAAATAAAATACTCAGGTATAAATCTGACAAAAGAATTACACATGATGCAAGTTGAAAATTACAGCACTGATGAAAAAAATTAAACAACATGAAATAGATGGAGAGATATTCTGTATTAATAGATTGTGAAACTGAACATAGTAAAAATGTCGATTCTCTCCCAATGGATGCACAGCTTTTTGATAATTACTATCAAAATCACAGCAAGTTGTTTTTTTGTTTTTTGTTTTGTTATGTTTTGTTTTATTTTGTTTTTTGTTTTGTTATGTTTTGTTTTATTTTGTTTTTTTGAAATGGAGTTTCACTTTTGTTGCCCAGGCTGGAGTGCAATGGTGCCAGCTCGGCTCACTGCAACTTCTGCCTCCCAGGTTCAAGTGATTCTCCCGCCTCAGCCTCCCGAGTAGCTGGGATTACAGGCATGCGCTACCAAGCCCGGCTAATTTTGTATTTTTAGTAGAGGTGGGGTTTCGCCATGTTGGTCAAGCTAGTCTCGAACTCCCGACCTCAGGTGATCCACCTGCCTTGGCCTCCCAAAGTGCTGGGACTACAGGTGTGAGCCACTGCGCCTGGCCAGCAAGTTTTTCTAATAGATAAAAAATTCATATCAAAAGGCAAAGGAACTAGATCACCTAAAACGACTTCACAAAAGAAGAATAAAGTGGGAGGAATCACTCTAATAATGTCAAGAGTTATTATATATCTATATTAACCAAGGCAGAGTAATATTCTCTGAGTATAGACACACAGATCAGTGGAACACAATAGATAACCCAGAAATGACCCTAACCAACTATAACAAAATGATTTGTGCCAAAATGCTAAAGCAAATAAATAGAAATGGGACAGTGTTTTCATCAAAGACTGCTGGGAAAACTGAACATCCATATGCAAAAAAGAAAAAGAATCTGAGACTTTATTTAAAAATTAAGTCAAGTTGGATCATAGATGTAAATGTGAAATATCAATGTAAAATTATAAAATTTTGAGAAGACAGTGTAGGAAAACTCTCAGTACCTAGAGCTTTGTCAGTGTTTGCAGATCTCATCTGATGAAAAACTTATATCTACAATATATAAACAACTTTCACAACTCAACCATAAAATAGTCTAAGAAGAAAAGGAGCAAAAAACACAAAGACACAATTCACTCAAGAAGAGTTATGGATGGTATCTGAACACAGAAACAGATATTCACAGCATTAAATAAAATACACTAACACTAATGATAGGTGATGAGCTAAAAAGAAAATAGCAAAAAAAAAAAAAAAAAATCTCATGATGTTTTTTAAAAGCTTACAAATTTGTAGTGGGCCACATTCAAAGCCGTCCTGGGCTGCATGTGTGCCACTGGCTAGACAAGTTGAGCTAAAGGGTGTTATGCTGAGTAAAAAGATAATCTGAAAAAGTACGTGATACATGATTCCATCTATATGACATTCCCAAAATGACAATGTAGAGATGGACATCAGATGAGTAGTTGCTAGGGGTAATGAATGGTGGGGACACAAGTTGGGTTGACTATAAAGGGGTGCTTCAAGAGAGATCTCTGTGGTGATGGAATAGTTCTTTCTGTATCATCACTGCCTTGGTGATTCCATTAAATCTACATGAAATACGATGAATAAAAGTAGTATACACACACATTGTACCAATATTGAATTCCTGGTTTTGATATTTTACTAAAATTATGTAAAATGTAATTAAGAATGTAGATGGAAGACCCAGGGAGTTTCTCTGTACTTCCCTTGCAATTTCCTGTGAATTTCAAATTATTTCACTACAAAAAGATAACACAACTGATTATTATCAATCCCTGCTTTTCTGAGGAATTTTTTTTTTTTTTTTTTTGAGACGGAGTCTCGCTCTGTTGCCCAGGCTGGCGTGCAGTGGCGCGATCTTGGCTCACCGCAAACTCCGCCTCCTGGGTTCACGCCATTCTCCTGCCTCAGCCTCCGGAGTAGCTGGGACTACAGGCGCCCGCCACCGCGCCCGGCTAATTTTTTGTATTTTTAGTAGAGACGAGGTTTCACCGTGGTCTCGATCTCCTGACCTCGTGATCCACCCGCCTCGGCCTCCCAAAGTGCTGGGATTACAGGCGTGAGCCACCGCGCCCGGCCTTTTTTTTTTTTTTTTTTTTTTTAGGCGGAGTCTCGCTCTGCCGCTCAGGCTGGAGTGCAATGGCGCCATCTCAGCTCACAGCAACCTCCACCTCCCTTTGCTATTCTCATGATAGTGAGTGAGTTCTCATGAAATCTGATTGTTTGGACGTGTGTGGCATTTCCCCTTTGCTCTCTCTCTTCTGTTCTAATGCTTTCTTCTCCTTCATCTTTCACCATGATTGTAAGTTTCCTGAGGCCTCCCAGTCATACTTTCTGTTAAGCCTTGGAACTGTAAGTCAATTAAATCTCTTTTCTTTATAAATTACCCAGTCTCAGGTAGTACTTTATAGCAGTGTGAAAACAGACGAATACAGCTTATTACCCAATTTCACTCCTAAGTATACACCAAGAGAAATGAAAGCTAAGAGATGTGATTCAGAAGAGAGCTCACGTTGTATGATTTCATTTACATGAAATATTCAGTATGGGCAAATCTGTAGAAACAGAAAGTAGAATAGTGGTTGCCAGGAGCTGGTGGAGAAAGGACGAGGATTGGGAGTGACTGCCAATGGACAGGGGATTTCTTTCTGGGCCGATTAAAAAAACCTGAGATTAGAGAGTAGTGACAGTTGCACAACTTTGGGAATTTACTAAAAAACCACTAAAGGATACATTTTAAAGTGACGCATTTTATGATATTTGAATCATTACTCAAGTTTAAACAAGGTTGGGCTGGTTGGCCTAATAGTATTTTGGGGCCTATGTAACCAAGCACCTTAGCTTCAAAGTACATTTTAAAAACCATCTTTTATTTCCCCCTTCTCCCCAGTCTCAAGACGTAGCTTTGAGACGAACTATAGATGTGTTTTCTTTCGTGTTGAAGTACAGCCTCCAAATCTGCTTTAAAAGTCCACTCCCTTCTTTTTCCCACCTATGCTTCCATGCCCTATGCACATTTATTTACCTGGATGCTTGTTAAGCTCACACCATGCTCACTTATCTGCTCATATATTTCCTTAGAAGCTTCAGGGGAAGAATACTGATGAGGATCAGGCAGCTCTGGAATTCTCTCCTCCTGGCTACAGATGAACTGCAAGGTTGACTACCATTAATTTATAACCTGATTGAGCCCATGATGGCTCTGGCCCCTTCACCAGATGCAACAATAATTCAAGATCATCAGAGCGAGACATGCCATCAGGTACCTCCTAACCCCCCTTACCTCTCTGCATTCCAAGCCCACTTCTTAAACTGTGGCCCTCTCTCCAGAAATTGAAAAGTGGCAACTTTTGGAAAAGATTCCAATTACTCTTTCCCTTGCCGGCAACCAGTAATAAAATTCACTCTTTTTATCACACCTTCCTTTTGTTATTTTGGCTTTTTTCTGTAAGAGATAAGCAGCTGGACCTTCTTTCAGTTATACCAATAGCCCACTCACCTATCATGAATTGGTATATTCCCTTCCCTCACAACACATTGAAAATACTTCTACCATTACACTCACCACAATGCCCAGAGTTAATGCTTCACAGATGTGTCCACTCACTGCCCTGTATAACCCGACAGCAGTGCTTAGAAACCAAGAGCGTGATTATACACAAAGTATCTAAAGCATAATTTATAATGAGAAATTCCTTAATTCCAAAGCGTGAGAATAATTCAAAAATCAAAAACATGGAGGTCAGCATCATTCTAATAAGACATCACTCTGACTAACTCTGTGGCAGGCTTTCCTGAAGTGGATTTGGACAGAGCATCGCAACAAATGTCCTTTACCCACTATTTATTCAGGATACACCCTACTGACTAGTGCTTGCAGGGTCTACTCCAAACCCCGATTGCCATTCCTCTCTCTTCCATAAAGCCTAAAAAATCAAATATTCTCTTTCTCTGCCTTTGTCTAGCTAGAGATTTTCATGGGACATATTCTGGGAAGTAAGATAGAAGTGGAAGTGAGCAGTCCTCTCCTGACAAGAGATGCTGTGAGGACATAAGGGGTTAAGAGAGCAAAAAGGTGATAGCCTCAGTGGATTGTAGGTATTGGCGAGGTACTAAGATTATTGATGCAAGAATGCTGATGGGACTCAGGTGGCAATACAGGTGAAAGTTGTTGCAGACTAGTGCTGCAAATTATTACTGAAGAGTATTTTCTAGGAAATGACAAGGTTTAGGATATGACCGTGGGAGAGAGCATCCCTTGATATTTCACATGAATCTTGGGTGGATTTTTCCATTTCTGAAAAAAAAAAAATCATTGTGATTACATTAAGGATTGCAGTGAATCTGTAGACCATTTTAGGTGGTATTTACTGCCTTGTAATTTATCTCTCAACTCATTAATAATGGATATACCTCCATTTATTTGTGCCTCTTTTAATTTCCTTCAGTAATTTGTTGCAGAGCTCAGTGTTTAAGTGCTTCTCTTGTCCTTGGTTATGACAGTTCCTAAGTAATTGTTTCTTTTTGATGCTATTGCCAAGGTAAGTATTTTCCTTTTCAGATTTTTTTTTTTGTGTAGAAATACAAACTACTTCTATACAGGTATTTTTCCTGCAACTTTTTGACTTTGGTAGCTCTAAGAGGTTTTTTTCTTGTGTATTCTGTATAACTTATAAGAACATGTCATCAGCATATAGACACAGTTTTATATGTTTCCAATTTTAACAGGTTTATTTCCTTTTTCTACCTAATTGTTCTGCCTAGAACTTCCCATACTATGTTGACTAGAGGTGGAAAAGTGGAGCAAACTCATTGTGTTCCTGATATTAGAAGAAGAGCTTGCAGTCCTTCACCACTGAATATGAAAATAAGCTCTTGAAATTTTCCACATCTAGCCTTTATTTTGTTGAGATAGTTTCTTTTCTTTTTAGTTGAGTGGTATTTTAATCATGAAAGTGTGAATTTTGTTAAATGAACTTTCTGTATTCACTGATATGATCATGTAGATTATATTTTTTATCTTTCAATCTGTTCATGCAGCATAATACACTAATATTTGTATGTTGAGTCATAAATTATATTTGCATTCCAGGAATAAATGTTTGGTCATTGAGTATAATCCTCTTAATATGCTGCTGAATTTTGCTGGCATTTTATGATAGAGTCTTGCATCAGTATTCACACAGGATGTTGATGTATAATTTTCATGCAATGTCTTTGTCTGGTTTGGTACCATGGTAATCCTGGCCTCAGAGAAGGAACTAGGAAATGTTCCCTCCTATTGCCTATTTGGGAAGAGGTTGAGAAGTTATGGTGTTAAATGTTCCTTAAATGTTTGGAATAATTCTTGCTAAGTAAAATAAGGGTTACTAAAAATAAGAATAATTTTTTTTTTAAATGGAAGAATTAACCAGTGAAGCCACCTAGTTTTGGGCTTTCTTTGTTGGGAGGCACTGGGTTACTGATTCAATCTCCTTACTAGTTAAGGATCTACTCAGATTTTCTGTCTTCATGATCCATTTTTGGTAGGGTATATGTTTTAAGGGATTTGTCTGTTTTATCTAGGTTGTCCAATTTGTTGGCATACAATTAAAGATAGTGCTGTATTATAATCATTTTTATTTCTCTAAAATTTGCAGCAATGTTCACATTTTTGTGTGTAAATTTTGTTTCTTGAGGCTTCTCTATTTTTTAGTCAGTCTAACTATAGGTTTCTCAAGTTTCTTAATCTTCTGGAATAACCAACTCTTGGTTTGGCTAATTCTCTGTTTTTCTATTCTCCATTTGTCATTGCATTAATCAGTATTCTTTCTTTCCTTCTACTAGCTTTCTGGTTCAAATTCTTTTCCTTTTTGTAGTTCATGAATATAAAATTAGGTTGTGAATTTAAGATATTTCTTTCTTTAATATAAGCATTTACAGGTACAAATTTCCCACCTACTACTGCTTTTACCTCATCCAATAAATTTTGGCACGTTGTTTTTATTTTCAATGGTCTCCATATATTTTCTAATTTCACTTCTAATTTACTCTGACATATAGGTTATTTAAGAATGTGTTTAGTCTCCACATACTTGTGAACTTTCACTTTTCTTGCTGCTATCATTTCTAGTTTTTGTGATCTAGATTGTAATTGGAAAAAATGTATTTTATTGTATTAAAATTTAAAATTTATTAACACTTGATTTGTGGCCTAATATATAGCTATCCTGGAGAATATTCCATATGCAAATGAGAAAATGTATATTCTGTTGTTGTTGTGTGGGTTATTCTGTATATGTGTTTTAGGTCAATTTTGTGTATAATATTCTTCAAATCCTCTATTTCCTTACTTATCTTTGTTTGTTTGTTTGTTTGTTTTTCTTACTTATCTTTGGTCTGCCTATTTGAAAGTGAGGTATGAAGTGTCCTAGTACAGTTGACCCTTAGTATATGTGAGGGATTGGTTCCAAGAACCCTGGTATATCAAAATGCATACATACTCAAGTCTTGTGGTCAGCCCTATAGGACCAATGTATATAAAAATTTGGCCCTTCATATATGTGGGTTTCACATCCCATGAATATTGTATTTTCAATCTGAGTTTGGTTGAAAAAAGTTCACACATAAGTGTACCTATGCAGTTCAAATCCATGTGGCTCACAGTCAACTGTATTATTGGGCAGCTACTTCTCTCTTCAATTCTGTATTTGCTTCATATAATTAGGAGCTCTGATGTTTGGTGCACATATGTTTATAATTGTTATATCTTCTTGGTGAAATCATCCTTTTAGTAATATATAATGTTCTTCTTGGTCTCTTCTAACAATTTTTCACTTAAAGTCTAATTTAGCCCTTAGTAAAGCCACTCTTGCTCTCTTTTTATTACTATTTATATGGAATAACTTTTTCCATCCTTTCAGTTTCAATCCATGCATGTCATTAGATTTAAGCATATCCCTTGTGCAGAGCATACACTTGGATACTGTTTTTTTCAGTGGTTTTGCCAGTCAACATCTTTTGGTTGAGGAGTTTCATTCATTTACACTAAACTCATTATTTGTAGGAAAGGTCTTACCATTTTGTTATTTTTTAAATGTATTACTGCCTTTTGCCCCTATTTCCTCCATTACTGCCTTCCTTTATATTGAGTCCTTTTTCTGTAGTGATACATTTTGAATCTCTTCTCATTTCCCTTTGTGTGTCTCACTGATATTTTATTTGAAGAAACATAACATTCTACATGCTACAGTCTAAAGTTATAACCATCTATTTAAAATTGATACCAGCTTAACTTCAGTCACATGCAAAAACGCTACTCCTTCACAACTTCTGCTTCCCTTCATGTTATGTGACTGGTATCATGTATTACAACTATACATATTGTGTACCCATTCACATAGATTTACAATCATTTTAATGCATTTTCCTATTACATACTGTACAAAATAAAAAGTGGAGTAAAAATTAAAATTACAAAAATAGTGAGTTTTACATCATTCATGTAATTTTATTTACTTTAGATATTTATGTTTTCATATGGTTTCAAGTTGCTGTCTAGCATCCTTTCACTTCAACTTGATGGCATCCCTTTATAACTTCTCATATAAATTGTCCTCTGGTAAAGGACTCTCTTGGCTTTTGTTTCTTTAGAAAAGTATTAATTTATCTCTCATGTTTGAAGGACAGTTTTGCTGAATATTGAATTCTTGGTAGACGACTGTGTGTTTTTGTTTTTTTCAGCAGAGAATACATTATCTATCCTCAGATGTTTGCTGAAAATCTGCTGACATCTTATTGAAGATTCTTTGTACATGACAAGTCGTTTTGGACTTGCTGCTGTCAAAATTTTCGTTTGTCTTTGTCCTCCAATAATTTTTAATAATATGTCTCAATTGGGTCTCTTTGATTTTATCTTATGTGAAATTCATTGGGCTTGGATTTACAGAATAAAGTGTTCTTCATATATGAGAAGTTTTCAGCCTTTGTTTCTGTAAAGCTCTCTTTGACTTTTTCTGTCTCCTCCTGGGACACCTATAATGCATATATGGTTCCTTGGGTTTCATGTATTTTTACTCATTTCTTTCTTTTTTTTTTTTTTTTGCTTCTGAGACACAATAATTTCCTATGACTTATCTTCATGTTCACTCATTCTGATGGTACTGTAGCAGAAGTAGAAACAATGGGCCTTAGGGGCACTTACCTGTGGCTTCAGGACCTGCTCCAACCCAATCTCGTATATACCACTTCCAAGTGGAATACCAATGTGCACATACAATTTAAAGATATGGAGTGGCCAACTACACCCAATTCATAATGGAAAGCTTGGCTCACATGCTAATTTGGTAGCCCATGGTTAAGTGCTCTGTCTTTACTAAGTGGGAGCACTGCTTGATGCCAGGAGTTCAAGACCAGCCTGGGCAACAAAGTGAGACTCCATCTGTACAAAAAAAAAAAGAGAGAGTAAACATATGTAGAGGATTTTCAGGGCTTCACTACAAAATTCTATGTGTTTGTGTTTTGATTCATCAGTTGTGGCCAGCCACTGTCTCCAAACATCACTATCTGTTTCTGATATTTCAGTCACTTGTGGATCTCCTGGATCATAGGATCCTACTGGAAGAGAAGCTTATATGACAGCTGGGACATATTGCACAACCTTGTCTCAACTGAGGCAAAATGATTTCAGGTCACTCATAAAAAGCAGAGTAGTACACCACAATGAAGAATAAGTAGCCTCCAACAGCTGAGCAGGGCCACTGGGCATTGGGACACTTTTTTTGGTTTTAGGAAGCATCATATGCTACTTTCCCTACCCCTTAGATTAGAAAGAGTATCTTTATTTTTTTGAGACAGTCTCACTCTGTCACTGATGCTGCAGTGCAGTGGTGCAATCTTGGCACACTGCAATCTCTGCCTCCTGGGTTCAAGCGATTTTCCTGTCTCAGGTTCCCAAGCAGCTGGGATAACAGGCACCCACCACCATGCCCAGTTAATTTTTGTATTTTTAGTAAAGACGGGGTTTCATCATGTTGGCCAGGCTGGTCTTAAACTCCTTAAGTGATCCTCCCGCCTTGGCCTCCCAAAGTGCTGGGATTACAGGCATGACCACCACGCCTGTCCTAGAAGGAATATCTCAATAGTTTTGCATCAGTGAACTCATGGAAATTTCACTGAAGTGGAAGTCCTATGAATATTTATAGGACTTATTCTCTCCTTCTGATATGCATGTGTCTTACAAACATGTCTAGATTACTTTCTACTTTTTTCTCACCAGGTCCAATCATCACATTAATGTGCCATTTGACAATAAGGATTCAGTCATTGTCAAAAAAGAGTGATTATTTCTCCTTTTTAGTACATAGTCACACAGGTTCATGGCCATAGTTTGCTGTGGAGAACTCTGAAATGTGGTAGGGTCTATTCTCATCCAGTATTGGCCTCCCTTTCATGTAAATGAATGTGGATTTGTAAACTGGACACATCTTGGATTTCATTTTGGGGCTGTGACTCTGTGTTAGGTGATTCCAGTCACCCTTTCCTTCACTTGCAATAGAACTCTTTTGAGTTCTATTGACAGAGTAAAGACAGGGCTTGGCTTCAGTTCACCCCGACTAGAGCATTCTTTCATGCGTTCCCAATGATCACAAAACCCACACCTCTACCTCACTGCTAAGAATTCCAGGAACTGGCCTTGGGTGATAACCGAAGTTGTGGAGTGTCTCCCTTCAGGATGAAATGCAAAACAATTGATTTACAGCCTTGATGCCACCACCCAGACCACCAGGTGGCCCATTACACAAGATAACCATTGCAACCAGGTAATGCTGACCTGAATGCCCTACCAGTCATGTGCTTTGCCCAGCCCAGCCTTTAAACCCTATCCCTGATGTTAATTCCCACGCTTTGCCAAATAAACAATCCCATGAGCTCTTTGAAGGGAGTCAGGAAATTCTATTTTGTGCTGCCTTCCTTATGTCCGGGCATGAGCTCCAATGAAGGCTTGTCTGGGAAAACGCTTTCAGTCTCATTTCAATTTCTATTGCAGAGAGCCCAGGAACCTGTGGTTGGTGGCATATTCTTTGGGGATTTGTCTAGGATCATGGGACATGGGCGACCTTTCTCTCCCTGAGGGGGAGACATGTGAGCTGACAGGACTGCTGGACAAGATTTCTTCATGATTGAAAATCACCTGACTGAACTTTTGATTCAGTGTTACCACAACGGGTGGCTTTCTCCAGCCTCATGGACTTTGCCTCTGCCTCTACTATAGAGAGCTGAAAGCCGGAGGATCGTGACCAACTCAGCATTCCAGTGAGGCTATATGATCAAACAACATACTGTTTATCATGAATGCAGGATGTGGGCAAACTCATATCTGCACCTGCCACCAGAAGGTATGCTGAGTTCAATCACTCCCTGGTGCTGTGCTCCTTGAGGTTATCTACTAAAATATCTGGAGACTACTGTTCAGAGAATGCAGTCATGCAGGCCTGCATCGAGTCAAGCAGCTGACTGACAACCACTTCCTTCTCTCTTATCTCCTTTGCTCAATAAATACAAAGAGAGCTAGAAGCTCAGGGCCCTTGTTCACTAGAAGCAAGGAGCCTCCTGACCCCTTCTTCCAAATATACTCTTTTGTCTTTATCTTTATTCTCACGTTCGTCCCCCTTTGTTCAGTCCAACAGGGATTGGGGCCACTCACCCTACCAGCCAATGATTTTCTTTTTTTTTTTCTTTTGAGACAGGGTCTCACTCACCCAGGCTAGAGTGCAGTGATGTGATCTTAGCTCACTGCAACCTCTGCCTCCCAGGCTCAAGTGATCCTCCTTCCTTAACCTCCTAAGTAGCTGATACTACAGGCATGTGCCACTGTGCCCAGCTACTTTTTGTATTTTTTTAGAGACAGGGTTTCCTCATGTTGCCCAGGCTGGTCTTGAACTCCTAGACTCAAGCAATCTGCCCACCTTTGCCTCTCAAACTGCTGGGATTACAGGAATGAGCCACCATGCCCAGTCAATCCCTTCCCTTTTTTGTTTCTCTCTTTTCCTCTTCCTATCTTCTTTCTTACTCAGGGTGCTTTGCCTCTCCTTTCCTAATCCTTACTGGCTTGTGTTGCCTGAATAGACATCCAAGAGGAATGGGTGGAAAGTTTCCCTGTCTTACTGATCCGAGTCACCTGAATAGACATCCATGCAGGATGAATCGAAAAGGTTGACTTTGCAGGCGGGATCAACGTGGCAAGCAGTGGGATGGACTGCACCCCTCCCCTGGACTAAGTTCGTTCATGTTCCAGTCCCAAGAAAAATCTCTCTCTCCCTCTCTTTTCCTCTCTCTGTCACCCTGGCCCTTGATCCTGTAACTTTATTCAAAACTCCGCACTACTCAGCACTTTGGGAGGCTGAGGCGGGCGGATCACGAGGTCAGGAGATCAAGACCATCCTGGCTAACACAGTGAAACCCTGTCTCTACTAAAAAATACAAAAAATTAGCTGGGCGTGGTGGCGGGTGCCTGTAGTCCCAGCTACTCAGGAGGCTGAGGCAGGAGAATGGCCTGAACATGGGAGACGGAGCTTGCAGTGAGCCAAGATCGTGCCACTGCACTCCAGCCTGGGCGATAGAACGATACTCCGTCTCAAAACAAACAAACAAACAAACAAACTCCTCACTACTTCACTTCTAATGTTCTACAGCACTAAAGGTGACTATAATCAACAGTAACTTGTTTTCGAATCCAAAAAACAGATTTTCAATTTTTTCCAACATAAATCATGTTTCAGGTGATACACAAATTAAACTGATTTAATCAGCACACATTATATACATGTATCAAATTTCACACTCCACAAATATGTATAACTTATGTGTCATTTAAAAATAATGATAAAATTATATCCAGATTCAAGCGCCTCTTGTAGCGCCTCCCACAGTCCTCACATTTGGATGGGTTTTCTCCACTGTGGTCTCTTTGTTGGTCTTTACAGTATGACCGGTGTACAAGCCTCTTTCCACAGTCTTCACATTTCAATGCTTTTCTTTGGCAGTGGAGTTTCTTATGATTCAAAATACTAGAAGCATGTCTAAAGCTCTTCCCACAGTTATCACAGTTATAAGATCTCTCTCCCGTGTGGGTTCTATGGTGGAAGTCAAGACCTGACTTACTAATGTAACCCTTCCCACACTCCTCACATTTGTATGGCTTTTCTCCAGTGTGGACTCGTTGATGGACCAAAAGATATGAGGACCATTTGAAGCTCTTCCCACATTCTTTACAATTATATGGTTTCTGTCCCATATGAATCATCTGATGCTTATGCAAATCTAGCCTATCAATGAAACTGCTTCCATACTCTTCAGATTTGTACAGTTTCTCTGCTGTGTGGACCATGCAATGCCTATTAAGACTTGACCTAAGACAGAAGCTCTTACCACATATTTCACATTTGAATGGCTTCTCCCCAGTATGAATTCTCTGATGTTTCTGAAGCTGGAAATTGTGCATGAAGGCCTTCCCACATTTCTCACAATTATAAGGTTTCTCTCTCATGTGTAATTTGCAATGAACTTTAAGTGCTGATCTACATCTGAAGCCTTTCCCACACTGCTCACATTTGAATGGTTTCTCTCCAGTGTGGACACTTTGATGAGTTTGCAGACGTGAGCTCTGACTAAATTCCTTACCACACACATCACACTTATAGCATTTCACTCCCATGTGGACCCTCTGATGAATATGAAGGGCTGAGATGTAACAGAAGCTTTTTCCACACTCATCACAGGTATGAGACTTCTCTCCTGAATATAACTGCTGAGGAAGATCAAAGATGGAAACATCACTGAAGGACTGTTTACACTTTTCACCCTGGAAAGGTTTTTCTCTTGTCTGAACTGTAGATATTCTTGCTTTAATCTGGGAGGGGCCGTCATCTTGTTCAAATAACTGAGAGTTGTTTATAGTGGAATCTTGAGACCTGGTTAAGTCACTTGCAATTTGTTCCCAAATTTGCTTGCAGGAAAATTCTTCATGTGTTCCTGCTTCTGGAACAGTCTCCATCTCAGTTTGGATTTTGCCTCCTATAAGGACACAGAATTAAGACATGTGGACAAGCAGGCCAGGCACGTTGGCTCACACCTGTAATCCCAGCACTTTGGGAGGCCGAGGCAGGTGGATCACGAGGTCAGGAGTTTGAGACCATCCTGGCCAATATGGTGAGGCCCTGTCTCTACTAAAAATACAAAAATTAGCCAGGCGTGGTGGCACGCACCTGTAATCCCAACTACTCAGGAGGCTGAGGCAGGAGAATCACTTAAACCTGGGAGGCAGAGATTGTGGTGAGCCAAGATCAGGCCATTGCACTCCAGCCTGGGGAACAGAGTGAGACTCTGTCTCAAAAAAAAAAAAAAAAAAAAAAAAAAAAAAAAACAGAAACAAACAAACAAAACACCAAACAAGACATGTGGACAAGTAAAGTCTTTGTTCAGTATTTTCAAGACTTCACACATAGGATGTGGGATTTAACTTTTAATGAACGTTCATTTTCTGTTTTCCAAGTGCACCCTGGATTCTGGTTTGCATGAGATCAATTTAGAACCACACCGTGTCTCATATGTAAAATTCTGGATAGAAATAAAATACTTATTTAAAAAATTAATATATACACTTCACTTGTTGCTATTTCTAGTGAGTTTTTTATTCTCAAATTTTGTGTGGTAAATTATAAAGCTAAAATACTACATACGTAGTGAAATATGAATCCAAAGGAACTTTAAGGAGAAGCAATAACAGAATAAATAATTTGTATATTTGTCTGTTATACATCCTTACAAAGAAGTTAACCTAACTTGAAAGATGTCAGGACATTGTTGTCAGCATCTGAGAGGTAATCTCTAGGATCTTGAAGTGTCATGCCTGAGGAGAGTCTCTTTGCTTGAAGGTAAAACCTGGGTAACTCTGGATAGTGAAACAATATTATTTAGGGTTGTGACTGGCCACTCCTTTGGGGCATGGGGGGTGGTACTCCTCACATCAGAAAGAACGTCAGTGTGATTCATGGAGGGGCTTTACCTCACAGGGAATCAGTGAACCAGGAGACTAAATAACCACATGGGAATCAACCAACCAATCATGGCTATGAAATGGAGCCCCAGTAATTACTCTGGATCCCAGCACTCAGGTAAGTTTCCCTGATTGGGAGTTATCTGTGTCTAAGTCACATGCTAATCCTGGCAATGTAATATACCCCACTCCACTGGGAGAATACAATAGAAAATAAAGATTTGGTACTTCCCTGGTCTCTGTCTTATTTGGTTTGTCTCTTGGTTAACTATAATATGCATGTTTTCCCTGTAAGAATCAGTAACTGAGGATAAAAGCATTCAGTGAATTCTAAGAGTCTTTCTAGCAAATTACTAAACATGAAGATAGTTTTGAAAAGCTGCCAAATTTTCACTTGATGTGAAGTGAGAGCAGTCCTCTGTAAAATGTCCCACTAAACTTCATAGTTGGTTGAACTCTTCACAATGCTAAACACCAAACACCTCAGAGTGTTTAATATCTATACATTCAAAGTATTCCCCCACAATAATTTTACACATGTATAAAACTACTTAATCTTATTTTTTCTGTTTTGATATAGATAGTAAGTAACTTGGTTATCTGAAAGAGCACAGGCACAGACAACTGTAGTTCTGAGGGGAATCTGAAAAGCTGTCCTTCCAGGGGTTCACAAAGGGGGATGCTCCCGATCAGACAATCAAAATTGTTAAGAAACACGTGGAATGAAAAGAAAGTCTATGAGGTAAACAGGCTTTATAACTTTTTATACTCAAGACTATGCCTCAATGAGCTGAAATAAAGTTAAAACCTGCAATAAACATTTACAAAACAAGAACTAGAATGAAAATTATTACAGCATTATGACAAGCAGGAAAAATGTCATTACATGAATTGCTTACTAAAGCCACTCACACACATCTACACACATGAAAAATGTTTGTCCAGATTACATTGAAAGATATGTTTCTTACTATGGCTCATGCTCACAAAATGTTTAGAACTTTGTCAGGATATTACCAAGTCCTGAATTAGGTAAATTTTTCCAATGGAAAGATAACTTGCAAGTTTTTCCAATGGAAAGAATCCTGGAAAATATTCATTGGTAAGTATGTACCTTTCAGTACACAGTAGTACATGGATATATTTAATATGCTGTCATGTATAAATAAGAAGTCTTTAAAGAGAAGTGGGAGTATCTTTTGGGAGGTTTCTATTTTGAGAACAGTTTCCCAATTCCTTCCAGGTCATAAAGTTCACGAGATGAAAATACAACACTATATCTCTATAAAGAAAGATTTCTGTAAAATCTATATTCCTTCACATTTTTGACAATTAAATTTGTATAAAGATGCAGAAATAGACACCACATTTTTTGAAGAAAAACGTGGAAATATAAGCAACATTCAGCTCACAGATATAAAGAATTTCTCACAGACATGAACATGGTCCTTAAGGAAAGCTCCAGGGTAAGCCCCAGGGAAGGCACGTTTCTCAGTGTGGTCATGAAAACCATGCTTGAAAGTTTCCACGGGATGTGGGTCAACTGCACACACAGAAAACCAAACATGTCAAGAGAACCTAAGGAAGTCAAAATTGGATAAGCAGCCATGCACAGACAAAAAAACAAACAAAGAAACAAACAAACAAACAAAAACTGTCCTGCAACATATAGTCAGCCTCTATATCTGTGGGTTCAGCATACATGGATTCAACCAACAGTGCATCAGAAGTATTTGGAAAAAAAAAATTCCACAGAGTTCCACAAAGCAAAACTTGAATTTCTCACATTGAGTCCTACACATTGAATCCATGTGAATAAAGCGATGGGTAGGCATTGCATTTGGTGTTATACCTAATCTAGACATGACTTAAAGTATATGAAAAGGGTGTGTGTAGGATATACACAAATACTTTACATGTAGAAGGGACTTGAGCATCCTTGGCTTTTGGTATCCTCAAGGGGGTTCTGGAATCAAACCCCATGGCTACCAAGGCATGACTATATAACATTCACTCTGGTATGTTTGTCACTTATTAGCTATCTCCATGATTCTTATAGACAGTCAAGTCCTCTCATCCATTAATTCATTCATAAGAATACCAAATATTTATAGATACCTGCCATGTACCAGGAGTATTCTAGGTGCTGAAGATGCAGTCATAAAGAAACAGATAAATGCCTTCAAGAGATTACATTGCAAAGGGGAGAGGTGACCTATCAGTAGACAAAAATACATGAGACACAACACGGCAGGCCAAGAAGAGTAAAGATAGGATAGTATTTTCAATAAGGTGCTTGGAGACGACCTCTCCCATGATATTAAAACTGAGCAGAGAGCTGCATAAACTAAAAGAGGGGTCAGTAAGTTTTGTGGGGACAGTGTATTCCAATCAGAGAGAAGAGCAAGTGAGGGCTCGGAGGCAGAAGCTTTTGTAGTAGAGAAAATAATCATTCCTGAAAGATGTCTACATCCACTCCTCAGAACCTATGAACATGTTACGTTCCACAGCAAGGGAGATTAAGGCTGCAGATGCCATTGAGGTCACTAGCCAGCTAAGCAGAAAGTGGGAGGGTCATCCTGAATCATCCAAGAGTGATGAATACTATCACAAGGGACCTGAAAGGTGAAAGAGGAAGGCATAAGAAGAGTGGCAGAGGGAGCATGACTATAGAAGAATGGTCAGGGATGCAACGTAGCTGCTTTTGAAGATGGAGGAAGGGAGAGAAGAGCCAAGGAATGTAGACAGTGACTACAGACTGGTAAACCAAAATGAAGTCTTCTCCTCATGAGCATCCAGAAAGGAACAAAGCCCTAAGACAGCTTGATATTTGCCCAGTAAGATGTGTCAGACTTCAGGCCTACAGAAGAGAAAGATAGGTGTTTCTTGTTCAGTCTGCTGAGTTTTATGTCACTGGCCACAATAGGCAATACGATGTCCTTGGCAGGACAGAGAAACAGCAGGGAGGACAATGTGCCTGGAAAAGATGGAGCAAGGGGGAGAGGACAGGAGATACAGTCAGACAGAGTGGGATGAAGAGCAGATCATAGGATCTACAAAAGCCACTTAAAGAGGTTGTAATAAAAACAAGAAGCCGGAAAGGCTTTGAGCTGAGGAATGGCAGTGTGACTTCCCCTTCCTAAGGATTACTTTGGCTACCGTGAGAACGGATGGAAGGGTGGGAAGGGTGGGAGCAGGGGCATCAGCAGGGAGGAGGTTGTAATAATCCAGGAAACACATTCAGCCATTTACCCCAAAATGCTGGAAATGGGCATGGACAGAAGTAAAACAGAAAGGAATCACATGCAGGGACACACAATTGCTTGGTTCTTACCCGAATTCCCTTCTCTTTGGCTTGTTGTCTCCATCACCCAAAACTTTTCTTCCCTTAGGAAGTGGAAAGTATCTCCATGGAATGGTTGATGCCCTGTGAACAGGCAAAGTCACGTGCTTAATCCCAACATATTCAAGGTAATATCATGTTGGTGCAAACGTAATTGCAGTGTACCATTACTTCCAATGACAAAAACCACAATTACTTTTGCACCAACCTAATAGCTAGGCAAAATTTACTGGAAATGTAGGTTCTCACTGCACACTCAAACTTGAAAACCCTAGGGTTAAAAAACCACTCCTGGGGCCTGACATTCCATTACAGAGAGTGCCCGTCCTCACCCACTGAGAGCAGGTTCCTGAAGTTCTCAAGCATCACATCTCGGTACAGCTTCCTCTGGGCAAGGTCCAGCAGCTGCAGCTCCTCCTCAGTGAAGACCACAGCCACATCCTTGAAGGTCACTGCCTCCTACAACACCAAGCAGATGTCACCTTGATCTTATGGCTAAGGACTATTGGGAGACAGCAGCATTGCATTGGCACAAGGGACAAGTGTAAAGTTGTTTTGGATCTTGAGAGACATAGGTCAGCTTATAGATTTCCTACTTATTCTGTTTGTGTCCTCACAATGACTGATTAGGCAATAGGGGTTTGGAATGGAGACTGCACACACCAGTCAACAGGGTGTGTCCTGAATAAGTAGTGGGTGAAGGACATTTACTGAGATGCTATCTCCAACTCCACTTCAGGAAAGCTTGCTGCAGAGTTAAGAGTGATATAGTCCAAATGCTCTGTTTGAGTCGCGGGCCCTTTGATGAAAATGAGGCTGAGGCAGGAGAATCACTTGAACCCGAGAGGCGGAGGTTACAGTGAGCCAAGATTGCACCACTGCACTCCAGCCTGGGCAACAAGAGCGAAACTCTGTCAAAAAAAAAAAAAAAAGGCCACAGAGCAGGACTCCGTCTCAAAAAAAAAAAAAAAAGAAAAAAAAATGAGAGAGAGAGAGAGAAAGAAAATAGTAGATAAAGTTAAAAAAAAAAAAAAGCAAAAAACAAACAAAAACTCCTATAGACGTCCAAGCCCCTGAGCCTTGCCTCAAGGTGCCTTCAATCAAGTCCTAACTTACATTCTCCACCTGTTCCCAGCTAGTACCTCTGCCTCAATGAGAATTGCATTCAAGAGGTGATCAACTCGGGCTCTGACCTGGACTGCCTAGGTTTCAACCCCTGCTCCACCTGTGTCTCATGCCTATCTTCAAAATTAAAAAAGCAGTACCTCTCCACAGTGTCACTGTGGAGATCATGTATTTTGGGGTATAAAGTACTTGGAATAAAGTTACCAATTAAGGCTTAATTATTATCGACACCCATGCCCGAGGGACAAATCCTACACGCTCTCCGTTGAGATAAGCATCTCTGTCAAAGAAAAAAGCCAACGATCACTCACGTAGAGCTTTGCCCTCAGTAGCCAAGAAGTCCCTTCCTGCGGCTCTTTTGGAAAGGTCGGGCTGGGGAAAAAGAAAGCTGTGAAACACCCTGACCGTTTTGCTGTCCCCCATTAAAGTTAAATGCTCCCCTCGCTTTCCTAAAAAGAGGTCAGAAGGCGTCAGGGATCATCCAGCGTCCTGCAGGTATCAGGCAGAAGGGCCGGGGCCCCTGCAGCTGGAGCTCTGACCCCACCCGAGGACCTGACAGGCTTCGTGGGAAATTAACAAGAGAACACCAGACACCAAGTGACAGGGACTGCTTTTAAGGCTCTCATTTGTGTTACCTCTTTCAGGTCCCAAAATGATTCCATTAGGATGGTCCGAAAAGTCCCGTTACAAAACAAACAAACAAAAAACCAGCAATGGAAGATAAACGGACATTAAGTGACACTCCACACCACACTGAAAGGGGCCGCACACGTAGGGAGGAGGGAGACGGACTAAGCGAGGTCAAAGCAGGGCACACCGGGCCGCGCCAATCCCACTCCCTGAGATGCTGGCAGAGCCCCCCGGGGCCAGAAGGCTCAGCTGACGGGAACGGCAATCCCCGCCCGCGCCCCTCCAAACCTCTGCTCTCCGCCCAGGCTTCTTTTCTCCTGGATCGATCATTGGGTGGTTGCGAGCCCCAAGCAAAGGAGACTCGTTCGGAAGGACTCGCAAGATGTGGAAATGACTCAAACTACTATGGTAAGTGAAATAGCAACGTCACAGTTGGGGACCGGAAGTGCTCGAGCCTCCACAGAGCGCCTGGACTCCACTTCCCAGAATTCCCCGAACTCGCCCGTCTGAGACAAAGGGCCCGCGACTCAAACACGGCATTTGGACTATATCACTCTAACTCGCAGCAAGCTTACCTGAAGTGGAGTTGGAAATAGCATTTCAGTAAATGTCCTTTACCCACTACTTATTCAGGACACACTCTGTTGACTGGTGCGTGCAGTCTCCATTCCAAACCCCTATTGCCATTCCTATCGCTTCCATAAAGCCTAAGAAATCAAATATTTTCTTTCTCTGCCTTCATCTAGCTAGAACTTTTCATGGGACACAATTTTGGGAAGTGGGACATTAGGAGAAGTGAGCTGTCCTCTCCTGACAAGAGATGTGCTTGGCAGGCTGTGAGTACACGAGGAGTTAAAAGAGTAAAAAGGTGATCGTCTCAGTGGACTGTAGGTATTGGCGAGGTTCTGATATTACTGATGCTAGCATGCTGGTGGGACCGAGGTGGAAATACAAGTCAAAGTTGTTGGAGAGTAGTGCTGCAAATTATTATGGAGGAATGTTTGCTAGAAAATGACGAGGTCTAAAATAAGACCATGGGAGGGAGTGTCCCTTGATATTTCACATGAATCTTAGGTGGATTTTTTCATTTCTGAGAAAAATGTTACTCTGATTAAGGATTGCATTGAATCTATAGATATAGATATTGACAGCCTTGCAATATCAAGTCGCCCAATCCATTAATAATGGATATATCTCCATTTATTTGTGCCTTCTTTAATTTTTTTTTTTTTTTTTTTTTTTTTTTTTTTGAGATAGAGTCTCACTCTGTCGCCCAAGCTGGAGTGCAGTGGCACAATCCTGGCTCACTGCAACCTCTGCCTCTTTAGTTCAAGCTATTCTCTTGCCTCAGCCTCCCGAGTAGCTGGGATTACAGGCACGTACCACCATGCCTGGCCAATTTTTGTATTTTTAGTGAAGACAGGGGTTTCACCATGTTGGCCAGGCTGATCTCGAACTCCTGGCCTCAAGTGATCCGCCTGCCTGGGCCTCCCAAAGTGCTGGGATTACAGGCATAAGCCACCGCGCCTGGGGTGCCTTCTTTAATTTTCTTTAGTAAGATGTTGCAAAATTCAGTGTCCAAGTGTTTCTTGTCATTGGTTAAGATGGTTCCTAAGTAATTTATTTTTTTAATGCTATTGCAAAGGGAACTATTTTCCTTTTCAGATTGTTTTTGTAAAGAAATACAACTGCTTCTTCTATGTAGATATTTTTCCTGCAACTTTTTGACTTTGCTAGCTCTAAGAGTTTTTTTTCTTGTGAATTCTTTAGAATTTTTATATATAAGAACATGTCATTAGCATATAAACACAATTTTACCTCTGTTTCCGATTTTAATAGCTTTATTTTCTTTTTCTATCTAATTGTTCTGCATAGAACTTCCAATACTACATTGACTAAATGTGGGAAAAGTGGAGAAAACTCATTGTGTTCCTGATATTAGAAGAAAAGCTTTCAGTCTTTCACTGTTGAGTATGACAATCAGCTCTGAGAATTTCCATATATAGCCTTTATTTTGTTGGGGTAGTTTATTCTCCTTTTAGTTATTTGGTATTTCAATCATGAAAGGGTGCTAGGTGCTGAATTTTGTGAAACTGAATGTTCTGCATTCACTGACATGATATGATTTATACCTTTCAATCTGCTCATGTGTTGTATTACATTGATATTTGTATGTTGAACCATAACTATATTTGCCTTCCAGGAATAAAACAGTTTGGTCATTAAGTGTAATCCTTTTAATATGCTGCTGGATCTTGCTGGTATTTTGCTGGTGGATTCTTGCATCAGTATTCATAAGGGATATTGGTGTATAATTTTATTGAAATGTCTTTTTCTGGTTTGGCATCAGGGTAATACTGACCTTACAGAAGGATCAAAGAAGTGTTCTCTCTTCTTGCATTTTTGGGAAGAGATTGAGTAGCTATGGTGTTAAATGTTCCTTAAATGGGTTGAAGCATTTGCCAGTGAAGCCATCTGGTCCTGGGCTTTTCTACATTGGGAGGTTTTGGATTACTGATTCAATCTCCTTACTAGTTAAAGGTCTACTCAGATTTTTTGTCTTCATAAGTCAGATTTGGTAAGGTGTATGCTTTAAGGAATTTGTCTATTTCATCTAGTTATACAAATTCTTGGCATACAATTGTATACTCTATTATAATCATCTTTATTTCTGTAAAAATTGGTAAAAATGTCCCCTCTTGTTTCTGATTTAGTTTCTTGAACCTTCTCTCTTCATTTTTTATTCAATCTCACTGAAGTTTTCATAATTTTCTTATGAAAATAACCAATTCTTGGTTTCATTGATTTTCTTGGTTTTTCTATTCTCTATGTATCATTGCTTTAATGTTCATTATTTCCCTCCTTCCACTAGCTTTCTTATTCAGATTCTTTTTTTGTAGTTCATGAATGTAAAATAGGGTTGTGAATTTGAGATATTTCTTCTTTTTTAATATAAGCATTTACAGGTACAAATTTCACACCTATTACTGCTTTTTTTCTCATCCCACCAGTTTTGACACATTGCTTTTATTTTCAGCTCTCTCCAGATATTTCTAATTTTACTTTTAATTTAGTCTGACATGTAGATTATTTAAGAATGTGTTGTTTCATTCGCACATACTTGTGAATTTTCCACTTTTCATGCTGCTATTGATTTCCAGGTTTTTTTTGGCTAGGTTATAATTGGAAAAAAAATATTTCCTATGGTACTAAAGTTTTAAATTTATTAAGATTTAATAAATTTAGTTTAATTAGTTCCCACGTGTCAACTTTAGTTTTATGGCATAACATATGGCCTACCCTGGAGAGTGTTTCATGTACAAATAAGAAAATGTGTATTCTGTTGTTGTTGTATGAGGTATTCCGTATATGTCTTTTAGGTCCAATTGGTATGTAGGGTTTTTCAAGTTCTTTATTGCATTATTATCTTCTGTCTGGTCTTCTTATCTATTTGAAAGTGAGGTATGCAATGTCATTCCTCACAGAATTATAAAAAACTATTCTAAAATTCATATGGAGTTGACTCCTTAGTGGAGTAGGCAGAACATCAGTCTCATAAAATTCATACGGAACCAAAAAAAGAGCCTGAATAACCAAAGTAATCCTCACCAAAAAGAATAAAGCTAGAGGCATCACACTACCAAACTTCTGATTATTGTAAGGCTACAGTAACCAAAACAGTATGGTACTGGCACAAATACAGACATATAAACCAATGAAACAAAATAGAAAACTCAGAAATAAAGCCACACACCTACAACTATCTGATCTTTGACAAAGGCAACAAAAACAAGCAACAAGGAAAGGACTCTCTATTCAATAAATGGTGCTGGGATAACTCGCTAGCCATATGCAGAAGAATGAAACTAGACCCTTACCTTTCACTATACCCAAAAATTAACACAAGATGGATTCAAGGTTTAAGTATAAGACCCCAAACTACAAAAATCCTACAAGAAAAAAACAGAAAATACCTTTTTCGACATCAGCATTGGAAAGAATTTTTGGCTAAGTCCCCAAAAGCAGTTACAAGAAGAGTAAAAGTTGACAAGTGGGAACTAATTAAACTAAAGAGCTTCTGCACAGCAAAAGAAACTGTAACAGACAGCCTAAAGCATGGAGAAGATATTCACAAACTATGCATCCAACAAAGGTCTAATATCCAGAATCTATACGGAACTGAAACAAATCAACAAGCAAAAACCAAATAACACCATTAAAAAATAGGCAAAGGACATGAACAGACAGTTCCCAAAAGACGCAATACACACAGCCAACAAACATATGAAAATATGCTCATCATCTCTAACCATTTTAGACAACTGTAAATCAAAACCACAATGAGACACCATCTCACAGCAGTCAGAATGGCTATTAAAGAAGTCAAAAAACAACAGCTGGTAAGGCTGTAGAGAACAGGGAATGCTTATACACAGTTGATAGGAATGTAAATTAGTTCAGCCACGATTAAAAGCAGTTTGGAGATTTCTCAAAGAACTTAAAATGGAACTACAATTCAACCCAGCAATCCTGTTACTGGCTATATACCCAAAGAAAAATATATTATTATACCGAAAGACACATGCACTTGTATGTTAAGCACCATGGAATGCTATGCAACCATAAAAAAAGAATTGAAATCATGTCCTTTTCAGTAACGTGGATGGAGGTGGAGGACATAATCCTAAGTGAATTAACATAGGAACAGAAAACCAAATACTGTATGTTCTCACTTATAAGTGGGAGCTAAACATTGAGCACACATGGACATAAACATGTGAACAATAGTCACTGTGAACTGGTAGAGGGGAAAAGTAGGGTGTGGCGCATGTGTTGAAAAACTACCTATTGGATACTATGCTCACTATCTTGGTGCAATATACCCATGTAACAAACCTGCACATATACCCACTGTATCTAAAACAAAAGTACAAATTTTAAAAAAGAAAGTGAGGTATGAAGTGTCCTACTACAGTTGTCCCTCAGTTTACATGGGCAATTGTTTCCAGGAACCCTGTATATACCAAAATCCACACATACTCAAGTTTATGGAACCCGTGCATACAAAAAATTGGCCCTCCATATATGAGGGTTTCACATCCTGTGAATATTGTATTTTCAATGTGTGTTTCACTAAAAAAAAAATCCAACATATAATTGGACCTGTGAAGTTCAAATCCATGTGGTTCAAGGGTCAACTGTATTACTGGGTAGCTGCCTATTTCTCTCTTTTAATTCTGTATTTGCTTCATATAATTTGGAGCTCTGATGTGTGGTGCACATATGTTTATAATTGTTATATCTTCTTGGTGAAATCACCCTTCAGTATTATATAGTTTTTCTTTGTCTCTGCCACACTTTTCTGCCACCCTTTCTGTCTTTTTGCTACTATTGATACCGAAAAACTTTCCCATCCTTTCACTTTAAGTCTATGCATGTTATTAGATCTAAAGCAAATCCCTTGTGCAGAACATACACTTGGATACTGTTTTTTCAATCAATTTACCAAACTACATATTTTCGTTAGGGTGTTTAATTCATTTATGGTAAATCAGTTATTCATAGGGAAGGTCTTACCATTTTATTTGTTTCTATATGTTTAATTCATTTATGGTAAATCAATTATTCATAGGGAAGTTCTTACCATTTTGTTTCTATATGTTTAATTCATTTATGGTAAATCAATTATTCATAGGGAAGGGCTTACCATTTTATTTCTTTCTATATGTCTTCTGGCTTTTTTGCCTCATATCCTCCATTACTGCCTTCCTTGATGTTGAGTTCTTTTTCTGTAGTGATACATTTTGAATCTCTTCTTATTTCCCTTTGTGTATGTTTCATTAGTATTTGTAGTTAGAAACATGTAACATTTCTGATTCATGGACTTGCATGTAACATTCTACATGTAACATTCTAAAGTTGTAGCAAACTGTTTTCCATGGATACCAGCTTAACTTCAATCACGTGCAAAAACACTACTCATTCACAGCTTCTCCCTCTCCCCACTTTGTACAACTGATGTCATATATTACGTCTATACATATTGTCTACCCATTCACATAGATTTATCTCTCAAGTTAGAAGGACAGTTTGGCTGAATGTTGAATTCTCAATAGACGTGTGTGTGTGTGTATGTGTGTGTATGTGTTTTTAGCAAGTAATATATCATCTAGTCTCAGACGTTTGCTGAGAAATCTACTGACATATTCATTAAAGATTTCTTTGTACATGACAAGTCACTTTGGACTTGCTGCTGTCAAATTTTTCATTTGTCTTTGGTTTCCAACAATTTTTTAATAATATGTCTCAGTTGGGTCCCTTTGGGTTTATCTTACTTGAAATGCATTGAGCTTCTTGGATTTACAGAATGATGTGTTTTTCATATTTGAGAAATTTTCAGCTTTTATTTCTGTAAATAATCTCGCTCAGCTTTCTTTCTCTCTACCCAGGACAACTATAATGCACATGTGGTCCTTTAGGCTTTGTTTACTTTTAATCACTTCATTTCTTTTTGCTTCTGTGACACAATAATTCATAGGACTTGTCTTCATGTTCACTCATTCTGAAGGTAACATAGTAGGAGTAGGGGTCATGGGCCTTAGATACACTTATCTGTGGCTTCAGAGCCTGCTCAAACCCAATCATATATATACCACTTACAAATGGAATACCAATGTGCACATACAATTTAAAGACAAGGAAGGGCCAACAACACCCAATTCATGATGGAAAGCTTGGCACACATGCTAATTTGGTAGGTCATGGTTAAGTGCTCTGTCTCTGCTAAGACCACTAGCAAAATCATAGTCTGCTTTTCCAAAGAAGAGTAAGTAGGCTGGGGGTGGTGGCTCATACCTGTACTCATTGCTTTGTGAGGCTGAAGAACGAGGATCTCTTGATGCCAGGAGTTCAAGACCAGCCTGGGTGACAAAGCAAGGCCCTGTCTCTACCAAAAAGAAAAACAGTAAGTATATGTAGAGGATGACTGGGCTTTGCTACAAAATCCTATCCATTTGTGGTTTGATTCATCAAATGTGACCAGCCAATGGCTCCAAACGTCACTCTCTGTCACTGATATTTCAATTACTTTTGGATCTCCTGGTCCATAGTGTCCTGGGGTAGAGAAACTTACATGGCAGATAGGACACATTACACAGCCTTATCGTATCTTCGTCGAGGCAAAATGTTTTTGGGTCAGACAAAAAAGGCAGAGTAGCATATCCCAATGAGGAAAAAGTAGCATCTAGTAGCCAAGGAGGGCCACTAGACATTGTGACACTTCGTTTGGTTGTAGGAAGTACCGTATGCTACTTGTCCTATACCTTAGAAGGGATATCTCAATAGTCCCACATCAGTGAACCTGTGGAAATTTCACCAAAGTGGAAGGCCCATGAATATTTATGGGATTTATTCTTTCTTTCTGTCATGCATGTGTCTTACTAATATGCCTAGTGTAGTTCCTACTTTCTACTCACCATGTCTGATCATCGTATCAATATGCCATTTGACAATAAGGATTCAGTCATTGCCCAAAAGAGTGATTATTTTTCCTTTTATGTACTCAGTCACAGGTTTACTGCCATGGTTTCCTGTGGAGAACTCTGAAATGTATCAGGGCCCATACTCATCTAACATTGGCCTCCCCTTTATGTAAATGAATGTGGATTTGTAAACTGGACATATCTTGGAATTGATTTGAGGGCTGTGACTATGTTACGTGGTTGCAGTTAGAGTTCCCTTCCCCCACAATAGAACTCTTCTGCCAATACAAACCCAGTGACAGTATCATAGATTTCCCATCAATTTATTTACTACGAATACCAAGATCAACAAGGCAAAGTTAAGCCCTGCATAGTGATTGACCTCATCTTTCTCATCTTTTTCTTTCCTTTTTTTTTTTTTTTTTTTGAGATGGAGTCTTTCTCTGTCACCCAGGCTGGAGTGCAGTGGCATAATCTCGGCTCACTGCAAACTCTGCCTCCCGAGTTCATGCCATTCTCCTGCCTCAGCCACCCAAGTAGCTGGGACTACAGGCGCGTGCCCCCACATCTGGCTAATTTTTTTGTATTTTTAGTAGAGACAGGGTTTCACCATGCTAGCCAGGATGGTCTCGATCTCCTGACCTGGTGATCTGCCCTACTTGGCCTCCCAAAGTGCTGGGATTACAGGTGTGAGCCACTGTGCCCGGCCTTCTTTCCTAATTTCTGAAGCCCAACTAGGAGTGTCCAGGAAATACTACTATACTGATAAGTTTGTCTACTGTGTCCTAAACTAACAAATTCATGGTCACCAGAATCATTCCAGTAGGCATTTGATTAGGATTATTCAATATGATATTTGGCATATTATCACACCATGCCTTTGACAACCAGTTCCCTATGTTGCACTGGAAATAAAGTCAGTAGTGCTGTTAAGTTTAGTAAGAGTAGAAATCCAATTCTAGAAAACACAGTCAATTTAGAAAACTCATCCTTAGGGTACTTTTCCTTTAGAAGTTCTTGTGGGGCAAAATGTCTTTTGGTCAGCATTCAACCAGAGAAACAGAATCAGTATGACATATACAAGCAATTATTGTAAGGAACTCTCCTTTGGCACTGTGGAACTGGCAAAGTCTATTAGTCAGTTCTCACACTGCTATAAATAACTACCTGGCTGGGTGCGGTGGCTCACACCTGTAATCCCAGCACTTTGGGAGGCCAAGGCAGGTGGATTGCCTGAGGTCAGGAGTTTGAGACCAGCCTAGCCAACATAGTGAAACCCCATCTGGACACTCTGGTGCAGCTGAGGACTTAAAGCCTGAGGTGGTATGAGGCCATACCACCCTAGCCACACTTCCATAGTTTTGCTCTTGCATCAAGACTCTGAGGCATAAGATTCGTGTGATCTAGCAATCCCGCTATTGAGTATATCCAAAGCAAAGGAAATCAGTATGTGTATCAGATATCTACACTCCCATGTTCATTGGAGCACTATTCTTCACAATAGTTAAGATACGGAAGCCACCTATATGTCCATCAATAGATAAATGAAGAAAAGGTGGCATATATACACAATAGAATACTCTTTGGGCATAAAAAGAAAACAAAATTGTGTCATTTGTGGCAACATAGATGAGCTATGGAGGACATTATGTTAAACAATATAAGCTAAGCGAAGTAAGATAAATACCAAGCATCCTCACACACATATGGAAACTAAAAAAGTTGATTTCATAGAAGTAGTGAGTAAAACAGTGGTTCTAGAAGCAAGGAAGTGTAGGGGTTAGGTGAGATAGCCAAAGATAGGGTAATGAGATACACAAGTACAGCCAGATAGGAGAAATACATTCTAGTGTTCTAAAGCACCAAAGGTGACTATAATCAACAATAATTTATTGTTTCTTTTCAAATTGCTAGAACAATGGATTTTGAATTTTCCCAAAACAAGGAAATGGTAAATGTTTATGGTAATACACTAATTACATCAATTTGATCATTACGCATTATATGCACATATTAAAATTTCATACCATATCCCATAAATATGTACGACACTTACATATCATTTAAAAATAATGATAAAATTATATCCAGATTCAAGCGCCTCTTGTAGCGCTTCCCACAGTCCTCACATTTGGATGGGTTTTCTCCACTGTGGTCTCCTTGTTGGTCTTTACAGAATGACCGGTGTACAAGCCTCTTTCCACAATCCTCACATTTGAAGGGTTTTTTCCGGCAGTGGAGTTTCTTATGATTCAAAATACTTGAAGCCCGGCTAAAGCTCTTCCCACATTCCTTACAATTATAAGGTCTCTCTCCAGTGTGGACCCTCTGGTGCAAGTTAAGACCTGACTTACTAATGTAGCCCTTCCCACACTCCTCACATCTGTATGGTTTTTCTCCACTGTGGATTCGCTGATGGATCAAAAGATATGAGGACCATCTGAAGCTCTTCCCACATTCTTTACAATTGTACGGTTTCTGTCCCGTGTGAATCATCTGATGCTTATGCAAATCTAGGCTATCAATGAAGCCTTTTCCACACTCCTCAGATTTGTACAGTTTCTCTGCTGTGTGGACCATGCAATGCCTATTAAGACTTGACCTAAGACAGAAGCTCTTACCACATATTTCACATTTGAATGGCTTCTCCCCAGTATGAATTCTCTGATGTTTCTGAAGCTGGAAATCGTGAATGAAGGCCCTCCCACATTTCTCACAAATATAAGGTTTCTCTCCTGTGTGTAATTTGCAATGAACTTGAAGTATCGCTCTACATCTGAAGCCTTTCCCACACTGCTCACATTTGAATGGTTTTTCTCCAGTGTGGACTCTCTCATGAGTCTGCAGACATGAGTTCTGACTGAATTCCTTACCACGCATGTCACACTTAGAGAGTTTCTCTCTCAAGTGAACTCTCTGGTGAATACGAAGAGCTGAGATGTAACAGAAGCTTTTTCCACACTCATTGCATGTATGAGACTTCTCTCCTGAGTGTAACTGCTGAGGAAGATCAAAGATGGCAACATCACTGAAGGATTGTTTACACTTCCCATTCTGTGAAGGTTTCTGTCCTGTATGAATTATAGATAGTCCTGCCTCAACCTGGGAGGGGACATCGCCTTGTTCAAAGAAGTCAGAATTATTTATAATGGAGTCTTGAGACTGGGTTATGTCACTTGCAGTTTGTTCCCACATTTGCTGGCAAGGGCAGTCTTCATGTGGTCCTGCTTCCGCAACAGTCTTGCCGCCTATAAGGACGCAGAATGAAGAGATGTGGACAAATGAAGCCTTTGTTCAGTGTTTTTAAGATTTCACACTTAGGATATGGCATTCAACTTTAATGAATGTTCAGTTTATGTTTTCCCCATGCATCTTGTTTTCTGGTTTGTATGTGACCAATTTATAACCACGCCATATCTCATATGTAAAATCCTTGATGGAAATAACAGACTCAATTAAAAAATTGATATAATATATACATTTGTTACTATTTCTAAGGAATTTTCTGGTCAGTCAAAAATCTTGCATGATAAATTACTAAATTCAAACATTATGTTCATAGTGAAATATAAATCAAAGGGAAATTTAAGGAAAAACAATAACAAAATCAATAGTCTATATATCTGTGTTTATGTTGTATATCCTTACATAGAAGTTATCCTGAGTAAAAAGAAGTCAGGACTTTGTCCTCAGCATCTGAGAGGTAATCTCTAGGATCCTGACATATCATGCTGGAGGACAGTGTCTTTGTTTGTTAGGGTGCCAACTCTGGATCACTCTGGATAGTGAAACAATATGATTTAGGGTTGTGGCTAGCCACTCCTTTCGAGGGTGAGGGGTGGGAGACCATCCTCCCCATGTCAGAAAGAACAACAGTGTTTGTTGTTTAATCTGTGAAGTCTGTTATTTGTTACCAGCAACAGGGAATACAGTGTCCATGACAGGACAGAGTAACAGCAAGGAGGACAACACGGCTGGAAAAGATGGTGCAAGGGGGAGAGGGCAGATGTAGTCAAGAGGCAGCAGGGGATGAAGAACAAACCACAGGGTCTCTAAAAGCCAATAAAGAGGTTGTAACTTTAATAACATTAATAAACCATAAAGGCTTTTGGACCAAGGAGTGGAAAACTGACTTGCATTTCCCAAGGATCATTTTGGCTGCTCTGGGGAAAATAGACGTCAGGGTGGAAGGCAGGGAACAGGACCACCAGCCAGAAAGGGGTTGTAATAAACCAGGAAAGAGATTGGGCAGTTTAGATCAGGGTGATATAAGTGGGCACAGTCAGAAGTAAAACAAATGGGAAAGTCACGTACAAGGATGCACAGTTGCTTGCTTCTTACCTGAATTTCCATCTCGTTGGGTTGCTGTCTCCATCATCCAAAACTTTTCTTCCCTTAGGAAGTGGAAAGGATGGAACGGTTGATGCCCTGTGAACATGCAAAGTCATGTGCTTAATCCCAATTCATTCTAGGTAATATCAAGGTAAAATTTACTGGAAATCTAGGTTCCCACTGCATACACAAACTTGAATACTCTAGGATACAAAGCCACTCCTGGGGCCTGATGTTCCACTACAGAGGGTGCCTATGCTCACCCACTGACAGCAGGTTCGTGAAGTTCTCAAGCATCACATCTTGGTACAGCTTCCTCTGGGCAGGGTCCAGCAGCCCCAGCTCTTCCTCAGTGAAGAACACAGCCACGTCCTTGAAGGTCACTGCCTCCTATAACATCAAGGATACATAACCTCAATCCTATGACCATGGACTACTGGGGGAGGAGTGGCACTGAGCAGGCAGAAAAGTGGAGGTCAACTTATAGATTTCCCACTCATTCTGTCTGTATCCTGACAGTGACTTTCCTGAGCTCCACCAGAAGTGCAATCATGAAAAAGACCTCCTGTATTTTTACTTTGTGCACTTACTGAGTCTCCTTGTAAGTAACCCCTTAGGATTCCAAATGGTGCATCCTAGGCTACACCTATATAGGTTTCAATGAATCTTGCCAGTTGCCCCAGTTGCCCCAGCAAAAATGAGCAATTCAGTCTCAACCTTGTTTGATGAGGTTTATTGTCCTCCTCTCTCAGACCAAAACCCTGGATGCTACCACTTTTCTTTAGTATTTGCCAAACTAACAGGTTGTAGGTAACAATTTCAAAGTGGCCTTGGATCCATTCTCCCCACTTTCTTGTTTACAGGTCTCAAGAATAACCATAAATGTGCTAGTTATGCAATGTCCTTCCTAGGGAAGATAACATCTTTTCTTTTTTTTTATGCCTTCTTTGGTTCTAGTCCAATCCATAAAAGATAATATCTTGAGTTAGGGAGGAACTGCTCAGTAAGTCATGTTGCCCCTGAGGCATATAACCTGGGACAGGCTGCCTCTTGGGGTGCCTCAGCTATGGTGCAAATGGGGCATGTGCAGTCCTGACTCCACCCACTCCAGGCAGCTTTCTTGAGCCTTGGAGGACTGGCTCACAGTGGATCATAGGCTTCTGTTGTCCCTTGCTACCTATATGTAATAAATCTGCTTTATGTAATTTGTCATATATGAGTGTGCTGTCTCATGGTGGACTCGCCAAGTCTGTAACTAGTGAACCTGTTCCATGGAATTGGTGCAGCAGCAGGGTCCAATTTGACAGAACTCTGGACTGGCAAAGGGGGCGCACTTATATCCAGGAAAATTGGCCCAGTGCAGTGATGGCAGCCTGGGGGCACAGGCTGGGCAGCAGCTTGATGATTTATAAAGAAGATAGAATGATAAGCGGGACACAGGCCACCCCTCTACAGACGTGAGCTGGCTGCATGGATTGAGACAGAGAGGACAGAATATGGAAACACAGGAGCTTGGTGTGTGATCTGCTGATTGCGACACCTTAAATAATAGCTCATTCCTGGGGCCAGAGGACTCAGGAGGTGGGTGAAGTGGGTCAGAGGGTCCCTGGAGCATCTAAGAGAGACGGAGCCAGCATGTGTAATGTGGGCCTCCACAGAAAGGGGGACTAACTAACTGACGGACAAGTATGAAGAAAACCAGGACACGTTATCTTGGTGTATAGCGCACCCTTGACATAAGGAACTCCATCATCAGTACAAATACAGTTATGAATGTACAAGGAACAGCACAAGAAGAAAAAACAGGCTAATTTGAGAGCAAGGAGGTAAAGAAGTGGGAGCACTGTTCACTCCTACTAATTTTTCTACTCCATAATGTAACAGTAAAAGGCAAAACAAAACCCAAACCAAAAACCAAATGCAAAGTCAACAAAAAAGAGACAAAGGAAGCAACTGGCACACAACAGGTCCCAAATGCCCATTTCCTCCTTGAGTCTTCCCAAGACAGAGAAAAATATATGACAATATGAGCAATAAGATGGAATTTTAATAGCAAGAGAGGTGAGCTCTACTCACCTTGAATGTGGTCATTTTTCCTCCTACTTTTTGGAATCTTCAGAGTCCTGAGTAATGGAGCACGAAGGAAGGTGGAATTGTGCCTGGAAAATGCCAGAGACAGCAAAAAGAGAGACGTGAAATGGTGGCTGGGGATGCTGTGTAGCAACATGGACATGTATTATGAATGATCACAGCAGTATTATTCATACTAACCCAAAAACTGTGCACAACCAAAATGCCTTTCTCTGGGTAAATGGATAGAAAAATCATGGCATATCCATATAATGCAATCTAATTTGGAAATTAAAAGGAATGAAGTATCAACTCATGCAACAACATGCACGAACCTTGGAAACATGCTAAGAGAAAGAAGCCAGACACAAAAATCCATGGATTATATGATTCCATTTATATGAAATGTCCGAATAGGCAAATGTATACATAGAGGAAAAGTAGGTTAGTGGTTGCTCCAGATTTGGGGTGAGAATGAGGTTTAATTGTAAATGGGCACAGAGTCCAACCCGGGGTGAAAAATAACTAAACTGAATTATGATGATGGTTAGTCCACTTTACAAAGTTCCTAAAGATCACTGTACTCCTGAAATCAGTGAATGCTTCATGTAAAATATACCTCAATAGAGTTGAAAAAAATTGCTAATCCACATGTCATTTACCTTCACAAGACTGAATTCTGAGTCCATATTGTTGGAAGATTTATAGTTGAACAAACAAATGAATAAATGAAGAGAACTAGAAGCTCATCTTTAGTAGAATGCCCACTAATAATGTATCTTCCAATAAGAAACTTTAGTTTTTTTTAAAAAGGTAATTTTATAGCAGACAAATCTGAAAGACATCATCTTGGCCAAGTGAACGTAGTTGAGATCACCAGTGAAGGGACAAACAGACATCATGTGAACCCTGTTATGTTGCAATAAAGAGGAAACCTCATCACTTGTGCAATATCCTTACCAACAATACATAATCTGAAACTAAACATGAAATATTTCAAACTCCAAATGAACATCTTTCTCCAAAATAACTTTCCTATTAAAAAAAAAACAAACCACTATGTTTATAAAAGACAAAGACTGTGGAATCTTTCCAGGCTAAAGAAACTATGGAATGTGACAATTAAAGACAATGCATAAGCTGGACTTTGAATGGCACTGCAGGTGAAGGGTGGGGCAGGGGACAGTCATAAGGACTTTATCTTTTTATTTTTTGAGACGGAGTCTTGCTCTGTCACCCAGGTTGGATGGCAATGGCGCGATCTCAGCTCACTGCAACTTCCGCCTGCTGGGTTCAGGTGATTCTCTTGCCTCAGCCTCCCGAGTAGCAGGGATTACAGGAGCGTGCCACCACACCTGGCTGATTTTTATATTTTTAGTAGAGACAGGGTGTCACCATGTTGGCCAGGCTGGTCTCGAACTCCTGACCTCAGGTGATCCACCCGCCTTGGCCTCCCAAAATGCTGGGATTACAGGCATGAGCCACCATGCCTGGCATAGGACTTTAAATGAAAAATTGAACAAATTTAAATATGTAACTACAGATTAGATAACAGGATGTTAGGTAATATGCTATCCAACACTATCTAATGAGTAACACTAGAACTACTAGTAGTCTTTTAACAGATCTGATATGTGATAACAATATTATTTAATATCTAATATTATCTAGCATGTTATGTGAAACCCTATACCATCCCTTCCTAAATACCTCTTACCAAAACACCCCACATTTACCATGGTATGTGGGCTTCCTTGCTGCTTAGAAAGCTATAATCAGCTGTCTCTGGTTAGTTATGTTCCTGGTGGTATTTGGCTGATGGTCATCAACAAAGCAACCGGGAAAAATGTAAACAATTGGCAAATTTGGATAGAGTATGAGAACTCCTTATACTATTTTTGCAACTTTTCTATAGCTTTTAAATGATATAAAAATGAAAATATTTTATTTTATTATTGTTTTCTATTTATTTATTTTTTTTGAGACAGAGTCTCGCTCTGTAGCCCAGGCTGGAGTGCAGTGGCGCGATCTCGCTCACTGCAAGCTCCGCCTCCCGGGTTCACGCCATTCTCCTGCCTCAGCCTCCGGAGTAGCTGGGACTACAGGCGCCCGCCACCACGCCCGGCTAATTTTTTGTATTTTTTTTTTTTAGTAGAGATGGGGTTTCACCGTGTTGGCCAGGATGGTCTCGATCTCCTCACCTCGTGATCCGCCCGCCTCAGCCTCCCAAAGTGCTGGGATTACAGGCGTGAGCCACCGCGCCTGGCGAAAATATTTTAGATATCAGGAAATAGTCACAAGGATAATGGGAATAATAAAATTGAGCATTATATAATATGGCAGTTAACTAGTTTATTCTTTTTTTTTTTTTTTTTTTTTTTTTTTTTTGAGTCTCACTCTGTTGCCCAGGCTGGAGTGCAGTGGCGTGATCTTGGCTCACTGCAACCTCCACCTCCCGGGTTTAAGCAATTCTCCTGCCTCAGCCTCTGGAGTAGCTGGGACTACAGGCATGTGCCACCACGCCCGGCTAATATTTGTATGTTTAGTAGAGATGGGGTTTCACCATGTTTGCCAGGCTGGTCTCAAACTACTGACCTCAAGTGAGGTCCTGCCTTGGCCTCCCAAAGTGCTGGGATTATAGGCATGAGCCACCGCAACCAGCCTCACTAGTTTAGTCTCTATTAGCAGTATTTAAAATTTTCTGTAGTTAAAAGACATATGGGAAAATGCATTAAAATATAACAATTTTTAAAAAAATGTTTATAAACAAATATAGAAATAGACACAAAGAAAGACTAAAAAGAAATCAATTAGAAGCTTAACAGTTACTATCTTTACATCTTCGATTCGTGGGTAATTTAAAAAGTTTTTCTACTCTCATTTCTCGCATTTCAGACTTCTCCACAATGATACAGTTCCACAACAATACGAAATACTTGGAAAACATCAAACAACATAGTTGAGAAATTTTTAAAAATTCCAAGACGTCCAAGCCCATGAGCCTTGCTCTCAAAGTCCTTTCAATCAGATCCTAACTTGCTTTCCCCACGATTCCAGCTAGTTCCTCTGCCTCAATGAGAATGTATCCAAGAGATGATCAACTCAGGCTCTGACCTGGACTGCCTAGGTTCCAACCCCAGCTCTACCTCTCACTAGTTGGGTGCTATGCACCCTGTGTCTCACTCTCATCTTTAAAACAGAAAAGCAATACTTCACAGAGCCACAGTGTGACCTAAATTTATTTGTATAAAGCACTTAGAATGAAGTTACCAATTACGGCTTAATGATTATCAACACCCGTGCCCGAGGACACACTCTCGGTTGGGTGAACATCTCTATAAAAGAAAAAAGCCAAGGACCAATCACATAGAGATTTGCCCTCAGTAGCCAAGAAGTCCCCTCCCTGCAGCTCTTTTAGAAAGGTCAGGCTGGGGAAGGCGAAAGTTGTGAAATACCTTGACTGCATCGCGGTCCCCCATGAAAGTTAAATGCTCCCCGCCCTTCGTGGAAGCAGATGCAACTCTCGCTTTCCTAAAAAGAGGTCAGAAGGCCTCCCGGGATCATCCACCGTCCTGCAGGGATTAGGGAGAAGGACCAGGGCCCCTGCAGCTGGAGCTATGACCCGGGGACTTGACCTCTTCGGGAAGCTAACAAGAGACCACCAGTCACCAAGTGACAGGGACTGCTTTAAGGTTCTCATTTGCGTTATCTCTTTCAGTTCCCCAAAACGATTCTACTAGGATGGTTCTAATGTCCCCATTACAAAAAACAGCAATGGAAAGTATAAGGACATTGAGAAACACTCCACGTCACAGTGAGAAAGAGGTCGCACACGTAGGATGGTTGGAGGCAGGCTGAGCGAGGTCAAAGTCCTGGAAAAGCTCAGAGCAGGACACAGAGGACCCCGCCAATTCCACCCCCTGGGATGCGAGCACAGCACCCCCATCCCAGAAAGCTCCGTGGACGGGAACAAAACCCCATTCCCCGCCCCATCAAACCTCCGCTCTCCGCCAAGGCTTCTTTTCCCTTGCTTGGATCATCGATCATCGGGGTCGTTGCGACCCCAAGCAAAGGTGACAAGTTCAGAAGGACCCGCCGGACGCAGAAATGGCTCAAACTACGCGGTTATGTAGCAACCGCAGGCTCACAGACCGGAAGTGCTCCCGCCTCCACGGAGCGTCTGGACTCCACTTCCCAGAATTCCCCGGTTCAACTGCTTGAGCCAAAGGGTCCGCCACTCCATGAAGTTGATGGACTACAGTTCCCAGAATTCACTCGTCCACCCGCCTGAGCCAACTTGCCCGCGATTCAGAGTGTGTCTGGACTCCACTTCCTCCAATGCCAAAAGAAAATGTCTATAATCTCACTCTTCAGCGGGAAGCGTTGGACTCCGCGGTGGTCTTTGACTACACACACCGCAATGCCCACCGAGATCGTATCCCATATCTCTGAGCGCCTGGTGGGGAATGTGGACTGTGACCCTGTGAGTCGTCCTTCTTTCTCCTTGAGTCTTTGAGCGAAAATATTGTATAGACAGGAATTCCTGAAGTCTAAACGCCTCCCACGATGACAGGAGTGTTATTAGGAAGAGAACAAACGAGGAGATAAAATCTTCAAGGATTAGGATAACCTGACGATGGAAGGTTAAAACTAAGGGTTTAAAGGATGAGCCAGGTGGAATGGTTTGGCAGGGGCAACGAGGAGCAGGAAGACACCAGCCCCTACTCCAGAAGCTGTGGGACCACTGGTTTGGCAGGAAAAGCCATCCCCATTTAAGATCACAACTACCAGTGGAGAAGCAGTGTCGTCATGGAATAGCTATCTTCCCATAAACTTTTAATGGTATTCATATTTCTCCTTAGATGTAGAAACATCAAATTTCAGAGAATGTAGTGAATTGCTCAGTACCTCAGAGCAATAATGACTGATGAAGAGCTAGGCATTGGTATCAATCTCACATTGAGATTGTAAATGCAGTAAAACGGGAGGATTCTACAGGTGAGGGAGCATGTTTTATTAAGAGTTTCTTCCTGGCCCACTGCAGTGGCTCAAACCTGTAATGCCAGCCCTTTCGGAGGCCAGGGCAGGACGTTCCCTTGAGCCCAGGAATTCAAGACCAGCCAGGGCAATACAGGGAGACTTCATCGCTATAATTTTTTTTTTTAAGTGGTCAGGCGTGGTGGCCTGATCTTGGGACTACAGTCCCAAGTATGCAGGAGGCTGAGGTGGGAGGATCGCTGAAGCCCAGGAGTTTGAGGCTGCAGTGAGCTATGATGCCATCACTGCATTCCAGCCTAGGCAACAAATACCTCAATAATTAAAAAAATTTTTTTAAGTTTCATCCTATTTCTTGGTGAAACATAATTTCTTCATTATAGTTAGCAATTTAAAAACTGGCATTGGTTAAAAAATAATAATAGTATAAAGCTAAATTAGGAAACAATTCATCTAAAAACCTCCTCTTTTGAAGGTAACTTTTTTTCTCCCTATAAACATACATTGGCCTATAAACATACAATATAAACATACATTGGCCTATAAACCAATATTCTTCTTTTTTAAAAAATTGAGTCTACTGTTTATCTATTTTTCTAAACTAAAAACTTTTCAAAATTTTGTTTAGACACAAAAATAAGGTGACTGTGCCAACCTTATGATGCCAAACATCCACTCTCTGAAAATTGAGTGATCATTATTCATATGCCAGTTATAGCTGTATCCTTGATCTACTCTGCCTTCCCGAAAGATAAAATGTATTGACACACTCAATCATAGCATGCAGGGAACTGAGCCTAAAAGGTTAGGGGCACTTGGCATCAAAGGTCCCTTCTGCTTCCCAGGTCCTTGCACTCTGGGTTTGTGATGGGAGGAGCAGCCTCTATGATCTCTGAGATGCCTTTGGGGTCATTCTTCCAGGGTTATGGACAGCAGGTCCTGGCTTCAGTTGACATGACCAATCCAAACTAATTCCTAAATCGGTTGCTTATCTCTACCGTCGTTTTATCTAGAACAGGTTTTCTAATTTTTTTTCCAAAGTAAATAGGCTGTGAATTTTTAAAATTCTTAGTTCTGTTTCCCTTTTAATTAATAATTCTGACTTTCTGTGGGTTCCCTCCCACAATATGTGGGAATTCTGGGAGATACAATTCAAGCTGAGATTTGGGTGGGGCACATCTAAACCATGTCATTGATGACACTGACAAAAACAACAGGGAAAGGACTCCCTATTCAATAAGTGCTGCTGGGATAACTGGCTAGGTATATGCAGAATATTGAAACTGGTCCCCTTCCTTACACCACATACAAAAATCAAACTGGGTGCTGTGGCTCACCTCTGTAAAAATTGGTAATAATGTCCCCACTTTTAGTTACTTGAGTCTTTATTTTTTAGTCAGTCCTGCTAAAGTTTTCACAATTTTGTTAGTCTTTCAGAATAACCAACTCTTGGTTTGGTTGATTTTCTTTGTATTCTTCTTCTCTGTTTTATTTATTAATACTTTAATCTTTATTATTTCCCTCCTAATCACTTTCTGTAAGATTCTCTTTTTCTAGTTCATGAAAATAAAATTAGGCTGTGGATATCAGATCTTTCTTCTTTAATATAAGCATTTACAGATATAAATTTCCCTCCTCCTACTGCTTTTGCCTCATTCCAAAAGTTTTGGCCATTGTTTTCATTTTCAGTTGTCTCAGGTATTTCCTAATTTCACTCCTGATTTACTCTGACGTATTATTTAAGAGTGTGTTGCATGCACGTGTATGTTTATTGCAGCACTATTCACAATAGCAAAGACTTGGAACCAACCCAGATGTCCACCAATGATAGACTGGATTAAGAAAATGTGGCACATATGCACCATGGAATACTATGCAGCCATTAAAAAGGATGAGTTCATGTCCTTTGTATGGACATGGATGAAGCTGGAAACCATCATTCTGAGCAAACTATCACAAGGACAGAAAACCAAACACCGCATGTTCTCATTCATAGGTAGGAATTGAACAATGAGAACACTTGGACACAGGGTGGGGAAACATCACACACCAGGGCCTGTCGTGGCGTGGGGGGCAGGGGGAGGGATAGCATTAGGAGATACACCTAATGTAAAGGATGAGTTAATGGGTACAGCACACCAACATGGCACATGGATACATATGTAACAAACCTGCACATTGTGCACATGTACCCTAGAACTTAAAGTATATATCTATATCTATATATATAGTGTGTTGTGTAGTTTCCACATACTTGTGAATTTTCCACTTTTCATGATGTGATTGAATTTCAGCTTTTGTGATCTAGATTATAATTGGAAAAGACTTTTATGGTATTAAACTTTTGAATTTATTAAGATGTTTTATTGAATTTATTACAATGTTTTCAGCCTGTAGTGTGAGAAAAATTACAAATTATTGTTGAATTTATATTGTATTCAACCAATGGAACACTACACAAAGCCACAAATACTAAGAATGCAACTTCAGAATAGAGGAGGAGGGGAAGACAGAAACCAAGTGCGAACAGATATTATGAAAATAATGCTGTGAACTGCAGTATTTAGTGTACTCTGCATTTCAACTCACGAGTCCCTGAATTATCTGTAGATTTCCTCTCTTAGATACAATTTAAAAACATCGCGTTTGCTCCTTTTGATTCATTTACCACATAGTGAACACAAAGTGATAATCAGTGTTAAAGTTGTGAAGATGCAGCAGAAAACACATGTCGCTGACATTCTAGTGGTAATCAACTTTGATGTGGTCATGATTAGTTTTGTAAATGCATGAATGAACTCTTATTCTAAGGCCTGTCTCCTGAATAACTGTAACTGTCAAACTTTTGTTTGAAGCCCTACTGCACAACTTACAAGGGTTCTTCACTATGACAGTCCCAGGACCACTGGGGTATGCTGAGCTATGGCTGAAACAGGCTTTAACTTAAATGTTTTTTCTCCTACAGGACTGGATGAAATGTATCATCAGCATGGATTCTGTGATAAATTACAAGACACAAACTCAAAGGGAACTGCTTTCTATGTGCCTCATATTTTAATGTTTCTCCCCTTTGTGAATGCTTAGGTGAGACTGTAGTCATGAAAACTGAGTAAAGACTTTATTACACACATTACTGAGGCTTCTCTCCAATGTGGACATTCGGAAGTTGAAGACTTGAGGCCTGAATGAAGCACATACCACCCTCCTCATACTTCCATAGTTTCTCTCCCGTGTGGAGCTTCTGAAGCGTAATAAAATTCAAGTGATCCAGCAATTCTACTACTGGGTATATCCAAATGAAAGGAAATTAGTATGTCGAGGAGATAACTGCACTCCCAGGTTCATTGTAGCACTACTCACGATAGCCAAGATATAGAATCCACCTAAGTGTCTATCAATACATGAATGAAGAAAAGGTGGCATATATACACAATGGAATCCTCTTTAGACATAACAAGGAAACAAAATTTTATCATTTGTGGCAACATGGATCAGTTTTCAAAGACACTGTTAATATAAGCCAAGCAAAGAAAGAGAAATACTGACTGTCCTCACTCATATGGAAGTCAAAAAAAGTTGATTTTGTAGTAGAGAGTAGAACAGTGGATGTAGACAGGCAAAGAAGTGTAGGAGGTAGGTGAGATGGCCAAAGGTTGGCTAACAGATACAAAAGAGGTAGAGGGGAAGAATAAGTTCTACTGTTCTGCAGCACTAAAGGTGACTATCATCAACGATTATTTACAAATTGCTAAAAATGTGTTGTAGTCTCACAAATGCACCACACTGTAGCAGTCTCTCTTGTGATGTATCACCCAGAGTTCTTAATCTCACGTCCAATATGATTAAGAAGCACAGACACAAGGGTCAAATTGGAGTAAAAGTTTAATAAGTGAAAGAAAAAAGCTCTCCACAGTGGAGATGGGGATCCAAATAAGTTGCCCAGTATGAGACTGGGGTCCAGGGTTTTTATGGACTGGAAAGGGGAAGGAATGCACTTAGCCTGTGGGCTGTCTTGGAGAAAGCATGATTCAGCTTGGTCTGGGACCTTGGCCCGGGACCAATCAGGAGCTGAAGTGATGATTCATAAGGGCTATTCAGCTTGGCCCGGGACCAATCAGGAGTTGAAGTGATTATTCGTAAGGGCTATTCAGCTTGGCCTGGGACCAATCAGGAGTTGAAGTGATTATTTATAGAGGCTGGGCTTTTCCTTTTTCACAAAAGAAAGTGCCAACCTGAACCTACTGAAGCCCACTGTGTTCATGCCCACAAAGAAGAAACTTTCCTGGGAGCCTGCTGATTATACAAAGGACAAAGGCATTTCTGTGTCAGGTCTTGTTCCCTTAACTGAGTGAGCCAGAGGTTTGTGCGAGTTGTTGCTGGAATGGGCTGGAGGTTCTTCTATCTGTGCAGCCTTGGGCATGTCTCCAGGCACAATCCCTTGTGCTAGTTCCCTTATCAGTGCCTGTAGCTTGATTTTCTTCCCCAGGCTGCTTTTTAGGTTATACGGGGATGAGGCACTGACCCGTGCGGCGGGGGCTCTCCAGGGACCCTTTCCTTGCTGTCTACTAATTCCTCTCAAATGGATTTTGAATTTTCCCACACAAAGAAATGGTAAATATCTGAGGTGATATACCAATTACACTGATTTGATCACTATAAATTATATGCACACATTAAAATATCACTTTGTACCCCATAAATATGAATAATTATGTATCATTTAGAAATAATGATAAAAGTATATCCAGATTCAAGCGCCTCTTGTAGCGTTTCCCACAATCCTCACATTTGGATGGGTTTTCCCCACTATAGTCTCTCGGCTGGGCTTTACGGTATGTCCTGTGTACAAGCCTCTTTCCACAGTCCTCACATTTGAATGGTTTTTTCTGGCAGTGGAGTCTCTTATGATTCAAAATACTTGAGGCCCGGCTAAAGCTCTTCCCACATTCCTTACAATTATAAGGTCTCTCTCCCGTGTGGACCCTCTGGTGCAAGTCAAGATTAAACTTAGTAACGTAGCCCTTCCCACACTCCTCACATTTATACGGCTTTTTGCCATTGTGGGATCTCTGATGGGAAGACAGTTGTGAATTTGTATAAAATCCCTTCCCACATTCTTCACATTTGAAGATTTTTTTTCCACTGTGGACTCGCTGATGGTTCAAAAGGCACGAGGACCATCTGAAGCTCTTCCCACATTCTTTACAATTATATGGTTTCTCGCCTGTGTGGACCACCTGATGCTTATAAAAATCTAGCCTACCGATGAAGCCTTTTCCACACTGCTCACATCTGTACGGTTTCTCTCCTGTGTGGACCATGCAATGCCTATTAAGTGCTGATCTCTGATGAAAGCTCTTATCACATGTATCACACCTAAACGGTTTTTCTCCTGTGTGAACCATGGAATGGCTCTTAAGTCTTGACCTAAAATGGAAGCTCTTACCACATATGTCACATTTGAATGGTTTCTCCCCAGTATGGAGTCTCTTATGTTCCTTAAGCTGGGAATCATGAATGAAGGCCTTCCCACATGCCTCACAAATGTAAGGTTTCTCTCCTGTGTGTAATTTATGATGAACATTAAGTGCTGATCTACGACTGAAACCTTTACCACATTGCTCACATTTGAATGGTTTCTCTCCAGTGTGGACTCTCTGATGAGTTTGCAGATGTGAGCTTTGACTAAATTCCTTGCCACACACGTCACACATAAAGAGCTTCTCTCCCACGTGGACTCTCTGATGAACATGAAGAGCTGAGATGTAACAGATGCTTTTTCCACACTCATCACACGTATGAGACTTCTCTCCTGAGTATAACTGCTGAGGAAGATCAAAGATGGAAACATCACTGAAGGACTGTTTACACTTCCCACCCTGGGAAGGTTTTTGTCCTGTGTGAATTGTGGGTAGTCCTGCTTCAACCTGGGAGGGGACATCACCATTTTCAAAGAACTGAGAGTTATTTATGATAGAATCCTGAGACCTGGTTAAGTCTTTTGCAATTTGTTCCCAGATTTGCTGGCAGGACCACTCTTCATGTGCTCCTGCTTCTGGAACAGACTCCAACTCAGTTTGGATCTTGCCTCCTATAAAGACACAGATTTAAGATATGTGTACAGGTGAAGCCTTTATTCAGTGCTCTCAAGGTTTCACACTTAGGACATGACATTAAACTTTAATGAATACAGAGAATGTTCAGTTTGTGTTTTCCAAGTACACCCTGATTTCTGGTTTGCATGAGGCCAATTCAGAACCACATCATGTCTCACATGTAAAATCCTTGATAGAAATAATAGACTTAATTTAAAAATATGATATACATTTAACTTGTTACTATTTGTAATGAATTTCCTAGTCAGTCCAAAATCTTACGTGATAAATTACGAAAATAAAAATTTAGGTACATAATGAAATATGAATCAAAAGGAACTTTAAGGAAAAGCAATAACTTAATCAATACTTTGTATATTTGTATATCCTTATAAAGAAGTTAAACTAGGCCAGTTGCGGTGGCTCAAGCCTGTAATCCCAGCACTTTGGGATTGATCACTTGAGTCCAGGAGTTCGAGACCAGCCTGGGCAATATAGCAAAACCCTGTCCCTACTAAAAATACAAAAATTAGCCAGGAGTGGTGGCGCACTCTGTAGTCCCAGCTACTTGGGAGGCTGAACTGGAAGGATTGCTTGAGCCTGGGAGGTGGAAGTTGCAGTGAGCCCTGGGCGACAAAGTGAGACCCTGTCTCAAAAAAAAAAAAAAAAAAAAATGCTGGATGCAGTGGCTCACACCTGTAATCCTAGCATTTTGGGAGGCCGAAGTGGGCAGATCACTTGAGGTCAGGAGTTCAAGACCAGCCTGGCCTTGAAACCCAGTCTCTGCTAAAAATACAAAAATTAGCCAGGTGTGGTGGCACATGCCTGTAGTCCCAGCTACTCAGGAGGCTGAGGCAGGAGAATTGCTTAAACCTGGAAGGCAGAGGTTGCTGTGAGCTGAGATTGAGATCGTGCCACTGCACTCCAACCTGGGAGACAGAGTGAGACTCTGCCTCATTAAAAAAAAAAAAAAAAAAAAAAAAGTTAACCTAACCAAAAAGAGATTGGGACTTTGTCCTCAGCATCTGAGAGGTAACCTCTAGGATCCTGAAGTGTCATACCTTAGGAGAGTGTCTTGGTTGGCTTGAAGGCAAACACTGGATCACTCTACATCGTGAAACAATATAATTTATGGTTGTAGCTGGCAAATCCTTTGGGGGATTGGGAGTGGGAGATGCTCCCCTCCATGTCAGAAATAAGCAATGTGATTTAAGGTGGAGCTTTAGGTCACCAAGAGTTAGTGGACCAGGAGACTGATTAATCACCTAGGAATCATCAATCAATAATGGCTCCGTAATGGAGACCCAATAATTACTCTGGATCCCAGCACTCAGGTGAGTTTCTGTGACTGACAGTACTTTGAGTCTAAGTCATACCTTAATCCTGGGAATGTAACACATCCTACTTTGCCAGGAGAATACAACAGAAGGTCCGCATTTGGTTATTCTCATCTGGACCTTGTTTTATTTGTTTTTCTCTAAGTATAATATACATCTTTTCCCTGTAAAAATCAGTCAGTGAGAATAAAAGTATTCAGTGAGTTCTGAGAGTTTAGAAAATTATCGAATGTGAAGGCAGTTTTGAAAACCTCCCAAATTTGCACTTGGTGTGAAGTGAGAGCAGTTCTCTGTAAAACGTCTCAGTAAATTTTGTAGTTGGTTGAACTCCTCACAACATTAAACATCAAACACCTCGTAGTGTTTCTACGTACACATTCAAAGTATCCCTGCACAAGAATTTTGCACAGCATATGTAAAATACTTAATCTTACTTTTCTGTATTGATATGGACAGTAACTTGGTTATCTGAAAGAGTACAGAGACACACAACTACAGTTTGAGGGGAATCTGAAAGGCTGTCCTTCCAGGGGTCCACAAAGGGGGATGCTCCTGAGCAGACAATCAAAAATGTAAAGAATCACATAGAATGAAAAGAAAGCCTATGATGCAGATAAACAGGACTTTGTAACTTTTTATATTGCAGACTACACATTAGTGAGCTATGAAATGCAGTTAAGCTCTGCAACAAACATTTACAAAAAAGAACTGGAATGTAAATTATCACAGCATCATGACAAGCAGGAAAGTGGTCATTCCATGAAATGCCTCCTAGAGTCATCCATACACATCTATAGGCATGAAAAATGTTTGTCCGGGTTATATTGAAATATGTGCTTCTTACTATGGCTCATGCTTGCAAAACATTCAAAAATTTGTCAGGATAATACCAAGTCCTGAATTAAATAAATTCTTCCAATGGAAAGTTAAATTGCAGAGGTCGAATCTTGGAAAGGATTAATAGGTAAGTGTGTACCTATTGGTATACAGTGGTACGTAGATATATTTAATACACTGTCACTTATAAATAAGAGGTCTTGGCTGGGCATGGTGGCTCACACTTGTAATCCCAGCACTTTGGGAGGCCGAGGCGGGTGGATCACCTGAGGTCAGGAGTTCGAGACCAGCCTGGCCAATGTGGTGAAACCCCATCTCTACTAAAAATACAAAAATTAGCCAGGTGTGGTGGCGGGCACCTGTAATCCCAGCTACTTAGGAGGGTGAGGCAGGAGAATCACTTGAACTCGGGAGGCGGAGGTCGCTGTGAGCCGAGATCGCACCATTGCAATCCAGGCTGGGCAACAAGAGTGAAACTCCATCTCAAAAATAAATTAAATAAATAAGAGTTCTTTAAGGAGAAAGGAGAATCTTCAGGATGTTTCTAGTTTTAGAGGGCAGTTTCGCAATTCCTAACAAGTCATAAAGTTCACCAGTTCAAAATACAGCACTAAATCTATAAAAATCAAGAAAAAATTGTGTAAAATCTACATCCTTTAATGTTTTTGAAAACAAAACTTGTATGACATAAAGATGCAGAAATATACACATTTATGAAGAAAGAGGACCAGAAATAGAGTAAATGTTCAGCTACATGACTTGTGTCCCCTCATCCTCATTCTTCCCCCTTCTAGTAAGAAGAAGGAGGAACCTGGGGCCAGTGAAGTGCATACAGACTTTGGAAAAGGCAAATGGGCTGCAGATGGGTAAATCTTTCAAAGGAAATGTAGCTGGAAATCCTCATTCAAAAAGAATTTCTTCCCTGATATAAATATGCTCCCTATGGAAAGCTCCAGGGTAAGTCTCAGGGAAGGCATCTTACTCAGTGTGGTCATAAAAACAATGCTTAGAAGTTTCCACGGGACGTGGGTCAATTGTACACACCTAAAACCAATCATGTCAAGGGAACCTAAGAAAGTCAGAATTGGATAAGCAGCAATCAGCAGGCCAAAAAAAACTGTTCTGCAATATACAGTCAGCCTTCCTATTATGTTACACAGCAAGGGGGATTAAAACGGTAGACGCCATAAAGGTCACTAGTCACCTAAGCAGAAGGCAGGAAGATCATCCTGGATTATGCAGGAGTGACCAATGCAATCACAAGAGACCTGAAAGGTAGGAGGCAGAGGCTTAGGAAGAGTGGCAGAGGGAATGGGATTATGGAAGAATGGTCAGAGATGCAAAGTAGCTGCCTTTGAAGATGGAGACGTGAAACAAGAGCCAGGGAGTGTGGACAGTGCCTAGACACTGGTAAACCAAAGTGAAGCTTTCCCTCAAAGAACATCCAGGCAGGAACAAAGCCCTAGGGATGCTTTGATTTTTGCGCAGTGAAATGTATCAGACTTCAGGCCCAAAGAACAGAGATAATAAATATTTTTGTTTAGTCCACTAAGTTTGTGGTCATTGGTTACCACAACAGGCAGTACAGTGTCCCTGGCAGGACAGAAACAGCAGGGAAGAAATGTGGCTGCAAATGATGGAGAAAGAGGGAAAGGACAGATGCAGTCAGAGAGGCACAATGGGATGAAGAGCAGACCACATAGGTCTCTAAGATGCACTTAAAGAGGCTGTAACATTAATAAAAATAAGAAGTTATAAAAGCTTTTGAGGAGAGGAATGACAATCTGACTTCCGTTTCCTAAGGATTGCTTTGGCTGCCATGAGAACAGATATTAGGGTGGGAAGGATGGGAACAGGGCCACCAACTGGAAGGCAGTTGTAATAATCCAGGAAGGAGATGTGGTCATTTACATCAGAGCAATGCAAATGGGGATGGACAGAAGCACAACAGGTGGGACAGTCATGTACAAGGACACACAGATGCTTAGTTCTTACCTGGATTCCCTTCTCTTTCGGTTGCTGTCCCCATCATCCAAAACTTTTCTTCCCTTAGGAAGTGGAAAGTATCTCGGTGGAACGGTTGATGCCCTGTGTGAATAGGTAAGGTCACGTGCTGAATCCCAACACATTCTGGGTAATATTTAGGCAAAATTTACTGGATATTTAGGTTCCCAATGCACACTCAAACTTGAACACTCTAAGGTACAAAGCCACTCCTGAGGCCTGATGTTCAGATACAAAGGATGCCCGTGCTCACCCATTGAGAGCAGGTTCCTGAAGTTCTCAAGCATCACATCTCGGTACAACTTCCTCTGGGCAGGGTCCAGCAGTCCCAGCTCCTCCTCAGTGAAGACCACAGCCACATCCTTGAAGGTCACTGCCTCCTACAACATCAAGAAGACATAACTTCAACCTTATGACCAAGGACTACTGGGGGAGAAGCAGCATTGAGCAGGGGAACGGGATGAGTGGAAAGTTGTTCTCAATATTGAGGGATGTAAGTCAACTTAGAGATTTCCCACTCATTCTGCCTATATCCTGACAATGACACACACTGATTTTCCTGAACTCCACCAGAAGTGCAATGATGAAGTCCCGTACATTTACTCTGTGCACTCATCAAGTCTACTTGTATGTAACCCTCTAGGACTCTACATGCTGCATCCTGGGCTACCCATATATAGGTTCAACAAATCTTGCCAACTGCCCCAGCAACATTAAACAATTCAGTCCCAATTTTGTTGGGTAAGGCCCATCGTCCTCCTCTCTCATACTCAAACCCTGGATGCTATCGCTTTTCTTTAGTATTTGCTAAACTAACAAGTTTTAGGTAACTGTGGGTAATTTTCAGGGTGGCCTTGAATCATTCTTTCTTGCTTATAGTTCTGAAGAATGAACACAGAACATGCTAGCAATGCAATGTTCCTGTCCTTCCTAGGGAAGATAATGTCTTGAGTTAGGGAGAAAGTGCCCAGTGAGTCGTGTTGCCCGAGGTATATAACCTAGGGTGGGCTGCCTTCTGGGGTACCTCTGCTTTGGTGGAAATAGGGTCAAGATTCTACTCACCCCAGGATATTTTCTTCAGCCTTGGATGGCCACCTCACAGTGTATCCTACACTTCTGTGCTCCCTTGCTGCCAATTTGTAGATAACAAATCTGCTTCACGTAATCTGTTGAGTGAGATCGTGTTCTGTCTCACAGGACTCACACAAGTTGGTAATCAGTGCACAGTGAACCTACTCCACAGTACCAGCGTGGACAGCTGTGTGGGACAGTTATGTAGTATGTCCTCTACTCTCAAGGCACAAACCACAAATGTTAATTGCAGCCCTCAGTGTCCCGATCAGAAGCCAGAATGCATCATTGCACATCCTAAAGGTCTGCCCCTTCCTAGCTGTGTGGCCTTAGACATGTTTGCCTACAGGAATTAGTTTCCTCTCTAAATAATAGTCCTTATCTGGCACAGTATTTTAAAGGATTAAACAAGGAAATACATAGCATTTGGAAACATCTGTGCCACTGTTTAATGAACATTAGCTGGAATCATTTTTACTGTTGTTACTAGCATTATCTATTTCATGGCTGCATAGTATTCCAGAGAACTGATGACCTACTTTTAGCTACAGTACAGAATATTTAATTTTACATATTTTCAATTATCAATCCTGTAAAGAGCATCATTAAGTAATGATGCAGGAAGATGTAAGAACATCTTACTCTTTCATTGTTTAAAATAATAATTTCAAATGAAAATTAAAACATCAAAAAATAAGCACATTTAGAACTGTGATCATATAACTGCATGCTTTCTTCCCAATTTTTTACCTACCTCCATAATCTTTGAACAGAATACAAGTATTTTGCTTCTCTTTATCATGGCCAAGAGCAGGTTATAAATATTCCCACAGTCTTGGTAATCTGATTGGGGGAACAATTCATTCTATTATTCTCACTTATTTGATTATAAATGAAAACCATCACTTTTCAAGGTTATTGGCCATCTCTACTTCTCCTTTCACATAGGCCTTTTAGTGTCCTTTGTTCGTATCTGTTTGGAGTTGTTCCTTTATTCTGTGCTCAAGGTTTTGATTTTGAATTTTATATTCTTTAGGTATCCACGTGGCAAACATTTCTGCCCCAGGTCATTATTTCTTCTGGTAACATTGTGTGAGGCATCTTTTGCCATAAGGGATTTAAAGATTTTTCTCTAACAACTATGGAAATCAGTATACGTCAGTGCCTGGAGTAGATGCCGTGTCAGAGTGACATGTGACAAGAAGTCACACCGAGTGGCGACAGGGAGGAGCAGCACCACTAGGGACACCGTCACTCAACAGGGCACTCCAGACACCCACACCACAGGGCATAGGTTGCTCAATGGAGAATTCTCTCTCCTTCTTTCTCTTTTTCACCTGAGCCAAATGGCTAACACTCCTGACCTTTGGTTGCTTGTGTACACCCGAGCAGGTTTCTCATATTTCACCTGTTTAAGAAGAAGAGACCAGGAACCTCCTCATTCTGCTGCTCTGAGGAGTAAATGTAGTAACAGAACACAAGTGACTCGCAAATCTTAGTATCACTGGACATTTTAAATGAAGGCTTCCTACTGCTTTGGTTAAACTGCTTACTACATAAATGAGTAAGAAGAGACCAGTAAATAAAGCACATGCAAAGTATGACTGAGACAAGGAGAACACAGACTCTAGCTCTTCCAGTGTGAAAACTCCAACAATATTTGTGTGGAGCAGCAGTTATATCCTGTTGTTCTGTGCCCAGTTAAAATATTCTATCTGCAAAATAGCCAATGTGGTACATATCAAAAGTACCCTTTCAAAATTGAGCTAAAATGGCATATGGTTTTCAAAATTAATTTTGTGGGAAAAGGTTATATATAAGAAAGCTGTCACTGCAGTGTTGCTTAAAATATGTCTATGAGCGTGAGGTAGTTATAAATAAAAAGATACATCAATGTAATAGGAATATGATGTGACCATAAAAATGGAAGATTATGTAACATATAAAAAGAGCACAATTTACAATTAGATGTATATCATCAATACAAATACAGTTATGAATGTACATGACAAACAGCAAGAGAAGGTAAAAGTGGATAATTTGAGAGAGGGGAGGTAAGGAAGTGGGAGCACTGTTCATTTCTACTAATTTTCATACTCCATAAAATAAATAATGGTAACAAAACAAAACAAAACAAAAAACCAAATGCAGTCAACACAAAAGAGATAAAGAAAGCACCTGGCACACAACAGGTCCCCAAATGCCTGTTTTCCCCTTGAGTCTTCTCATGACAGAGAAAAACACATGACAATATAAGTAGTGACATGAAATTTTAACAGCAAGAGAGGCACGCCCCCCTCACCTTGAATGTGGTCATTTTTCCTCCTACTTTGGGGAATGTGCAGACTCCTGAGTGATGCAGTTTGAAGGAAGGTTGGAATCCTGCCTGAAACATGCCACAGTCTGCAGAAAAAGAGGGATGTGTGTTGTGAATTAGCATATGAACGATCACAGCAGCATTATTCATAATAACCCCAAACTGCACACAACCAAGATGCCTTCCTCTGGGTAAATGGATAGGCAAATGGTGGCGTATCCATGCAATGGAATCTTATTTGGAAATTTAAAGAATGTTTCCAAAGCTTGGAAACATCATGCTAAATGAAAGAAGCCAATCACAAAATCCATGGATTATATGATCCCATTTATATGAACTATCTAGAATAGATAACGGTATATAGAGAGAATATAAGCTAGTGGTTGCTCCAGATTTGAGGTGAGAACGAGTTTTTATTTTTTAAGAGATGGGGTCTTGCTATGTTGCCAGAGCTGGTCTCAAACTCCTGAGCTCAAGCTATACCTCCCACCTTGGCCTCCCAAAGTGCTGAGATTACAGGCATGAGCCACCACGCCCAGCCTGAAAATGAGTTTTAACTGTAAGTGGGCACAAGAAGTCCAGTTAGGGGATGAAAATGGTCTAAACCGAATAATGACGATGGCAAAACCACTATGTGAAATTCCTAAAGATCACTGAATTGTACACCTGAAATTGGTGAATGCTATGATATGTAAAAAATACCTCCATAGAATTGGAAAAAATAATTGTTAGTTTACATGTCATTTAACTTAACAAGACTGAGTCCATATTGATAGAATATTTATAGTTGAAGAAACTAATAAATAAATGGGGGAGAACTGGCAGCTCATTTTTATAGTGAATGCCCATTAATAATGTATCTCCCCAGAAGAAATTTGACTATTTCTTTTAAAAAGGTAATTTTATAGTGGACAAATCTGAAAGACATCATCTTGGCCAAATGAACGAAGTTGAGATCACCAATGAAGGGCCAAACCAACATCATTTGGCCCTGTTATGTTACAATATGAAGGAAACCTTATCACTTTGGTGGTATCCGCACCAACAATGCATAAGGCCCAGAAGCAATAACAATGCATGATCTGAACCTAAACATGAACTATATCAGATAAATCCCAATGAACGTCTTTCTCCAAAATAACTTGCCTACACTCTTTAAAAATACCACATATATTAAAGAAAAAGGCTGTGAAATCCTTCCAGATTAAAGAAAACAGAAATGTGATGACTAAACATAATGCACATAATTAGACTTTAAACTGGGGTCAGGGTGAAGGGTGGGGTAGAGGATAGTTGTGAGGACTTTAAATGAAAAAATTGAACAAATTTAATTATGGAACCACATATGAGATACCATGATGTTATGGAATATGTTATCTAGCACTATCTAATTATAACACTATAAGCACAATTAGTAGTTTTTTAAACAGATATCTAATATTTAATATCATTTAATATGATATCTTAATATTATCTAGCATGTTATGTGAGACCCTATAACCTGCCCTTTCTAAACACCTCTTACCAAGTCACCCCATGATCATTGGAATGTGGGCTTCCTTGCTGCAGAAATCTACAATCAATTGTCTCTGGTTACAGGTATGTTCCAGGTAGTATTTGGCTCATGGCCACCAACAAAGCAAACAGGAAAAATGTAAACAATTGGCAAATTTGGGTAAAGAGTATATGAGAATTCCTTATACTATTCTTGCAACTCTTCTATAGCTTTGAAATGATATAAAAATGAAAGGTTTTCAACTATCAGGAAATAGTCATAAGGATGATAACAATGGGGGCCGGGCGCCGTGGCTCACATCTGTAATCTCAGCACTTTGGGAGGCCGAGGTGGATGGATCACGAAGTCAGGAGATCGAGACCATCCTGGCTAACACGGTGAAACCTCGTCTCTACTAAATATACAAAAAATTAGCTGGGCGTGGTGGCGGGTGCCTGTAGTCCCAGCTACTCGGGAGGCTGGGGCAGGAGAATGGCGTGAACCCGGCAGGCAGAGCTCACAGTGAGCCGAGATCGCACCACTGCACTCCAGCCAGGGTGACAGAGCGAGACTCCATCTCAAAAAAAAAAAGGAATAATATGGATGAGCATGACATAATATGGCAGTTTGCTAGTTTATTCTCTATCAGCAGTATCTAAAAGTTTCCATAGTTAAAGAAATATGGGAAAACACATTAAGATATTATAACAATTTTTTAAATGCTTATAAATAAATATACAATAGACACAAAGACTAAAAAGAAACAGAGGAGAACTGGAAGTTCTATCTCTTGTATCAGACAGTTACCACCTTCACATCTTGGATTCATGGGTAATTTAAAACATGTTTTCTCCTCCTATTAATCTAATTTTAAAATGCTCCGCAATGACATAGTTCCACAATACAAAATCCTTATAAAAAGTGAAACAAGATGTTGACAAATTTTTAAAAGACTCCTACAGAAGTCCAAGTCCATGAGCCTTGCTCTCAAGATCCTTTCAATCAAATCCTAACTTTCTTTCCCCACCTGATTCCAGCTAGTTCCTCTACCTCAATGAAAATGTATCCAAGGGATGATCAACTCAGGCTCTGACCCAAACTGCTTAGGTTCCAGCTCCAGCTGCACCTCATTCTACTGGGAACTAAGCACCCGGTGTCTCACTCCCACATTTAAAATGGAAAAGAGCGACCCGGCGCGGTGGCTCACGCCTGTAATCCCAGCATTTTGGGAGGCCGAGGCGGTCGGATCACGAGGTCAGGAGTTTCAGACCAGCCTGACCAAGACGGTGAAACCCCGTCTTTACTAAAAATACAAAAATTAGCTGGGCGTGGTGGTGCGCACCTGTAATCCCAGCTACTTAGGAGGCTGAGGCAGGAGAATCGCCTGAACCCGGGAGGCAGCCTGTTGCACTGAGCCCAGATCGCTCCACTGCACTCTAGCCTGGGCGACAGAGCGAGACACCGTCTCAGAAAAAAAAAAAAAAAGGAAAAGAGCAATACCTTTCCACAGAGCCATGGTGCGGCGTAAATGTATTTATTTCCATAAAGCCCTTAGAATTAAGTTACCAATTAAGGCTTAATTATTATCAACACCCATGCCCAAGGACACATCCTATACACTCTTGGTTGAGGTGAATATCTCTGTAAAGAAAAAAACCGGCCCGGCGCGGTGGCTCACACCTGTAATTCCAGCACTTTGGGAAGCCGAGGCAGACGGATCACTTAGGACCACAGGTTCGAGACTAGCCTGGCCAACATGGTGAAACCCCCGTCTCTACTAAAAATAGAAAAATTAGCCGGGCATGGTGGCGCATGCCTGTAATCCCAGCTGCTCCGGAGCTGAGGACAGAGAATCGCTTGAACCCAGGAGGCGGAGGGTGCAGTGAGCTGAGATCGCGCCACTGCTGCACTCCAGCCTGGGAGACAGAGCAAACCTCGTTCTCAAATAATAACAATAATAAAAACAGACTAACAAAATAAATAACATTTTTTAAAAAAAGAGAAAAGCCAAAGACCACTCGTGTAGACAGCTTTGTCCTCAGTAGCCAAGTCCCTCCCTGCAGCTCTTTTAGAAAAGTCAGGCTGGGGAAGGAGAAAGCTGTAAAACACTCTGACTGTGTCGCCGTCCTGGATACAAGTTAAATGCTCCTCTCCCTTCGTGAAACGTGGATGCATCCCACGCCTTCCTAAAAAGAGGTCACAGGTGTCCGGGATGATCCAGAGTCCTGCCGGGATCCAAGAGAAGGGCTGGGGCAGCTGGAGCTCTGACCCCACCCGGGCACCTGACCACTTCGCGGGAAATTAACAGGGCACCAAGTGACAGGAGCTGTTAAGTCTTTGTTTTATACCACAACTTTCAACTCCTAAAACAATTCTATCAGGATAGTCCTAAAATCCTCATTTAAAAAACGGCAATGGGAGGTACAGGGAGATTAAGTAACACTCCACGTTATATCGCGAGAAAGAGGTCGCACACTTAGAGCGGAGGGAGGCGGACTGAGCGAGGTCAAACACCTGGAAAACCCTCTAAACAGGCACACAAGTCTAGCCAGGGTTCTTCCCCGCCCCCCGAACCCCCAACGACTCCTCCGGTGGACCTGAGTACAGCCCCCAACGCCAGAAGGCTCCATCGACGGCAACGAAATTCCCCTCCCACCCCTCGCATCTCCAAACCTCAGATCTTCTCCAGGGCTTCTTACCCCCTTAGTTGACCCCCAGGTCGTTAGGCGCCCCTAATAACTGGTTCACTTTCGCAAAGACCCGCAAGACACAGAGTTGGCTCAAACCACCTTGTTAAGTAGCAATGTCCGGCTCGGAGACCGGAAGTGTCGATTATGCCACAGAGCGTCTGGACTACACTTCCCAGAATCCCCCGAATCCGCCTGCCTGAGCCAAAGTTCCCACGACTCCACAGAGCAAATGGACTCCACTTCCCAGAATTCACAGGTCCTCCTGCCTGGAGCAAAATTCCCACGCCTCCCAAGATACTCGCGAAACGCCTGCGGGAGCCAAATTTCCTGCGCATCGATTGGGCAACTAGACTCCCGCAGGCGTTTCGCTGGTATCTTGGGAAATGGAGTCCATTTGCTCTGTGGAGGCGTGAGAATTTTGGCTCAGGCAGGTGGACCTGTGAATTCTGGCCTATCAACCTATATTTTTATTTTAAAAAAATGGAGTCTCATGTTCTATATCAATTTTTCTAAACTAAAAAAGAAGACTTTTCATGGTTTTCTTTAGATCAAGTGACAGTGCCAACCACAGTATGAGGAACACTTCTTTGAAAATTGAGTGGCTGCTATTTCTATACCAGTTACAGCTGTATCCTTGCTCTGTTCTTCCCTCCCAAGAGATAAAAATTTATTGACACGCTCAATCGTAGTAGGCAGGAAACTGTGCCTAATATATTAGGGTATATCTGGCATCAAAGGCCCTTTCTATCCCCCAGGTCCTTGCACTCTGGGCCTGTGATGGGAGGAGAAGCTGCCATAATCTGTGAAATGCTTTTGGGGTCATTCTTCCATTGTCTTGGACAATAGGTCCTGGCTTCAGTTGACACGGCCAATTCATACTAAATTCATGAATTAGTTGCTTAACCATACCCTTGTTTTCTTCAGGTTTCCTATTTTTTTTTTTCCAAAGTAGATAGGCTGTAAACTTTTAAAAATTTTAGTTCTGTTTCCCTTTTAATTAATAATTATTTCAGTCATTTCTCACTTCTTGCCTTTTACTGTGGGTAGTCAAGATTATTCAAGCAGCAACTTCAACACTTTGATTAGAAATTAATTCAGATAAATATTCAATTATATCATTCACAAATTCTACCTTCCATAAAACACTAGCACCTGAATATAATTCAGCCAAATTCTTTGTCCCTTTATAACAAGAAGCTCTCTTCTCTTCCAATAACATGTTCAACATTTCTGACTGAGGTCTTCAGAATGGCTTTTACTGTCCATGTGTCTACCAACATTCTGATCATGACCACCTAGGTATGCTCTAACAAGATTGATGTTTTCTCTACAGTTCTTATTCTCTATTTCTGAGCCCTAACCAGAATTGTCCTTATCAATCCATTCATGGCAATGTAGGCTTTTCCTAGCATGCATGTAAAAACTCTTCTAGCCTCTATCCATTACACAGTTCCAAAAACACTGCTACATTTTTAGATATTTGTTGCAGCAGCAACCCCACCTCCCAGTACCAATATTTTTTAGTCACAAAATATCATAGCCTGCCTGGCTTTTATTTTATTTTTATTTTTTTTGAGAGAGTCTTGCTCTGTTGCCCAGGCTGGAGTGCAGTGGCGTGACCTCAGCTCACTGCAAGCTCTGCCTCCCAGGTTCACGCCATTCTCCTGTCTCAGCCTCCTGAGTAGCTGGGACTACAGGTGCTCGCCACCAGGCCTGGCTAATTTTTTTGTATTTTTGGTAGAGAAGAGGTTTCACTGTGTTAGCCAGGATGGTCTCGATCTCCTGACCTTGTGATCCGCCCACCTCGGCCTCCCAAAGTGCTGGGATTACAGGCGTGAGCCACCACTCCCGGCTGGCTTTTAAATAACAGAAATCTATTCTTCACAGATTTGGAAACTGGGATCCAAGATCAAAGCACTGGCAGATTTTGTGTCAGGTCGTTGGCCACTTTCTTGTTCATAGGTAGCACCATATTGCTGTGTCTTCATTTGGTTGAAGTGACAAACAAGCTCCTTCTGGCATTTTTTATAAGGGTATTCATCCCGTGACCTAATCACCCTCCAAAGGCCCCACCTCCTATTACCATCACATTGAGGGTAATAATTTCAATATATGAATTTTGGTGGGCCACAAACATTAAGACCATTGCATACGCATCATGCAGTGTCAGAATTACTAATTCGTATCATTGTAAAAAATAATTCAAAAGTAGAGTTCAACATTTTTTATAGTTCTTTTTGTCTTTAGACTGAGGATATATAGTCGAACACTGTACTGTTTAATAAGTTGCTTAAATTACTTCTTGCTCTTACCTTTAGACTGTTTGTTATTGATTTGAAATACATTTAGGTTAATTTGTTATTCTATGATTTTAACTTTCCTAGTTTATCTACAAATAAATCTCATTCTTGATTTTATATTATTGGGTATGTCAGTCATCAACATGTTCCCATGAGTCAATGCTCTACCACATATTACTCTCAGAGAAGTGCCACTCCCCTCCTTCCTACCCCTAAACCACTTCCACAGTGTTGCCACCTAACACCTTTATGTAACGAATTTTATTATTTTCATTACCACTTTTTTTAACAGAATAGATGTGTTTCTTATTTTCCCTTTTTACTTACATGTTAGGGTAGTACACTTCTAACTCTTCTATGTTCACATAATAACATCTTGGAAATCACGTCATATGGAGTAATTTATTTTTAAAACTGCATAAATTCCACTGAGTGGTTTATTTAACAGTGCTGCAATTTATGGACATTTCAGTGACTTCCAATATTTTATTATTACAAATGATGCTGTTATAAATACACTTGCACATTTATATATTATCCCTGTTGAAGATATATCAGAAGAGTACATCCCAAAAAGCAGGATTGAAAGGTGAAGATGTTAATAGAAATACATTTTGTTGCATATTGTCAAGTTGCCTTAATTTTTTGGTACCATTTCCATTTGCAGAAGTAGTGTATAAATATACTCTTGCCTTGAAACTAGCTAACAAAATGTGTTATTACAACATTTTTAAAGTTTTGCCAATCAAATGGTAAGAAGTGTATTTAAATTTAGTTTTAATTTATATTTCTTGTTTTTTAAATAACATAGAACATTTTTGCATATTTCCTGTGTCAGTATTATTTTTCTTTTTGTAAATTGTTCAAATCTATTACCCATTTTTATGTTGAGTTTTGGTCAGTTCGCCTCAATTTTTTTTTTTTAGAACGAGGTCTTGCTATGTTGCCAAGGCTAGTCTTGAAGTCCTGGACTCAAGCAATTCTCCCACCTCAGCCTTCTAAAGTGCTGATTTACTAACTAGGGCCAGCCAAAGGCTCAACCATCACTATCTTTCATTAACATTTTAATCATTTTTGGCTCTTCTGGGTCCTGATGGCAGAGAAACTTACATAGCAGCTGGGACACATTGCACAGACTTACCTTGGGTGAGTCAAAATGTTTTCAGGTCACACAAAATAGGCAAAGTAGCACGCCTCAATGAGGAATAAGTAGCATACAATAGCCCTAGTGGTCCACTAGGCGTTGTGACGCTATTTTTTGATTGTAGGAAGGGCTATATTCTACTTGCCCTACACCCAGAAGGGGTATCTCAATAGGCCTACATCAGTGAACTTGTGGAAATTTCACCAAGGTGAAAGGCCCATGCATTATTATAAGATTTATTTCTTCCCTCTGATACGTATGTATCTTACAAATATGCCTAGATTCCTTCCTGCTTCCTTCTCACCAGGCCCAATCATCAAAATATAAATGTGCCATTTGACAATAAGGAGTTAGTCATTGCCTAGAGGTTTGAATATTTCTCCTTTTGAGTACATAGTCACACGGGTTAATGGTTGTAGGGCCTTGTGAAGCACTCTGCAATGCACCAGGGTCCATCCTAATTCAGAACTGACCTCCCGTTTATTGAAGCAATTGTGGATTTGTAAACTGGATGTGTCTTAGAATTGATTTGGGAGATGTGATTCTGTTAGGTAATTCCAGTTGGATTTCTGTTTACTTGCAATAGAATCCTCCTGTCTATACAAATAAAGTAACAGTGTAATAGACTTCCCGTCAAGTTATTTACTATGAATGCCAAGATCAACAACACAAGGTTAAGAAGCCATGCATAATGACTGAAGCTTTCAGGTTATTCTGATTGAGCTGGAATTTGATGCCTTGACCTCATCTTTACATTTCTTTTTATTATTATCATTATTACACTTTAAGTTTTAGGGTACATGTGCACAACATGCATAACCTCATCTTTTTCTTTCCCACTTTCTGAAGCACAAATAGGAGCAACTAGTAAATACCACTATAGTCCTTCGTTTGACTATTATGTCCGAAACTAACAAATTCATAGTCATCCAGAATCATGCCTTCTATAGGTATATGCTTGGGATTATCCAATATATTTGGCATATATTTATCACCATGTCGTGGCTTTAACAACCAATGCTCCATTTTCCACTGGAAATAAAGTCAATAGTGCCTTTAAACTAAAAAAGGTGAGAAATCCAATTTGAGAAAACACAGAATCAATTTAGAAAACTCATTCTTAAGATTCTCTTCCTCTAGAACCACTTTTGGAACAAAATATCTTTTGGTCAGCGTTGAAACGGAGTAACAAAATCAATATGACATATACAAATGATTTATTGCAAGGAACTTTCTTATGCCACTGTGGGACTGGCTAAGCAACTGCAAAAACCATATGGCTATACCCCAGGATGGCTCAGATGGAACACTAACCCACGAGAGGAAGATGCTACTAAAAGGTGCAATATTTTTTTTTCAAAGAAGCTTCAGCTCTACTTTTAAATAATTTCAAGTGATTCATCAGGCCCACCGACATTATCTCACATAATATCCCTACTCAAAGCCAACTGATTATGAGCTAAATATCTACAAAATGCCATCCCTATATATATATATATTCGTGTTTGATTAAATAACTAGGGACTGTAGTCTAGGCATGTTGTAATTAAAATTGATACCACACAGATCCTCATCAGCAGAAAACTGTTTAAGGAAAAATTAATATCCAGTACACCAGGATACAGCAGGCATTAGAAATGAGGTTGGAGGTCAACTTATTTATACAGCCTTTAACATTAGTGTCAAATTAGGACAATCCTGTTAGGAGCAAGTATGCTTAGTGTGTTCCTAGTTTTGTAAAATTCTATACAATTGTTACCCATATGCATAGATATGCTGAACCATCCTTACCAAAATATTCATACTTCCTATCTCCCACTTTCTTTTTTAGACTTTTCTGTACCAAAGTAATTGTTTCCAATGTCTAGGCATTATTCTTGCAAGTAAAATGAGTGTGTTTTTACTATAAAAATTAAAAACAACAACAAATCTATCCAGGAAGTTATTGTCATAGTGTATCAAAAAAAACCACACAAATGTTGTGGCATTTAACTCAAACCTTTATTTAAATGGATATCCTACTAATATGGTCAGAGATTAATAACTTTGGAAGCTTCCCTCATTTTTCAAACACAGAGAATGAGACTCTGCAATAATTCCCAACTATAATAATGTACCCAATTTCAAAGTTAACATAGTGAACTCACTGGGGTCACACACATAAAAGGGACCCAGTTCATGGTGAGAAGTGGCAAGAAATACTGGCCACACAAAAGCTCAGGTACTACCTATGAAGCAAGGTATTCAGTATTCAGTTTTACTGAGAGTCAAATACTCATGCAGTCTGTGACACACAAATATGAATGATAAAAACAAATCGGCTGTTAATATCATCTTGTGACCAGTTTGACGACCCAGGCACACAAGAGGGTAGATGGAAGGCCTACCTATGGTATTTTTTGTTATAAAAATATTTTAAAATATAATCTGATGAGTTTTATTTTACAAATAATTACCTTAGAGATGAACTATTATCTGGTAATTGTTCAAGAAAACCCCACAAGACTGCAGGCCCTACTTTTCTGATACCACGTGCACAAAAAGTTAACACAGCAGGCATAAGTCAGACTGCTAACTTTAAAAAGAGCTGTTTGCAACACTGGCCTTTGGCTGGAGTCAAGGAACATGGGGTTTGAGAGAGTTGCCACGTTTCCATAATGGGTAAGAGTGGTTCACTGTGCCTAAACTCTACAAAGCAGCTTATTTGGAACACTTCCTCTTCTTCTTAGAGTTGGGAATCTTGGTATGTACTAGACACATACCTACATAATCAATCTCAATAAGAACCTGCGCTGCTGGTTGCCAATGAGCTTCCATTGTAGACATTTCACAAGTAGTATCACAATTCAATGCTAGAGGAGTTGAGTCTTATGTAACACCATGCAGAGAGGACTCTGGTAAGTTTGCTTCTGGTTTCCTCTAGACAACTGCCCATGAGCCATTTCCCTTTACAGATTCTGCTTTGTATCTTGTCACTGTAATATCGTTATAAGTACAACTAAACTCTCAGTTATTTTAGTAAATCACAGAACCCAGAGGTGGTCTTAGGGACCTCCAATCTACTATCCAAACTGGCACAGCATGAATATAGCGTCATGAAAATATATTATTTAGAAAATTAATTATGAAAAGCTTATGTATCTCAACTACACACTTTGAAGAATGCCTTTTAACCTAATACAGTTAAGTTACACCGTGGTGTATAACTATGAATTGGCACCCCAAATCAGCTCTTTCTCCAAGCTGGTTCCACACACTAAGAGACTGCTGCTGTCATGTTAAGTTCCCTGATCATGCACATCTGTTCTTCAAACAGATGTTTGAAAATCTGTTTTTTTAACTTTCACAACTATATATACCCACATTATTGCTATCACTAGGATTTGCTTGCTTCCTGACTTATGCCTAAAGCAGAATCACACACATTAGTTATGAAGGCAGTTGACCACACTCATCAATCTGTATATCCAGGTGACCAGATACATTTTTTTGTTTTGAAATATGACTTCCACATCCCTATTCCTTAATTTTGAACTGTCATATGACAATGTAGAGCAATCTTATTCAGAGTCCTTATAGGTAAGTGATTAATATTAATAATTTTTCAAATTTTTCATCACATAACTGCTTTGGTAAAATTGATGTTCAATGAGAAATTTAAAACTGCATAAAATTATAAAATGAAAAATTCCAGCAAATACTCATTGCCAGGGAAAATGTCAGAATATTCATCCATAAATGATGTATGTACACACTAAAAATAACCAAATGAACAAACTCAGAAACACAAAGACACTTATTTTGTTATGAAGTCTACAATAGGATTTCCTAAGTCATACATTATGCTCTTCTCGTTTTATTGTACATCTATGTCATCATTTTGCTGGCTTTGTGTTTTCATACGAATAAATGCACTTCACACAAATTCCTGTGGTTGAACACTTGTTCTTTCCATTTTAAAATGAAGTGACATCATCCATGTAATCTACTAATTTTCAGAGTTTTAATGTTGTAATTTTGTATCCTATGATTTCCAGGTCGAACAGTTGTACCTTATACATACTGCCATATACCACTTTCCAGAGAACCTATTCTTATGGCCAACAATAAAGAAGAGGATGTAAATGTTACTCCTGCTCCAATAATGAATATGTATGATGAAACTACCAAACTCCAACAAATTTTCTTGGTAGTTCATAGAGATGGGAAGAAGTAGAGTAGTAAGGTTGCCAAAAATTTTCCTTCAAATTTGGAAAAGCTTCTACCTGAGAAGTCTGATAAAAGAAATACTACAGCAATCAGAAGGCAATCATATTAAAGCCTGCATAGAAACACAGAATCACAAATCATGATCAATTCAAAACTTATTAGGCATTTTTTTTTTTTAGATGAAGTCTCACTCTGTTGCCCAGGCTGGAGTGCAGTGGCACAATCTCGGCTCACTGCAACCTCCGCCTCCCAGGCTCAAGCGATTCTCATGCCTCAGCCTCTCAGGCAGCTGGGATTACAGGCACACACCACCACACCAGCTAATTTTTGTATTTTTAGTAGAGACGGGGTTTCGCCATGTTGACCAGGCTGATCTCGAACCCATGGCCTCAAGTGATCCACCCACCTCAGCCTCCCAAAGTGCTGGGATTACAGGAGTGAGCCGCCATGCCCGGCCTTTACTAGAAAAATTTTTGTCAATGTAACTACATTTGCCACATTAGAAATGTTACTGTGGGCTGGGTGTGGTGGCTCATGCCTATAATTCCAGCACTTTGGGAGGCTGAGGTAGGAGGACTGCCTGAGCCTAGAAGTTCAAGACCAGCCAAGCAACATGGTGAGACTGTCTCTATTCCTTAAAAATAATTTTTTAAAAGAAAAAAGTGTTTACTGTGAATCCTGCCTTAAAACTGTTGAAAAAACTTAATTGTACAATATGCAGTGGTCTATTACAAAATCTTTTCACCTTGTATTGTGAGAAAAATGACAAATGATTGTTAAATTTATACTGTATACAATCAAGGGAACACTAGATAGAGTCCCAAATAATAAGAATCCGACTTGAGAACAGAGGATGAGGGGAAGCCAGGAGCCAAGTGGAATAAGATAATAATCAAAATAAAAGTCTAGATTGCAGTGCTGAGTGTACCCTGCATTTCAACTCATGTTTCCATAAATTATTTCTTGCACGGTTTCTCCTTTTTAATACTATTATTTATTTTTTTCTTCAACTTTTAAATTCAGGGGTACATGTGCAGGATGTGCAGGTTTGTTACATAGGTAAATGTGAGCCATGGTGGTTTGCTGCACAGATCAATCTATCACCTAGCTATTAAGCCCAGCATCCATTAGCTATTCTGCCTGATGCTCTCCCTCCCTCCACCCCTCCAAGAGGCCCCAGTGTGCGTTGTTTCCCACCATGTGTCCGTATGTTCTCATCATTCAGCTCCCACTTATAAGTGAGAACATACAGTGTTTGGTTTTCTGTTCCTGTGTTAATTTGCTGAGGATAACGGCTTCTAGCTCCATCCATGTCCTGGATGATCTCATTTCTTTTTATGTTTGCATAGTATTCCATGGTCTATATGTATGACATTTTCTTTATCCAGTCTATCATTGATGGGCATTTGGGTTGACTCCATGTCTTTGCTATTTTGAATAGTGCTGTAGTGAACATACAAGTGCATGTATCTTTCTAATAGAATGATTTATAATTTGGGGGTATATATCACAGTAATGAGATTGCTGGGCAAAATGGTATTTCTGCCTCTAAATCTTTGAGGAATTGCCACACTGTCTTCCACAACGGTTCAACTAATATATACTCCCACTAACAATGTAAAAGCATTCCTTTATCTCCCCAACTTCACCAACAACTGTTGCTTTTTGACTTTTTTTTCGAGACACAGTTTCACTCTGTTGCCCAGGCTGAAGTGCAGTGGCATGACCTTGACTCACTGCAACCTCTGCCTCCCAGGTTCAACCAATTCTCATGCCTCAGCCTCCCAAGTAGCTGGGATTATAGGCATGCACCACCATATCCAGCTAATTTTTGTATTTCTAGTAGAGACGGGTTCGTTTCACCATGTTGGCCAGGCTGGTCCCCAACTCCTGACCTCAAGTGATCCACCCACCTCAGCCTCCCAAAGGTTTGGGATTACAGCACTTTGAGCCACTGCACCTGGCTTCTTTTTGACTTTTTTATAATTGCTATTTTGACTGACGTGAGACAGTATCTCATTGTGGTTTTGATTTGCATTTACCTAATGATAGGGATGTTGAGCTTTTTTTTCATGTTTGTCAGCCACATGTATGTCTTCTTTTGAGAAGTGTCTGTTCATGTCTTTTGCCCACTTTTTAATGGATTTTTTTTCTCATAAATTTGTTTAAGTTCCTTGTAGGCTCTGGATATTAGACCTTTGTCAGACGGACAGATTGCAAAGATTTTCTCCCATTCTGTAGGTTGTTTGTTCACCCTGATAATTGTTTCTTTTGGTGTGCAGAAGCTATTTAATTTAATTAGATCCCATTTGTCAAATTTTGCTTTTGTTGCAATTGCTTTTGGTGTTTTCATCATGAAATCTTTGCCTGTCCCTATGTCCTGGATTGTATTGCCTAGATTTTCTTCTGGAGTTTTTATAGTTTTGGGTTTTATAAGTTTTAAATCCATCTTAATTTTTGTATAATGTGTAAGGAAGGGGTCCAGTTTCAATTTTCTGTGCATGGCTAGCCAGTTCTCCCAGGACCATTTATTAAATAGGGAATCATTTCCCCATTGCTTGTTTTTGTCAGGTTTGTTGAATATCAGATGGTTGTAGGTGTGTGGTCTTATTTCTGAGTTCTCTATTCTGTTCCATTTGTCTATGTGCCTGTTTTTGTTCCAGTTCCATGCTGTTTTGGTTACTGTTGCCTTGGAGTATAGTTTGAAGTTGGGTTGCATGATGCCTCCATATTTTTTTTTTTTTTTTTTTGCTTAGAATTGTCTTGGCTATTTGGGCTATTCTTTGGTTCCACATGAATTTTAAAATAGGGTTTTTTTCTAATTCTGTGAAGAATGTCAACGGTAGTTTAATGGGAATAGCATCGAATCTATAAATTACTTTGGGCAGTATGGCCATTTCACAATATTGATTCTTCCTATCGATAAGCATGAAATGTTTTTCCATTTGTGTCGTCCTCTCTGATTTCTTTGAGCAGTGGTTTGTAGTTCTCCTTGAAGGGGTCCTTCACTTCCCTTGTTAGCTGTATTCCTAAGTATCTTACTCTTTTTGTAGCAATTGTGAATGGGAGTTCATTCGTGATTCGGCTCTCTGCTTATCTGTTGTTGGTGTATAGGAATGCTAGCGATTTTGCACATTGATTTTGTATCCTGAGATTTTGCTGAAGTTGTTTATCAGCTTAAAAAGCTTTTGGGTTGAGACGATGGGGTTTTCTAGATATAGGATCATGTCATCTGCAAACAAAGATACTGTGACTTCCTCTCTTTCTATTTGAATACACTTTATTTCTTTCACTTGTCTGACTTGACTGGCCAGAACTTCCAATACTGTGTTGAATAGGAGTGGGGAAAGGGCGGGGGGGGCGGGGTCCTTGTCTTGGGCCAGTTTTCAAGGGGAATGATTACAATTTTTGTCCATTCGGTATGATATTGACTGTGGGTTTGTAATCTATGGCTCTTATTATTTTGAGGTATGTTCCTTCAGTACCTAGTTTATAGAGAGCTTTTAGCATGAAGGGATGTTGAATTTTATCAAAGGCCTTTTCTGCATCTATTGAGATAATCATGTGATTTTTGTCTTTGGTTCTCTTTATGTGATCACATTTATTGATTTGCATATGTTGAACCAATCTTGCATCCTGGGGATGAAGCCAACTTGATTGTGGTGGATAAGCTTTTTGATGTGCTGCTGGATTCAGTTTGCCAGTATTTTATTGAGGATTTTTGCATTGACAGTTATCAGCGATATTGGCCTTAAGTTTTCTTTTTTTGTTTTATCTCTGCCAGGTTTTGGTATCAGGATGATGCTGGCCTCATAAAGAGTTAAGGAGGAATCCCTTCTTTTCAATTGTTTGGAATAGTTTCAGTAGAAATGGTACCAGCTCTTTTTTGTACCTCTGTTAGAATTCAGCTGTAAATTTGTCTGGTCCTGTGCTTTTTTTTTTTTGGTAGACTACTACTGCCTCAATTTCAGAAGTCGTTATTGGTCTATTCAGGGATACAATTTCTTCCAGGTTCAGCCTTGGGAGGGTGTATGTTTCCAGAAATTTATTCATTTTTTTCTAGATTTTCTAGTTTATGTGCAGAGAGATGTTTATAATATTTTCTGATGGTTGCTTGTATTTCTGTGGGGTCAGTGGTGATATCCCCTTTATCATTTCTGATTGTGTTGGTTTCCTCTCTCTTTTCTTATTAGTCTAGCTAGCAGTTTTGTTAATTTTTGAAAGTTTTTTGTGTCTCTGTCTCCTTGAGTTCTGCTCTGATCTTATTTCCTGTATTCTGCTAGCTTTCAGACTTGTTTGTTTTTGGTTCTCTATTTTAGTTGTGATGTTAAGTTGCTAACTTGAGATCTTTCTAGCTTTTTGATGTGGGCATTTAGTGCTATTAATTTCTGTCTTAACACTTCTTTAGCTGCATCCCAGAGATTCTGGTACATTGTGTCTTTATTCTCATTAGTTTCAAATAATTTCTTGATTTATGCCTTAATTTCAGTATTTACCCAGGAGTCATTCAGAGGCAGGTTATTCAATTTCCACATAGTTGTGTGGTTCTGAGTTAATTTCATTAATTTTTTGGGTGAATTTCTTAATCTTGAGTTCAATTTGATTGTGCTATGGTCTGAGAGACTGTTATGATTTCAGTTCTTTTGCATTTGCTGAGGAGTGTTTACTTCCGATTATGTGATCAATTTTTAAGTGCCATGTGGTGATGAGAAAAATGTATATTCTGTTGTTTTGGAGTGGAGAGTTCTGCAGATATCTATCAGGTCTGCTTAATCCAGAGCTGAGCTAAGTTCCTCAATATCTTTGTAAATTTTTTATCTCAATGATCTAATATTGTCAATGGAGCGTTAAAGTCTCCCACTATTACTGTGTGGGAGTCTAAGTCTCTTTGTAGGTCTCTATGAACTTACTTTATGAATCTGGGTCCTCTGCTATTGGGTGTGTATATATATTTAGAATAGTTAGCTCTTCTTGTTGAACCATTTGCCATTATGTAATGCCTTGCTTTGCCTTTTTTTTTTTATCTTTGTTGTTTTAAAATCAGTTTTGTCACAAACTAGGATTGTGACTCCTGCTTTTTTCTGATTTCCATTTTCTTGGTAAATTCTCCTCATCCTTTTATTTTGAGCCTATGTGTGTCTTTGCACATGTGATGGGTCTCTCGAAGACAGCGTATCCATCAGTCTTGGCTCTTTATCCAGCTTGCACTTCTGTGTCTTTCAACTGGGGCATTTAGCCTATTTACATTTGACATTAGTATTGTTATGTGTGAATGTGATCCTGCCATCATGATGCTAGCTGGTTATTTTGCAGACTTGTTTATGTGGTTGCTTTATAGTGTCATTTGTCTACGTACTTCAGTGTGTTTTTGTAGTGGCTGGTAATGGTTTTTTTCTTTCCATATTTAGTGCTTCCTTCAGGAACTCTTGCAAGGCAGGCCTGGTGGTGATGAATTCTCTCAGCATTTGCTTGTCTGAAAAAGATCTTATTTCTTTGCACATAAAGCTTACTTTGGCCAGATATTAAATTCTGGCAAAGAATTCTTTAAGAATGCTGAATATTGACCCCCCAGTATCTTCTGGCTTGTAGGGTTCCCACTGAGATGTCTGCTATTAGTCTGATGGGCTTCCCTTTGTAGGTGACCTGACCTTTCATTCTCTCTGACTGCCATTTACTTTTAATTTTGACCTTGGAGAATTTGACGATTATGTGTCTTGAGGTTGATCTTCTCATGGAGTATCTTACTAGGGTTCTCTGCATTTCCTAAATTTGAATGTTAGTCTGTCATGCTAGGTTTGGAAAGTTCTCCTGGATAACATCCTAAAGTATGTTTCCAACTTGTTTCCATTCTCCCCATCTCTTTCAGGTTCCACAATCAGTCATAGGTTCAGTCTTTTTACATAACTCCATATTTTTTTGGAGGTTTTGTTCATTACCCTTCATTCTTTCTCTATTCTTCTCTGCCTGTCTTATGTCAGAAAGACAGTCTTCAAGCTCTGAGTCTCTTTCCTCCTCTTGGTCTATTCTACTATCAATACTTGTAATTGCATTGTTAAGTTCTTGTGTTGTGTTTTTCAGCTCCATCAGGTCAGCTATGTTCCTCCTCTCAACTGGCTATTCTGGTCATCAGCTCCTGTATTGTTTTATCATGATTCTTAGCTTCTTTGCATTGGGTTATGCCATGCTCCTTTAGCTCAGCAAAGTTCATTATTACCCACTTTCTGAGGCCTACTTCTGTCAATTCAGCCATCTCAGCCTCAGCCCAGTTCTGTACCCTTGCTGAAGAGGTGCTGTAGTCATTTGGAGAAGAGGCACTCTGGCTTTTTGAGTTTTCAGCATTTTTGTGTGTTGACTTTTTATCATATTTCTGGGCTTATCTACCTTCAATCTTGAGGCTGCTGACCCTTGAATGGGGTTTTTGTGGGGTCTTTTTGTTGATGTTCCTGTTGTTTTCTGCCTGTTTTTCTTTTAACAGTCAAGCCACTGACTGTTAGCAACTGGAGGGCTGCCACGGTTTGCTGGGGTCTGCTCGAGACCCTAGTTGCCTCAGCTTTTCCTATGCCTGGAGGTATCACCAGTGAAAGCTGCAAAACAGCAAAGATGGCAGCCTTCTCCTTCCTTTAGAAGCTCTGTCCCAGGGGGATACTGACCAGTTGCTGGCCTGAAGACTCCTGTAGGTGTCTAGAGACTCCTGTTGGGAGGTCTCACTGAGTCAGAAGGAACAGGATCAAGGACCTACTTACAGATGCAGTCTGGCTGCTTTTGGTACAGCAGGTGTGCTGCACAGTGGGGAGGACCCTTCCTCATCCAGATTGCCCAGACTCTCCAAAGCCAGCAGGCTGGAACAGCTTTGTCAACCAAACCATAGAGACAGTGGTCGCCACTCCCCTGGGAGCTCCATACGACGTAGAGATTAGATTTCTGTCAGTATAAACCTGGCTGGGGTGACTGAAGGCCCCCCACAGGGAGGCCCCACACAGTGGGTAGGAATGGATCACGGTCCTACTTAAAGAAGCAGTCTGGGTCAGGGGCAGTGGCTCATGCCTGTAATCCTAGCACTTTGGAAGGCCGAGGCAGGCGGATCACCTGAGGTCAGGAGTTCAAGACCAGCCTGGCCAACATGGTGAAACCCTGTCTCTATGAAAAATACAAAAATTAGCCAGGTGTGGTGGTACATGCCTATAATCTCAGCTACTTGGGAGGCTGAGACAGGAGAATTGCTTGAACCCAAGAGGTGGAGTTGCCATGAGCCAAGAGCACACCACTGCACTCCAGTCTGGGCAACACAGTGAGACTCCATCTCAAAAAAAAAAAAGGCAGCAGTCTGGGCATGATCTGGCAAAGCAGGTGTGCTATGTTGGGCAGGGGGAATCCTCTCCTTGTCCAGACAACCTGGTCTCTCCAGAGCCGGCAGGCTGGAACACTGAGTAGACTGAACCACAGAAATGGTGGCCAGCCTTCCCCTCAGGAGCTCCCTCCTATTTCAGGCTGAAGCCTGTTGTTGTTGGTTCAAATTCCAAGCCAGTGGGTTTTGTGAGGTACCATGGAAGTGGGGCCCAGAGAATGTTGTTGCCTGGCTCCCTGGATTCAGCCCCCTTCCTAGGGGAATATAAGGATGAATCTGCCACCTTGCCAGGAATTCTGGGGCTGCAGCATGTAAACCTCCTGGGTCTCTGTGTGTGCCTGAGAAGCTGCTCTGCCAAAACTCCACACAGCTCTGCGTATCAAACCCAAGGCCCTGGTGGCATGGGCTCACAAGATCTCCTGACCCACGGGTTGCAAAGATCCTTGAGTAGCATGGTTTCCTGGGTGGGGTCGCACAATCACTCACCGCTTCCCTTGGGTGGGGGTGAGGTTTCCTTTGGCTCCATGCCACACCGGGTGGGCCATAACTCCACCCTTCTTTTCTTCATTCTCTGTGGGTTGAACTGATTGCACAGTCAGTCCCAATGAGAACCTAGATATTTCAGTTGAAGGTGCTGAATTTGTCATTTTCATTCCTCTCTATGAGTACCATAAACCACAGCTGCTTCTAATTGGCCATCTTGGTCCATCCCAGGTTTCCTCTTTTAGATACAATTTTGAAATATGTTTTCTCCTTTTGATCCTTTAATACCACGTCTCTGATATTTCAAAAGATATGAAGCCCAGCCAAAGCTCTTTCTACATCTCTTACATGTACCAAACACACATACAAAGTGCCCAATCAGTGTTAAGGTTGTGAAGATTCTGCAGCAAAGATACATGCAGCTTATATTCTAGCCAACATCAATTTTGACATGTCCATCATTAGAGATTTGTAAATGCCTGAACAAACTCCTATTCTTTCTAAGGCCTGTCTCTTGAATAACTATAATTGCCAAATTTCTGAATGAAGCCCCAACTTACAAAGGTTCTGTGCTACAGTTGTTCTGAAACCACATGGGTATGCTGAACTATGGCTGAAACGCTGACTTCAACTTAAATATTTTCCCCCCAAGACTGTATGAAATGTATCATCAGCATGGATTCTGTAATAATATATGAGATATGAACTCAAAGTGAAGTGCTTACCACATGTATCAAATTTTTAATGCTTCTCCCATTGTGAACTCTCAGATGAGCTTGTAGTTGAGAAGACTATCACAGATATCATATTACTAAGGTTTCTCTTGAAAGTGAACACTCCGATGAAGTTGAAGACTTTGAGGCATGACTGAAGCACATGGCAATCTCCCCACACTTCCATGGTTTCTCTGCCATATGGACCCTCTGATGCATATCAAGTCAAGTGCCTGTTATAGTACATCCCACGCTCCTCACATTTGTATGGATTATCTCCACTGCTGACTTTTTTCTTGGTCTTTAAGACATGATCTATGTACAAAGCTCTTCCCATAGTTCTCATATTTGCATGGTTTTTCTCTGCTGTGGAGAATAGATGGGTCAGATGAGTTGAGGCCCAGCCAAAGCCCTTCCCACACTTCTCACATTTATATGGCTTTTCTCCCACATAGAGTTACTGATGTAAATGATGCTGTGAATTCTGAGTAGATCTCTTCCCACACTCCACGTTTCAGTGGCTTTTCTCCACTGTGGAGTCTCTGATGTTTCAAAAGACATGAAGCCCAGCCAAAGCTCTTTCCACATTCCTTACAATTATAGGGTCGCTCTCCCCTGTGGACCCTCTGGTGCATGTCAAGATTAAATTTACTGTTGTACCCCTTCTCACACTGCTCACATTTGTATAGCTTTTCTCCAGTATGGCATGTCTGATGGGAATGAAGTTGTGAACTCTGAGTAAATCTCTTTCCACACTCTTCACATTTGAAAGGTTTTTCTCCACTGTGGAGTCTCTGATGTTTCAAAAGACAGGAGGCCCAGCCAAAGCTCTTATCACATTCCTTACAATTATAGGGTCTCTCACCCGTGTGGACCCTCTGGTGAAACTCAAGATCCAACTTCCTTTTATAGTCCTTACCACACTCCTCACACTTATATGGCTTTTCTCCATTGTGGGATCTCTGATGGGAAGATCGTTGTGAATTTGTATAAAATCCCTTCCCACATTCTTCACATTTGAAGGGTTTTTGTCCACTGTGGACTTGCTGATGGTTCAAAAGACATGAGGACCATCTGAAGGTCTTCCCACATTCTTTACAATTATATGGTTTCTCTCCTGTGTGGACCGTCTGATGCTTACAAAAATCTCGCCTACAAATGAAGCCTTTTCCACATTGCTCACATTTGTATGGCTTCTCTCCTATGTGGACCATGGAATGACTATTAAGTGCTGATCTCTGACGAAAATTCTTGCCACATATATCACATCTGAATGGTTTTTCTCCTGTGTGAACCATGGAATGCCTATTAAGTCTTGATCTAACACGGAAGTTCTTCCCACATATATCACATTTGAATGGCTTCTCCCCAGTATGGATTCTCTGATGTTCCTGAAGCTGTGAATCGTGAATGAAGGCTTTCCCACATTCCTCACAATTATAAGGTTTCTCTCCTGTGTGTAATTTGCAATGAACATTAAGTGCTGATCTACTATGGAAGCCTTTCCCACATTGCCCACATTTGAATGGTTTCTCTCCAGTATGGACTCTCTGATGAGTTTGCAGATGTGAGCTCTGATTAAATTCCTTACCACACACATCACACTTATGGCATTTTTCTCCCATATGGACTCTCTGATGAATACGAAGTGCTGAGATGTAACAGAAGCTTTTTCCACACTCACCACATGTATGAGATTTCTCTCCTGAGTGTGATTGTTGATGAAGATCAAAGACAGAAACATCACTGAAGGACTGTTTACATTCATTACACTGGTAAGGTTTCTGTTGCACATGACTTATAGATAGTCCTGCCTCAATCTGGCAGGGGACATCACTTTCTTTGAAGAAAAGAGAGCTGTTCCTTATGGAATTTTGACACCTGATTAGGTCACTTGCAATTTGTTCCCATATTTGCTGACAGGACCACTCTTCATGTGGTCCTGCTTCTGGAACAGTCTCCATCTCAATTTGGATCTTGCCTCCTAAAAAGACACAGAATTAATATATGTGGGCAAGTGAAGCCCTGTTCAATGTTTTCAAGATTTCACACTTAGGACATGGCATTAAACTTTAATGAATACAGGAAACATTAAGTTCATGTTTTCCGAGTGCACTATGGTCTTTGGTTTTCAAGAGACCAATTTAGAACCACATCACATCTCATATGTAAAACCCTTGGTAGAAATAAAAGACTGAATTAAATAATTAATAACATACACACATTTAACCTGTTACTAATTCTGGTAAATTTCCTAGTCTAAAATCTTGTATGATAAATTATAAAACTAATAAAATATGAACATGAATAATGAACCCAAAGGAACTTTAAAGAAGAAAGGCAGTTGCAATAATTCAGGGAAGCAGTTTGGCAATTTAGACCAGGGTGATGGAAATAGGCATGGACAGAAGTAAAACAGATGGAAAAGTCATGTACAAGGATGCACAGTTACTTGGTTCTTACCTGAATTCCCTTCTCTTTGGCTTGTTGTCTTTATCATCCAAAACATTTCCTTCCTTAAGAAGTGAAAAGTATCTTGGTGGAATGGTTGATTCCCTGTGAACATGCAGTGACATGCTTAATTCCAACCCATTGTAGGTAATATCTAGGGAAAATTTACTAGAAATTTAGATTCCCAATGCATACTCAAACTTGGAATACAAAGCCATTCCTGGGGCCTAACGTTGTTATAGAGGGTGCCTGTCCTCACCTACTGAGAGCAGGTTCCTGAAGTTCTCTAGCATCACATCTCGGTACAGCTTCCTCTGGGCAGGGTCCATCAGTCCCAGCTCCTCCTCAGTGAAGACCACAGCCACATCTTTGAAGGTCACTGCCTCCTAAAATATCCAACATACAAAACCTAAATCTTATGACCAGTGATTATTCAAAGGAGGGTGGCACTAAGTAGGCAAAAGGGACAGGTGTGGTAAGTTGTCCTAGATCTTGAGGGATGTAGGTCAACAAACAGATTTCCCACTCATTCTGCCTGTATCCTGACAATGACATACACTGATTTTCATGAGTTCCATCAGAAGTGCAATAATATAAGAGAAGTCCTGTACTTTTACTTTGTGCACTCATTGAGTCTACTTGTAAGTAGCCCTCTAGGACTCTAAATGCTGCCTCCTGGGCTACAGGTATTTAGGTTTTAGTGTGTTGCCAATTGCCCCAGTAACATTTAGAAGTTTAGTCCCAACTTTGATAATTTCCATTGTCTTTCTCTCTTCCATTGTCTTCCTTTCGTACTCAAACTGTGGATGTTGTTAACTTTTCTTTAATATCTGTCAAATTAACCAGTTTATGGTGACCTGTGTGGGACAGCTATGCAGTACATCCTCTATACTCTCAAGGCACAAACTACATACATTAGTTGCATCATTCAATGTCATGATATGGAACCATCATGCCTCAGGTCACATCCCAAAGCTCTGTCCCCTCCTAGATGTGTGGCTTTGGACAAGCTCACCTACATGCATTAGTTTCCTATCTGTATAATGATTTTCACCTGGTATTGTTTTTTTCAAGGATTAAAGAAGGAAATATATATAGCATTGGGAAAACTGTATGGCAAAGACTAAGTATTTAATAAATATTATCTATTTTTATTATTTTTATTATAATTGTCATTATTGTTATTTATTTCATCTCATTTCATATCTGCATAGTATTCTGGGGCAAAAATCATCTCTTTTTATTAAAATAATGAATACTTCATATTAAATATTTTTCATTATCAATCCTGTAAAGGAAATAATTTTATATAGACTTTATTCTCCTGATTATTTAAAATAATGTCAAATGAAAATCAGAATGTCAATAAATAAACACATTTAAAATTGTGATTACATGATTTCATACTTTCTTCCAAATGTTTTACCTACTTCCCACCCTTTTGAGTGAATACAAGTACCCTTATTCTCCTTATGATGGTTAAGAGCAGATTGTAAATATTCCCATGGTTTCGGTGATATGATTAGGAAGAAGAATTCATTGTATTAATATCATTCTCACTTATTTGATTATAAATGAGCAGAATGGCTAACATTCCTGACCTTGGTTGCCTATGTGAATCTGAGCAGATTTCTCATATTTAATGAGTTTAAGAGGAAGATGAGACCAAAACTTGCATTCTGCTTCTCTGAGTAAATATAGTAACAGAACACAAGTGACTGGCCAATCTTCCAGTATCATTGGACATTTGAAATGAAGGTACCTACTACTTTGGTAAAACTGCTTACTCCATAAAGGAATAAGAGACCAACAAATAACATGCATACAAGGTATGAGTGAGGCATGGCAAACACAGAATCTAGCTTTTCCTGTGTGAAAACTCCAATAATATTTGTGGGAAGTAGCAGTCAGAGCCTCATGTGCTGTGCCCTGTTGACATAATCTATCGTCTATAAAACAGCCATGTAATACATGTCAAAAGTATCCTATCTTATTTTCAGAATTAATTTTTGGGGGTAAGGGGTTATATATAGGAAAGCTGTTACAGCAGTGTTGCTTAAAACAGTAAAATTCCTAAACCACCTAAATGTCTATGAGTGTGAGGTAGTTAAAAATAAGAAGGTACATTAATTCCTTGGGACTATGATACCAATATAAAAATGGAACATTATATAATATTATACAAAATGAGCACAATTTAAAATTAGAGGTATGTCATCAATACAAATACAGTTATGAATGTACATGACAAAGAATACAAGATAAAAACAGCTAATTTGTGAGCAGAGAAGTAGTGAAGTGAAAGAATTATCCATTCCTACTATTTTGTCTACTACAGAAAAGAAATTATGTAAGAAACCAAGAACTAAAACCAAACGGAAAGTCAACTCAAAAGCAACAAAGGAAAAATCTGGCAAACGAAATGCCCTCAAATGCTTGTTGTTCTCCTTGAGTCTTCCCAAGACAGATAAAAATGTGACAATATGAGTAGTAAGATGGAATTTTAATAGCAAGAGAGGCAAGCCCTACTCACTTTGAATGTGGTCATTTTTCCTTCTACTTCAGGGAATTTGCAGAGTCCCGAATGAAGCAGTTCAAGTGAAGGTGAAATCGTGCCTGGAAAGTGCCAGGAAAGGCAGAAAAACAGACATGGAATGGTAACTAGGAATGCCAACCACCAACACAGACAAGTATTTTCAATTAGCACATGAATGTTCACAGCAGCGTTACTCATAACCCCAAACTGCAAACAAGCAAAATGCCCTCCTATGGGTAAATGAATAGACAAATCATGGCATATCCATACAACAGAATTTTATTTGGAAATTCAAAGGAGTGAAGAACTGGCTCATGCTACAACATGTATGAACCTTGGAAACATTATGCTAAGTTAAAGAAGCCAGTCTAAAAACACCATGGACCGTAAAATTCAATTTTATAAAATATCCAGAATAGGCAAATGTATATATAGACAAAGTAGGTTAGTGGTTGCTCCAGATTTGAGGTGAGAATGAGGTTTAACTGTACATAAGCACAAGGAGTCCAATTGGGGGGTGAAAATGATCTAAACTGAATTATGATGATGGTTACATCACTGTTCAAAGTTCCTGAAGATTATTAAATTGTATGCCTGAAATGGGTAAATTCTACGACATGTAAAATACACCTCAATAAACTTGGAAATAATAACGGTTAATCTACATGTTATTTAACTGGATTCTGAGTCCATGTTGATAGAATATTTATAGTTGAAGAAACTAATAAATCAGGGAGAAGTGGAAGCTAATCTTTACAGGAGAATGCCCACTAATAATGTATCTCCCGTAAGAAACGTTTTTATTTTCAAATTTTAATTAAAAAGTAATCTTTCAGTGGAAAAATCTGAAAGACATCATCTTGGCCAAGTGAACAAAGTTGAGATCTCCAATGAAAGGAAAAACAGACATCATTTGGCCCGTTATGACACCTCAACACTTCTGTGGTATCCATACCAACAATGCATAATCTGAACCTAAACATGAAATACATAAATCCCAAATGACTATCTTTCTATAAAATACTTTGCCTATATACTTCAAGGATGTCAAGAATAAAAAGACAAAGGCTGTTGAATCTTTCTAGATTAAAGAAAACTACAGAAATGTGACACTTAAAAGCAGTACATAAAATTGGACTTTGGACTGGGGGATGGGGGAAAACAGTTACAAGAACTTTAAAAAGAACAACAAATTTAAATATGGGACTTTGGATAGAAAAGATGATGGTGTCTAGCCATATCTAATAGGTAACAGAATTAACTAATATTAATAGTCTTTTAATTGATACCTAGTATTTAATAGTGATATTACTTAATATTATATCTAATACTACCTAACATCTTATATGAAACTCTATAGCCAGCCCTTCTTACCAAGACACTCCATGATCACCTTGGTATGTGGGTTTCCTTGATGCAGAAAGCTACAATAAGTTGTTTCTCATTATAAGTTTGTCCCCAGTGGTATTTGGCTGATGGGTGTTAACAAAGCAAAATACAAAATGTAAATAATTGGAAAATTTGGGTAAAGAGCATATGAAGAGTCAGGTGCTGTGGCTTGAGCCTGTAATCCCAGCTACTTGGGAGGCTGAGGCAGGAGGATAGCTTGAGTCTAGGAGTTAAAGGCTGCAGTGAGTTAGGATTGTGCTACTGTACTCCAGCCAAGGCTCTTAAAGCTCCAACGTAATCCTTGACTCCATGTCCCACAGCCTGGTATAAGAGATGGACTCCCAAAGCCTTGGGCAGCCAAGTGACATGACTGAGCAGTGGTCTCAGGACCACTTCTCAGAGGGCAGTGGTCTCCTTACCACAGATCCATTAGGCAGTGCCCTAGTGGGGACTCTGTGGGGAGCCCTCACATTTCTCCTTGGCATTGCCCTGGTAGAGGTTCTCTGTTGGGGCTCCACCCCTGTGGCAGGCTTCTGACTGGGATCCCAGGACTTCTCATACATCCTCTGAAATCTAGGTAGAAGCTGCCAAGCCTCCTTCACGCTTGCATTCTGAGCATCTGCAGCCTTAACACAATGTGGAAACCACCGCAACTATCAAGACTTGAACCCTCTGGAGCTGTAACCCAAGCTGTACCTGGGGTACTCTGAGCTGAGGCTGGAGCCAGAGTGGTCGGATTCAGGGCACAGTGTCTTGAAGCTGCTCAGGGCAGGGCGGCCCTGGGCCTGGCCCTTGGAACCATTCTTTTCTCCTAGGCCTCTGGGCCTGTGATGAGAGGGACTTTCCTGAAGACTTCTGAAATGTCTTCCAGGTCTTTTTCCCATTGTCTCAGATATTACCACTTGGCTTTCTGTTAGTCAGGCAAATCTCTTTTGCAAGTGGTTGCTCCACAGCCGACATGTATTCCTCTCCTAAAAATGCGTTTTCTTTCTCTACTAAATGGCCAGGCTGCAAATTTTCCAAACTTTTATACTCTGCTTACCTTTTAAATATAAATTCTAACTTTAAGTCATTTTTTTGCTCCCATATATAATTGTAGGCTGTTTGAAGCAGTGAAGCAGCCAGGCTACTTCTTGAATGCTTTGCTGCTCAGAAATTTCTTTTGCCAGGTACCCTAAGTTATCACTCTTAAGTTCAAGCTTCCAGAAATCCCTAGGGCATGAACACAAAGCAGCAAAGTTCTTTGCTAGGACATAACATGGGTGACCTTTACTCCAGTTCCCAATAACTTCCTCATTTCCATCTGAGATCTCATCAGCCTGGACTTCATTGCCCATATTCCTACCATAATGCCCATGCATTTTGGTCACAGCTATTTAATCAGTCTGTAAGAAGTTCCCATGGCTCAGTGAAAAAGTTAAAAAAATAAAAGTTCCAAGTTTTCTCTCATCTTCTTCTGAGCCCTCCAAACTTTTTCCAGCCTCTGCCCATTAGCCAGTTCCAGAGCCACTTTCACATTTTCAGGCATCTTTATGGCAATGCACTGCACCTCAGTACTAATTTTCTGTATTAGTTCATTTCTGTGTCACTGTAACAAAATACCTGAGGCTGGGTAATTTATAAAGAAAAGAGGTTTAATTGGCTTACATTTATTCAGACCGTAAAGGAAGTGTGGTGCTGGCATGTGCTCAGCTTCTGGTGAGGCCTCAGGGAGCTTTCACTCATGGGAGAAGGTGAAGCGGGAGCAGGCATGTCACAAAGTGAGAGCAGGAACAAGACAGAAATTGGAAGACCCAGACTCTTACACAACCAGATCTCACATGAACTAACTGAGCAGGAACTCACTAATCACCAAGGATATAGCACTAAGCCATTTATGACAGACCCGCCCCCAGGATCCAACACCTCCCACTAGGCCCCACCTCCAACACTGGAGATATGGAGGGACCAAACATCCAAACTATATCAAATGTAATTAAAAGAGAGGACTGGGTTGGACTCTGATGCTTGACCAAGCTCGAATTTTAGTGAATCTAACCTTTAGCCACTTGCCTCAAAGCTGTCCCGAATGGAAAAAATATGCCAGGACAACAGTAAGTACCTCTAAGACCTGTGGTTACCAAAAGGCAATCAATGTGTGGGAAGGGTAAAACCAATAAACTGAAACTACAGTGTACAGTGTGAAGGAATTGTTTATTTTGTAACTTCTTAAGGAACCTTTACTCAACTGGCTTGTGAGAGAAACTAAGTAGCAGCATCTTTGGTTTTAAATGTTGCAGAGTTGAAGAGCATGTTTGGGTTTATGTAGGACCCACAGTTCACTATGAAACAATTACAGATGGTGATACGTGATGCAATAATTACAGACGGTAAACACCTGATGCAGACACACAGGAGATGTGAAAAAAAAAAAAAAAAAAAAACAACTAACCAAAAACCCAGTAGTCTTATCTATTTGGGGCTTCTAAAAGTTGTTAGGCCCAAAGGAAACTGAGTCACTGAGCTTGACCTCTTAACTTCCTTCTTTGTTTTCTTGTTCCTGGCTCAGACCAGATAGCATCTAAGATAAAAGATTCTTTGAGATAAAAGTCCCCTTTGACCATTACATCCCTAATGCAGAATGTTAAATACGTTCTTCCCAGTAAAAGGAAACACTGCTATTGAATTGCTGTAACTATGCATTAATCTTGTATAGAAAATGCTGACATCCTGTTAAACTTCCTAGATCCTGCCTACATAATAACTTTCAAATCTTTCCACTTCAGAGCACTTATCCAATCTTTTGAAGTCCGTGTCCTCCCAGGTGGACATCTTCAAATTTTGTGTTTGAATAAACTCAATATTTAACCATATTGCCTGAATCTCATTATCAATGTTAACAGATTGTTCCCAAGGGAACAGCCAGCCTGATCAACTGGATAAAAGGCATGGTAAGGTCTGCCTGCCCTGAAAAAGGGAACTGCTCAACTCACCCTATAAATGCTCGGTGGGATACCCCAGATGACGCGGCTGATATACTGCAAGCCACGTGGGACTGAACTTATGATGACTGGGATATTCATCTGCTGAATATGCTTCTTACCCAGGTCATGGTAAATGCTGTGGCTAAGGGGGCCCCTTTTGCATGGGTACCCCACATGACTTTTGTAAAAAGAAAACCTAAAATGGAGATGGTTATGTCAGAAGTTTCTAAAAAGAGGCATGTGGAGTTGGACCCCAGTTACGTACCCCAGATGGATTTTAACCTGTTTAACTGGGCCAAATTGTAAAACCAGCTGCATTTGATTGGAATTGTTTATACATGGCCTGATCGTGAACCTCTTGGGGAAACAGCTATGCTAAAGTAGACTATCATCAACCAAAGACATCCTAAGTTGCTAACCAACTGACATCAATCATGGGCTGTACTAATACCTTCCAGATATTTAAACTTACAGTAAACATTTATAAGCCCCTGCCCAACCTTGCCTAGATAGAACAGGAAATGATTTAGCTGACTGCTAGATCTGTACTTCTTGATTGCAATTCATAAGACCCCACTTAAAACATCTTTTCTTTTGTTTGTGGCTCAGCGTTGATTTTATTTATCTCTTTATTTAACTCTTGCAAAACTGAACAACAGTCCTAGAAGCCTTATCAGATTTGCTGTCTCAGCTTCCTTTTAAGGATGTTAAAGATGTTAATAAAAAATTAGGTTAATTAGCAAGAGGAAAAAGACAGAGGGCAGAGTCAAAGGACTCATCCCAGAAAGCTAGAAATTTTTTAAAGGTCATTTAAAAAACAATGATAAAGGTGAAACTAAGAAGAAAGAGAGCGAGCCATGGGACTCATTCCAACAGGGTGAAAAGCTTTAGATCATTATGTTAAATTAAGTTTAGCCTAAAGCTGCTTTCTTACATACTTTAAGTTAGGTATAAAGGTTTCTCCAGGCAGGGTGTGGTGGCTCATGCCTGTAATACCAGCACTTTGAAAGGCCGAGGTGGATGGATCACCTGAAGTCAGGAGTTCGAGGCCAGCCTGGCCAACATGGTAAAACCCCATCTCTACTAAAAATTAGCCAGGCGTGGTGGTGTGTGCCTGTAATCCCAGCTACTCGGAAGGCTGAGGCAGGAGAATCACTTGAACCCGGGAGGCAGAGGTTGCAGTGAGCCAAGATCGCGCCACTATACTCCAGCCTGGGCGACAGAGCAGGACTCCATCTCAAAATAAATAAATAAATATAAAAATAAAAAAAGGTTTATCCATATATAGTGATCTGAAACCTAACTGGAAGTGTAAACGGACTGTAACCTACTCTTGTGCCAATCACTGAGTTTTGACCAATCAAAGGGAGCCAACTGTTCAAACAGGGATCAAATAAGGCAAAAGCTGAGCTGTAACCAAACTGGCTGTTTCTGTTCCTCACTTCCACTTTTTGAATGTCACTTTCCTTTTTCTGTTTACAAATCTTCTTCAACCACATGGTAGCAGTGAAGCTTCTCTGAATCTATTCTGGTTCAGGGGCTGCTTGATTTGCAAATTGTTTTTTGCTCAATTAAACTGTTTGATTTATCTAAGATTTTTTACTTTTAACAGTTTTATTAAGAAATGGAATAACTAAAATGGAAATTGATGAGGCTAAAACAAAGGTCTGAACACAATAATATTGAAGGTTTGGTGGACCAAAGGGATCCTCTGCTGATCCCCCAATATTAAAGGGTTTCAAATAAGTTTGCTGTATTTACTCCAGTTTGGAGAAATTTTAAAAGGCTGAAGGTAAAGATTATGATGAGAAACCCCACTTGGAATTGCTTGGGGGCAGTAGTCAAGTAGATTAGTCAAGATAAAGATTGACGAAAGAGCCAGGGTCCTTTGGCTCAATCCCCTCCAGCGGACTCTCAGCGTTTCGCATAAGAGAGGACAAAATGGTTAGGGGGAGTGTTGGGGGGGCAGGCGGTGGAAAAGTTCCTGGGACCAGAACATAAAAATGTAAGGGTTGGCCGGGCGCGGTGGCTCACACCTGTAATCCCAGCACTTTGGGAGGCCGAGGCGGGCGGATCATGAGGTCAGGAGATCGAGGCCATCCTGGCTAACATGGTGAAACCCCATCTCTACTAAAAACACAAAAAATTAGCCGGGCGTAGTGGTGGGCGCCTGTAGTCCCAGCTACTTGGGAGGCTGAGGCAGGAGAATGGTGTGAACCCAGGAGGCGGAGTTTGCAGTGAGCCGAGATTGCACCACTGCACTCCAGCCTGGGCGACAGAGCCAGACTCCGTCTAAAAAAAAAAAATTAACGGTTGATATGATTATGAAAGTTGGACTATTTAAACAGACTTTATATTAAGAAGTTGTATCTTCTTTACCTAAATGTTTTATGGGAATGGACATTGTATCTGACTAGGGAATGTTTCTCCTGACTAGTATTATAAAACAGAAGGCATATAAATCTACCCTTCAAGCACTATTAGTTGGACACGCTAAATGGGAACCAGTAAGATTGCCTGAGTCCACACAGTGTAGAATAGAATCTGAAGTGCTGGTATGGACAAATTCTGTTTGATAGCCCCGTGTGGAATGTAGCCTGGGGCTTACGACAGAAGCCTGTGAGTGCCTTCTAGTGACAACTACTGAGACTTTGGACTAGAGAATTTTGACTTGAAGAGTATTTACTACCCGCTATGGAGCATTAACTGAGGCTAGCCCTATGACTGAAGGACATTAAAAAATCTTGACACCTGAAATACCTATGCTCTCTTAGGTAATGTCAGGAAAACATTCTACTGGGGATGGCAGTGCCCAGAAGAGTTCCATAATAAAATGGAAATAGTTTATACAGAATCATGTTACCTGGAGACTGACCCTGGAACTGTGAGAAGCTATAAACAACTCTCAACTGACCAACAAAGAACTGCTCAGTTTGTGAATGGCAGTTCCAAAGTGAATGAACATCTGATTTGGAAGGATGCCACTCTGATCAAAGAAGGTAAAAACAAATCAGCTCAGTGCACTGAATTACACGCGTTTTCCTGGCAGTGATGAAAAACTGAACGGTGGTAGAAACCCATTTTGAGATTTTTACTGACTCATGGGCAGTGGCAAATGGCCTGGCCATACACTCAGACAGGAGAGCAGTGGAGATCTGGTCTATTAAAGGGATGCCCATGTGAGGCATGAACTTTTGGAAATTTGAAGTCGGGGGTGTGCATTAAAGTAGGACCTGTTGATGCTCATTAGCAGAGCCCCCTTCAGGTTTTGAATCAACAAGCAGATATCCTCATGTGCTCCCTTGCAGTGGCTGCCTGGGTCCCTGAAATTAGTGGATATGGGAGTAGTGCAGCAATGCAAAGATGGACTAAATCGAGACATGTTCTTGCACCCTCTGAGGCACAAAATGCAGATGAAAACTGTTCTGTTTGTAAGCGAAAGTGACAGAGTGAAGATGGCTGTGAAACAGATTCCCTGGTGGGAAGGACCTGAGTGTAGCTGGCAAGTGAGACTGATGCTGGTAGCCCTGGGAGGCTACAGATGGGTCTTGACAGCAGTAGACACTGATTCTTGACTGGGTTTTGCTTATATGGTGGAAGATGCAAATGTTCAGAGTGCTATTAAAAAAAAGAAGAAAGAAGACCAAGAAACACACTAGATATATAGCCCACAATGTCCAGCAATGAATAGAGAGTGATCCTCCTCAGAGTAATAGTTTGATAGGGAAGTGGAACAGGCAATTAAAACATTGATTGTCTAAAACAAAGAGATAAAAGCATCAGGGCTGGCTTACACACCTTCGCAAGTGTGTGCTCATACTCAATGTCAGTGGGATAGCAATTTCTCTGTTTTTCTGGTTGATCTGGGGAAGACCTGGTGGGAAAGGAGGCTGGGATGACTATGCAATTCTTGCCAAGGGAGGAGAACACCGGTATAATGATTATACTTTTTTTTTCCTTCTTCCCCATATTACCTCAATTTTTTTCCCTATACCTGATGTAGGGTCACAGGATCAGGGCTACAACTACAAGTGTTGGAAGCCGGGATGATTCCTAAGCAAGAAACCATAACTAACTTTCTAAAACTTATGTCAGAATTCCTGAGGGTCCGATGGGGATGGGTTGTGCCTTCACCCCATCTGGCAAAATTGGGCTAACAGTGAAAGTAGCTGTATTTCCTGATGGCAAAAACAGTCCACTATTCTGCACGTAAGTAACCTTACCCTATCTGAATGGAGGTGAACTGAGGGGGAGGCATTTGCTAGACCAGTATTGCTGTCTGCAGTCTAGACCAGCACAGTGGTGATTCTAACATCCCTTCCAAAGGTGAAAAAGTTTGTGTATTAATGGAAAGAAGGAGGAACGGTAGCTGAGGGTAAAGGAATGAATAAATGAGTTATGAATTGAGAGAACTCCAATATTATATTAATACCTTAAGATGACACTGTCTCTTAGCTCAGTTATACCAGATGCCTGAAATGGTGAAGCTATATGTTTGCTAAGACCACTCCTGCTTTTAGAACCTCATATCAAATGGAAGCCGGCAAACCTGAGTGGCTTCACCCACTGGACTGGACTTATTAATGTGACTAAATGGGATTCTGGTAATGTGGTGGTAACTTTTGAGTTGTATATCCCTTTTTTTTTTTTTTTTTTTTGAGACGGAGTCTCACTCTGTCTCGCCCAGGCTAGAGTACAGTGGGACAATCTTGGCTCATTGCAGCCTTTGCCTCCCAGGTTTAAGTGCTTCTCCTGTCTCAGCCTCCCGAGTAGCTGGGACTACAGGCGTGTGCCACCATACCTGGCTAATGTTCTATTTTTTGTAGAGATGGGGTTTCCCCATGTTGGCCAGGCTGGTCTCGAACTCCTGACCTCAGGTGATCCACCCACCTCAGCCTCCCAAAAGTGCTGGGATTACAGGTGTGAGCCACCATGCCTGGCTGAGTTGTATATCCTTTTTATGTAAGAGGATCTGGGTTCAAAGATGGGTATGTACAGTGATAACCTAAATGCATATTTGGTCTCTAACATGTCTCCTGGCATACAACTAAAATCCTTAGAATCTCCAAATTGATCTTTTGTATACTCATGAATTGAGTGATGGCTGGCAACCCCTAGGTAGTTTCAGGATGTGGCTGGTCACCTGAAAGGCCAAGGCATAGTTAGAGAGTAAAGGCATGGGACTTTCAGCCCCACTCCCCAACCTCTGGGAAGGGAGAAGGGCTAAAGGTTAAGCTGATCACCAGTGGCCAATGGTTTAATCAATCGTGTCTATGCAATGAAGTTTCCATAAGAAACCAAGAGGACTGGATTCTGAGAGCTTCTGGATTGCTGAATGCATGGAGGTTCCTGGAGAGTGGCATACCCAGGAAGGTATGGAAGCTCTGCACCCCTTCCCAAATGCCTTGCCCTATGCATCTCTTCACCTGTAGCTTTTATAATATCCTTTGTAATAACGCAACAAACATTAAAAAAAAAAAGCTTAATGGCTGGGCACAGTGGCTCACACCTGTAATCCCAGCACTTTTGGAGGCTGAGGTGGGCAGATCACCTGAGGTCAGGAGTTCGAGACTAGCCTGGCCAACACGGTGAAAACTCATCTTTACTAAAAGATGGGGTGGTGTGTGCCTACAATCTCAGCTACTTGGGAGGCTAAGGGAGGAAAATCGCTTGAACCCGGGAAGCAGAGGTTGCAGTGAGCCGAGGTCATGACACTGCACTCCATCCTGGGCAACGAGAGTGAGACTCTGTCTCAAAAAATTTTTAAATGAATTAAATAAATAAATAAAAATAAGCTTAATGGTTACTATCTTTATGTCCTGCATTCAGAGGTAATTAAGCTTTTTTTCTTGTCATATTTCTGTAATTTCTGAATGCTCCATAATGATATGGTTCTATAAGAATACAAAATATGTGTAATAAATGAAACAAAATAGTTGGTAAAGTTTTAAAAGACTCCTAGAGGAGTCCAAGCCCATGAGCCTTGCTCTCAAGGTCCCTTCAATCAAGTCCTAACTTGCTTTCCCCACCTGATTCCAGCTAGTTCCTCTGCCTCAGTGAGAATGTATCCAAGAAATTATCAGCTTGGGCTCTGACCTGGACTGCAAAGGTTCCAACCCCAGCTCCACTTCTTATTACTTGGGCAACTATGGGCAAATAACTCCTGCTCCCTTTGTCTCACTCTCATCTTTAATAGACGAAATGGCAGTACCTCTCCACAGAACTACCACGTGGTGTACATGAATTTCTTTGTATAAAGCCCTTAGAACTGAAGATAGCAATTAAGACTTTCTTATCAATGCCCATGCCCGATTACAGCATCCTACAATAGATGTGAACATTACTGTAAAAGAAAAATGACAAGTCACACTCGTGTGGAGCTTTGTTGTCAGCAGTCAAGGAGTCACTCCATCTACCTCCAAGCAATCCTTTTAGATAAGTCAGGATGCGGAAACAATGCTGCGAAATACCACGGTTGTGTCACCACTCTTGACAAAACAGTCAAGACCCTCCCCTTCTTCTGTGGAAATTGGAGATACCCCTCCTTTTCCTAAATAAGAGGTCAGAGAGTGTCCAGAATTTTCCAGCATTCTGCAGGGATCAGAGAGAAGAGCCAGCTGGAGCTCTGACACCACCATTTCTGATCGTTTCTCAGGAAATTAACAAGAGATCGCCATTCATTATAACAAAAACTGTTTTAAGACTCTTTTATATTACCTCTTTCAATTCCCAAGACAATTCTATTAGGAAGGTCTTAATATCTCCCATTTAAAGAAAAGCGAAAAGAGGCCCAGGGAGATTAACACCCCAACGTTGTACCGGGGGAATCGGCCCCGCCCCAGTAGTGGAGGGAGGCGGATTGGGCGAGCTGAGAGCCCCAGAAACCCCCAGATAAGGCAAAACGTGACAGGACCGAGTCCCCCGGGACGCTAGGAGAGCCCTAAACGCAAGAAGGCTCTGCCGCAGGGATCGCAAACCACCGCCCTCACCCTTCCAAACCTTTGCTTTCCGACGGTGCTTCCTTTCATCTAAATCTATTGCTAGCTCGTTGAGGGTTCCGAGAGTAGGTCCAGGAAATTCAGAAGGGCCTGCGAGACGCAGAACAGCTCAAACTATCACAGAATAAAGGGTAACTCCCGCAGCCGTAGCTCCCGCGACTCCACAGAGCGTCTGGACTACATTTCCCAGAATTCCCCGGATCCGCCTGCTTGACCGGAAGTGCCCGCAACTCCACCGACCTTTAGGACACTTCCCAGAATGCCCAAGGACTAAACGTCCGCAGTTTTACCCTCCAGGGGGAAGTGTTGCAACTACACATAGCTTCTTGACCACACTTCTTCCAAGTCCCCGGAGAAGGGAATCCCCCATCCGAAACGCCTATGTGGTAATATGGACTACCGCACTGAGTGTCATCCTTACCTTTCTCTTGAGGCTTCAAGCAAAAATATTACATAAACAATGATTTCCTGATCGAAATATCCCCAATTATTACAGAAGTATTACTGGAGAGTGAACAAAGGTGGAGATAAAATCTTCAAGGAACTAACAAGAAATTACTGCTTGAGGATCAGTAGAGAACTGAAAAGAGGAAAATGTTTAGTATAACCTGATGATATGAGGCTAAAACTGATAGTATGCCGACGTAATTTTAATTTACATTTCCTGTATTGTAAGTGAAATAGAACATCTTTTCATATTTTCAAAGGCCATTATTATTATTATTATCATTATTGGTAAATTGTTCAAACCTTTTTTCTACTGTACCAATGGCTTTTTGGCCTTTTCCCTCACTATTCAAATATTGTTTATACATTTGTCAAATAATTCTTTTTTCTTGCAAATCTTTTCTTTTTTTTTTTTTTGAGGTGGAGTCTCACTCTGTCGCCCAGGCTGGAGTGCAGTGGCACGATCTTGGCTCACTGCAAGCTCCGCCTCCTGGGTTCATGCCATTCTCCTGCCTCAGCCTCCCAAGTAGCTGGGACTACAGGCACCCGCCACCACGCCAGGCTAATTTTTTGTATTTTTAGTAGAGACAGGTTTTCACCGTGTTAACCAGGATGGTCTCGATCTCCTGACCTCATGATCCACCCACCTCAGCCTCCCAAAGTGCTAGGATTACAGGCATGAGCCACTGCGCCCGGCCCAAAGTTTTCTTTTATTAGTTTCATAGATTGAGGTCTTAGATTTAAGTTTTTAATCCATTCTGATTTGCTTTTTTATGTGGTAAGAAATAGAGATCTAGTTTCATTCTTCTGCATATGGATATCCAGTTTTCCCAGCATCATTTATTGAAGAGATTGTCTTTTCCTCATATGTGTTCTCGGCACATTTGTCAAAAATTAGTTATCCGTAGGTGTGTGGATTTGTTTCTGTGTTCTCTGTTCTGTTCCATTGGTCTCTGTGTCTGTTTTTATGCCAGTACTATGCTGTTTTGGTTATTATAGCTCTGTAGTATAATTTGAAGTCGGTTTTGTTCTTTTTGGTCAGGATAGCCTCAATTATTCTGGGGTTTTTTTGTGGTTCCATATAAATTTGAGGCTTTTTAATTTCTCTGAAGAATGTCATTGGTATTTTTAACAGAGATTACACTGAATCTGTAGATTGCTTGGGTAGTATGGACATTTTAACATTATTGATTCTTCCAATCCATAAACATGGAACATTTTTCCATTTTTTGGTGTCCTCTTCAATTTTTTTGTCAGTGTTTTATAGTTTTTATTATAGACAACTTTAACTTTTTTGGTTAATTCCTAGGTATTTGATTTTACGTGTGGCTATTAAAAATGGCATTACTTTTGATTACTATTGATATAGAAAATGCAGTATATCCATACATTAAAACAGTATCGAAAACACCATGAGCAAAAAGAGAAAGCTGAAGAATCAGGCCAGATTAATGGAGACAGGAGAAACGTGACAGTTAAAAACAATGCATAAAAGTGGGCTAAACTGGAGGAAAATCAATTACAAGGAATTTAAATTAAAAACAGAATAAATTTAAATATGGAGTGTAGGTTAAATAACATGTTATCAATATAACCCATTTTCTGATTTTGATCATGAATCTGATTATGAAAGAGAATGTTCTTGTTCTTAGAAAACATACTTAAATTTTAGGCCGGGCGCGGTGGCTCACGCTTGTAATCCCAGCACTTTGGGAGGCCGAGGCAGGTGGATCACGAGGTCAGGAGATCGAGACCACGGTGAAACCCCGTCTCTACTAAAAATACAAAAATTAGCCGGGCGTGGTGGTGGGCACCTGTAGTCCCAGCTACTCGGAGAGGCTGAGGCAGGAGAATGGCGTGAACCCGGGAGGCAGAGCTTGCAGTGAGCCGAGATTGCGCCACTGCACTCCAGCCTGGGCGACAGAGCGAGACTCCATCTCAAAAAAAAAAAAAAGAAAACATACTTAAATTTTAAAGGCTAAGGAAATGCCATCTCTATGGCTTAATTTCAGATGCTTTGGGGAAAAATAAAGATATAGATATGATAAAAGTGTGGAGGGGGGAAAAACCCCAGAACATCTGATAGCTGGCAGTGGCAGTGG